>NW_028092541.1:1285556-2488406 GCF_014824575.4 Sturnira hondurensis | reverse complement strand
ATGACATAGAAACTAAAATCACAATTCTAAGGATCAATAAATCCAGGAGTTGATTTTTTGAAAAGATAAACAAGATAGACAAACCTTTAAGTAGGCTCATCAAGAAAAGAAGAAAGAAGACCCAAATAAACACAATCAGAAATGAAAGAGGAGAGATTACAACTGATACTGCAGAAATAGAAAGGATTGTAAGAAATTACTATGTGGCACTGTATGCCAAGAAATTTGAAAACCTAGGTGAAATGGACAAATTTCTAGAAAAATATAATCTTCCAAAACTCAATGCAAAAGAAGCAGAAAACCTGAACAGGTCAATTACAGTGAATGAAATTGAAGCAGTAATCAAAAAATTCCCATCACACAAAAGCCCTGGACCAGATGATTTCACAGAAGAATTCTACAAAGCTTTTAAGGAAGAGCTAACCCCTATTCTTCACAGACTATTCCAAAAAATCTAAAAGGAGGGAAAACTCCCCAACTCCTTTTATGAAGCCAGCATCACCCTAATTCCAAAGCCAGATAGAGACACAACAAAGAAAGAAAACTTCAGGCCAATATCGCTGATGAACATAGACGCTAAAATCCTCAATAAAATATTAACCAACTGCATCCAACAATACATCAAAAAGATTATACACCACAACCAAGTGGGATTCATCCAAGGGATGCAAGGATGATTCAATATACTCAAATCAATAAATGTAATACACCACATAAACAAAAGCAAAGACAAAAACCACATGATCATATCAATAAATATGCTTTTGATAAGGTTCAATACCCATTTATGGGTGGAAAAAGCTTTTGATAAGGTTCAATACCCATTTATGATAAAGGTCCTCAGAAAAATGGGAATAGAGGGAACATTCCTCAACATAATAAAGGCCATAAAAGGAAGACCTACAGACACNTACAAAGCTTTTAAGGAAGAGCTAACCCCTATTCTTCACAGACTATTCCAAAAAATCTAAAAGGAGGGAAAACTCCCCAACTCCTTTTATGAAGCCAGCATCACCCTAATTCCAAAGCCAGATAGATACCACACAAACAAAGAAAACTTCAGGCCAATATCGCTGATCAACATAGACGCTAAAATCCTGAATAAAATATTAACCAACTGCATCCAACAATACATCAAAAAGATCATACACCACAACAAAGTGGGATTCATCCCAGGGATGCAAGGATGATTCAATATACTCAAATCAATAAATGTAATACACCACATAAACAAAAGCAAAGACAAAAACCACATGATCATATCAATAAATATACTTTTGATAAGGTTCAATACCCATTTATGGGTGGAAAAAGCTTTTGATTAGGTTCAATACCCATTTATGATAAAGGTCCTCAGAAAAATGGGAATAGAGGGAACATTCCTCAACATAATAAAGGCCATAAAAGAAAGACCTACAGACACAGACAACAATACTGTGATTAAAAGAAGGAAAGGAAGGTGGGGAGGGGTAAGAGAGGGTAAAAGGAGAATAAATGGTGCTGGAAGGAGACTTGACTTGGGGTGATGAACACACAATACAATGCATAGATAACGTGTTATAGGATTGTACACCCGAACCTATATAATTTTCTTAATCCATGTCACCTCAATAAATTCTGTAAAAAAAAAGAAAAAGAAATTATGAGCCCATCCATGTTGGCAGAAAGAGCAGCTTGCAATTTTATACCTGCTCTTGCAGAAAGGAGGGACTCCAAATTATTAAATAGCACAGGAAAAACAAAGAAAGAGAGAGAGTAGAAAGAGAATGAGTTTTTTTAAAACAGGAATTGGCTCATGCAATTGTAGAGTCTGAGAAATTCAAAATCTGCAGGGTTGGCTAGCAGGTAGGAAACACAGGGAAGGGTCAAGTTTCAGTTCAAGCTCAAAGGCCCACGGCTGTAGAACTCAGGAAGAATCAGTGTTGCAAATGAAGTCTAGAGACATTCTACTGTATCTATGTGTGTTTCTATTCTTTCAGTTTATTTTGTTCATTATTTTCCAGGTATAAGTAAAATCATATGGTGTTTGTCTTTCTCTGACTGTCTCATTTCACTAAGCATAATGTGCTCCAGGTCCATCCATGCTGTTACAAAAGGTAAGAGTTCCTTTTTTTATGGCAGAGTGGTATTCTGTTGTGTAAATGTACTATAGATTTTTTATTCACTGTTCTACTGATTGGCTCTTGAGCAGCTTCCAGGACTTGGTTATTATAAGTAACCTCTATATTTTTAAATGTACATTCTTTGAAGCCATGGCATGTAAATATTCTGTACCCATTGTTTTATATGTAGTTTTTGCCTCCTTCCTAAGTAGACATGTGTGTCAGAAATGACTTCATATTTTTTAATATGAACATTTGAGTTTTAAAATATAAAATTCATAATAAAAAGATTACTTTTAAATCCATAAAAGTATAGGTTAAAATAGAAGCAAAAATTGGCTGTCCTTATGTACCATGTGCCCAAAACTCTAAGTTTATTTCTATTTTTCCTCAAAATATACATAGCTGCATATGTCTTGTAACAACTATTCAACATAGTTCAGGAACTCAGCTATCACTTATATGCAAAGAATTGAGCTTCAGATTTAGTAAGTGATATGTAAAATGATATTAAAAACAAATCAATGTAATGATATCTAACTTTGCATGTATGTGTATTAACCATAGAAATGATTGATTGCATTTGTGGACTGCACTGATATTTTTTATTCTTTTATCTTAGTTATGCTGTATGTAAGTTCTGTCAGTCTTACTGTCCTGGAAACATTGATTCCCCATTGTAATCTCTGCCGGTGTAAAACACAGCTGCCTAACAAATGTACACTGGAACAGGCCCCTTTTAGCATCTGCTAAAACTCAACACAGTGTATAACCACTCTTTTCAGAGCACATCAATCATGGAAGAGTGAGATGGAATTAAAGGGTTAGCTTTATTTGGCTTCTTTTGTATCTAAGTTAAGAATGTATGACCCATTGCGTTCATTGTTGTGCTTACAACAGCTGTTTCTTATTATTAAAAAAAGCAGCTTTGCATGCAGAACATAAAACAATAAACGCTAGCCATGTGGATAGAGTACATTTGCTTCTAAAGGTTATAAATATACACTTAATTAAAAAGTAAGGTGATGGTAACCATATTTCACAGAGAGCAAATGGTACCACTTCAGGCAATAAAGTCTAACACCTCCTGATCAAAAGAAAATAAAATACTGAATCCAACAATCCTAACACTTAAAAAAAATCTGTAGTTAGTAGAATTACTTACAGTGAGCACAAAATGTTTTGGGTGCTTAAAATTTATGGTAAAGAAAGAACATCTTTAAGTGTTTTACCTAGAATGCCAACTAATACAAACCAAAGACTATTCAGAAGTATAGAAAATCTAAAAATGCTGATAAGTGTATAAAAGCTTTTAAGCTGGAGATTATGATTTTTATTTTACTTCATTTATTAGAAACTTAGAAACACTTGCCTTGGGCAGTGTGGCTCAGTTGGCTGGACCATTGTCCTGTAACCCAAAGATTGCAGGTTTGATTCAGGGCCCGGTGAGTATGGGAGGCAACAAACTGATGTTTCTCTTTCTCCCTTCCTCTCTCCTTGAAAGTAATGAAAAAATGTTCTCAAGTAAAGTTAAAAAACTAATTTCTAAAAAAATGGAAACATTTAAACACTTTTTGCCATATCTAATTTGTAATATTAAACTTTATTTATTTAATAAATATAACAAATAAGTTTTAATAAATATGTTGACAAGTAATCCTATACTTTCATTATCCCCTGGAAGTTGAAAGTTTATAAAGCAAAACTCACTGAAGTAATTTAAAGACTTTCTCGCTTAGGAAACTTATCGATCAGTAGAGGTCAAACTAATAAAATGTACTATATAAAATATAACAAATTTTTGAAGTAGTATTTTCCATATTATACTATTTTCTTTAATATTTTAGACTAAAGATCAGTATGTTTCTAAGTGATCTTTGCTGATTCTGAGTAGTAAAATGTCTATATAAGAAACGAGACATTTCTCCCAGGGGGACATAGACATATGAAAAGATGGTCAACATCCCTAACTATCAGAGATGCAAATTAAAACCACAATGAGATATCACCTCACATCAGTCAGAATGGCCATCATTAATAAATCAACAAACAAGTGCTGGTGAGGTTGTGGGGAAAAGGGAACCCTAGTGCACTGTTGGTGGGAAAGTAGACTGGGGCAGCAACTGTGGAAAACAGTATGGAATTTTCTAAAAAAACTAAAAATGGAACTACCTTTTGACCCAGCAATTCTGCTGGTAGGACTATACCCTAAGAATCCTGAAACACCACTTCAAAAGAACTTGGCACCCCTATGTTTATAGTGCTGGGAACAGTAAACGAGTGGATCAAAAAACTGGTACATTTACACAATTAAATATTATGCAGTGGAATTAAAGAAGAAAATTTCTATGTTTAATACATAGGTAACAGAATAAAGTTTATTTATTAAACAGTGTTGCTTTAAAGAATAAAGCAATTATTTGCATTGAATGAGTTAACAAAAATATATAATTTTAACTCATTACTATATTTTCAAAATCTCTATTGATCCTCTCAATATATGCTATGTACATGCTAAGCGCGAAGGAGACAATGATGAATGCATCATTCTGTCAGGAGAATGGAATTCACAATCCAGTGAAAGAAACAAACACTAAATAAGTGACCAAATACAAGAATAAATATTGATAATAGTTCAAATGTTTTCTGAGAGAATAATAACAGTATAATGAGAGAGAAGTAACTGTGATATGAGGTGGTCAAAAAGTATTTGTCAACTGGAAATATTTTTAAAGCACTCATGAAAAGAACCAAAGTAAATTAATGAAGATAGGGTCAAAAGCACATCGTCTCTGATACAAGAAAGAGCTCAGCATGTTTTATCATGTGACAGAAGATGATGTGACTAGAACAAAGAAAGTGGGCACATAGGCACAGCTAGTCCAGGCACAGCCTTGTAGAAGCTGGCAAGAAGTTTGGATGATACTGAGTTCATGACAAGAATACATGATATGTTTAAGCAAAAGGTGCTATATGATGCATTTTTTTCATTTGCTACATAACAAAATATATTTGATAATTGGTCTATCATATATGATGATATACATTTTCAAAAGGCAATAATCATTTTTACTCAAACAGTTTTAAATATACACCCATTGCCTTACCCATAAACTTGCAAAAGTGATTGCAACTTACAGTTTTCCCAATTTCTGTGTGACCTTGAGTCATTTGAACAGCAGCTTATTATGAATGCTCATAAATAAATAGAAAAATTTAAATACAAAGTTTCAGAATACACATTTCAAATTATTTTTGTAAAATGATTTATTCAAGGATTTATTCTATAAAATATGCATTAAATATTTACTGAAATGAAGTACAGAGCTTGAGTAGCATTTTTTAAAGAAAAAAACATTTTCTTTGCTTCTGACTGACTTTTTAATTATACTTTTGTTTAAGCATAGCATGACCTATAAATATTTTTTGAAATCAATATGTTAGGATCCATTTTAAAGCTCATTATTTGGCCAGTGGGAGCTATTAATCTGGCTCCTATGTGTTTTTGCCGGACTCCACTAGTCTGGGAGCATTTTCTTATTTCATTGAACATGTATATTCTAGCTTCCTTTGAAATTCCCCTGTCCTACATCTGAAACTAGTCACTTCAATGAAAAGCATTAGTTTTTTGTTTTTTTGTTTGTTTCAGGAGGTAATAGTAACTATAATGGGCATGAAATACGGTCATTTACAATGAGCAGTTGGCTTCCACATCTTTTAGTAATTACTTGACTCCAGAGTCTTTAATTCCATCCAGTTCAGCATCATAGTTCAATACCATTCTTTCCTCTCCTTCTTGTTCCATATTTGCATCTCCCTTCATGAGAGTATGAACAATTATTCCTAAAAAATCAATATATTTATTCATTTACTCAATTATTCACAGAAATATATTCAACTAAATGTTTTGATGTGTAAAATAATACCATGGATCAAAATTTAAAACTGTGGGGATAGGTATATTTACCAAAGTGTAATCCACTATTTCATTACTTTAAACCTACCTTCTGTGACTAGCTATTTTCATTAGTTTAAAAAATGTATTGTTACTGAAAATTTTTTTCCAAAATTTAGACTTATTTCTTTCGTGAACACGTAATATATTATGCACAATTTTTTAACTTTTTAAATTAATAATATGGCTTAGAAAACATTAAAAATAAGTTCACAGAGATCTTATAGCTTTATAACTGCATAGTGTTCTAATAAAGAATAAACAAATGGAATCTCATCAAAATTAAAAGCTTCTGCATGGCTAAGGAAAACAGTAGCAAGATAAAAAGAGAAGCAACAGCTTGGGAAAACATATTTGCCAATGATACCTCAGACAAAGGTTTAATCTCCAAAATATACAAAGAACTCACTTGACTCCACTCAAAGAAGACGAGAAACCCAATTAAAAATGGGCAAAGGACTTGAACAGACATTTCTCCAAGGAGGACATACAGAGGATCCAGAGACACATGAAAAGATGCTAGATATCACTAGCTATCAGAGAGATGCAAATTAAAACCACAATGAGATACCACTTTATACCAGTCAGAATGGCTATCATAAACAAAGAAACAAACAACAAGTGCTGGAGAGGTTGTGGGGAAAAGGGGACCCTAGTTCACTGTTGGTGGGATTGCAGACTGGTACAACCAATATGGAAAACAGTATGGAATTTTCTAAGAAAACTGAAAATGAACGTGCCTTTTGACCCAGCAATTCCATTCTTGGGAGTATATCCTAAGAACCCTGAAACACCAATCCAAAAGAACCTATACACCCTGATGTTCATAGCAGCGCAATTTACAATAGCCAAGAGTTGGAAGCAACCTAGATGTCCATTGGTAAATGACTGGATCAAAGAGCTATGGTACATTTACACAATGGAATTCTATGCTGCAGAAAGGAAGAAGGAGCTCCTACCCTTTGCAACATCATGGATGGAATTGGAAAGCATTATGCTGAGTGAAATAAACCAGGCGGTGAAAGACAACTACCATATGATATCACCTTTAACAGGAATCTAAACAACAAAACAAAAAACGAAGCAAAATATGACCAATGACACTCAAATACGGAACAGGTTGACAGGGTCCAGAGGGGAGAGAATCATAGGGGAAAAGGGGATGGACTCACATGAACAAGTATAAAGGACACATGGACAATAACTAAGGGTGGGGGGCGGAAATGGGAGGGAGGTGGGGGGCACTGGGTGGGGGCAGGGCTAGGAATATAAGACAGAAAACTGTACTTGTACAAGAATTAAATAAAAATAAATTTTTTTAAAATTTAAGTATACATAAAAGAGTAGCTTTTATCCTCAGTCAGTACTCTATGTATGGAATTATATTATTTTAATATAATGCTATTTAAATTGCTCTTGTGAATACATTTGTGAATGTGTTTTTGTTGATAATATCTCATTGTTTGCTTGTTTTCAAATTAGTAGACATGTAATCCAGGGTAAATTTCTAGAAGTGAGATTGATGAGCAAAGGCCCAAAACAAATGTGTTTCGTAAGATTTCTCTAAATCCCCTTCATAAAGATTGGACCATGTTCACTTGCAAATTTAAAAAATGTTCTTATCCCTGTAGTCTTGTCAGGTTTGCTCTGTTCAATCAACTTTTGGAATTTTACCAATCTATAAGGTGAAAAAAATCTACCTCAAAGTGTTTTAATTTACATTTGTCTGAGTATAAGTGAAGCTGAGAAACTTTACATATAATTTACATACATTTTAGGTTTAATTATGGCTGTTTACTTGTTTTGCATATTTTTCTAAGATGTTTTTCAACTCAGTCCATCAATTACTTTGATTCTATTTATTTATATATTGAGAACTAATTTGCATACAAAGAAATTACTGAGCCTTGGAGAATTTGAGGAGACTTGTTAAATTTACTTCTAAAGATTATGTTTTTGACTATACATTTAACATTATTTATTAGCTTTCTACGTTTCAATTGTTTATTGTTCCCATAACAATGCAATTGGCACATTAACCTTAAATCATGCAAACCTGAACAATATATTTACTAGTTTTATATATATATAGATTGCTTAGAATTTCCTACTCATAGAATTGAGTTTTCTGAAAATAAGAATGTTCCTAAGCAAGAACCGCTTAGATAAACTACTACTGAAATAATATCCTTCATCGTCTTGGGTTGCCTAATTACATAATCATATTCTACTCATGGAATACACTTGCACCCCACCAATAGAATTTTAACATTTTCATAAAATTGTATATGCTTCAATTTTTGTGTCTGATCAGGCTCACTAGAATCTCCACTTCAATATTAAACTGTACAACATGTTCATTGCATCTTTCTGTTAATTGTGATGTTTCTAATATTTTATTATATACTGTTTTCTGAGTATTCCATATCAGTCTTTTCAATCTTAAACAAGTTTATTTATTCTTAGTACATGATATTTTAACACAAATATGGCTTGAATTTTATTAAATTGTTTTGGAAATTTATTCAGTTGTTATATTATAATGCTGGCACTACCTTTCTTCAAGACTTACTAAAAGCCTGTAGCAATCAAAACAATATGATAAAGGAAAGATGGAAAGATCAATGGAACAGAAGAAAGAGCTCAAAGGCAATCTCAGATAAATAGAGTTAATTAAATTTTGACCAAATATCAAATATCACACAATAAAACAAAGGTATCTTTAACAAATGGCACTGGAACAATGGACATCCACATCCAAATAATGAATCAGGACATAGACACTTCAAAAATTAATTAAAATTGGAAACTAGAACTAAATATGAAATGCAAACTAATAAAATTCTTAAAAGAGAAAGTTTAGATGACCTTAAATGTGTCAACGACTTTTTATATACAACACCAAGATAACCACCCATGAAATAAATAATTTTAAGCTGGATTTCATTAAAATTAAACATTTCCTTTTTTGCAGAAGACATTGAGAGAATGAGAATACAAATGACAGACTAAAAGAAGTTATTTGCAAAACAAATCCAAAAAGTTATACATAGAACACTAAACATCAACAATAAGAAAACAACCTAATTTAAAAATGAGTCAAGGTCTAACAGGCACATCACTGAAAAAATATACATATGGAAATAAGCATCAGAAGAGATGCTCATGTCACCTGTCATCAGAGAAATGCAAATTAAAACAACAGTGAGCCCTGGCTGGCGTAGCTCAGTGGATTGAGCGCAGGCCTGCGAACCAAAGGATCATGGTTCGTTTCCCAGTCAGGGCACATGCCAGGGTTGCAGGCCAGTTCCCAGCAGGGGGCGCATGAAAGGTAACCATACATTGATATTTCTTTCCTTCTTCCCTTCCCTTCCTCTCTAAAGATAAATAAATAAAAATCTTCAATAAATAAATATATAAATATAAATAAAACAACAATGAAATACTGATACTCATCTATTAGAATGGTCAATACCTGGAATATTGAAAACACCAAATGCTGGTAAGGAGGTGAAGCAACAGAGATTTTTTTTCATTTTTGGTGAGGATGCAAAATTGCACAACCAGTTTTGGAGACAGTTTGGTGTCTTTTTACACAAGAAAACATAGTCATGCTGTGTGATCCAGTGATTTTGTTGTTATTTACTCAAAGGAGTTGATAACTTATGCCCACACAAAACTTGCATAGGATGTTTTTAAGAGCTTTACTCATAATTGGCAAAACTTGAAAACAAACATGCTTTCTTTAAGAAAATGAATGAATGAACAAACTGTGGTAATTCCAGACAATGGAATATTATTCAGTAACTAATTAGAAATGAGTGATCAAGCCATAAAAACATTCTTAAATGCATATTCCCAAGTGAAATAAGCCATTCTTTTATCCTGAAAGGACTATATATTCTCTATGATTCCAACTAGATGATTTTCTAAAAAGTGCAAAACCATGAAAGTAGCAAAAAAATAGTGTTTTCCAGGTACTAGATTGCAGGGAAAAATAAAGGACAAAACACATATTATTTTGGGGACAGTGAAATGCTCCTTATGGCACCATCATAATGAATATGTGCCACTAGAAACATTTGTTTAAACTCATAAATGTACAAGAGTAAGAGTGAATCCCGGCATAAACTGTACACTTTGGGTGGTTATGAGGTGCCAACATAGGTTCCTCTACTACAAAAATGTTCTGTTGGGAACTGTTGATAATGAGGGAGGCTATGCATGTGTCAGCATGGAAATATATGAAACATCTCTGTACCTCTTATCAATTTTCTTTTGAGTTTAAAACTGTTTTAAAAATAGTCAAAAACAGCACACATTTAATTTACACAATTCAATGAATTTGGTCGGATGCACGTACGCATGAAGTTATCACCACCATCAAGATAATAGACATCTGCATCACATCTGCATCATTCAAAAGTTTTCTTATATTTTTTAATTTTATTTTTATTTTTGTGGTGATAATACTTACCATGCTTTCTACCCTCTTAAAGAATTAAGGAAATGATAGGTTCTTATTGTGCATAGACACTATGCTTGCTGTACAACAGATTTCTAAACTCATTCGTGCTGATAATGGAAACTTTGTACCAAACTAAAAACTCATTTTCTCTTCACTCCACTTTCTTGAATCCAACATTTTATTCTCCACTTGTATAAGTCTAAGTATTTTATATACCTCATGTAAGTGGAAACATCAGTACTTGTCATTTTTGACTGAATTATTTCACTTTGAATAATGTCTTGCAGGTTCATCCATATTGTCACAAACGACAGAAAGTCTTTTGTTTATTTCTAAGACTGAATTTTATGTGTATAACACCTATTCTTTATCTGTTCATCTGTTGATAGGCATTTGGGGCGTTTCAATAACTTGGCTATTGTGAATAATGCTTCAATGAACGTGAGAATGAATATATGTCTTCATGACTTTAATTTCAGTTGTTTGGGGTTTGTAGCACAAGCTCAAGCAAAACTGAATATAAACAAGTGGGACTACAGCCTAGTAAAGACTTCTGCACAACAAAGTAAACAACCAACAGAGTGAAAGTGCAATTACGTAAGGGCTGGCAGTGTTTGCGAGCCGTGTATCTCAAGAAAGGTGAGTATCCAAAATATGTAAGAAAACCATACAACTCAATAGCAAAAAATAAAAATAATAACAAGTAATAGCACAATTTATGAAATGAATAAATAACTTGAATAGATATTTATTCAAAGACAAAAGCATAGCCAACAGACATGTGTAAAGGTGGTCAGTATCAGTAATCATTAGGGGAATGTGAATCAAAACTACAGGGAAATGGCTATTAACTTTTCAAATGAATAATCAGAGGTAGTGGGGATGTGAAAAAATTTGAACTCTTTTCACTGTTATTGGGAATATAAGATGATGCAGATGATAGAAAAAAATGTGTGTTTTTTTCCTCAAAGAATTAAAAATAGAATGAACATGTTATCCAGAAACCAACTTGTAAAAATACACACAAATATATGTATTTTTAAAAGAAACAGGATAAGAATCAGAACAGTATACCCAGAGACTTACAATATCATTAAATTCTTCTTGCAAAAACAACTCATGTAATTTTTCGGAGACTGTGCCGGATCCCAGACAAATGATCATCTGAACTATGATGATCGTCTAGGACTATCCTAGACTAATCACATATATTTCGTTGTCAAGATGGCTTATTGTATGATACGTAACAGGTTTTGAGATCATGTAGCTGCATAAAAAATGAGTTGTAGTCTCATATCCTTCAGAGGGTCACATGATTGATAGTCATCTACACCTGATTAATTAAGTATAAGAGGTGAAGAGACAAAAAATGACGGATTTCTTAAGTCATCTGTGTTCGCTCACTTCATCTCTCCTGACCACACATACCGCACATGTGACATAAGTGGGACATGAGGACCTGCCCTGGGAATCATTTTACCTTGGCTCTTTGCTCTGTATTTGCTATAAAATTGGGCTATTTTCTTTTTTTTTTAAGGCAGAAGTGAATTTTATGTGTTCACAATATCTTTATTTTGAAGAGTATATTTCCTTGTTTTTTTCTGATATGCCTCCAAGAAACACACACACACAATTTGATAGGATGGTTCTCCAGCTTTTACCCAGCCCAGTACACTAAGGGCTGTGATAAACCCTCGAGTACTAGAGACTCACTAAAGCAATGATGATCATAGTTTAGAAGCATTAGTTTAATTATGATCTGACTCCTAGAGCATAGAAAAATAATTTTCCAAGATTTTTTTCACATCACAGCATACAAAGAAAAAGATAATAAAATTATTGTACACAGCAGCGATGAGAAGGTTAAGTAAGCTTAGTGCTGGCTGAACCCTAGTGTGTTTGAAAAGCTGGGTTATTAACCTAAATTCTACTAGACAACTTGATTAAATTGGTAGTAATTGTACTTGGGTGTTTATTTTGTCATTAGATTAACCTTGTAACCCTGAAATAAATTTTACATGAAGATTATATATTTTTATAATAGTTCATTTTGATAATTCACTAGTAAGATTGGCCAATAGTTTTATTTGTTTGGTGGTTGGTCAGTGTGTTTATTGTTACTTTTTGGTTTTAGAAAAATTTATATCAGGACTCTGTAATCCATGTTAATTGTTTTGGCTCACCTTTGCCTTTTAAAAACTTTGCTGCAGAATATTTTATAAAGGATAAGAATCATCTCTTCCTTGAATGTGTGTTAAGATCTCTAAAACAACGTTAATACTGGCTCTCTTTGTAGGTAGAAAATTTACTACCTGTTTATATCCACTGCTTTTATTGATCTCTTGAGGTACTAAGCTTACTTCTGAGTCAGTTTTAGAAATGCGTATTTTTTCCAGAAAATTAACCATTTTGTCTATGTCGTGAAATGTATTGCCTTAAGTTGAACATAGTATTTGCTTATTATTTTATCATTCTTTCAGTTTTGTACTCTTTGTGTTCACAATCTTGCTTATGTGTTTTTCTCCTTTTCTAATCACAATAATGATAAATTTGCTGATTTAACTGTATTTGTAAATAAAATAATTTAATTTTAATGAAATAGAAAATTTTAATTAGCATACAGCTCTTTTTTGTTAATTGACCATGGCTTTATCTATAGCACAGGTAGCAAACACAAGGCCCATGAGCCAAATCCAGCCCTCCATCTTGTTTCATCCGGTGGCAGCACCAAGCTCCTGGTGGCAGCACCAAGCTCTACCCGGTGGCAGCACCAAGCTCCTTGCCCTAGTTAAGGAGGAGTTACATTTATACAGTCCTAAAAATTACATTCAGCCCTTTGAAGGCAACCTCACGGCTGATGTGTCCCCTGGTGAAAATGAGTTTGACATCCCTGATAACAATTACTCTCTTCTAACATATTTTTGTCTTTCTTACTTAAAAATACAGGATTCCACACTGCATATATTCCTATGAGTATGCTCTTGGGTCTATTTTAGTATTTTGATATGTTTTTTGGTTTTTCTCTTTTATAATATTGTTAACCTTTATCAATTGGGTCCTTTTTGGATCCATGCTTGTCTTTATACATTGTAAAGCTCTTATTACATTAACCAAAGTCTGTATTTACTATAGTCTTTTTGTATAGAGAGAAATTATACTGTCAGGTTTGACTTGAATGATTGAGTAGAGCTAAAATTCAACTGCTGCTGTTATATGTATATATTAGTCTAATAATCTAGGGCTAATAATGTCCTTATTTAGATTACTGAAATAGTTATGAAAAAAGGGGAACTCTGAAAAATGTAGTGCTTCTAAGCAAATTAATAATAACTGAAAAAATAAAATAAAACATAAATATGAGAAAAAGGTAGATAATGCTGAGGTCTCAGCCCAAGATTTGGAGGTGGTAGCACTCAAAATAATTTAATAGCCACTAACAGCATCCAGTTTGATACCAAACAAAACAAGCATTTATCAAATCTTATACTTGATGAATTGTTCTGTAAAGAGAATGAAATAATAAGAATAAAAACAGTGACAGCAAAAACACACAAAAAAAATCTGATAGATTATATAGTTTCAAAGAGTACATTTGTAAACAGTTAAGAGTCAATGAATCATAAAGGAAGATTATAATTAAAATCCCATGGAATTTTTAAAGGTGTTTATTGGTAATATCTGCTAGAACAAGTAATATATCAAAAGACTATATGAATTTAAGAGACTATGTATAAAAGAATTGGACTGCATTTTTCTACAACTGTACAGATACATGATACACTCACCAGTAAAAGAGAATGTGTTTGTTTGTTTGTTTTTGTATTAGTGGTAATAAATTTTGTTGAGCCATTTACAATTTTATTGTGATGAGACTTTACTTTTGTTGGTGGCATGTGTTTTATAAGGTAATTCAATATGATTAACATTAATCAATAACATAGCTTGTCCTGAAATTGATTTTCTAATCACTTGGCTTGGATGTAGCCAAGAGAGTTATCCCTCTTTATTCCTTCTTTTTCCTTCCTTCTTTCCATTCTTTCTACAATAGATAAATAGTCGATATCTGAACAACATTAAGGGTATTAATCCCCACGAAGTCACAAATACATGTATAACTTTTGACTTTCCCAAAACTTAAGTTTTCCCTTGGTATCCACTGGGAATTTAATCCCTAAACACCCTGCCCATAAAATTTGTAGATGCTCAAGTCCACTATATAAAATGGAATAGATCAATGCATAGTCTTCCTTCAGCATCTTTTGACTTTCAATCAAAGATAAAAAAGAGCACAAGAATTTACAGGAAAAAAAAATTCTGTTTAAGTGTACCCATGCATTTAAAGTATTATGTTGTTTAAGGGTGGACTGTATTTATAGAACAAGAACTTTTTAAATGAATAATCTGATTAAGATTCTTCAGTTGTCCCTTCCAGGAATGATATGTGACAGTTGGTGTGACAATGAGCTTTCACCAAGAAAATTTTAGGTGAAGTAAGCACAATAAAGAATAGTAAATTTTATAAATACATAAAAACATGATAACAGGATTTAATTAAAAAGTTATTTTAGTACCCATGCACTGGCCCTCGATGATGTAGCTCAGTGGATTGAGTGCAGGCCTGAGAAGCACAAGGTCACCAGTTCAATTCCCAGTCAGAGCACATGCCTGGGTTGCAGGCTGTGTGTGGCCCCAGTGGGGGCCACATGAGAGTCAACCACACATTGATGTTTCTATCCTTCTCATTCCCCTTCCCTTCCTCTCTCTCTAAAAATAAATAAACACAACCTTTTAAAAAATTACCCATGCACTATCAAAAAATATCTATCTTGTAAGTTTGGTACTCTGCTCAGATTCTCTGGGATATTGTTTAATATTTTGTGTGTTTCAAGGAAAGGGACCCCCAAGCTACTAAGTCCACTTTCCTGGCATCTAAAAGCAGACAATGCCTAAGAAATTTTTCCCTCTGGAGCTGGCCTTAACCAATGACTAACAGGCATGGGACAGTTATAAGAGAGACCCAGCTCCTTTGCCTTAGTCACCTCAGAGGTAAAATTTACACACAGAGGTCTTCTATGGGATTAGGCATATGTTGCCCTCTGCATGACTTAGCTGAAGGTCTCATCCTTGCTTGCCTTTCTCTTATTTTCTGTTGTTTCCTACATTTTCATATGTGTTTCCCTCAGAGAATTTCTTAAATACATAATTTGTAAATTATTCTCAATTCAGGAGTCTGCTTCTGGGTAGATGGGTGTAAGAAAATGCTTCATGAGGTTTCTGCACATTTGATATAAGGCACCTTATAATGAATTACATGAAAGAATTATCTACCTATTTGAAATATCCTTAAAGAATTAAAGAGTTAACCAGAAGAATAATATTCATTTATTTCAAAATATTTATTAAGCACCTACATGTATGAGGCATTTGTTATGAAATTACAAAAACAAATGTCATGTTCCAAAGTAAGAAGTAAGACTGTGGCATACTATGCAGCAGAAAAAAAAAGAAAGAGCTCCTACCCTTTGCAACAGCATGGATGGAACTGGGGAGCATAATGCTAAGTGAAATAAGCCAGGCGGTGAAAGAAAAATACCGTATGATCTCACCTTTAAGTGGAACCTAATCAACAAAACAAAGAGGCAAGCAAAATATAACCAGAAATGTTGAAATTAAGAACAAACTGATGATTACCAGAGGGGAGGTAAGAGAGAATAATAGCGTGAAAAAGGGGGTAGGGTTTTCAGGAACAACTATAAAGGACTCGTGGACAAAACCAAGTCGGGGTGGAATCCGGGATGGAGGGTGAGGATGGCTGGAGTCGGGGTAAGTGAGAGAAGGAAATGGAGACAATGGTAAAAAAAAGAAGAAACAAAATTGGAAGAGTATGTTTAAAGAGTAAAAAAGGTTTTAATTTTTTCCATATTCAGCCACATTGTAAAGTCTAAAAGTATCTGGAGTTGGAGGTTTGAATAAGATTTACTAGCAAAGCTAAATTCTCTTCGAAGTTCCATTTTCCCCGAAAAAGAGGAGTAAAGTATGCTTTAAGAAAAATCACTAGGTTTGATTAATGCCAGGTGGAGAGTGCACTGACAGCCCATGGCTGTAGCGACGTCTAAAGGGAGAGCAGTGATATGACTAGCTGTTTGAAATGCAAGTGATAGAAAAGTAGCTTCTTTGGGTGGCCCACCCTTCCACAGCTTGTTGGGATAAAGCATCTGTTTTTACCAGGAACCAGATGTGTGCCACGCCACAATAGAGTTAGCATGGTTTTGTCTTGGACAACATCCAAGAAAACTGCTTGGAAGGTGTAAGAAGACCTCAGCAAAGAGTCGTTAGACATACCATTACAGACTTTCTAGCTGAGCAAAGACAAAACAGCTGAAAGGTGAAGAGATATCTATTTGCTCGGATCAAGGCATCTGTAGATATCCAACTGCCTGCCCCTGAGTGAAGGGCATATACAATTTTCCAAAAGAGAAAATCAATGAAAATACTTTTATGGCTGTAAGGCTGATTCTGTATTAGCATAATAATAAGTTTAGTTAAAACTTTCCTCTTATTCTTCCATTTTCTCTTTATGCAACAACCCTGAAAAGATCTAAAACTTTGATCATTATAGCATGAAAGGACAGACCACCCACTTTTTATGAGTCCAGAAGGCATTATTCCTATTAATACAAAATGTGAATGCTGTCTCAGGACCTGTGTAATGAGGCAGTCTAGGTAGGACAAATATAAATATTGGCTGGGAAAAGAGAAAAGCAAACCAATCATCTTTCCCAATAGACCTGAGTGGGGAGTCTGGAAATCATTTATAATTTAAATGATGATTATAAATTTGACAAACACACTTGACTAAACTTTGAAATGACTGAACCATAAATGTGTTTTAAATGATCACTTTTCATTACCTAGTGCTACTATGTACTTCATGGATATTAGTAGGCAAATTCCACAATGACTGACAATGATCTTCCCTACTGGTGTTAACGCTCTTTCATAATCCTCTCCCTTTGAGCATGAACTAGGTCTAGTGTTATGTTTTTATAAATAGAGTGTAACAAAAGTATTGTTGCATCACTACTGAGATTAGGTTCCCAAGAACCATGAGTGATGTTCCGCTGGCCTTCTTTTGCTGACCTCACGGACCCTCACTCTGATGAAGCCACGTACCATGCTGAGAGCTGTTGTATGAAGAGGCCCATGTAGCAAGAGAGTGAAGAAAGCTTATTGTCAACAGCTTGTAAGAAACTGAGGCCTTGCACTTAACAGCCTGTAGGGAAATAAGTCTTGCCAACAATGCATGGAATCGGCTTGAAAATGCATCCACCCCCAGCCAAGTGTGCAGATGCACCCACAGCGCTGGCCAACACTGTGATCGCAGCCTTGTGAGAGACCCAGGGCCTGAAGTCTCAGCTAGGACATGTCTGCATACCTAATTCACAGAAATAATGAGATAGTAAATGTTGTTAATTTAAGCCAATAGATTTTGAAGCAACTCACTATAAAGCAATAGATAACTAAGCCTGAACCTTGCCTTTGATTTTAACTACAGGGATGCAAGCAAAGAAAAAAATTGTCTTCTGCTTTTAGCGAGTCTACAGGACCTGCTCTAGTCAATGTAACTATTAGAAAATCTGAATAAGACAGTTCATCTGATTTTCAGCAGCTTACAGTCCCACAAGGGAGATTTGCACCAAAGCAGGATGTCCCAAGGCATAGTTAAATATGTATGTCCTGTGAAATTTCAAGGTCCTATTTTTAGAATTAATAAAATGATAGTAGGCAGTAAGTTTTCTCTACCCTCTCTATCTTAGAAACCCTACTAACAACAATTGCCTTTATTTAATGAGTATCTTGGGATCTGACAGCTGTCACCTGTGTTTCCATTATGCTCTCACATATATAAAATTTGCACACACACAACTTCCAGGAGGGATTTAAATGTAGGAAACAAGAGGTTCCAGTCAAGATGGTGGCATAAGTAAACACAGGACTTGAATCCCCCACAATCAACAATTAAAATTGTCTTCAGTAAGAAATTTTAATGAATCTTTTTGCTTTATATGGCCCCAAATTCCATATTATCTCAGCGTTTAGTTATTCAGCAATGCTCTCCCCTTATAATTTTTGTCCTTTTCTTTTAAGAGCAAAAATAAGTTTTTCTATTTTTTTACATAGCAAATTTTGTCTCTCTCTTCAGTTTCTGAGGGCTCTAGCTCATACTGATAGCAATACTCTAAAGTTAAGTTCTTATACCCTAGATACTAGTTAAAATAGTTTCTTATACAGGCATGACTATTTTTACTTAAAATAAATTGTTTCAGGCTGGTATTCTTCACCTGGCACTGGAGATGGACAGTAACCTAATTTAGATAGGTGCTATGAACACTGAGATATGCTCCCATATAGTCTCCTCTTTTTAGGACAGAAGCATGTATTCTCCCTAGATCAGGGGTGTCAAATTCATTTTCCCCAGGGGCCACATCAGCCTCGAGTTTGCTTTCAAAGGACCGAATGTAATTTTAGGACTGTAAATGTAACTGCTCCTTAACAGTTAAGCAAGAGCTCAGCACTGCCACCAGGTAGAAACAAGGTACCAGGCCAGATAAAACAAGATGGAGGGCCAGATTCTGCCCATGGGCCTTGTGTTTGCCACCTGTGCCCTAGATGCTTAGGATGTACAAGCTGCACCTGAGAGCTGGTACTTAAGAGAGTCACCTGGCCTAAATTTGGGTCATACCTTCCCAGAGACAGTCTACACCAATTACTGGCCAATGTTGGAGTATAAAGATTTTAATTCCTTCCTTTGCCTAATCCTGCTTTCTTCAATACCCTGTATATGTCGATCATTCTTAGTAATTTCTGCACAGAGGCCTTTGTGCAGAAATTGCATGTCGAGGACTACCAATAAATACCTGCCTTAGATTTTATTCCTGGGGAAACTAACCTGCAAATATTGGCAAAATAAAATTACAGACTTGAGGGGGAAGTAGATTAGATATGTTGAATTCTGTGTACCGTTAAACATCCAGTGTAAATTTTTAACTACATTGCAGAAATAGGAGAAAAAACAAGTTGGACACATAAAGGCTGGAGTAATCAATACACTGGATTTTAAAACACAGAAGTTACCCATTTTCCTCCTACTGAAAAACACTTTTTTTCAGTGTGCAGGGAAGTCAAATTAGTTCTTCTCCAGACTTTTTATCAAGTTCCCTTTTTACTCCTCACTTGCTAATTAAACAGGCTAATAAATTAGACGCTAAATAATTCATTCAAATAATATCAACACGTTTCTGTAATGTACAAAGGAGAATCGAAAACCCGCTGCAGTTGACAACAGAGAAAGTTTCTCAGCTAATGGTTAAAAGGAGATGGACATCCAGGAGGTGACAAAATGATAATTCAGGCAGAGTCTGATGTGCAAGTCTGTTTGGTGTGTTCAGCACCACAAGCAAAAGCAGTGCAGTGAGAAGGAGTAAAGGATGTGAGAATATACAGAGATAAGTTAAAGAATTTGTCATGTGCTACAAATTATAGGGCCTTTGGATATTCTTTGAATTTATGCTTTTATTTTTAAAAAGTAGGAAGAAATTGGACATTCTTATGAAACAGATAAATTTGTTCATTTATTATTAAAACTTATTGAGCACCTCCTGTGTCCTAGTTCATAAGTTTTAGTGATGGGGTAACAATGTTACCAGAGTACAACAATATTGACAAAAACAGATTCCCTGCTTGTATCTACATTCTAATGTTACAAGATATTGACAATATAGGAAGATAATAGAGAAAAGTAATAAAAAAGAAAACAAAGAATAAATGAATAAATAACTGAATAATAGTGTAATAAAAGATCAGGTGATATAACAAAACTCATGGAAAAATAATAAAGTGTCATAAAAGAATAGAAAATGATAAGTTCTGAGCTATGGATGATGAAGAAAACTTACAGCTTTGTAGACTCATAAATTCTGAAGGATTTGGAATGGGGAATCAAAGAAGACATTTTTTAGCATCGATCTGAATAACACACAAGAACTAAGTATAAGAATGGTTATATTTACTATAATCATATTTACAATTTACAATATTGTATTAGCTGTAAAAATTGTTGAATACATAGATTTGAAAGTCATAAGCAAATAGGTGACTTTTAAAACATTGAAGGGGGCATGCATTTTCAAGAACAACTATAAAGGACACATGGACAAAACCAAGGGTGGGTAGAAGCGAGGGAGGTGGGGATAGCAGGGGTGGTAGGGAAGTGGTGGGGAATAAATGTAGACAGCTGTAATTGAACAACAACAAAACAATTTTAAACATGATATTTAATAATTACACCTTAGTGATGTGTTAATGGAGACAACTGTACTGTATTCGAACAACAACTAAAAATATAAATAAATGAGTGTTAAAAGAAATAAAATAATAAAAGTAAAAGCAAAGGAACCTCAACAATATCATTTCAATTAAGGGGAATGAAGAAATAGAATTGGAATAGGCTGAGGAAATAAAGTGGGGAAAAATGCAAGCAAGTAAAGCAGTTGTGACAGTCCCATAGAAATGGAAAAATACACGATAGTATGGGTTGTACAGACATGTAGGTCAAAGGATTTTCTCAACGGTTCTATTATGCATTTTGGTGACTGGTGAAATATGTCCTTAGTGATGCAGAATTTGGTGATATGACCAAGAGGAGACATAATTTTAGAAGGAATATTCCTAATTATGAAGGAGGGAGCATGAGCCAAAGCAGAAATAGAGAAATAGGTGATGGCCGGGAAGAGGGAAACTCCACTATAACAGCAGAGATACTTCCAATTAAAAGTAAAACCATCACCCTGTGATTTGCAGATGCAAAAAAGTCACAAGCTTTCCTCAGTCTTCTCCTTATGTTTTCTAACCTCAGTCATTCACTAGAAATAATTGTTCTAGACCAGGAAAAAAAAAATTACGTCGTTGAAATCCCTTTTTCTAATCACCCAAATCCAATACAACCATCTAAACTATCTCTAAACTTCCTAAGTTCATTCCTTCCTCTCTCTGAGGAAATTCAATAATAAACATATCTTCAGATGAACATTGAAGAAATAATGTTGTAAATTATACCAACAATGTTTTAGGTGCTTCAACATTATTAGAGGAAATAGATGTGAATGTGCTTTGTGATTTTAGGTTTGTAAACATGTATTATGTGCAAAATTAATTATTTTCATAGACTAACTTATTTTATTCATAGTCTATGTTATACATACTATGCTTGTATATAGCTAATACTAACAAATAAAAAGCAAATAAAAATGGAATTAAGTTATTAATTTATTGAATCTATAAAAATCATATAACAGAACACAAAAAGAAAGTTGGCATCTTTTCTTTCAAGAAATTGAGAATGGAGTACTTATAACAATGTTTTATATTTACTCAAATTGTATGATTCCACACCACGTCACCATTTGATTAGTTCAACCCCTGGCAGATGGCATTTCCTGGTGTGATGATACCTTCCATGACCACTTCTATCTCTTCCTTTTTTTTCTTTTTGAAGATTATTAAACAAAATAATTATTTCTGCTCAGGAATAATGGTAATTTAAAATAAATATTCATATAAATCTCTTATTTTTATAACAGTTATAAAAATCTTTTAGCCTTCAACCACTCACACCAAAACTTAATTTTTTCCAGTGAAATCACTTACTACTTTATTTCTTCATTCAATACATTAAAATGTTGGTTTTATGATTGCATTTGAATTTTATTTATTTAAACAAAATATTCTCCTTAAAAGTAACTATTCTTTAATCAAGTAGATGTTATTAATTAGAAAACCACAGAACACACACACTAAAACATTAAACATTACTTTAATATCACTGTTATGTGATAACATTAAACATTACTTTAATATCACTGTTAACATTACTTTAATATCACTGTTATGTTATGTTTACTTAATAATCAGTAACTCTATCATTTCTTGCCTTAAAATGTAACTATACAATCAGAAAAATTGTGTTTTAATCACAGTCACAATATGAAAAACATAATGAAAAGAAAGAATATGTTGCAGAACAGACAACATATAGAATTCCAAGAATGCTCTGACTGTTAAAGATCATCACCACTATACATCACTACTTCTAATATATTTTTTGCAATTTTAAAAACCTAAAAAAATTCTGATTTATGAAGGATTATTCTTGCATTTGCACCACAAAATTAATTATAAAAATATGTAATTAAAAAATATTGATTGATTTGGGAGAGAGAGAAATCAATGTTTTTCCACTTATTTATGCATTCATTGTTTGATTCTTACGTGTTCCTTTACTACGGATTGAACTCTCAACCCTGGCATGTCAGGACAAGGCTCCAACCAACTGAGCTACCTGGCCATGGTAATACATGTATAATTTTTTTTAAAGTATTTCTGCCCTGCCTGGTGTAGCTCAGTGGATTGATCTCGGGCCTGGGAACCAGATGATCAGGGTTCGATTCCCAGTCAGGGCACATGCCTGGGTTGCAGGCCAGTTCCCAGCGGGATGCATGAAAGGCAACCACACATTGATATTTCTCTCCCTCTCTCCTTCCCTTCCCCTCTAAAGATAAATAAATAAAATCTTTAAAAAAGTATTTCTGTTATTAATTTGCTTTGTTTAAGAGAAATGCTTATAAAAACCTTAACTGGTCATTTAAAAAAATACAAATTCCAAAAAGTTAAAACAATTCAGATTTATATTAGTAATATAATTGTTACACATATAAGTACTGAGGAAATTGTACACTTAATATGTAAAATATGATATCCAAATTCATTGGTAGTGAAATATTAGGCTTATATTATAATATTGCACAATATAGGTTAATATACTATTTTTTGGTTAAAATACCCACATTCTAAACAAAATTGTGTTTAATATGTTAGGAGGTGTTTTAAACATACTTAAGGTCTTAATTTGCATTAGTTTAATTGTATGGGCACTTTATTTTTCAACCAGAGGAAAGTTCATTTTTATATTCAGAGAAAATTTCCTGAGGACCAAAAAAAAATTGCCTCCTGTCTCATATTTTGTATGAATATGTGACAGGTACTCTCCAAGTCACTGGGAATAGAATAGCAATCAACTCTATTTTTTCTTATCCTTGACTATACTGTGAGGTATCAATATTCCTTTTACTCCAGATCATAAAACTGGGAATAATAGAAGTAATAAGTTGCGAAGTCACCATTTCATCCTAGGCCTCTCTGAAACAATGTATATTTGAGAACAATAGTTCACTATGTCTATTAATGGAAAAAAAGATTTAAGAAAAGTAATTCTTGCAAGCTTGTTCCATACTACTATCTGTTTAGGATAGAGTTAGTTAATAAAAATTGTATTATACAAGTTTTACATTTATTCATTCATTACTTTGTAATAAACATTGACTAGCTTAGACTTCATGTAAATAAGAGTTTATTTTTCTTTAACAATGAATCTGGTTTTAAACATTTTCTCTCACTATAAAAGGGATTAAGTTGTTCAAATTAAAATCAGTAAAAACAATTTAAAAGAGATGCTGTTCTACAGAATTACAAAGGACAGGAACTACCAAAGGCATTTGCTTGTGACGGATAAACCTGTTAGGATTAAATAAATGACATTTATATGTATTAAAATATGTATGACTAAAACACACAGTCATATCTGTAATCTAAGAATGTGCTGTTTTGTACTTCTCATAATTTTCATTATGTTATTATTTATATTATACATTTTATTTGAATAATGTTTTGCTCTTGTATATGTGATGATTAATAGAAATGATGTAGTAAATAATGCTCAATGATCAGCTCCCATTTGTCTATATCAAGTTCTCCATTGTTGCATATTTTCTTGTTGAAGTAAGCCTTTTCTCTTGAAAAATTTCACTTCTTCCTCTATGAGGTTACCTTCTTACATCATATAGATGAGGCTAAACCATTATCTAACTTTAAAAAATGTTCTTGTAACATAATATTGCCAGAGTTTATTAAGCAACTACCCCCAAACCCATTATTGATTTAAAAATGCTCTCTTTAAATCAGATAACAGTAGAATTTTATCTAGTATGTATCATAGAAACGGTGTCTACTACTAAATATTTCATTATAAAACTCATTTTCTCCTCAGACATCTTCTCATTGATAGCCGCATTTGGGTAATTGGCAGAATTATTCTCTCAATCATCCCAATTGATCTACAATTCACTCTTTTTTTCTTATTTTCTACATCTGTTAAAACATTTTCTACATTCATTATTTACTTTCCTTCCCCTCAATTATTGCTTGTCCTTAAACAATTCATGCAGGATCCCTCCCCTGTGGAACTAGGGCCTTGCTAACTCTTGTCTATTAAAATTTTTGCTACTTTCCTTGCAAGTCCCCCCAGCCACCAGGAATGAAACTAAGCATGACAGAGACACAATGTGATCTGCTTGGGGAGGAGAGGGGGCCATATTCCCAGAGGGAGTGGTAGCCAGTTTCTCAGGTGGAAAAGGTGTTAAGCCCCCTCCTCTAGGGGCTTTTATTGGGGTGTAATACACAGGAATAAAGGGTGGCAAGGATCAAACAGTAGATAACATTTCAAAGAAACCTGAGGGCTTAGCCTGAGTCAGAATCTGTCAGGAACAGAGTTTTAGGGTTTCCTGCTCAAACCCTTAACATATGAATGAAAACACTTTTAGCAGAGCAGATTTCACAGGTTTATCAGGAAGTCTTTGTGATGCCAGATTTTCCCCCAGGACACACTCTAGCAAGGCAAGGAGCTGTACCCCTCCCCATCAGGTATTCAGGCTTCAGAGGATTAGAGCCAGGAAGAACTTCTCCCAGTCGTCATAGGGATTCAGGCTATGTCAAAGGCAGGGGGTGAGAGTCCATTGCTCTTTGTTGCAGCCCCCCAAGTCCTTCCATGAAGGCCTCCCAAGTGGTTGTGTTTGGCCTAGGTCACCCTCTGCTGTGAGGGGCTTACTCATCATTGACTTCCAACCAAGCTTTGGGGGCAGGGAGAGGAAACTGAAGCAGCGTTTGGTAGCAGAGACAAGCTTTGTCTCCTTTGGTTCACATTTCAAAGGTTGTCCCTCGTCCTCAGCCACAAAGGGTCAAGATACAATTCCTAGAACCAGGCAGAGCAGTCTAGAATAGTTACCTATATTCTACTATGTTCTATCATACATCTGTTGACTTCCATTTACCTATTGTTATTATTACTTTTTATCCAGAAGAAATGTACTGAGATCACATGCCTGTCAAAGGACAGGATCCAAGAGAAGTGTTTGTTTAGTTTATTTTTGGTTCCATTCACTGTGCATGTAGATAAAGTGGAAGTCCTTCTCAGAAATACCTATGGAAAGCAATGTGCTATGCAGGGCAATTTAGAAGGTATCTGTTGCACCAAATATCACCATCTCCTTTCCTTACTAGATAGAGTTTAGATGTCGAAATGCAGACCAGGTGAAGTTGCAATCCTGAGCAAAACTTGCAGTCCAGACATTTCCTGCCTCTTAGCTTTCTATAGGACTTTATCATTAAATTGTGCCTTTCCTAAGATGCAATGTGGTATCACCAAATGCTTCATATTTTCAACCATATTAGCGTACATGAAATGCATTCTCTGCAAATGTGTAGAAGTGGTATTGGTGAGTCAGAGTGAAAAACACTTTGGACAGATGTTTACTTAAGAAGGTAACAGCAGGAAAGAGGAGAAAAATAGCTTTCCAAGTTTTTGTTTGGCACAACCTCTCTTTCACAGAATCAGGGGCAAATGTTATGGAAAAAAAGACATGGCCCCATATTCCTTCAGTCATGCAGGGTGGCATTTGTTTCTTGAGGTGATAAAAAGTTCTGCCACTGATAGTTTTTATAAAGGTAATTTATATTTCATTAATACCAATCTCAGTTTCTGGCATTTGTTTTCTTTTGGTCTTAGAGTTAGTATTTTTAGTGAGTTTTCATGTGCTTTCTGCTTTGGAAATAGTTTAAAGGTTACAATAGGAAGAAACTAACATTTTAGAAACTTCATTTTAATCCAGAGGTTACCTCCAGTTTTGGGGGAGGGGTGGGTAAATATTGGATGGGTTTATTATATTTTCCTTTTCTTTTGAAGATTTAATTAAGTAATTGATTTATACATACTGCCATATGTTGTTTCCTCTTTTAAAACTTTAAGGACACAAAAGAAAATATATTTTCAAACTTTAGTTTAATAATAAGAGACAAACAGAAAAAGAAAAAAAGTAGATGAACTTATACAAGATCATGTACCTCATCCAGCCAAGCTTGCTTTCTTTTGTATATTTAAACATCAATTTAACATTACTTTCATTTTTTTTACAAGAATAAGCCATATATTGCCCTAAGACATTCCGGACTACTTTAAAAGCATAATAGGAAAATATGCTCATATTCGCAGAGATTTTTTTACATTGTAGTTATTCCTTTTGTGATCATATGCATTACAATAAAAATGTATGCTTCAAAAATGATTTTTGCTTTTATGTAAATATGATCACAATTGTTTTTCTCTATAACATGAAAAGAAAAAAATTAATTGTTTTACAATTATAGCTTAGAAAGTCTAGAAATAATTATTTTAATGTATATCATTTAACTATTATTAGTAAAATGCATCATATCTATATTTGTAAATGGTTTCTTATAAAAATAGTAACAAGTATGCCTACCTTTTGAAGGTCCAATACATAAATAAAAATAAAATAGAACAAGAAAACATCTCCTGATGGTTTGCTAGAGTAATTCTGATGAGACATCTGATAAGCAGTATGCCTTTAATGGAAAGAGTAAAGAATCACATCTCAGAGAAATACAAATTAAAACCACAGTGAGATACCATTTCGCACCAATCAGAATGGCCATCACAAACAAATCAACAAACAAGTGCTGGCAAGATTATGGAGAAAAGAAGACTCTAGTGCACTCTTATTGGGAATGCAGACTCGTTCAGCCACTATGGAAAACTATGGAATTTCCTTAAAAAAAAGGAACTGCTTTCTGATGCAATTCCACTGCTGGGATTATACCCTAAGAACCCTGAAACACCAATTCAAAAGAGCCTATGCACCCCAATGTTCACAGCAGCACAATTTACAACAGCCAAATGCTGGAAGCAGCCTAAGTTCCCATCAAACCTGAGGTACATTTACACAATGGACTACTACACAGCAGAAAGAAAGAAGGAACCTTTACCCTTCATGACAGCATGGATGGAACTGGAGAGTATTATGCTAAGTGAAATAAGTCAGGTGGTGAAAGATAAATACCATATGATCTCACCTTTAACAGAAACCTAATCAATAAAACAAACAAGGAATCAAAATATAACCAAAGACACTGAAATTGAAAACAGGCTGACAGTGAGCAGAGGGGACAGGGGTGGGGATTATAGTGGAAAAGGGTGAAGCCTCTGTAGGAACAATTATAAAGGACACATGGAAAATAACAAGAAGGGGTTGGAAACAGGGGTGGGAGGTGGGGAGGGCAGGAGTGGTGGAGAGTGGTGGGGGGAAAGACAGAAAACCATACGTGTAAAAAATGTTTTTTTACCGTACATTAAAAAATGTTTAAAAAATTACATCAATGAATAAGTACTGGAGGTCAAGATAGAGGAAATTTTATAGTAGTATATAAATGACAGGATAATTTTTATTGTTAAAGTTTATAAATCTGATCAGAAAAGAGTTGATGTTTTCCAAGTTCTTTAGAAATTAAATTCAAAGATAGAAATAAATGGAATATAGCATTATTTTTTATTTAATGTTATTATAATTCACTTTAATTAGAAATTTTGTTTAACATGATACAGTACTATTTATTTAGGGATACATGTCTTCAGGTAATGTAAAGCTTCAGAGTTACTGTTTTCTATTAAACATTTTCTGGCAGCTCCAAATTCTAGTTTTTGAAAGAAGTCAGTGAAAAGAGAATAAACTACATCGTTGAACAAATTTATAAGTATGAGATCTATGAGACCATTTAGATGTATAATGAACATTTATGCTCTATAAGTAGATTCTGTGTTCATTCTCATCATATAAAACAATAAATTAAAACAATCTCTATGGAAATCTTAGCTCATTTTATGCCATTGCATCTTTATTATCTTGAGAGTTTTATTAGACAAACACACAAACATGGAAATGTTTATAGGTTCTCTAAAACAGACTATAAAAACAAAGTTAAATTGGACTAAAATACAGACATGTAAACTGGGTTGATATCAAGTATTTTAAGAAGTTTGGAATTTGCTATAAGAAAAACAAACCTCGGAGATTGGAAGGTGGCCGTGGAATTGGACAAAGGATTTCTCTTCCCCCCATGCGCTGGAGAAAAACCAGGCTGATCTGCAGAGGAGCACAGCAGATACTCAACAGGGACCCAGCACATAGGAAGGCAGGACTCCAGAAAGTGTAGCGGACACTGAATGACCAGAGGTTGAGGAGAGGAGACAACCGCAGATCAACAAGGTAGGAGGGAACAGCGCAGAGGCTGCAGGCCCTCCGCTGGGCCACGCCAGGGCCCTGGCCCCGTCACCCCAGCTCTGAGAGCCCAGGGCGGGCAACAACCACCCTGGGAGAGAACTAGTCACCGGCACCCTCTCTAACCAGCAGGGCACAGATTGGAAAACTTTGCCTGTAGTGGCAGAGAGAGGAGTTGGCATTGGGAAGCAAACCAGAGAGCTCTGATAACCCGTGGAGTCAGGCTGTGGTTGCCAGCTTGGGGAACTGAGTAGCCCCAGTGTTCCCACAGTCTCGGGGAGCTGCAGGCTACTGGCAGGGCCCCTTGTAGAGCACCAGTGGCCAGCTCCATCTCTGCCCAGCTGGGCACAGACTGAGAAGCACCAGGAGTCAGGCTGTGGCTGCTGGCTTGGAAGAATTGTGAGTTGCCCTGTGTGTTCAGCCACAACACTGAGAAAGGTCCAAGCCCAAGCCTGCAAGACCAGGAAAGCCTGGCTGGCAGCGCCTGCCCTCACGCCAGGACAGGTCTGAGAAGCCTGGGGAAAAACCTGCTCTCAGTGGGGCACGGGAGAGCGGCACCAGTCTGGATCTTGGGAGGGCACTGGCGAGACCAGTTGAGTTCAGGTAGAGGTGAGAAAGGTCACACTAATAGGCCCTCAGGCTGCTGCAGCTAGTGAGACTAGAAGAAAAGGTTTGACCAGCTGGAAACCAATGAGAGGAGTAGGTGGAAGTGGAGAACACCAAGATACCTGCACCACTGAATTTCACTGGCATCCTACCATAGAAGTTCACACCATAAACCCAGGGAACCAGAACANTGGCGAGACCAGTTGAGTTCACGTAGAGGTAAGAAAGGTCACACTAATAGTCCCTCAGGCTGCTGCAGCTAGTGAGACTAGAAGAAAAGTTTTGACCAGCTGGAAACCAATGAGAGGAGTAGGTGGAAGTGGAGAACACCAAGATACCTGCAGGAGACTGCACCACTGAATCTCACAGGCATCTTACCACAGAAGTTCACACCATAAACCCAGGAACCCAGAACAGATCACTTTAAGAAGCTGAAGCCAACAAGAAGAGCAACACAAACAATGGGGAGACAAAGAAACAACCCCCAAATGAAAGAAAAGAAGGAAGTCTCAGAAAGAACCTTAGATGAAATAGAGGCAAGTCAACTATCAGATATTGAATTCAAAGCACTGGTTATCAGGAAATTCAAAGACCTTACAAGGAGCTACCAGGAACTACAGGGGAGCTACAATGAACTCTCTGCAAACTATACCAACATGAAAAAGGAAATAGAAACCATCAGTAAAGGCCATGAAGAATACAATTTCTGAACTGAAGAACACAGTAGAAGGTATGAAGAATAGAATCAATGAGGCGGAAGATCACATAAGTGAGATTGAAGGAAGGATAGAAAGAATCTCCCAAATGGATGAAGTAATGGAAAAGAGACTCAGGAAAAATGAAGAGAATTTAAGAGAAATGCAAGACAACATGAAACAAAATAATATCCGAATAATAGGAATACCAGAAGGAGAAGAAGAAGAACAAGGGATAGAAAACCTACTTCAAAGAGTAATAATGGAAAATTTTCCTAAGTTGAGGAGGGAGAAAGTCACACGGATCCAGGAATCTCAGAGAGTCCCAAGCAGGTGGAAACCAAAGAGTCCCACTGAAAGACATACCATCATTAAAATGGTAAATCTCCAAGACAAAGAGAAAATCCTAAAGGCAGCAAGGGAGAAAAAGGAAGCAACATAAAAGGGGGTCCCATTAAGGTTGGCTACTGACTTCTCAATGGAAACATTCCAAGCAAGAAGAGAATGGCAAGAAATATTCCAAGTAATGAGAAACAGAGGCCTACAACCAAGGCTACTTTATCCAGCAAGGCTCTCAATCAAGATAGAAGGCCAAATGAAGAGCTTCCAAAACAAAAGAAGTCTAAAAGAATATACCTCCACCAAACCAGCTCTACAAGAATTACTAAAAGGGCTGCTTTAAGGAAAGGATGGAAAAGAGAGACGGAGAGGAACACAGGTGCACAAATTGCAATGAATAAGTACTTTTCAATAATAACCTTAAATGTAAATGGATTAAATGCATCAATTAAAAGACATAGAATAGCTGAATGGTTAAGAAAGCATGACCCACACATATGCTGCCTACAAGAGATCCACCTCAGGTCAAAAGACCACCACAGACTAAAACTGAAAGGATGGAAACAAATATTCCAAGCAAATGGACAAGAAAAAAAGCCAGGGTAGCAACCCTCATATCAGACAAAATAGACTTCAAAAAAAAAGGGCTATAAGAAGAGACCCAGAAGGTCACTTCATAATACTCAAGGGAAGAATCCACCAAGAAGACATTAACATCATAAATATATATGCACCCAACATAGGAGCACCCAAGTATAAAGAACATCCTAGAGGACCTCAAGAAAGATATTGACAGCAACACAATTATAGTAGGGGATTTTAACACCCCACTGTCTAAAATGGACAAATCTTCCAAACAAAATATCAACAAGGTATTGCAGCATTAAATGACACTCTAGATTACCTGGACCTAATTGATATATATAGAGCCCTCCATCCCAAAGAAGCTAAATACACATTCTTTTCAAATGCACATGGAACATTTTCAAAGATAGACCACCTGATAGGACACAAAACGAGTCTCAACAAATTCAGGAAAATAGAAATTATACCAAGCATTTTCTCTCATCATAAGGGACTGAAATTAGAAACCAACCCCACAGGAAAAAACCCAAAACACCCAAAATCATGGAAACTGAATGGTATGCTATTAAACAATGAATGAGTCAAGATTGAAATTAGGGAAGAAATCAGAAAGCTTCTGGAAACAAATGAAAATGAACTCACAACAACCCAAAACCTATGGGACACAGTGAAGGCAGTCTTGAGAGAGAAGTTCATAGTAATACAGGCTAACCTAAAGAAGATAGAAACATTTCAAACAAACAACCAAACCCGATGCCTGCAAGAACTCGAGGAACAACAACAAAGACAGCCCAGAGCAAGTACAAGGAAGGAAATAAGCAAGATCAGAGCAGAATTAAATTTGACTAAAATTAAATTTTCCTACATAAAGACTAAAAGCACAATTCTAAGGATCAATGAATCCAGGAGTTGGTTTTTTGAAAAGGTAAACAAAATAGAAAAACCTTTAAGTAGACTCATCAAGAATAGAGAGTACCCAAATAAACACAATCAGAAATGAAAGAGTAGAAATTACAACTGATACCACAGAAATAGAAAGGATTGTAAGAAATTACTATGAAGAATTGTATGCCAAGAAATTTGAAAACCTAGGTGAAATGGACAAATTTCTAGAAAAATATAATCTTCCAAAACTCAATGCAAAAGAAGCAGAAAACCTGAACAGGCCAATAACAGCAAATGAAATTGAAGAAGTAATCAAAAAACTCCCATCACACCAAAGCCCTGGACCAGATGGTTTCACAGGAGAATTCTACAAAGCTTTTAAGGAAGAGCTAACCCCTATTCTTCACAGACTATTCCAAAAATTCTAAAAGGAGGGAAAACTCCCCAACTCTTTTTATGAAGCCAGCATCACCCTAATTCCAAAGCCAGATAGAGACACAACAAAGAAAGAAAACTTCAGGCCAATATTGCTGATGAACATAGATGCTAAAATCCTCAATAAAATATTGGCAAATCACATCCAACAATACATGAAAAAGATCATACACCACGACCAAGTGGGATTCATCCCATGGATGCAAGGATGGTTCAATATACGCAAATCCATAAATGTAATACACCACATAAACAAAAGCAAACACAAAAACCACATGATCATATCAATAGATACAGAAAAAGCTTTTGATAAGGTACAACACCCATTTATGATAAAGGTACTCAGAAAAATGAGAATAGAGGGAGCATTCCTCAATATAATAAAGGCCATATATGAAAGACCTACACAAACATCATACTCAATGGGCAAAAACTAAAAGCTTTTCCACTAAGATCAGGGACAAGACAAGGTTGCCCACTTTACCACTTCTATTCAATATAGTTTTAGAAGTTCTAGCAACAGCAATCAGACAAGAAAAGGAAATAAAAGGCATCCAAATTGGAAAGGAGGAAACAAAACTGTCATTGTTTGCAGATGACATGATAGTGTACATGGAAAACCCTATAGCCTCTACCAAGAAACTGCTCGAACGAATAAACGAATTTGGCAAAACAAAGTTACAAAGTTAATAAAAGTTAATATCCAGAAATCAAAGGCAGTTTTGTATACCAACAATGAAGCAGCAGAAGCAGAAATCAAGAAAAAAATCCCATTCGATATAGCAAAAAGAAAAGTAAAATACCTGGGAATAAACCTAACCAAGGAGGTAAAAGACCTATATGCAGAAAACTACACAACACTGAAGAAAGAAATCAAGGAAGACACAAACAAATGGAAAGATCTACCGTGTTCATGGATTGGAAGAATTAAAATCATCAAAATGTCCATACTACCCAAAGCAATTTACAGATTCAATGCAATACCTATGAAAGTACCAATGGCGTATTTCACAGACATAGAACGAACAATTCAAAAATTTATATGGCACCATAAAAGATCCCGAATAGCAGCTGCAATGTTAAGAAAGAAGAACAAAGTAGGAGGGATCACAATACCTGATATCAAACTGTATTACAAGGCCACTGTAATCAAAACAGCCTGGTACTGGCACAAAAACAGGCACATAGACCAATGAAATAGAACAGAGAGCCCAGAAATAAACCCAACTCTCTACAGTCGATTAATATTTGACAAAGGGGGCAATAACATAAAATGGAGTAAAGACAGCCTTTTCAACAAATGGTGTTGGGAGAACTGGACAGCTACATGCAAAAAAAAAAAATGAAACTTGAGCACCAACTTACACCACACACCAAAATAAATTCAAGGTGGATAAAAGACTTAAATATAAGCCGTGAAACCATTAAAGCCCTAGAGGAGAGCATTGGCAAGAAAATCTCAGATATTCCATGCAGCAATATTTTTACTGATACGTCCCCTAGAGCAAGGGATATAAAGGAAAGAATAAACAAATGGGATCTCATCAAAATTAAAAGCTTCTGCATGGCTAAGGAAAACAGTAGCAAGATAAAAAGAGAACCAAGTGTTTGGGAAAACATATTTGCCAATGATACCTCCGACAAAGGTTTAATCTCCAAAATATACAAAGAACTCACTCAACACCATTCAAAGAAGATGAGCAACCCAATTAAAAAATGGGCAGAGGACTTGAACAGACACTTTACCAAGGAGGACATACAAAGGATCCAGAGACACATGAAAAGATGCTCAATATTGTTAGCTACCAGTGAAATGCAAATTAAAACCACAATGAGATACCACTTAACACCAGTCAGATTGGCTATCATAAACAAAGAAACAAACAACAAGTGTTGGAGAGGTTCTGTGGAAAAGGGGACCCTAGTTCACTGTTGGTGAGATTGTAGACTGGTACAACCACTATGGAAAACATTACGGCATTTTCTAAGAAAACTAAAAATGAATGTGCCTTTTGACCCAGCAATTCCACTGTTAGGAGTATATCCTAAGAACCCTGAAACACCAATCCAAAAGAACCTATGCACCCCGAAGTTCATAGCAGCACAATTCACGATAGCCAAGAGTTGGAAGCAACCTAGATGCCCATTGGTAAATGACCGGATCAAAAAGCTATGGTACATTTACACAATGGAATTCTATGCTGCAGAAAGGAAGAAGGAACTCCTACCCTTTGCAACATCATGGATGGAACTGGAAAGCATTATGCTGAGTGAAATAAGCCAGGTAGTGAAAGACAAATACCATGTGATATCACCATTAACAGGAATCTAAACAACAAAACAAAGAACCAAGCAAAATATGACCAATGACACTCAAATATGGAACAGGCTGACAGGGTCCAGAGGGGAGAGGGGAGAGAATCATAGGGGAAAAGGGAATGGACTCACATGAACAAGTATAAAGGACACATGGACAATATCTAAGGGTGGGGGGCAGAAATGGAAGGGAGGTGGGGAGCATGGGGTCGTGGTGAAGAGATGCCCTGGAGGTCAAGGTTTCCTTAAAGGGATTTATGGGACCATCGTCCTTTTCACAAAATGCTCCTTCTAGCTCAGATACAGGGAGAACACACTTCATGCCTGAATCTTGCAACCCAGTAAAGTGCCCCAGCAGGCTGTTGGGTCAAGTGGGACTCACGGGGCACCCAGCACTGCAGGCCCATTTTCACCCTTGCCCCTNGCAGCTGCAATGTTAAGAAAGAAGAACAAAGTAGGAGGGATCACAATACCTGACATCAAACTGTATTACAAGGCCACTGTAATCAAAACAGCCTGGTACTGGCATAAAAACAGGCACATAGACCAATGGAATAGAACAGAGGGCCCAGAAATAAACCCAACTCTCTACAGTCAATTAATATTTGACAAAGGGGCAATAACAAAAAATGGAGTAAAGATAGCCTCTTCAACAAATGGTGTTGGGAGAACTGGACAGCTACATGCAAAAAAAAAAGAAACTCAAGCACCAACTTACACCATACACCAAAATAAATTCAAGGTGGATAAAAGACTTAAATATAAGCCGTGAAACCATTAAAGCCCTAGAGGAGAGCATTGGCAAGAAAATCTCAGATATTCCACACGCAGCAATATTTTTACTGATACGTCCCCTAGAGCAAGGGATATAAAGGAAAGAATAAACTAATGGGATCTCATCAAAATTAAAAGCTTCTGCATGGCTAAGGAAAACAGTAGCAAGATAAAAAGAGAAGCGACTGTTTGGGAAAACATATTTGCCAATGATACCTCAGACAAAGGTTTAATCTCCAAAATATACAAAGAACTCACTTGACTCCATTCAAAGAAGACGAGCAACCCAATTAAAAAATGGGCAAAGGACTTGAACAGACACTTCGCCAAGGAGGACATACAAAGGATCCAGAGACACATGAAAAGATGCTCGATATTGTTAGCTACCAGTGAGATGCAAATTAAAACCACAATGAGATACCACTTAACACCAGTCAGAATGGCTATGATAAACAAAGAAACAAACAACAAGTGTTGGAGAGGTTCTGTGGAAAAGGGGACCCTAGTTCACTGTTGGTGAGATTGTAGACTGGTACAACCACTATGGAAACAGTACGGCATTTTCTAAGAAAACTAAAAATGAATGTGTCTTTTGACCCAGCAATTCGACTACTAGGAGTGTATCCTAAGAACTCTGAAACACCAATCCAAAAGAACCTATGCACCCTGAAGTTCATAGCAGCACAATTTACAATAGTCAAGAGTTGGAAGCAACCTAGATGCCCATTGGTAAATGACTGGATTAAAAAGCTATGGTACATTTACACAATGGAATTCTATGCTGCAGAAAGGAAGAAGGAACTCCTACCCTTTGCAACATCATGGATGGAACTGGAATGCATTATGCTGAGTGAAATAAGCCAGGCGGTGAAAGACAAATACCATGTGATATCACCATTAACAGGAATCTAAACAACAAAACAAACAACCAAGCAAAATATGACCAATGACACTAAAATATGGAATAGGCTGACAGGGTCCAGAGGGGAGAGGGGAGAGAATCATAGGGGAAAAGGGGATGGACTCACATGAACAAGTATAAAGAACACATGGACAATAACTAAGGGTGGGGGGCAGAAATGGGAGGGAGGTGGGGAGCACTGGGTGGGGGCAAGCAAGGCTGGGAATATAAGACAGAAAGCTGTACTTGAACAAGAATTTTAAAAAAAGAAAAAAAACAAACCTCATAGTCTAAAATAGTTTTTTATATGATGTTCACTTATTCTAACTCAGTTAATATGAAATTATTTTTCACCAACAAACACAAGCAGCTTTCTGTGTTAGGAAAAAAGACAAATTGAACGCTAGTTAAAAGTTACCCCTTCATCACTGTATACAAATTATTGTTTCTCCTATATAGTCCTTCATTTGAATTATTGTAAGGCAAATATTAGAAAACATAATGCTATCAGCTGAAAGGTGTATCACCTAGATCAATGAGAAGTCAGTGCTAAATAGCCAAGTTTTATCACCATAAGGATACTGTACTGAGTTGAATAATGAAGCACCTCCTAGAAAAAATTACGTTGACCTGAAACCTCAGAAGTCAAATTATTTAAAAATGCAGTCTTTGCAGATGTAATTAGTGACGATGGGTCCTACAGAATTAGAGTGAGACCTCAAGCCAGTGCCTGGTGCTTTACAAGAAACGGAAGAGAGAGATTCAGTCACTGGCACACAGGGACAAAGGACATTTGTCAACAAGTCAGAGACTGAATTGATGCAGCTATAAGCCCAGGGTTACTTGGCAACAAATAGAAACTAAGAAGAGGCAAAATAGAATTCTTCTCTAGACCCTTTAAAAGAATAATCGCCCTGTAGGTCTCCTGACTTCAGGTTGTAAAAGGACATATATCTGTCATTTTGGGCCACTCATTTTGTGGCATTAGGAAACTAATATAGGTACCTTACTACTATAAACAATTATTTTAGTAATAAATAAATGTTTTGCTCATAGATTGCTCATCGATTAGTTTACCTTATTTACAAGTGAATGAGGTGATTTAAAAATATGGGACATTCATTATAATCCACCACCAATACATAAGAAAGAAATTTTTCTGATTTAATACACACATGTATAACTTCTCTGTAACCTGTCATCAACGCACAAAGTGGAAATTTTACTTACGGTGACAACTAGAGTTATCTGTATCTTAAACACATACACATATACATTAATATCTCATCAAATGTAACTGAAACAACAAAAAGGATTAACTATATCAACACACAGGACATAGTATAAGCAGCCTTTGATATTCAAGTAGTAGAAAGTATATAATTATCTTTTAAAAATAAAATTAGAATATAACTAGAGACATGGAAATAAAGAACAAACTGACAGTAACCAGAGGGGAGGAGGAAGGGGGATAATGGGGCAAAGAAGGGGAAGGGTCATCAAGGAACATGTATAGAGGACTCACGGACAAGGACAATGGGGTCAGGGGGCAGGGTGGGTGAGAAAGACTGAGTGTGGGAGGTGGGAGTGGGTAGGCGGGGGAGAGTAATGGGCAGACGTGGAGACAACTGTAATTGAACAACAATAAAAAAGAAAGAAAGAAAAAGCCCTGGCTGGTGTGGCTCAGTGGATTGAGCACCAGCCTGAGAATTAAAGGGTCTCTGGCTCATTTCCCAGTCAGGGTACATGCCTGGGTTGCAGGCCAGGTACTAGCTGAGAGACATGCTAGAGGCAACCACACATTGATGTTTCTTTCCCTTTCTTTCTCCCTCTCTTCCCCTCTGTCTAAAAATAAATAAATATTTTAAAAGAAAACATAAAAATAAAATTAATAGACCTTTTTATGGAGGTTCTAGGTTTGCAGATATATTGCATGCGTGCAGTATATTTGTTAGAACTGATGAAACAGCATTGATACACTATTATTGACTTAAGCCCATAGTTTACATTAGAATTGTCTTTCTGTTATACAGTTCTTTGGGTTTTAACAACTGTATAATGTCATGCATTTGATACCATAATAGTATCAAATAGAATGACTTTCCATGACCTAAAAATCCCCTGTGCTCTATTCATTCATTCCTTCCTCTCTTAACCAAACCTCTTTCAAACACTTATATTTTTACTTTCTCTATAATTTTGACCTTTGTTAAATGTAATATACTTAGAATCATATAATACATTGACTTTCAAACTGGCATTTTCACTAAGTCATATGTATTTAAAGTTCTTTCATGTCTTTTTGTGGCTTGGGAACACATTTCTTCTTATTGTTATTGCTGAATAACGTTTCTTTTTATGGGTGTGCAAAAGTTTGTTTATCAACTCACCTATTGAAGAATACTTGCTTGCTTTCAAATTATGGCAATTATGAATAAAGCTGCTATAAACATCTTTTGTGTGTGTATAAGTTGTCAACCCATTTGTGTAAATACCTAGGAGCACAATTGCTAGACTGCACGGTAAACCTATTCAGTTTAGCTTTGTAAGAAACTTGCAAAATGCCTCCCAAGTGGTTGTATTATTTACTCTCACAGAAACAATGAATGAAAGTTTCTGCTCCTCCACACCCTGGTCAGAGGATGGTATTGTCAGTATTTGCGGTTTTACCCATTCTAGTAGGTGGATAGTCATATCTCATAGTTTTTATTGTAATTCCCTAATATGACATGATGTTGAACATTTTTTTCCAGAGTTATTTGCAATCTGCGATCTTCTTTGGTGAATTTTCTGTTCATGTATCTCTGTCCATTGTTTAATTAGGTTCTTTTCTTATTGTTGAGTTTGAAAAAAAGCATGACAGGCCTCATTCTGAGACTGCTGTAAAAATGGAAAAAGGCTGAAAACTAACCACCATTGTCCACTAAAACTGATGTGAGGCTTTGTTGGCAAGAACAAGAAGTAATCAGAGAAAGGAAAGTTGTTTTTTTTCTCATCTTCTAATTGTCCTTTAAAACCCTCTTTGGCAGAGTTTAACAGGAAGTTAGCTGATAATGGGACAGATAATGGCCCTTTGCCTGTCAAACTCAAGTGAAGTAAACTCAGCAAATGTGCAAAAGGTATTAATGATGTGTTGAACTTTGTATTGATACACAATACTTTATAACGATGTGCAGTGCAAGAAAGAGACTGCAAAGTCAAAAATTGAACAATTTGATTTTCATGAAAATGTTCTCACCTTAAAATGAGATGGCTTCTTATCCAAAGAGTATAGTATTGCAGCAAGTTTTCTGAACAATTACTATGTTAGCAAGTATTTTAAAAAGATTCTTTAAGTAAACTAATTTCACAGTATGACCTAATGTTATATGTAATGGGTAAATTTTAATGTGGCTGAACTGCACATGGCATCACCTATATTATAAAATGTCTCTGTTTTGAAGGTATATTTTTTCAGTGCTTATGAAAAGCAAATTCTTCTTTTTGGATACACCTAGAGAGGTTTAGCTATTTACAAGTGCTGTGTGCTCTCTGACATTCAAAACCTATTTGTTTCATAGCTTAACTATTAAAAATATATGTGTAACATTTATATTCCCATAGGCTCTATAATTATTATTAAAGGTTACAATTAAATATTTGTCAAAAATCTTATACAACTGTTAGACACAGCATCTATAAAATTTACACAAACATTCCCTATTTACCTTTATATGTCCAAGGACAGAGTGGCTTAAAATTGTTCAAGCATATTTTGTTTTACCTTAAAAAGCTGGGCGTATTTCAAAGATATTTATTGTTTGCTCTTATGATTTATTTGATAATTGCAGAATTCAGGAAAATGCCACAGAATGGCATTATAGGTTTTGTTGCTGCAAAAAAGATCTGCTTAAATCAATATACAAGAGATTTGTGTGTACATGTGTGTGTTTTCTTTTATTCCTAGTCAGTTAAGTGTTTTACTCAGGGATAGAGATGGTATTTTACCAAATATTTTAAAATGTATCATGTATGAAAATGATCTTTAATTTATATTATTTTAATAAATATCATGTAGTGGTAAAACGTTTGATGAAACTGTTAACAGACCATGAGCCATGCACCATGTGACTCATGGGCCACAGTGTTGAGTGCTCCCAGATGAGAGAGTGCATGAACACACTGGTGAACACTCTACCTGGTCTGACAGAGAGAGAGAGAGAGAGAGAGGGAGAGACTCCCTAATGGAGGTCATGGGCCATGTGACTCTTAAGGCCCCACATGGCGACTAAGGCCCTACATGACTACGAAGGCCATGTGGCCCATAGAGAGGACAAGGCGCTTTCTTAGAATGACTAATTAACATCCTAAACTTTTGTGTATTTCAGGTGGGTCCACCTTCCAACCAATCCCTTCTTTTCCCCAGGCTAGACTGACCGGCGTCTTCGGTCTAGCACCTCCTGCTGCTGCTGTTCTGACTTCTATTGCACGTGTGCCTACGTTCCCTCACACCACCTCCAATATGGTACAGAAGAGGGTAAGAGAGCTTTCTCCAACTATCTTGCTAACCCTGAGTGTGCTCAGTGTAAGAACCTCCCCCAGCTGCCACTGTGGCTGATGAGGGAATCTCACGTGGAGCTCTGTCAGCTCTGCACCTCACATGTCCTTGTTCCCACATGCAGTCCGTTGCCCACCCTTGGGGCCCACCAGCACAGAAAGTAACTCAGGAAACCTCACGTTGCCTTTCAGGGAGTGCCCAGGGTTGTCAGAGGGGTGGATCATCTGCATCTGGGAGCAATACTTCTACACGAGGAGCAGAGCATCTGCAAGGCACAATCTCAGTTACTCGAGCAACTTGACCTTACTGGAAAGAGAAACTCAGTGTCCTTGCCATGGCCACAGGTGGTTCTCAAAATCATTGACAGGCTGTGTGCCACAGACTAAGTGCTTGAACCTCCAGCCTCTGTGCCCAAGGGATGTGGCTCAGTGCACAAGTAGCTGCCAGATCCCAATTTAACGGCCAGTTCCATCTTTTCCATCGGCCCCTCCCATCGCTAACCCTCAGCCTGCTCCCTGCCATCAGACAGGCTGACTATCAGTATCAAAACTATCACATGGAAAATTTAATGAAAGAAAAGATACCAAGTGAACATGTGTCAAGATGTTTCCAGGCTAGATGTTGAAAGTTTGAGTTTATTGCTGCATATAAGCTACCAGAAGAAACTGGTAAGTTCAGAAAAGAATCAGGCAAATTTCAAGCAGAACTTAGAGGTTCTGTGGAGATCCCTGAACTTTTGTTGGGAAATTAAAACTGTCTCTCTCTCTGGTCAGTAAAAGATTCTCAAGTTAAAATATAGCCTGGATACACAGACAAAATCAGGAGCAAGGGAGGTATTTTGATAAGATCTCTGAAAGAATTAAGGTAACATTAAATAGATCTTTTCATTTTGGCAAAAGGATTTATAAAAGGCATAAGAGTATGGTTTCGTTGAAGAAAATTGTGCCTAAAAATTACTTGTAATTAAACCTAGAGGGAAACGGATATCTATAAAGGAATTATGGATATGGACTGTGTCAAAAAGAATTAAATTAGAAATAAATACGGAAAATCAACAAAGCTTTTGAGGTGAATGTATAGTTAAAAATGCATCAAGCCTTGACTGAGATGACTCACGATGAAAAAAGTTCTTATTCCTCAACTTTCTACAGGCATGACGACAGGTGGGAAATCTGCTCATCCCTCCCCCCAAAATGTATTTTACCATTATCTCTAGAATAGGCCAAAGAAAATGCCAATAAAAGAAGGATGCCCCTAGGGAAGGATCCAAGAACAGTGAAGAGGACTGATGAATAGTGACAAAGCAGACCCAGGAAGCAGTTACAGAGTGCATTTGAAGAGTCAAATGTACTTCCCACCCACAGATCAGAAAATATGACATTATTTATCCAGCAGGGTTTCAGAATGACTGGGGACAGATAAACCAGTGACTGCTATGTTTCTCCAGTTATCTAAATGCAAGACTTTATTGAGGATGTCCTTTCCCTGTTCTAACATTGTGTGGGTGGGGAGATGTTTTTAGTTTATAAATCTTTGAATAATGAAAAGTAATACAAAGGTGATACTTACATAGCTCAGGCCTGATGACGTGTTTAGATTATGGTTCTTGGAACAGTGTGGACATGTTTTATATATAATCTTGTGAATAATTGTGACAAGGACAGCACACTTCATTCAGTAGAATTATTAGCTAACATTGTTCACACCATCCTATTTCCATGTCATATATATATGCATATCTGTACACATACTATATATATATATATATATATACATACTCTCTCTCTCTCTCTCTCTCTCTCTCTCTCTCTCTATATATATATATATATATATAAACTTTGTAGTTTCTTCCATAAAAAAGGCTAAGTAGACTTTTCCCTTTGACTCTGGGATTGGCTTTTGTCAATAACATATGGGTGGAGTGACAATGTGTGAGCTCTGAGCTTAGGCTTTGAAGTGCCTCAAGTGTTTACTATTTATCCACTTATGTTCTAACACTATTAAAAAGCATGTATCAGCAGACTCATAAAGCTATCAAAATAAATAACTGTTGCTTTGAATCATGGAGTTTATGAGCATTTATTACACAGAATCATGGTTATACAGCAACAATAGCTGATACAGGTATAAACTTATAAGTGAATAAAATAATTCCATTCAAATTTTATAAGATTTTTAAAAAATTGTTTCCAAGGTGAAACAACTAGAATGGCTACACTTCTCTAAGCAGTACTGAAAAATTTATGTCTCTTCCATTCTTATCAACTACAATTATATTGGAAAAATAAGCATCTTTGCTATATTTAGCCTTTCCCTTTATAAGCCAAGTACATGAATTCATATATGTGGGAAAGCTATTTCATTTTAAATATATTTCTTTTCTTATCTCTTTTATCTGAGAAAGTTTAATAAGTTTCTTCATTAAGTTTGATTTATTTTTTGAAAGATTTATTATTTATGTTTTGAAAGATTTATTTGCTGGTTCATTGTGTTTTGTTTTTCTATCATAATACATTTCTTCTTTGTTTTAGCTCAGACTGCTCCAGCAAATCACCACAGACTGAGTGGCTTAGACAACAAGCATTTCTTGCTCACAGTTCTGGTGGCTGGAAATCCAAGGTTGGGGGTCGGCATGGTCACGTTCCTGGCAAGGGCTTTCTTCATGCTTTGTAGAAAGGGCTGTCTTCCGGTTTTATCCTCATCCGGCAGAAGGTGAACTAGCTAGCTCTCTGACCCCTTATGAGGACACCAGTACCATCCATGCAGACCCCACTCTCGTGCCTACTTATTTCTCAAAGGCCCTACCTCCAAACACTGTCATTTGGGATTAGAGTTTCAACAAATGAATTGGGGGGGATAGACTCAGCAAACACTGCAGCTCAGAATACCTCTTTGATCATTTTTGAAAGAATCTTTGTTATGCCTCTTATTGCCTGTTCAATTAAAGTTAGAATGGAATTATCTCTTTGCCAGGTATCTTTTGGTTACTAAATACTTGGTAACACTATTTTCTATGTTTTTAACTTTTAATATAATTATGCTTCATTTATTCCTTTTAGACTTAGTGTGGCTGGATATTTTTTAACATCCAGTTTTAGAGCCCACACTCTGTTAATTATTGTTTGCATGTATTATGATTATTTACAGATGTAGATTCTATTATCTTCTTTTGTTTCTGATTGCATTTAAAGTTTTCCTTTTTCATAATTTTCTCCATTGATTTGAAAGTTGAGCTGTATTTTCTTTCCTTTAGTAATTATTTAAAACCTTTAAAATTAATATTTGACCTACCAAAGTGTAAATTTATTTATTATTTCTACCACCTGGAACAATAAAAATTTTAATTATTGTAGTTATTTTGAATTAAAATAACTACAATAGTTACTTTAAATTATTTAAATTTAAATAATTACTTTAAATTACTGTAGTTACTTTAAATTATTTAAATTTTAATTATTTAAATAAAATAATCTTCCCTTTTTATTATATTTCGAGCAGTTTCTTTTTAATCCTCCAAATTAGTGATTGTTTATTGTTTCACACTCAATGTTTATTTGTATTGTTACATACTTCTATGTATCAATATATTGATTTACTTACACTTCTCAACTTAGTGTGTCCCTGCATCTTCTACATTCAATTTCCTGTTTCCTGATGTACATTATTTCCTAATTGTGTGAATGAGCCAGTCCTTCTGAGCTTCATTTCAAACCACCTATAATTTACTACTGGAACTAGTGTATAGAATAAAATTGATGATTATTTTTATCGTCAAAACTCAAAAATTTGTTCTTGACTTCAAGACTCCATTGTTGCTTTCGTGCAGTCTATTATTGTACCTTTAGAGATGATACATTTTCTATTCATTTGCCTATATTTGCTTCTGTTGTGCATTTTTACTATTAGCATTCTATGAATAAATTTCGTAGCATTTCCCTTTCTCATGATCTATTTTGTTTCTTTACTCTGTAGTTCGTGTCTTTCAAATATTCTGAAATAAATATTTATACATTTATATGTTGTGGGAAAGCTAAAAAATGACATTTCTTTATTGACTGCCATAAAACTATATTTTATGTCAAGTCCAGTAGGTAAATCCCAAAACAGTATGTTAATATTCTATTAGAGAAAGACACTTGAAGGGCAAAAGCGTGCAAAGTAAGAAGACGTCAGTTCAATTAAAACTTTCTGTATTCCCTTGCCTTTCCAGTCTCTTCTGTTGACACTGTGGATTTGCAAACATCCATCTTCCACAATCCCCATTGTTCTCACTTAAAACAGTCTCCTAGTCTGAAGTGGGTTTGAGATTAAAAAAAAAAAATCTGACTTTAAGCTAAGTTTGAATATTTTATCAATAGCATGAACTGGAATACTATTTTGAATCTTAAATTTCAATCTTGAAAATCCCTAATGTTTTTGCCTTAAAATAATTGTCATATTTTTATTAACTAAGTAAGCAAAAAGCATCTGAATTGCCATAATTGTCAGCCACCATCAGAATAAGGATAATGAGAAAGAGGAACAGAAGTTAAATTACAGCATGCATGTGGGACTTACATAAGAGACATTATTTAATGCAAATGCTGCCATTAAAAATGGTCTCTAAATTTTTGAGTAGATTTTATGCAATATATATTAGGTTCTAGTTAGTAGATTGAGATCCATTTCACACTATTTTTACCTTTTAATATAAAGTAATTATAATACAGTATATAAGACTAACCAAAATGAAATTATTCAGTCAGAGGCGTGTAGTAACATCAAAGCAAATACATATTATTGTTAGATAATCATAAATCCACGGCCACTTAAAAGAACGTGGAGTTTTGGTAAACAGCTCTATCATAATGATGTGGTGGAAATAAATATTTGAACAATTACAATTACTAAAAGCAGTGTCTATATTAACAAAGCAAAGAGCAGTCTTTATTACTTATGCTATAATATATTAACATTGAATAAAAATAATTTGAAAACTAATAAATCAATAAGTCAGTATCTCATTTAGCTTTTACAATGATATATTACCTCCTAGTTTATGTAATTAATAAAATTATTAAATGTGAAAACAAACAGAAAGTTTATCTCCCAATTCATATAACTGTAAACTTGAATGTGTGTTGTCAGAGTATCTCAGTTATATTTTCACAAGAAATTCATCTAGAACTCAGTTTTTAGAGAGAGCTCTATAATAATCATGAACACTTATGCACCTATAAATGTACATAAGACTGCATAGAATTAAAAGACACATCTATGTTATAAGTCCTGTGGGGTTTTACGAGTTTTGAAAAATGCACCAAATCATTCATCCACCATTACAGTATCATACAGATTAGATTTACTAACCCCCATCCTCCCAAATCCATGCCTTACCTACTCAACATACCTTCCCTTCCCCTGAGCCTCTGACGATTATTGAACTTTTAATGTTGCTATACTTTTATTGTTTCCACATGTCATATTATTGGAATTATATAGTATGTAGGCTTTCAGGTTGGCTTGTTTCAACAACATGCATTTAAAATTCATCCATGTCTCTTTGTGGCTGGATAGATTTTTTTTCTTGTTGCTGAATGATATTAGATTGTATGGGTGTACTACATTTTGCCTCATTCACCTATTGTTTTGCTCCAGGTCTTAGTGATTATAAATACAACTGCTATAAGGATTTATGTGCAAGATTTTATGTGACTGTAAGTTTTCAAATGAGTTGGATACATACCTAGAGCACAACAGTTAGGCTGCAAAGTAACACTATGTTTGCCTTTTAAGATCTGCCAAGGGGACTGTGTCATTTCACTTCTCCATGAGAAATAAATGGGATTTCCAGTTGCTCTGCTTTCTTGCCATCAGTAGGTATTGTCAGTGTTACTGGATATTTATCATTCAGATGGTTTTGTAGTGGTATTTTGTAATTATTTTGTAATTTACTAATGCCAAACTTTTGAGCATCATTTAATATGCTTATTTTTTATATTTATATATTCTTTGGCAAAGTGTCTTTTAAGATAACTTGCCCACTTATTTTTCATTGGCCTGTTTGCTTTCTTATTGTCCAAACAATAGTTTTTTGTATATTTTGAATACCATTTCATTGTATTTTACAAATTACTTTCTATTAGTTTGCAGCTGTCTTTTGTTTCTCTTAATTGCCTTTAGCATAGCAAAATTTTTCCTTTTTAATAATGTCTAAAGTATTTTTAAGAATACTTTAAAATATTGCTGATATTTTTGGTATACTGCTGTTATTTTTACTAGCATTGTATGTTCAAAAGGTTTATTTTCTCCCTTAATTTGCCTTGGCTATTCTGTTGAAGATTAATTTACTACATATTGTAGGTCTATTTCTTTTTCTTCTTCTTTTTTGTATTTAATTGTTGTTCAAGTACAGTTTTCTGTCTTTTACTCCCATCCCAGCCAACTCCCCCAGCCCTCCCATTTTCACCTTCCTTAGTTTTTGTCCATGTGTCCTTTATACTTGTTCCTGTAAACCCTTCCCCTTTTCCCCTGAAATTCCCTCCCCTCTCCCCTCTAGTTACTGCCAGCCTGTTCTCAATTTCAGTGTCTTTGCTTATATTTTGCTGGTTTGTTTCTTTTGTTATTTATGTTCCTGTTAAAGGAGAGATCATACAGTGTCTTTCACCACCTGGCTTATGTCGCTTAGCGTAATGCTTTTTAGTTCCATCCATGCATCCATGGAAGGTAGGATCTCCTCCTTTCTTTCTGCTGCATAGTATGCCATCATGTAAATGTACCTTAGTTTTTTGACCCATTCATTTACTGATGGGCCCCTAGGTTGCTTCCAACACTTGGCTATCGTAAATTGTGCTGTTATGAACGTTGGGGTGCATAAGTTCTTTTGGATTGGTGTTTCAGGGTTCTTAGGATATACTCCTAACAGTGGAATTGCTGGGTCAAAAGGCAGATCTATTTTTAGTTTTCTGAAAAAATTCCATACTGTTTTCCATAGTGGCTGCACCAGTCTGCATTCCCACCAACAGTAAGCTAGGGTTCTCTTTTCTCCACATCCTCGCCAACACTTGTATTTTGTTGATTTGTTTATGATGGCCATTCTGACTGGTATGAAGTGGTATCTCATTGTGGTTTTAATTTGCATCTCTCTGATAGCTAGCGACGTTGAGCATGTTTTCATGTGACTCAGGATCCTCTGTACGTCCTCCTTGGAGAAGTGTCTGTTCAAGTCCTTTCCCATTTTTTAATTGGGTTGCTTGTTTTCTTAGAGTGGAGTCATGTAAATTCTTTATATATTTTTGAGATTAAACCCTTGTCTGAGGTATCATTGGCAAATATGTTTTCCCATACGGTTGGTTGTCTTTTTATTTTAATACTGATTTATTTAGCTGTGCGGAAGCTTTTTATTTTGATAAGATTCCATTTATTTATTCTTTCCTTTATGTCTCTTGCTCTAAGGGACATATTAGTAAAAATGTTGCTGCATGAAAGATCTGAGATTTCCCTGCCTATTTTCTCCTCTAGGACTTTAATGGTTTCACGGATTATATTTAAGTCTTTTATCCACCTTGAATTTATTTTGGTGTATAGTATAAGTTGGTGCTTGAGATTTTTTTTTATTTGGCTGCCCAGTTCTCCCAACACCATTTGTTGAAGAGGCTATTTTTACTCCATTTTATGTTGCTGCCCCCTGTTGTTGAATATTAATTGACTGTAGAGAGTTGGGTTTATTTCTGAGCTCTCCGTTCTGTTCCATTGGTCCATGTGCCTGATTTTATGCCAATACCAGGCTGTTTTGATTACAGTGGCCTTGTAATACAGTTTGGTATCAGGTATTGTGATCCCTCCTACTTTGCTCTTCTTTCTCAAAATTGCAGCAGATATTTGGGGTCATTTATGGTTTCATATTAATTTTTGAAGTGTTTGTTCTATGTCTGTGAAATATGCCATTGGTACTTCACTAGGTATTGCATTGAATCTGTAAATTGCTTTGGGTAGTACGGACATTCTGATGATGTTAATTCTTCTGATCCATAGTCTTCTGAACGTGGTATATACTTCCATTTGTTTGTGTCTTCCTTGATTTTTTTCTTCAATATTGTGTAGTTTTCTGCCTATGGGTCTTTTACTTTCTTGGTTAGGCATATTAGTAGGTATTTTATTTTTCTTTCTGCTATATCAAATGGATTTTTTTCTTGATTTCTGCTTCTGCTGTTTCACTGTTGGTATACAAAAATGTCTTTGGTTTCTGGATATTGACTGCAAACAATGACAGTTTTGTTTCCTCCTTTGTGATTCGGATCCCTTTTCTTTTCTTTTCTTTTCTTTTCTTTTCTTTTCTTTTCTTTTCTTTTCTTTTCTTTTCTTTTCTTGTGTGATCACTGTGGCTAAAACTTTGAATACTATATTGAATAGAAGTGGTGAAAGTGGAAAACCTTGTCTTATTTCTGATCTTAGTGGAAAAGATTTTAGTTTTTGCCCATTGAGTATGATGTTGGCTGTAGGTCTCTCATATATGGCCTTCATTATGTTGAGGAATGCTCCCTCTATTTCCACTTTGCTGAGTGTTTTCATCATAATTTAGTGCTGTACCTTATCAAAAGCTTTTTCCCCATCTATTGATATGATCATGTGATTTTTGTCTTTGCTTTGGTTTATGTACAGTACATTTACTGATTTGCAAATGTTGTACCATCCTTGCACCCCTGGGATAAATCCCACTTGGTCATGGTTTATGATCTTTTTAATGTATTGTTAGATGTGGTTTGCCAATATTTTGTTGAGGATTTTTTTATCTATGTTCATCAGCGCTATTGGCCTGAAGTTTTCTTTGTTGTGTCTTTTATCTGGTTTTGGGATTAGGATGATGTTGGTTTCACAAAAAGAGTTTGGGAGTCTTCCATCATTTTGGACTTTTTTGAATAGTCTGTGAAGAATAGGGGTTAGCTTTTCCTTAAATGCTTTGTAGAATTCTCCTGTGAAACCATATGGTCCAGGGCTTTTGTGCTTCAGGAGATTTTTTGATTACTGCTTCAATTTTATCTGCTGTTATTGGCCTGTTCAGGTTTTCTGCTTCCTCTTCACTGAGTTTTGGAAGATTATATTTTTCTAAATATTTGTCCATTTCACCTAGGTTTTCACATTTCTTAGTATACAGTCCTTCATAGTAATTTCTTACAATTCCCTGTATTTCTGTAGTGTCAGTTGTAATCTCTCCTCTTTCATTTCTGATTGTGTTTATTTGGGTCCTTTCTCTTTTTTTCTTCATTAGCCTGTTTAAAGGCTTGTTGATTTTGTTTATCTTTTCAAAGAATCAGCCTCTGGATTCATCAATCCTTAGAATTGTGCTTTTAGTCTCTATGTCATTTAATTCTGCTCTGATCTCAGTTATTTCCTTCCTTCTACTTGTTTTCGGCTGTCTTTGTTGCTGTTTTTCGAGTTCGTAGGGTTAGGTTGCTTGTTTAAAATGTTTCTATCTTTTTTAGATAGGCCTGTATCATGATGAACTTTCCTCTCAGGACTGCCTTTGCTGTGTTCCATAAATTTTGAGTTATTGTGAGTACATTTTGGTTTGTTTCCAGAAACTTTCTGATTTCTTCTCTAATTTCATTCTTTACCCATTCATTGTTTAATAGCATGCTATTCAATTTTCGTTATTTTGAGTGCTTGGGTTTTTTCCTTGGGGTTGTTTTCTAGTTTCAGTCCCTTGTGGTCAGAAAAAATGCTTGGTATGATTTCAATTTTCTTGAATTTGTTGAGGCTTGTTTTGTGTCCTATCATGTGGCCTATCTTCGAAAATATTCTATGTGCAGTATAAAAAATGTGTATTTAGTTTCTTTAGGGTGAACTGCCATATATATATAAATATATATTTGTTAAATCCATTTCATCTAGGGCATTGTTCAATGCCACAATATCTTTGTTGATATTTTGTTTGGAAGATCTGTCCATTTTTGACAGTGGGAAGTTGAAATCCCCTACTATAATTGTGCTGCTGTCGATATTTTTCTTGAAGTCCTCCAAGATCTTCTTTATGCATTTCAGTGCTCCTATGTTGAGTGCCCAGATATTTACAATCTTTATATCTTGATGGATTTTCCCTTGAGTATTATGGAGTGACCTTCTGGGTCTTTCTTTATCGCCCTTTTCTTTGAAGACTATTTTGTCTGATATGAGTATTGCTACCCTGGCTTGTTTTTCTTGTCTGTTTTCTTGGAATATTTGTTTCTAGCCCTTCACTTTCAGTCTGTATAGGTCTTTTGTCCTGAGGTGGGTTTCCTGTAGGCAGCATATGTGTGGGCCATGCTTTCTTAACCATTCAGCTATTGTATGTCTTTTGATTGGAGCATTTAATCCATTTATGTTTAAGGTTATTATTGATAGGTTCTTATTCCTTGCCATTTTCATACCCATGTTCCTCTCTCTCTCTCTCTCTCATACAACCTTTGCTTAAAGGAGTCCCTTAAGCATCTCTTGCAGAGCTGGTTTGGTGGAGGTGTATTCTTTCAGACTTCTTTTGTCTTGGAAGCTCCTTATTTGGCCTTCTATGTTAATTGAGAGCCTTGTTCAGTAAAGTAGCCTTGGTTGCAGTCCCCTGGTTCTCATTATTTGGAATATTTCTTGACATTCTCTTCTGGCTTGGAGTGTTTCCATTGATAAGTCAGGTGCTAACCTTTTTGGGGCTCCCTTGTATGTTACTCCCTGTTTCTCCCTTGCTGCCTTTAAGATTCTTTTTCTTGAAATTTTGCCATTTTAATTATGATGTGTCCTGAAGTGGGCCGCTTTGGGTTCATCTTGGTTGGGACTCTGTGTTTCCTGGATTTGTGTGACTTTTTCTCTCATCAAATTAGGGTAGTTTTCCATTATTACTTTTTCAACTAGGTTTTCTACCCCTTGCTCTTTTTCTTCTTCTGGTATCTATATTATATGGATATTATTACACTTCATATTGTCTTTCTTTTCTCTTAATCCTTCTTCATTCTTTCTGAGCCTCTTTTCCTTTTCTTGCTCTTTCTGGGAGTTATTATTTTCTACTTTATCCTTCAGCTCACTGATCTGATCTTCTACTTCATTGATCCTGCTTTTAATTCTTTTTACTGTATTCTTCAGTTCAGAAATTGTATTCTTCATTTTCTTTTGGCCTTTGTTGATACTTTCTGTTTCTTTTTTCATGTTGATACAGTTTGCATTGAGTTTATTGTAGTTTTCCTGTGGTTTCTGGTAGTTCACTGGGAGCTTGTGGAGCTTCCTGATAACTCCTGCTTTGACCTCAGTATCTGATAGTTGAGTTGCCTCTATTTCATTTAGCACTCTTTCTGAGGCTTCCTCCTTTCCTTTTATTTGGGGGTTGTTTCTTTGTCTCCCCATTGTTTATGAGACTCTTCTTTTTAGCATCAGCTTCTTAAATTGATCTGCTCTGACTCCCTGGGTTTATGATATGAATTTCTGTGGTAGAATCCCTGTGAGATTCAGTGGGCAGTCTCCTTGATCCTCTGTGGTCAGTGGTCTTGGGCTGTCATTTCAGCTAGCTCTGTGTTGGGTTTTCATTGTTGTTGAGTCTTTCTTTGGTGGGTCCTTCCCACCAGCTGGTTAGCTGAGGATCACTCTGTCTACCACCTCTTGTATTTTGTTGTGCTGGTGAGGGCAGGTTGTGTTGAAGTTGTTTCTCCCATGTGTACAAGGTTTTGATGATTCTCTCTTGCTCTTGTTCAGTTGTTTGTTCTGGGTAATTCCTCCACTATTTAGTTGTATTTCCAGATATTTCCTGGATTGAGGTTAGTGTGGCCTCCACTCCATCCTTCACCTTATGTTTTCCTCTGTTGGTGGTTCCTTTGTTGTTGGGTTTCCTCTTCCAGCAGGTATCCTGGTGTTCACCTCTTCCACCTACTCTTTTTTATGATGAGTGGGTAGGGAAGGCAAAATGGTTTAAGACACCAAGAGAGTATTCCATGACATTTATAGTAATAGCCAGTAGAGAGGAAATAGGATATCCTCTGGCTATGTGTAGTGTTAACTGTGATCTTCCACCCAACTAGCCACTTTTTAGAAAGGATGGAAAGAAGATAAGAATCTTGTTGGAGAGGGAAGGATTGTGAATTGGATCTAGAAAGCAGTGAAGTTGTGGGAATTAGATTCTGAGGTAAGGTGAGAGTAAAGGAGAGTAAATAGGTGTAGTGTGTGAAAGAATAGAGTTAACCACTACAGTAATAGAGTTCAGGAAACTGTGAAGTGGGCTAAGATCTGGAAGGGGTTTTGTGAAGTATTTACAATTGTATGGAACAGCTATTATTTACAGTAATAATGGGGCAACAGTCATGACAGAATCTATGTGATCTGGATAACAAGAATAGGGAGTTGGGATCTTGAGTAGTGTGTTAATGGAACACAAGTGAAGTAAAGGACAGTAAATTAGCAAGAGGAAACCTGTCAATACAACCAACCAAGCAAAAAAAGGCTAAACAGAAAGAAGAGGAATAAAAAATACTATTAAAATAAAAGGTGTAAGAATAATGAAAATAATAATAATACAAATATGCAGGTTCTCTGTCATAGCAAAGTGAAATTTGTCTCACTGTCTCAGCTGTTGTGGTGCCTCCTCTTTGGGTCCAACTCTGGTCTTTTCACAGTTCCAGGTTTTTTGCCTCACTTGTGGGTATTTAAAGAGAGAGAGACAGAGAGAGAGAGAGAGAGAGAGAAATAGAAGGAAAAAAGGAAGAAGAGATACAATTAGAAAGAAAGAAAGAAGGAGTAAAACAAGAAGGAGAGAGAGGAAAAAGGAATTGAGAGATAAAAAATAATAAAAATAAAAAATAACAAAAAAAGCCTCTTGGTGGTTTCAAACTGGCCAAATTGGTTTTTCTGGTCTTGCTGGCTGCAGCAGGCTGAGTGGCTTTTCTCCCTTTCTCATCCTCACTCAGTCAGTCTCAGAAGCATTCTCCCCAGAGCTAGGCTGCCACCTCTCCCCTGGGTGTGATCCAAGCCTTCCTCAGAGTGCACTCTCCCCAGAATTGTGGGTGCCCGAGCTTGACCAGGCCACCTCCAGCCCCACGGGTTTGGGGGCTCACCCTTCCCCATGCTATGGGGGCACACAAGGCCTCCCACACCCCCTTGGAAGTGCTACCTGGCTGGGTGGGGAAGAGGCTGGAGTGATTGTTTCAGGAGAACTCCCAAAATAGTGTCTCTTTTTTTCACTTTTTCTTTTTGAGAAATTCCTCGTACTCATGCCTGCCACTCTGCACAGCAGCCTGGCCTCTCAAACAGCCCAATTCTCCATCCAGACTGGGGACTATGGGGTCAGGGCTCTTCATTGTTGGAGTCTCGACTCTCCCCAGCCAGCATCCACAGACTCTGTGGGTGCTTACAGCCCCTGTGTGTTTGTCTCTTTTGTCTCTTTGTTTCCCCCTTTCTGCAACTTCAAGCAACCAGGTCTCTCCAAGTGCTGCTCAGACTTTTTTGGCCGGGGAGGAGGCAGTTGACCCAGCTCTCTCCCAAGAGCCCTGTGGCAGACTCTTTTTGGCCGGGGAGGAGGCAGTTGACCCAGCTCTCTCCCAAGAGCCCTGTGGCAGACTCAAGGGCACTGGGCCTGGAGCTGCAGCTGCCCTGGTCCCCGAACTGGTCCCTGGGACCTTATTGTCCTGAAGCACTCTCCATACTATCTGGTTTTTCAGTGTCCACTACAATTTTTGGTCTCCTATTTTCATATACGCTGGGGTACTGTTGGCTGTTTGCTCTGTTCCTCCGCAGATCAGCCAGGTTTTTCTCTCTCGTGAAGGGGGAACTGGAATCCTCGTCCTCCTACCTCACTGCTGTCTTCCTCCACCCTGTAGGTCTATTTCTGAGCTCTCTATTCTTTACCATCAATCTACATTTATATGAGTATACTTTCACCAATACTTCACTATTTTAATTACTGTAGTTTGATAATAAGCCTTAAAATCAGGTAGACTGGAGACTCTTCTTCCTCAATATCATGTATACCCTTCTTTTTGCCATTCCACCTAAACTTTAGAATATCCATGCTTATGCATAAATATTGATACTTCAGATGTATGTGAGTTTATATATGTGGAAAACTAAAATCTGGCATTTTTGCTGACTATCATATAATTACATTTCATGTAGGCCTCATCAGGTAAACCCAAAAACATCTATGGAAATATCCCAGTCTGTCAATGTTAATAAGAAAGTTCTCTGAGATTTTGATTGAACTTGTCTTGATATATAGATAAGTTGGGCAAAATTGACATCTTAATAATATTGAGTCTTCCAAACCATGAACATAGAAGATCCTTTCAAAGAACCAGATTTTGGTTTTGTTGATTTTCTTTATTTTTGTTTTCTTTTGTTTTCAAGATTAGAATTCCTGCTCTGCTTTTTAAATTTATTTTATTTTTCTTATTTAGGCTTACCTTGATCTTCTTCCTATATATGTTTTTAAATGTTGTTAGCCTAACATTAAGCAACACTATAATGCTTCTCATATAGTGCAGGCAGTTTATAAAACAAAATACTCCTAATTTCAGCCTTCCCTTATTACATTGCTATCACATCACATGCTTTTCCTTTTTCATATGCTATCAGGTCCCAATACATTGATCTGTGTTTACATAAATATTCCATCATCTGGATGTACTGCTATTTTTGGTTAAATAAATTTATCTTTTATACCAATTAAGAATAAAAAATAAAAAAAAATATTTTACCTCTGTGTAATACTTCTCTAATATTCTTTCTCTCTTTATGTAGACTTGAGCTTCTGTCCTATATCATTTTTCTTCTGCCTAAAATAATTTAACATTTTCTGTAAGGAGGGTCTAGCAGTGATGAACTCCCACAATTTTTATTTTCCAGAAAATGTCAATTTCCCCTTTACTTTCAAAGAATAATTTCAGGAATATAGAATTCTAGGTTATTGGGGCTATTTGTCCTTTGTGAACTTTAAATATTTCGCATCACTTCTGAGTTTATGTTTTTTGATGTCATGGCCATTGTGATTCTTTCCTTTGCTCCTGAATAGGTAAGGTACTTATTTTTCTCTGCCTACTAATATACATGAGGTATGTCCAAAAAAAGCCCAGCCATTGTTATATAACAAGAATGGTTTGCATGACATCAATATAACCTGCCATCCAAGGAGAGTGGCCTGGGACACACATGGGTGAACAATGACAACTTTACTATTCTAGTCAGTGGGGGCAGTAGATGCCATTGAGTGACCATGTGTACTGTGTGGTTGTCACATTCAAAATTACTGAGCTAGTAGAGCAACAAATCTGTGTCCAATTTTTCATTAAGTTTGAACATTCCTCCACAAAAAGTATTCAGATCACTCAGAAGAGTGTTGCAGATGATACAACGAATGTAGCAGAAATAAAAGTGTGGCACAAACACTTAAAGAATGGTTGAGAATCTGTTGAAAGTGATCCACATTCTAGAAGGCCAGCAACAGACAGAACACCTGAGAATGTTGAATGTGCATGTTGCAATCAACAGAAATTGGAGAACTGTATGAGGTCCCAAGGTGCCCACTTTGAAGGGGACTGAGGTATCATTGTCCTATGGACAATGTTTCTTGTAACCTGTATCTTCCTCAATAAATGCCTCTATTTTTCATGTTACATGGCTGGATATTTTCTGGGAAGACTGTGGTGTGTATGTATTTGCTTTGCTTAGGTTTTACGCAATTAAATATGATATGCCTAGGTGTAGGTTTTTATTTTTTTTGTTTTATATTTATCCAGTGTAGCATTTTCTGAGATGCTTGTAACTTTGGTTTGATGTCTGTAATTTTGTTATGTTTTTCACCATTAATATATCAATTTTTTTGCTTTCTCCTCTATTCTAATTATTTGTATTTTTATGTTCTGAAATTGTTCCCCATTTTGAATACCCATTCTATTTTCTTTTTTTTTTCATTCTTTTTATCTTTGCATTTCAGTTTGGGAACTTCCCACTGACCTACCTTCAAACTCGCTGATAATATTTCCCTGGTGCCATTTATTGAGCCTGTCACAAGTGTGCTTCATTTCTCAGTGCTTTTTTTTTTTACTTCTAGCTTTTTAAAAAAGTTCTTTCCTAGAGTTTTCTTCTCTTTGATATAATACACATCTAGTTTTATTTTTGTCATCAATTTTTCATATATTAAATATAGCTATTTTATTTTATTTTTTTAATTTTTTTTCTTTTTTTTCAATTTTTTTATTTAATTATTTTTCAAGTACAGTTTTCTGTCTATTACTCCCATCCCATCCCACCCCCCGTCCTCCCCCTCCCTCCCATTTCCACCCTTCTCAGTTGTTGTCCATGTATCCTTTATATAGGTTCCTCTAAATCCCTCCCTTATTTCCCCTGAAATTCCCTCCCCTCCCCCCTCTGGTCACTGTCAGCCTGTCCTCTATTTCAGTGTCTTTGGTTATATTTTGCTTGCTTGTTTGTTTTGTTGTTTAGCTTCGTGTTAAAGGTGAGATCATATGGTATTTGTCCTTCAACACAAACAAATGGAGACGTATACCGTGTTCATGGATTGGATAAATATAGCTATTTTAAATACCTTTATAAATGCTTGTTCTGTATTTATTAATAAGATATTATGCTTGTCCTTTAATTTATTAATGTAGTATATTACATCGATCAGTTTGCATATATATTAACCATTCTTGAGTTCCTGTAGTGAACCTCACTTGATTGTGATCTATTTTTTAATATATTGTTATATTCAATTTGCCAGTATTTTATTTAGGAAATTTGCATCTCTATTCATCAGAGATACTGGTTTATAGTTACCTTTTTTGTGTTATCTTTGCTACATTTTGATGTCAGGGTTATGTTGGCCTCATAAAATGTGTCAGGAAATATTTCCTCTTTTTCAATTTTTTGGAAAAGGTTAAAAGGGATAGGTGTCAAATCTTCTTTCAATGTTTAGAATTCACTACTGAAGCCATCTGGTCCTGGGCTTTCACTTTGTAGGAGGTTTTTGATGGTTGTTTCAATTTCCTCACTGTTGATCAGTCTATTTAATTTTTCCAATTCTTTATAATTCAGTCTAGGAAGGTCATATATTTCTAGGAGCTTATCCATTTCTTCTGGATTATTGAATTTGGTGGTATATAGTCATTCATAGTACTCCAGTATGATCTATTGTTTATCCTTGGTGTCTGTGGAAACTTCTCTGTCATCTCTGATTTTGTTCAATTGAGTCTTTTCTCTTTTTTCATTAGTGACTCTAGCCAGGGATTTATCAGTTGTGTTAACATTTTCAAAGAACCAGTTCTTTGATGCATTACATTTTTGTACAGTCTGTTTATTTTCTATTTCATCAATTCTTTCCTTTATTCAGCTGGCTTGGGATGCTTTTGTGCTTTTTCTGGTTCTTTAAGATGTGGTGTTAGGTTGTTTATTTGATATTTTTTTTTATTTCTTGAGATAGGCCTATAATGATACAAATCTCCCTCTAATTACTGCTTTTCATTGCATACCAAAAGTTTTGACATGTCATATTGTCACTCTCAGTTGTCTCTATATATCTTTTGATCTCACCTTTTATTTCTTCTTTGACCCAATCATTTTGTAGCAGTGTGTTGTTTAATCTCTATATATTCGTAGGGTTCTTTACTTCCTTTCTGTAGTTGATTTCTAATTTCAAAGCTCCCATGTGATAATTCCAACATCTGTCTCATGTCTGAGTTTGGTTCATGTCTGATGCTTGATTTGTCTCTTCAGATTGTTTGTTTTCTTACCATAGGAATACCTTGTAATATTTTTTGAATACCTGATAGGGTGTATTGGGTGATAGGAACTGAGAGAGCTAGGCTTTAATGTGAAGTTTCTTATTTTTCTGTCCAAGAATTGATTGAGCTAGCTTTAATGTTTCCTGTAGCTACAGTTTACAGAGTCTTCCAATTGCTTGGGTTCTTTGTTTTTGTATTCTTCTATTTTCAATTTCCCAAAGTATTCCTCCTCAAACATAATCTGTGTTTGCATTTCTTTCTGTTGTAATCCATTGCTTTTCCAAAGCACTGTGGGAGTATTGGTAAGATATTAGAGAGAAGCATTCTATAACCTCACTATTAAATCTCAGTATTTTAGTTGGCTTCTGTCTCTAGGCTGTGATTTTCACAAGTGCTTCTCCATTGGAATATCTTGCTTTTCTCTTCATTGGTAATCTGATGGGTTGGTGTTTTGGGGTTATTGATAGAATTGTTCTTCTCCAAGTAGAATGAGGCTCTAGTAAAACTGTTTCACCTAGGACATAGGCCTTTTTCATGGAGAATGCCCTGGATATATGTCACATTGATTATCATTTCTTTCTCTCAACAAGAGATAGGAGGACATTGTGCATATTCATGAGACCAAGGTGGGGTCTATGGGGGTATATTCATGAATTTGAGCTCCTCTGAGGTGACAGCCTCCAGGAGTTCTCACTCTCAAGCCAGTCCACACTTAGCCTGTAGATATTCACCAAAATTACCATTTATGTTCTTCAAAAGTCCCAAGGGATGTTAATATTCAGTACATCCAGGTTTTTTTTTTCTTGTTGTAAGTAGGGGAGTAAGGGTTTCCGAGCTTTTTGTGTGTCAGAGATAAATACAGATGTTCACTGACATTCTCTTAAGAAAAATAATAAATGACATCCAATTTAAATAGTATATACTGATTTAATAAGACTGCCTTCTTCATCTAACTACATTCAATTTTTAAATTTGCTACATATTTAAGGGACCTCTGAGAGTTTGGAGTTTTTTTTCTTTTTCTTTTTTTTAAATGAAACATAAGACTGAGTTTTAGATCTGTTAATTCATCCCTGAAGAGAGTTGGCACATAAAGCATGTTAAAAGAACTATAATTAAAACAAATTGTATGGAATCAGATGTCCAGAGCAAAAAAGAGAACAAATATAATCCAATTACCAATAATTTGCAGAAATCTTGGTGAATACTCGCATTCCCTTAAGAATATAATGGAAAAGTTTGAGGTGATTTTATCAATGTCCCAAGGAACCCTCTATTTCAGTTGCCACAAGAAACCAGGATATACTCTATTTTTCTGCTTCTGATATTGATAATTAATAATCTTTGCAAGAATAAAATTAAACTCCAGGCTCTGATGATAAAAAGACAATTATCTGATACTCCAGATCTCAAAAAATTATAATTTTTTAGAGAAAGGCTTTGAAGGAAATATAAGCAAAACAATGATATATTTTTGTTTTCCAAAGTTCTTTTTAGTAAACTTTTTAATAAAGTAAAGCTTACTTAGAAAATGAGATTCAGGAAAATACAAGGGGGCAGCTGAAGGCCATTGGGAGAACTGTGTGAGGTCCTAAGGTGCCTGTTTTGAAGGAGACTGAGGCATCATCATCCTATGTACAATGTTTTTTGTATCTTATATGTTCTTCAATAAATGTCTGTGTTTTTCATAAAAAAGAAAATACACAAATTGTAGGTGTACAGATTGATACATGCTCAGTGAACAAGCTTTTAAACAGCATAGATGAACTCTCACAAATTATACAGTGTGTAAGTAAGACCCAGATCACGAAACAAACCGTTACCAGCACTCACAAACACCCCTTCATGATCTTCCCCACCCCAGAGCAATGTAAGTTTTAGGATCGTAACCATAGAGTATGTTGGAAGATACCAAAAGAAAGCTCAATTTACTTTTAGGAACAACCTCTAGACAAATCACTGTATTTGCTTTTCCAGTATGGAAAAGTAGAACAAAACTCTTCTAGAAAAGCCTTTCCTTAGAGTAGGCTAGAATATGCTACTGTGAAAACAAACTAACAAAACTCACCAAAACTTCAGTGGTGGGAAAAAAATTTATTTCTCATACAAAGTATATTTGAAGTCTGGGTGACTCTCCAGAGAAATTACCTTTCGTGTTACTATTCAGTGATCCAGACTATGCCATCTTGTTCTTCTGTCTCAACAAAGGGTTGATGTGGTTGCTCTGGTATGGGAAAAGATCAGAGAAAGCTCATAAGAGGTTAGTTTCCTTCTTACAAACCAGGTTAGAACCAACCAATGGCTCTGCCTAATTCAAAAGAGGAACTATAGTGTATCCATGTGCCCAGAGGAAAAAGAAAGCTGGGTACGGGTAAAGGGTAGAAACCTTTTCTATATGAGGTGGTTGGGGTTTTATCGCCTATGTGCTAAATCATTCTGCTTTACAACAAACATACTTGTTTATAACGGGATGGGTAGAATTATATTTCCTTTACAGAATTGTTTATTTTTCTCAGTTTTAGTTTAGGCTGCTTTAGTCCAGTATATTATTGGTTTTTTTTCTAAATTTATTTTTAATTAGAGTTGACATACAATAGTATATTAGTTTTGGATGTACAGCATAGTGATTAGTTTAGACATATCCTACGAGATGATCTAATACCCATCTTACACTATACACAGTTACTACAACATTATAGACTATAGTCCCTGTGCTATACTTCACACTCCTGTGTCTATTTTTACAACTGATCAGTTGTACTTCTTAATCCCTTCATCCTTTTCACCTGCTCCCCCAGACCCACTCCCATCTGGCAACCATTCATTTGTTCTCTGTATCTATGAGTTTGTTTTGTTTGTTCATTTATTTATTACTCTTTTAAATTCCATGTATAAATGAAATCATATGGTATTTGCCTTTCTTTGTCTGACCTGTTTCATGTAGCATATCTTCTAGGCCCATCCATGCTGGTGCCATGACAAGATTATTAGTTCTTATTATGTGTTTACTTTCCTTTCAAGGAATGGCTCTTGAAGATTAACTGGAGATTTAGATCCAGTTGTCATCTTGACCTTAAGGAAAACTTATGAAAAGTAACTAAACTGAATTGCTTGGTTTGCTTTAATAGCTTAGATGCCAGGTGGTTGTATTCTTGTTCTGGGGAGAAGAAAACAAACAGTGCCCACACACTTGAGGGTATTTGTGTGACTTCCCATAAAGACAAAGAAGAGAATCACTGCAAATCTCCCTGTGAGAAAGACATTCCTTAGACATGGGATGTGACTCTGTCAGCAGGGCTTCATCATGGGTGGGGGAAAATATCAGCTGTTTGCTAAGCTAGACCTGCACTCAGGGACATTCCTAAAATGTTTCTAATGGTATAGGTCTTAACACTCATTTATTTTTAACCTTGAAAAGAATGCAACTAAAAATATGAACCTATGGCCCAAGATGGTTGCTAAAGTAGGAGGCATAAAGAGAGTAAAATTCCAACCAAGACCAGCAGAGTGGAACTTAATATTGATTCACATTCAAAGAAGTAAAGGATATTCTGACTCTTCAGCTAGGTATATACAAACACACCCCATACATAAACACACAATACACACAAAATCAAAAACTTAAAAATTTATTATTTACCTACAAAATCCATAATTTTATAATAATGTCATAGAACTATGCCAGTACTCAATATAGAAAGCTCTTGCTATTCTATACAAGGCATCAAGACATGAAATAATTTGGAGAAACAAGTATAGGCCCCAAATTTTCAAAGATCTTAGTTTTAAAGTTGCCTCACATTAAATAGCTCTGATGCCTCATATATAGTGTTAAACCTGTCTAGACACATGTTTTCATTTCTACATGATTACTTCACTGATCCCAAGGGGTCAAAATCACTTATGAAAGTATCTTTTAATATAACGTACATTTCCAGGTCCCACTCTTATCGACTCTGTTTTGGAGAGACCATAGGGAGATGGAACATTTGAACAACTCAGCTCCAACTCTGCTCAGAGTAAAATGCTGCCATTGAAAAACCCTAAGTGAAGCCCTGGCTAGTGTAGCTCAGTGGATTGAGCATGGGCCTGCAAACAAGTGTATCGCGGTTCGGTTCCCAGTTAGGGCGCATGCCTGGGTTGCAGGCCAGCAATCCCAGGTAATGGAAAATGGAGATTTGCATCATGCCCTCAGGACCTCTAAAATTTTTTTCTAAGTGATTCCAATAATCAGCCCAATTTGGAAGTGCCAGACTTAGATGATAGGTGATATATCTCCCAGTTTCAACATTTCAGGAGTTTAGGGTCATAGCCTGGCCCAGAAATAAATTAGTCTTAAGATGAACTGAATAAAACCCTCACGTCACCACCTTCTGATGGCCTAACATTTAGGTAGTCTTAATAGACACTGGCACAGAGTCGGATTTACCACATGATATGACACTGCTAAATAATAGAAATACCACAAATACCGAACAGTTTGCAATCCTCATCTTATGTTCAAATTAGCAGTCTACTGGTTGATTCCCAAGTGTCATGGGAAAAAATGCTTACCAGCTGGAAACTCAGAAAATTTATAGAATTCCGATTTTAACACTAACCTTTGTTTGAACGCTAACTTCATCATTCAAAACTAAGTAAAATATCAGGGCAAAATTATTTTACCACACTCAGCAGTGAATATAAGCCATTGTGGCTAGTGTGTGAATGCCATCCGAGCCAGTGGCTGTGGGCTGTGAGAGACTTTCACAGCTGGCCCAGGGGTAAAGGACCAGGCCAAAGCAAGGATGCTTATGATTGCCAAGTAAAAACATTGGGAAGGAAAACTCTGGCCTCAAAAAAATAAGGGTTCAATTTTACTGTTTTTTGAAAGTCAGTGGTAGAACTTTGGCAGCAATCAGTACTATGAACAATATTACTTAAGGAAGTAAGGAACCAGCTTTTTAATATCTTTATAAACTACCTCATAAAACTTAAGCAAAGAAATGTCCTTCCTTACTTCCTTCTACCAAGAAATTTTCATGTACCAAGCCAAACCCTGATAAGAAAGGAGTTCTCTTTGTTGTAATGGCTTCCACAATAAACTTTATATCCGGCTCATTTTTACTATTTATTCCTCTGGCCAGACTGGCTTTTTGGATGAGAATTGTATCCATTTTTAACCTATGTTTATACAGCAGTTCAAGATACAGTTCTATTCAAAAGACTCTATCCTTTCCTTTCATATATATGTTAAAATTTGAAACAAAAAAATAAAGTATTTCATAAATTACTTCAATTATTTGTCAAGTCTTCATGAACACTCTTAGTAACCCACATGAACTTACCTCATATGCTCTGAATTTATGAGTTATGGGTCTACTTCCCACCATTTCACAAAATGTTCTGCTCCAACTTCTGTTTGTAATTAGTTATTTTGGAAAGAACTAAGCATATGTGTTACAGTTTCTTTGAATTATCAGCATATATTTAAGATAAACTGCATCTTCTGAAGCAATTGTGTCCTCGAGGGAATTAATTTGTCTTGTGCTAACAGACTTTTATTTGCGATGTGAAGTTAGTTTTAGGTTTCAGGTGTGCTGGCCTGAAATTAATGGAGCTAACAGACATAGCCTAAATTTTGGAACATACAAGATCATCACATTTGGTTCTGGGCCTTTGATTTCTTTAAAAAATATGTATTCCTAGGCATTAATAGCTGGCATCTTATCTTTACAAGACTTTGCAGCAATTAGGACTGATGTAGTAGAGTAAAAAAGTAAAGGAAGGTGGGAGGAAATTTTTAAATTTCCTTTAGAGTGTTATAGGCAAATTCTATTACAGGTGTTGGTTTTTACAGGGAAAAATATGTTCAGTATAGAGACATATGTATCCCAGGAAAAGAAACAAATAATTCTCAACATGTAGTTTTCATGGTAATGGCATTTTTCAATTGTTTTAAAGAAAAGGAAGTAATACTGGGAAAAGTAAGTGGTTTATTAGTCACATCATGTCATAGACACAATAAATTAATATGAAAAAATTAAGCAAAATTAGTTGCTGTTGTTATTTGACTATACATCCAATTATGATCTATCAGAAAATAATGTCTTTCTATACTGCCCATTTATCATTTTTTCTATTTACTTATTTATTTAACAGCTTTAAAATCTTATCAACTTCTTAATACCTTTACTTCTTTTGGTTAGTCCCCCAGAAATAATGTTATCCTTTTTTTTTTAACAGATGACTTTGTTTCTCACCATTAATCAAGCAGAGCATCTTTCATTTGACAGATGTGCAGTGCACAAATAATAAGGCTACGCACAGGTTGGGAGGGTGTAGAAAGCATTTTAAGTTTTATCTAAATGGTTTTCTCCATGTTTTTATTCTACAGTTTGTATATTTTAAAGTAATGGTCTAAATACTATCAAAGTTAAAAAGAATAATTAATAGTTTTCATTATTTAAAAAAAATAAAATATCATGTGTCAATACACCATGCCTTAAGTATACTCAAGCCCTTTGCTTTTATAATTAATAAGATTTTAATATTTGAACATTTTCTCTAGCTTTTCTCTATATTTAACCACCTTCTTTATGACAAAGATAATGACACTCTTAAGAAATAAACTACATTTTGTCGAATCTCAAAAGCACTTGGAATAATTAGTGCTAGTTTCTAGAATTAAAAAATGAACATAATTGATGTCTTTAAAATTTTTAATATACTCTCACTCAGTAAAACATATGAGTTTAATTCAGTTTTATAGTTAATGCTTTAAATATTCTAAATAAAATGCTTGCTGCAGTAAGGCCACTTACTTCATTCACAATAAACTTGGAAAATAAAAACAATAATGTACGTTATGTAAGAAGTAGTCTTGCCCAGGCATTCTCCTCAGAAGAAGACCAGTCTTCAGATGTCGTGCCCTGTCTCACCACGGCATATCAAAAAACCAAATGGGGGTTTAAGCCGTGGAGAGACAGGACAGGCCTGTCATCTCACATCTAATCTGTATGCAGTCGGAAAAGGTACCTTATTGTTCTATTTTGTTTTAAAAATAATCCCTCTATCTAATTTGAGAGACCAGCAAAACTGAAAATGAATTACAACTTTGATTTAGCATCAATTTGAAACCAGTACACTCACATAACTCCCACTGAAACTATTTTTTCATCAATTTATGTCAGTAGGGGTTGGGCATGTATGTACAGGCCTCAATTAAATTGTCCATATTGAAGTCTATGGGAGTTTATTGATAATCGATAAGGGTTACACATGAAAAATACATAAAATAGGGATTAAAATCGTTCGGGTTATGTCCTTGAACAAAGAAACATGTTTCTTAAATATTTACTTCTCTTCTAAATTAAGGTTTCAATTTTATGTATGGTAAATTGTCAAATTTTAAAAAATTGACTTAAAATACACATTTAAATGAGATATATAAATATATCTGAATTCCCCAAATGTAAATTCCCTAAATGTATCATGTAAAATTTATTTCTCCTCTTGGTGATAAACTTTTCTTCTGATTTCCTATTAATGCAATACTGCATTTTTTATTGACTGGCATTTATTTTTAAATGTTAGGAAAGACTGTCTTATGTGCAGTCTATCAGTCCTCACTCAGCTATGTAACAGTGGGCTTTGCACCGGGAACACTGTCTCATAAAAAGATAAAGCCCTAATATAGCCTGTGCTGGGCTTGTCCCCTTGTGCAGGAGTATCTTTTTCTGTTTCATGTTCAGTGGGAGTTCCTTTGTGTTACTTAAGCGTAAATGTCGATGGAGCTTAGGCAAACTCCCAGCTTTCAGTGTGTTTCAGACTCCACAGAGGATTGGTTAGGTTCCTTCTGCTGGGGCAAGGTGTTACAGAACAACAGGCCCCTGCCCCCCACCAAGGACGGTGTACTAATACCCTCAGGACCACCTACTGGGCTCGTCTATCCACCGCCAGAGGAAAGATGTCTCTCAATGCCAGAGACTCGTGGAAAGGAAAGGAAAGGTTTATTTAAAGCTGTACAGACTTAAAGTAGTGACCCAATGTCCCCATTAAAATATCAAAGTCCTTTAGGATACCCGTAGCCATCCACAGCACTTCCTTCTCCTCCTGCCCTAATTGGGGTACCGTAACTCCGGAAAAGAAGCAGGCATCTGTGTTTCAGGCCACTGGCACCGTCAGCTGTGTCGCCGTCCAGGCAGGATCTCTAATTGCTCCAAAGCCATGTGGCACCTTCTCATGGCCCACTGGCAAGAGTCTTTCACCCTTCTTCCAGGCAAAGTCTCTTCTTTCCTTCACCAGAGCTGAGGAGAGGGTAGGGTCGCCACTCTGGCAAAGCCGAGTGGCGATTCTCTGCTAAGGCTGAGTGGTGATTCTCTCTACTCTCAGCTGCGGGGGTCCCTACTCTGTTAAAAAGCACATGGCTCTCTCTCTCTCTGCACTGCCACAACCCACATGGTTCCCTCTCCTTCTCACATGGCTGCGGGGGTCCCCACTCTGGCAAAGCCCAGTGGTACTCCTCCAATGGCTGCCATGTCTGGGTTTTAAATCCCCGTGCCAGTCCCCTTTACAGCCCCATTCCGACCCCTCCTACAATCAGCTACACTTGCCAGCATTCCTGTATTATTCCAAGTTTACTGGGCTGCCACCATGAGTCTAGGCAGGTGTGCCCCTATGTCATGGAGCAAATCATTTCCAAGCTCTCACACAGGAGTTGTAACTCAGAGGACCTGCCCCCAGTTACATCTTGGGTGGAAGTCACTTCCATCTGCCTGGCTCAGAGCATGGCCACAGCCATTTAACATATCTATGCAGACAGTTAAAGGTTATAGATATGTTAAATGACCACGCCAGGGGTTAGCTGTGAAACTGTTGCTATGCAAAACAGCTCTCAATGGCCCTGCTCCATTTGTTCCTCCCCCAACTCACACCTGTGGCAGGGGAGGGGTGAGGACATTTTAATATTTCCTGGACACCTGGAGTTCTGGACCCCATTCTAAATCCCTTTTTGGGGCCCCCCTCTTGGCTGCACCCTGTTACAAAGGGAGGGATGAACATAAGCCAGTTCCCCTGCATCACTTGCCAGGGACACCTGCTAGCCATGAGGTACTTATATCCATTATTGGAAGTGGTTTTACTGGATGGAAAAAGAACTTTTTCCATCCAGTGAGTAATTGTGCTGTGTCGTCTTTGGTGACCTGGCTACCAAGATACAATGGACAGAAAGAATTTGGACTTCAACTCCTGGTGGCTAGCATTGTGATAATCTTTGCTATTCTCCATATAGTTCGAATCCTCTGGCATTGGTACCCAGTGCACGGTGTTCTGTTCAATATAAAACTTTGTTGCAAAGATATTTAAAAGGTAGGAGGAAGTGAGTGTTATGAATAACCACAGAGACAGTTAATTTATACATTGGAATTTTGCTGGCTATGCCACCTATCTCAGGATCATATCGAACTATCAATGTAAGAAGCTATGAAAACCTTAGTACAATACATAACAATAGATAGGCAGAGAGACAGATGATAGCTGATACATAGAAATAATGAAAAGATTGTTGGGTATATCGAGTTTTAACCCACAAAATTTTCATGGCATATCATTTTATTCAAAGAGAACTTCATTTGTGCTTTCCCTGTACATGGCATCATGAATTATTTTAATGTATTTTACTTATTATACTAAACATAGAGAACAATTCTTTGTACTACAAATTAATGAAATAACTGAAACTCAGAGAATTAAAAAGCAGAGTTTGTATTTCAAGTCTTGTTTTGTGACTCTAATTTCAATTTTCTTTACATTATACCACACCAGTTCATGAATCATTTTCAAAATGATGATGCATATGTAAATCCACTGATACATCATTTGATGAGCATATCATTCCTCATCTTATTGGACTTCAATAGATTCTAAATAGCTTAAATGCTTCCATTCTTTAAATCCCAATTCCCAGTTGAAATGCTATAAAAAAGTTACTAAAGGGATGTAACTCATACATCTACAAAGAATTCATAAACTTTTTATACCAATGTTTTGCTGTGATGTATGTGAATAATTATGACCATATGTTTTCAATTTTATCTAACAAGATAAAGCAATGAGAAATGTTGCTTGAAACAATATTTTGCTTAGACCAAGACACTCAAAATAATTTAAGATGCTCTGTCAAATCACCCCAGATCCATTTGACCATGGTTTTTCCAGGTTTATTATTGTCACTTTCTTCTCCTCGTCTAAAAGCAGTAGTGAGCGTTGAGTACATGACAGTGTCTGCTCCCTGCACAGTGACGGTTGATTGAGGGAAACCCTATGGTCTACAGAATAATTTTCTTTAGCATACGGAGGAACTCAAAATGCCATTACATGCTATAAATGCATATCAAATTAAGTGTATATAACATAACTCAAATAAACAGAGCATTGAAATCACTTTAAGTAAAAATAGGATAATATCTAGTCTTTCAACTCTAAATTAAATACATTTATACAAAATTAGCAAATGTTATTTTGAAGATCTTCCTCTTTCTTTCTCCTTTTTTTTTTTTGTTTTTTATGAGGGGCCAAATAGGCTCTATGCTTACTGAGCCTTAATAGTTACGTTGTTATTATAGTTGATAATTGTAATACTCTGTGCATCACACTGGCTAACAATCGTGGATGATAGATGCACATACACCCTGATCTCAGATGTATACACACATTTCTCTGTTCTCCTCTTCCTTACGTTCTGCTCCATCAACTTTTTCTGTTTTACTGATCCCTTCTTCAAGTAAACCAGTTAGATAGCCCCCTCCTCCTTTTTTCAGCTTTTATCTAATTCCTTAACAGAGCACTTAATCACATTCCTCCAAAATTTGACTTGAAATTATGGATAACACCAAATTTCATTTATCTTTGGACTCTCTGTATCCAACACAATGTATTCCACTTAATAACAAAAGAAATGCTTCTTGGGGTTGGGGTTGGGGTTGGGGTGAGCAAGGAGAGGAAACCAGGATGACTGTAACTGAACAACAATAATTTTTTTAAAAAGAAATGCTTCTAGAATAAAATTGTTCAATTTACTATCCTGCATCCTAAATAATCTACACTATGACTCCTGGATTCACTATAATTTCTTCTTCAATGAATTTTATTCATTATAATAATGATAAATAATAGTAATTGTCATTTTAATATCTATCATATGTTATCATATTGCAACATAGAAACTACTATGTGCCATGTATTTTCAAATGTTGTCATATTTAACTTTTATAATCATTTTACAAGGCAGTGAAGTACCAACATATTATTCAGAAATGGAAACACGTATTTACAGAGCTAGAATAGATTTCTTAAAGACACACACACAGCTAATTAAAGGCATGAGCATTTAAATTCATATGTTTTTGTCCTTAGAGCCCCAATTTTTCAACATTCTACTAAGCTATATTTTAACAACTGTATGTTAACTCTAAATTCCTTGGTTGTTATTTTAGAATAGCTATTTTATTTTCTTTAGTAATAGTAGTAGCAGACACTGGTGCTGATCCTTTTATGTACATACAAAAGAATTACACATACCAGTCCCCTTGAAGTTAAGTCTAGCTAAGAGACCATTTTGGTAAAAAAATATTAGTGATGTGACATGCCTTACATGAGTGCATAATTGTCCATCCAGCTTGACGTTTGACAATGACCCAGAAGTGAAGACCTGTCCCCTGAGCAGGCAACATGGGACTTTCACTACCCACGAGTGAGAATCTACTTTTTTAAGCCACTGAGATTTGGGGCATTCTTTCCTGCCACAGCCACATCTATCTATCTGACAAATTCAAAGTATTGAAACAAAAATTCAATTCTACACATTTTAGCTTTTGTTAATGAAGATTCCAATGGAATACTCAGATATCAGTCAAGAAAATCTAGGGAATAAAAGTACAATTCTTTTTTCCTGTTTAATGGTTTATGACATATAATTGATATGCAAAGAAATGCACATATTAATGTGTACAATTTGAATAACCTGAGCATATGCAGACACCTGTGAAACCATCGCTACAGTCAAAGTAACAGACGGATCTAAAACCTCCCAGAGTTCCCTGGTGTCCTTTTCTTTTACTTTTGCTTTTGTGTGTGTGTGTGATAAGCGCATTTAACTTGAGATCTATTGTTTTTACAAATTTGAAGTGCATGAAGCTTTATTGTTAACTAAAGGGAATATGTTGAACAGCAGTTCTGTGGAACTTATTCATCTAGCTTAATCAACATTACACCTATTGAGTGACAAAGGGAAAAACAAATTATGAGTTCATCGTACAGCAATTATATTCTGGACAATTTTGACATTGGTATACAAGACAAATGAAACATGGCTAGAAAATTAAAAATAAATATATATAAAATATAATGAGTAAAGTCTGATTAAAACAGCTTTTTTTGACTATAAGATGAATAATGTCTGACAGGCTAATGTGAAACATGACTACAGTCAATAATGGTATACTCTATAATTTCCTAACAGAGCAGAATTTAATGTTCTCACACAAAAAAGGAGGTGATAGTTATCTTAATTTAGCAGATGTGTGGATAAATTTATAAAACCAATTTTTAAAAACTAGCTATTTTCAAAATGTGATGGAAAACAAAAGTCTTGTATTATTTTATAAAGAAAGAAGCCTTGTTTATATTCCTATCTAAATAAAATTTGCTTCATGATTTGTGTGCGTGAGTGTGTGCGTGAGAGTGTGTGTGTGTGTGTGTGTGTGTGTGTGTGTGTGTGTATGTGTGTGTGATTTACATTCTGGCATCAGAGCTCTGGAGGTCATTCCGGTAAGTGTCTTTTGACATTATAACAGTATAATGATATAAGTGCAGCACAGAAAAATTCATTTGTTGATGAGAGATTTGTGACTTTATTTGATGTTATACTCATATGTCATATGACAAAATATTACTTTAAATATGATTTGTTCACCAATCCCCTAGTGATTCAAATTAAATAGATTTAGAAATTGCAAAAGAAAGCCACAAAGTAATTCAGTTTACAAATTAACAACTGAAATCTGAGAAAGTTAAGTTCATAGGAAGTAAGCTTAAATCAATGTAAAATTATACATACATCTAAATAATCATAAAAATGAAATTCTTTAATATTTCAAGGCCTAAGTAATGCTGTAACTGACTTAAGAAGTCACTTCAAGCCTCCATCCATGTACATTAAAAGAAAGCAAACCATTATATTATATCTGTAAATAACACCAAAGCACTTGACTGAAAATCTAGTAATTTTAATGTGTTAATAACTACAAAACACAAATTATTGTCTAATGTTTAGCTTTCTTTTTTTAAATATTTTATTTATTTATTTTTAGAGGGGAAAGGAAGGAGAGAGAGAAATATCAATGTATGGTTGCCTCTCGTGAGTCCCCTGCTAGGAACTGGCCTGCAACCCAGGCATGGTGGTTCATAGGCCCGCACTCAATCCACTGAGCTACACCAGCCAGGGCTAATGTTTAGCTTTCTGATTGTGTTATTTTCCTATGAAGAAATTGTCTAGTCATATATGTAATAATCTCTTTGCATTTAAATTGCTAGTTCATTTTATGAAAGAAATGAAATATATATCTCCTTAGATTTACACATTTTTCAGTCAATATTGTGTTTAGCTGTTTGCTTTGTCTTAAATTCATTTCTGTTTAGTGTGTTATTGTGCAATGAGTTATATGAAGTTATCTCTAAACTAAAAATTGAAAGGAGGTATACTATTGACAAAAATTTTAGTTAAGAAATCTTGCTACCAGATTATTAAAAACAAAGATAGAATTCAATCTTGCATGTAACCAGGTATATAAATAAAAACGACAAACTGTAATCCAGTTCATTTGCTTAAATGGCATTGACTAGTTTTTTTCTTTATTACATTTCTGTACTTACAAAGATAATATAATGTACAAAATAAGTAATATTAACAAAGAAAAAATATTTAAATTAAGCAAGAGATACATACTCATGCTAAAGAAAATAGAAAAGAGTATAGAACCATTTCTTAGTGCATAATGAACTTGGAATTATGCATTTATATATTAAGCTGAGATTGCATCAAAATTTATTCTTGATTATAATGGGGACATACACAGAATTATTAGGCAACTTTATGGTATATTTTATTAGGTTTTGCTATTGGTGTTTGGTTGGTTGTTTATTCATTTTTAAAGTGACAAAAATATGATTTTTAGTAAAATAGATGAATATGTGACTGCAGTTTATAGTTGTGGTAAAAAGCAAAGATTATTAGGCAAAGTATACCAGATTTTTGGATAAACCACTAAGAATATGGGTTCAACTGTCTTTATTTGTAAGGTGGGATTTGAGGTTAGATGAGTTCCAAAGATTTCTTTCCACTCAAAATTAGTTTATGAAATTTAAAATCACAGGACATGAATTAAAGTAACTCTTATGTGTTCTGAAATGATATGTTTGTTAAATATAAATGAGCATTAGTCATTCTAATCATTAACAATATTGCAACGGCATTTTTTAAGCTCTAAAAAATACGAACTCTTTATTCTCAAACTTTGCATACACTTGCCAGGTAAGAGAAATCAGAAACTGTCAGCAGACCTAAAATGTTTTAACATTTGACACTTCCAATATCTGTTGGCAACATCCCCAAGATGATGTCAGCTCCTTGTACAGTACAGAGTGTTTAATATTCCCCCAGAGCATCTCACTTACAGAGTTGGTGAACTTTCAAATATCAAGTGCACTCATGGTTTTTCTCCAAACGATGCCTGAAATCTTTAGAAGTTATAATCTGGTCTCAACAATGAATGATATTATAATATGAAGAAATAATGTGAAGGACACATCACATACAAATGAAATTTCTGAAAAGTTTATGAAATGAATAGATATCTTAAAAATTCTAGAAATAGTTATAATAAATGGCATAATTAAAACTGAACTCAAAATAATATTTTAAATAAAAAAATTCCTCTAAATAAAATCATTTTTAAAGTACTAATGAATAACTTTCTTTTAGAACATGACTATTCATCTTATTTCTTAATAACATACTTCAAAAAGTTTTATTGTGATTAATGTAGCAACACCATTTGCTTAGCATTCATAGGTAGATAAGTTGTTGTACAGGTCAATTTTATTTATTATTAAATATTTTAATTACTAATTCGTTCTCTTTTTAGGTTGAAAGAGAACAAATGATTTTTGTTTTATTTCAACCTAAAACTCACCTTGATTTTTATTTTTTAATTTTTTTATTGTTCAAGTACAATTGCCTTCATTTTCCTCCCACCACTCCCTCCCACCCCACCCATTCCCACCTCCCACCCTCAATCCTACCCCCTTTGACTTTGTTCATGTGTCCTTTATGACCTTTATTCCCTGATGACCTTCCTCTATTTCCCCCCATTATACACTAATTTGTCTTTTTTTAATTATAAAGTACATTTTAAAATAAAAGAGCACATTTTCATGCTCTCTTAAACAGAAAATTCCTAACCTGAAGTCTCTTTTTAGAGACTGCAGATTTAATTACTACAATAGATTCACACACTTTTAGTAATATTCACTTATGTGCGACAAGCTAAATGTTTCAACATTGACTAACACTTACAATAATGATACTTCATTTATTTTGCAGCATAGAATATAACACACTTCTTTTTTGTTGTTGTTCAAGTACAGTTGTCTCTACTTTCTCCCCACTACTCCCCACACCCCACCCATCCTTACCTCTCACCCTCCATCCTATGCCCCTTTGGCTTATAACACACTTCTAAACAAGATGCTGGGAATCATGGGAATGCAAGAAACCGAAAAAAGTCACCATTAAGTCCACTATCTACAATCATATTTCATTTCTGATATTTTTCTACATTATTTTCATATGGTTAGAGTAATATCTCAAAAAATAGGCATCCTGTATTTTTCCATGAAATATATGATAAACACTTCAGCATTAAAAGTCTAAACACTATCTTAATAAAAATAACACATTCTATTATGTTAAGGCACCTATTACTGGGGAATTAGGTGATCTCTGATTTTTTTCCTACTCGCTATAATGCATTTCATATCCGTAAGACAATAAATATGAAAATATTTAAGTATCTCATGTAAAAATTAGACTGCAAGGCAATTTACTGACTAGTAGATATTAAGTCTCTGTGTCATTTTCTCAGAAATTCCCTTAAACTCTCCCTCATGGCTTATGACGGCTACAGAATCTCCAGATTTCTTATCCTTATACAATTCTATTTAAAGACATTATAAAAGACTGACCAGATACTTCTTAATATACCTCTTAATATAATACCTCTTTGGTCATGGAAGGAATAATATTTCCAAAAGACCACTACAAAGTCTCCATGATTCACTGTCTGAAATTAAATCGCATGAGAACATTTCATTGCAGGAAAGTGATAGAATATGAGGGATAAATGATTAGAATTGGACTAGGTGAATTGTGCTTCTTTCCTTAGGTCTGTCACATGGATGTGCAAGGAAAAATCACTTTTTAACTGTCAAAGTAAAAGAACTGTGGGCCAAGGAAACCAGTTATTAAAGGACTCACACATGAACTCTCTCAACTGGAAAAAGCACAAAAATGGAAAAGTGCATATGCTATAGGTGATGGAGGCCCACTTACAAAACTTGGAGCATGTACTGGAAAGGTGGGAGGTAGCTGAAACTTTACCTGAATACTGAGATACTGGTGGCAGCTGGTGTTGTTAGCTTGTTAGCTTGTGTCCAAACAACCCTACCTTTTTCCTAGAGCAGCTAGGCATTAATCCTGCCCACCAGCACACGTGCCTCAGTCACAGCCCCACTACAACAGAAGGGCACATGCAGCTCACACAGAGGACGCCCATTGAATTCCTGGCTCTGGTGGCCAGAGGGGATTGAACTGCTAGGCCCCATAGAACATCTCCTACATCAGGCCACTTTTTCAAGACGGGGAGACATAGCTGATCTACCCAATATATAGCAACAAATAGAGAGAACTATGGGAAATAAGCAGATAAAGAAATATGTTCCAAACAATAGCAACAACAACAAAAAGACAAAAACCTCAGGAAAAAAAATAAATGAAAGAAAGCTAAGCAATCTACCTCATAAAGAGTTCAAAGTAATATGGTCATAAAAATACTCACCAAATTCAAGAGAAAAGTGGCTGACCACAATGAGAACTTCAAAAAGATAGAAAATATAAATACCACTTATAGCTAGAGTACAATAACTAAAAAAAAAATACACTGGGAGAAATGAGAATCAAATTAGATGATACCGAAGAACAGATCAGAGATCTGGAAGACAGAATAGTGGAAATCATCCAAGCTAAATAGTAACAAACAGACAAAAATACTTAAGTGAAAATAGTTTAAGGGACCTCTGGGACAACAACATGCATAAAAACATTTGCATTATAGGGATTTGAGAAAAAGAGAAAGGCCAGAACACCTTTGAAAAACAATGTTTAAAATGTTCCTAACCTAAGGAAGGGAACAGATATCCAGGTCTGGGAAGAATAGAGAGTCCAAACAAGATGAACACAAAGAGGTCCACACCCAAAAATATTATAATTAAAACACCAAAAATTAAAGATAAAAGAGAATCTTAAAAGCATCAAAATAACTACAACTAATTTCATGCAAGGGGACCCCATAAAACAAGTAGTTGACTTTTTAGCAGAAACTTTGAAGGCCAGAGGAAATGGGGTGATATTTCAAAGTGATGAAAGAAGAATAAAAGTTAACTCTAAGGCCCTATCAGTAAACCTGACACTGGAAACTGAATAAATTAGTGTCTCCACACTCACTTCTTTAATTAAGATTTGAATTATATGAAAATGTTGCCTTTCACTGGAAAAGACACAAGCTAAATGTGGCATATGGTACAAAATGAAACCATGCGCTCAAAACCGTGTCCCCAGACTACTTTGAAACACAGAGAGAAATTTGTGCCTCCTAGTAGACATGCATTTATTCTCCTTGAGACAAAAATGCAATATGCTACTTTAATTTTTCTCATGTTATTAATATAAATAAGCATAACAAAATAAGGAATCTTGAAAAACATTCCCCTTTCCAAATTATTGTCCAGTGTTAACTAAGTATATGTGCTGACAAATCTGATTCTACATGTGCAGGAGATAACCAATTTTTCAATTTGTGACATCAAAATCATAATAGCAACTGAAGTTATATATCACAAATACAATTATTCAAAATAGAAATATAATGTAGTTTACAATGGTAACTTTAGGTAACTCTCCAAAAGGATCCAAAAATTACACATTTAACCTAAACCCTATTCCTAGTCCTTATGTTTTTGTCATTTCCTCAATTTCTACAAATTACTTCAATATCTCCCCATGACCTCCTTGTCTACTCTTTCTGTATTTTCTATCCTTTTTTCTGTTCTAGATATTTCTCTGTTGTATAAAGTCCAGTTCTTGCATTGGCTTCCACTAGACCACTCTCAATCAAATATTTTTGTTACAATTTTTATACTTTACTGAAGAAGTGAGCACTCAGAGAAAGTCATGTAACAAGCGAGTGTAGTCTTCTCTCTTCTTACTTTACCTCCATTCTCTCTCTCAGCCACACACACACACACACACACGATATGTTTCTTATATTGTTCCACAGAGAGAAATTAAAATCATTTAACTTGATAATCTCAGGTCCTACTACACACAGTTTGTCAAGGAATTCATTCTTATAAATGCACTGATATGCTTCAAGGACACTGGTTTATGTATAATGTTGCTTATTTTGTTATGGAAATACTGTATAGAACTTTGTGAGATTGTCATATTTTTCTCTGGGGCCATGTAGAGAATCGCCCTCTCCAAAGATTCCAGTAGTGCTTTCATGCTGAATTGTGCATCATTGGTGGTTGTGCATCATTGGCTGTTGTGCTTATTTTTTACATGATGCTTTATAAAGGAATAGAGGCTGTTAGTCATTAAAATGGAAAGCATTCAGCTTTCTGCCTGTCTGAAGATAGAACTGGGGTTCTCTTTCTGGGTTCTGCTGATTCTTTTTTATTCCACAAAGCAAATTGCTTTCTCAAGGCTTCACTGTTAACAGAAAAAGCCTGTGCTGAGACCAGTAGTATTAAAAGCTTAATAGGAGTGATGCTTTCTGTTCTCGGCTGACTAGAATACCACAGAGATTTACAAAACACAAAACTCATTTTCAACGTTTGCGTAATGTCGTGTGCTTTACAACTTTTTCCTCTTTCATTCTCATACTATTGTCATCTTGTTTGTGTCAACACATCACAATTATCACATTTATTGACAGTGTAAGATTTTATTTTGAAGCAAGAGATAGTTTAGGAAATAGCTACATTTGTGACAAAAATAAGATAAAAATTTTAGAATTAAAAATAAGGTATATTTTATAGCCTTTCTTTAAAAGTTGGAGATGCTGTTTTAAGCATGCTAATATTTTCCTTTTTGTGCAATTGATTAAGAGCAAGTCATCAGTAATATCCTATATATATAATATATACTATACATTTATATATAATGTACTAAAATGTTTATTCAAACAAGGGAAATGTATAATGCAGCATGTATGATTAATATATTTATAATTAAATCAAATTTGACTTAGAAATTTGAGTGCATATTATGTAATTTGATATCATCATTATTTATGTTCACTAGAAAAACAGTAATTTCAAAAGTTTTGAGCTAAACACAGTAATCATGCTGCAAATGAGGTACTTGAATATTTTTTCAATTATTTTAATTTGTTTGCAATAATATTTACAGATAAATAATGATTTGTCATTTGGGGTGAGTGGGAATCAAAGTTTACTATGTTACTAATGATCACCTAAAGGTGTATCTCATTTGTATAGAAGGCAAAAGTTAGTTAGTCAATTGAATTTTTAAGCTTTGTAACCCTTGAATTTCATTTGCAATATTATTTATAGATAAGAAATGACATGTCCTTTTGATGAATAGAAATATTTCATTTATAAGCATGAAAGCCTGTTAAAATAAAGTTTAAAGCTATTTCAAATATAATACCGATTTAGTAAATATTTGTAAACTTTTCTCAAAATTTATCTGTAACATCACTTGAAAATGTTAGCTATATGTTAAAAAACAAAATAAATGTCTCAATTAAAGTTCAGATTATCATAACTGGTACAAAACACACAAGCTAAAAATAATTTACAGATGATTGACTCTCTAGAACTCAACATTCTACTTATTACAGAATCACATCTTGACATTATTCATACAACATTCAAATTAATTAAGCAATTGGCTACTTCATGCTCATCACTTTGCCTGGAAACCTCATATCTTCCTTTCACACACAGACATACGCAGCATACTTAACTACTGTACACCATAATTACTAAACCTAAATTGAAACCATTAAAAATATCCCACAATACTCATGGAAAGAGTTCCTCATTTGCAACCATTTGCATCCCTTGATACCTTTATTATAAAATTTATGGCCATCATCACATGTATCATTCTATACCTTTTCTATAGATTAAATACAGACGTGTGTAAACTAACTCTATAATTATGGATTTGTTTTTAACTAAAACTGGAGTTACTAGGCTTTAAGATTATATACCTGAATAAAATCCATATTCTGTCTATAGCAAAATTTTTTTAAGTGTCCATAATTTTATATCAATCATGATTAACTAGAGACAAATATTTTGGTTACATTTAGTTTCCTAATATTCATGGAAGTATGACACCTGTACAAATTTACGGCATTGAGTTATTAACTTACACTTCCTGTTAACAGATGCTAAATGAACACTTCACCCTTTTCCCTCTTTTTGTTAAATAATATAACTCATGATTTTACCACTATAGCTTTCTACTGGGAGTTTTATTATTATGTAAATGGTTTGCCTATTGAACCTGTTGAATTACCTGATTTTTATTTTCTTTATTTTTTCATTTCATTTTTTTTAATTCCCACAAGTGAGACAAAAAAACCTGCAACTGTGAAAAGACCAGAGTTGGACCCAAAGAGGGGGCATTCCAATCCCAACAGTTGAGACAGTGAGACCAATTTCACTTTGCTATTACAGAGAAACTGCAAGTTATTGCATATTTGTTTTATTCTTTTTTCATTATTCTTACATCTTTTATTTTATTAGTATGTTTGTATTTCTCTTCTTTCTGTTTAGTCTTCTTTGCTTGGGCAGTTAAATTGCATTGTTTCCCTGGTTTCCCATGTTCTCTCTTTCATAATGTATTATTAATTTACCGTCTTTTGCCTGTGTTCCATTAGGACATGACTCTAGGTCCTATACTCCATATTCTTGTTATCCAGAGCACATAGATTCTGTCATATGATTGTTGCTCCATTCTTATTGTAAATAATAGCTATTCTATGCAATTGTAAATACTACTTACCTTCTTTTTATAAGAAAGGAATTTTCAGTATCTGAAGTCTAGTTCTAAAATTGTCCTTTTGTATAATGTATAACTTTATTTTTATGTTTTTATATTTTAATAAGGAATATAAATTGATGTAAACATCATTGATGGCTTTGGTTAATATAGTAAGTAATGCAGATATTAATTTAAGATCTGAGATGTAAGAACAGAGAGGCAAATGATAAATGGTAGAACAATGAAAGTTTGGGAAAAAGAATGAAAGAATTTAGAAGTTATCTCCAACAAGACTGGTTTTAGAGTTATAGCTACTCAATTTTCTCTGTAAATTGCAAAAGACCAGCAAAATTATGGCCTAAACAATTCAGAGATTATCATATAAATTAACAAGGAGGTTGAACTTGGGGTATTTCACAGTTAATACAGCGACTTTTTAATTTATTTTTATTTTTGAACTTTTCCCATTACCATTTAGTCCCCTTATACAGTGACTTAGTAATGTCATTAAGGATCCAGGTTTTTCTTGTTATTTTGTTCTGTCATCTTCAGAATAAGAAAAATATTCACACGATAGTTGCAGTGAATCTAAGCATCAATTAACATGGAGTGCTGTAACAGTGAGAAAGAAAAATGCCTTTAAAAAGCTGTGCCCTTCTACTCTCCTTTCTGTAAGGGAATGCATTTTTCTCCCCAAAACACCTAACAAACGTATTGAGGATAAATGATCACAACACAACCATTGTCCTTCAAGAGACAAATCAACAACAACGTGGACAGAGTTTTGATGATTGTCTTATATCCATGGTTCCAAGAGTATCCCACAGTAAGAAGGTTAGTTTGACATTAAAAATATTATGCATAATTTATATTTACGGTAAAAATATAAATTGCATTAAATTACACTTAGCATACACTGGGAGAAAGCACTTTGACATTTTCTCTACAGTTTAAATTGGATTTGACCCATTAAATTAATTTTATAACTCAGAATCGGGTCATATTCCATAGCTTCATAAATAGTGATTTACATATGTCATAATTTACTTCCTGGAACTGGAAAGTTGATAGGTAAGGTTTCTGTGAGCTGGTAGTGTTTAGAAATGGTCATTAGGCTTGTGTTCAACAAAATCTCACTGTTAGAGTAGCAATGTGGTGAAGTGGCTGATTTTACCCTCTCTCTGCTTTCTTTTTGGCAGTTCTTTCAGAACCCTGCCTCTATCCTATGCCCCTGTTATTATTATAAGGCCCCCAATGTGGGAGTCATTCAGAGTGTGCTCTACCAGGAAGCTCAAAGATGCTCTGAAATTACGATGCTCTGGATCTTGACAAAGGGAAGTCACATGTATTAGCTCAGTGTGAGTAAGAAAGTAAATTTTTATTAATCCGTATTGTGTGAAGAATCATTACGCCACCAACAACAGAGCACGTAAAAAATAAGATGATTTCTAGCCAAGCAAATAACAGGTGTCTCACAATACAAATCACTCAAATAAAAACAAAAATCAAGCATGTAAGGAAAATGCTTCATTACAGAAATAACTACTTCTGCACAAATGAGTTTTTTTCTGAGAGTCTCAGCTTGAGTAAGCCTTGTAGGCCAATCTTCATTTCAAAAGTGTAATTCTTTCTTTCTCTGAACAAACTACAGGTATTTTACTTAAAATTTGTGGAACATTAGAAAAACAGAATGAGAAATAATTACTTGGATCTACTTGTTAACTTTAAAAGCAATGTGACCGTATAAAGTTTAAGCATTGCAGGTAGTCTGGTATAAGGCATTAACATTTTAACATCAAGATCAAAGGATTGACCCTATACAAGCTATTCAATCTCACTTCTTTTTTCTTGATGCTATATTTTGTAGGCAAATATATACAGCTAGGCAAATTTTGTAATCCCTGGTTTGGAGTAACAGGAGAGGAAACAAAACAAAATGAACAAAAAATCAGCAAACTAAGATTCAAAGCCCAGTCTATTTCTAATTTAAGACAGAATTACTTCTGGGTTTTACAAACCGTACAAAGTAATAGGACCTTGTAACAAACTAAATAAACAAACAAAAAAAATTACTTCTCAGAAAATGTCTATTTAAATAACCATTGCATTGTAATTTTCTGAGCTATTTCATGTAGAGACAATGTTTCTGATGGTTGTTGCTTAAATTTATAAGTATATGTTTTCATCTCTTTGTAAGATGCTTAAGAGGAGTCATGAGTAATTTTTAAATGGCAATTGCCATTTCATTTTAAAATTAATTAATATTTATGTAATCCTATACATGCTAAGCGATTTTATAGGAATATTTTGCTTTCTGATATGTCTTTTTTCTGACATTTCTTATATAGGTATATTGTTTCAATTTTTGTAATAAGCCAAAAATAGTGAAATGATGCAATTTTCAACACTAAAATATAGAAGCATGCACATATTTTAAAATTACTTTTTAACTAAAGTGGAGTAATGCAATTATTCTGAAACCACTGAAAGATATTTTTCTATGGTATAACCTAAAACTTTATTTATTTATTTATTTTTAATTTTTCTAAAGAGAGGGGAGAAAAGATCAGCAATGTTTCTCTAATTTGTTTATTTGGATTACAGAAATTTGCCAATTTTAAAATTTGTGGATGGTTCAATAATACTTCTAAATATAAAAGGAGCATAAAGAAGGACTTAGAGTAGGGTGATCATATAATTTATTTTCCAAACTAGAAAACTTTTTGCAGGTAAAGAAATATTGTTAATAATGTAATTACAACAGGTATAAATCATGCAGTCCAGGACAAGAGGGACCACAAAGTCACTGTAACTGGGCGGGATGTTGCAGAAGCAATTCCCAGGTTGTTTTGCCTAGAATGAAGCTTTTTTATTCATTAAAAGACAGGATTCTTTATTATTATTCTGGCCTTATTGCCTGCTTATTATGTGCTTGTCCTTACTAATTATTTTACATTCATTGCTTTATTTTTTCTTTATAACATAAAACGTGTGGGGTAGACATTATTAATTTGTTTTACTCATGAAAAAAACTGAGATGAAGCTCAAACTGTCATTATGATGTTCTAATGTGTCACATGGCTTCCAGGTATATTATATGCCTTCCCAACTAAGCAACTAAAGTTGCAGAAGAAATGCCCATCAGTAGACGAATGGATATAAAAACTACTAAGTGAAATAAGCCAGTAAGAGAAAGACAAATACCATAGGATTTCACTCATATGTGAAATCTAATGAACAAACTGAACTAACATGCAAAGTATTTGAGACAGAGTCATAGACAGAGAGCAGGATGCCAGCTAAAGGGAGGTAAGGGTAGGAGGTGGAGGACTGAGCACAAAGGAAAAAAGAATCATGGACACGGATGATAGTGTGGTGACTGTGGGTGAAAGGGTGTAAGCGATCTAAATGGTGCTGAAAAAAACTTTCAGAAACAAAAAAAAAGTGTTACTAAAGTTACAAAGAAGCTGTGGTATGTTTACACAATGGAATAGTATTCAGCAGAAAGAAAAAAGGAAACTCCTACCTTTTGCAACAGCACTGATAGAACTGGAGACTATTATGCTAAGTGAAATAAGCCAGGTGGTAAAAGACAAATACGCTATAGTGTCATTTATAAGAGGAATCTAATGAATAAAGTAAACTAGTGAGTAAAACAGAACCAGAGACATAGAACATGGACTGACAGCTGCCAGAGGGGAGGGAGGGCGGGGGAATGGTAAACAGAAGAGGTAGAAATTAGTTGAAAAACATGTGAGTGACCCATGGACATGGACAGTGGTGTGGGGAATGACTGTGGGAGGGAGGGTGGGCTGAATGGAGAAAGGGGGAATTTGGGACAACTGTAATAGAATAAATAGCAATAAAATTAAGAAATAAAAAGCATTTATAAATCTTGCTTCCATGGGGGCTTTATAGAGAACTTGCCTCACAACATCTGTAGGAACACTGTATCAAACAGCAAATCTGTGTTCAAGAAGAGATGATAAACGAAATAAGGAACTTTACATGATGTGAGAAAAACTTACTCATCCATACTGGAAACAGTTTTTGAGCAACTACCAGTTATGAGACACTGCAGTAAATAGGATAGAAAAAATTAAATGTTTAGGTTCAAAGAACTGATCTATAGCATCAAGAAAAAGACAGGTAAAAATAACTTTACCAGATACTGTTATTAAATTAGGAGATCAGCTGCTTTGTGTTTCCATGGATGGAAGATAATGAGGATGAAGGGCTTTTCATGTAAAGGAATAGACTGACCCACGGAAGAAATACCCACTTTGTCATCAGAAAAAAGCAAGTTGCTTTTAATGAAGAAATACACTGGCACATACTCTCACATTTACTTGTACATTTACACATATACATGCATATGCTTATTTAGGTATTCGTACATACATAATATGCATGTATCCTCCTTATATGCATCCTTAACATCTATTGGAAATAAAGAGAAAACAGGGCAATGAGGCCTGTGTGGCTTTCATTTTATTATAAAAATCTATATGGTACTATTATTTCTAAAACTTTTTTTGAATCTAAGATACAGAAACATTTCTTGTTCCCAGTGTACTTAAGCAGAAAATGTCCATTACATCGAAATCATGTATATGTTCTTCATGTAAAAGGAAACAAAATCTCCTTGGCACTTTCCTCAATATTTCTAAGGAAGTTGTTACATTTTTCATTGCACTTTAAGGGCATTGTGCAAAGAAGAATAAAGCTGTAAATTATAAGGCTAAAGCTAATATATTTGCCCTTTTGTAATAATGAAATACCCTTTCAGGAAGTCTCATGTCTGGAGAATATTTTCAACAAAATGATATATTGTACAGCTGAAATTCAAAAACAGAGGTGGGAAAAGGTGAGTGAAAATATATGTGTTACTTTATTTAAAATTAGATTTAGAAGCAGAGTAAGAAAGAAGAGACCTGGTTTCAGATATACTTGTTATCAGAAAAATAAACAGTGTGCATCTGTGTTTTTTTTTTAATTTGATGTTTCTTGTTAGAGCTTTAAGCTCAGTCTCACTGGGATGAAAAAAACTAGAAAAACTTTATTTTTATTTCTCCACCCTTATATGTTCTATTGGAACCCCTTTGTTATAATGCTTAATGACTTTTAACAGTCCCAGCACATAGGAAAATATTCTACTTTATTTTTTGCATTAAAAATCTCAATATACACACTTTATTCATAATGTGAAAAGTTAAATATTATGTTTCTTTGTTTCTTTTTAGGTTATTTTATTTAACTGTAAAAGCATTAAGTTTTTATTCATTAACTAGCTACTTTTTCTGAGATTTGGAGAAATATTTATTTGAGTACATTTTGCAAAGTGATGTGATGATGCCTGGAAAAAAATGTTAGTGTCTAAAAAATTAACATTATGTAATTGTGATAAATATTGCAATGATTCTTGGAAGTCAAATACATAAAATGATTGGCATTCTGAAGTCTTCATAACTCTTTCCGCTGATGGTAGAGTTATTCATATAAAATTTTAATAAGAAGGAACTATTCCAAGGCATAATTTTACATAAGACATTATTTTCTGACTCATGTCAATAACAGTTTCCCCTGCATCTTGCACAGTTTGTTTTGGTACTTCAAATACTATAAGCTAATAAAAACCAATTTTCGGTAGTTCTAAAATATGGTGAACACATTTTATATACTATATATTCATTATTTTTTACAATTATGAACTTATCATACTTAATATCATCTAACAATATTATGAATAGAAAATTTAAATAAATAATATGATATAAATGTTTTAATATAGATTAAAATTAAGATATGGCTTAGTGAACGTTTTATTAATTTATTCTAATTTTTCAAATACTAATAATGTTAAGAAAAGATATGTTTGCTAGTGAAATGCTTTAAAATTTCTGAAATTCACATTCCCTGTTTTCTTGTCTCATTAATTTGTTGCATGATTAATAGACATTTTAGACTGTTTATGCATTTTAATGCTGCCTATGAATATTATTACAATTATTTCAAGCATAATATAACTACTTACTTTAGATAACTAGTAATGTTACATATTAACTTATTATTAAAGATCACAACTGTCAATTTTACTAGCACTAGATAACATATTGTTGACTTTGTATGCCTAAATAGACAACAATCATTACATAAATAAGTATGTAAAACAATATAAATATGTAATGAAAATAGGAACTTCAATCAAGTAAATCAATCACTAACTAGTTTTATTTTTTATATTAGTTGCCATTCAAACTTGGGTATACGAACATATATGCATATATGTCGATAATACACATGCAATTTTTTATCTATTTTAGAATAAATTGTGGAAGTACATATGACATTACCACTACAGATCCAGTATATGTCTCCTAGGAACAAGAACATGCCATACATAACACTAGTATGAAAACCAAATTTAATCTAAATACACTGACTTTATAAAACTTAATTAATTATATGTTCACAGATCATAGACACTTTGCAATTTTTACAATAATGCCCTCTATAGATATGGCAATTATCTGTCCTGACCCATGGTCCAGACAGGAGCATATACTGCATCTACTTTTCATTTATCTATTGCCTCCTTAAATCAGGAACAGTTTGCCAGCCATTGTTTTTCATGAATCTAACATTTTAGAAGAGTGAAAGCCAGTTATTTTGTAGCATTTTTCTCACTTAGCATTTGTGTAATATTTTCTTATGATTGGGAGTACTGCAGAAGTGATGGTGTCCCCTCCTCTTTCCCAAACAAAGCCCTAATGCTTGCATAAAAATTAAGACAAGTCTGTGTTAATCTGGTGACTCACATGCTCCCTCAGGTTTTTGACCATTCCCTTTTTTTAACGTTTAAGTTTTTTAGCACGTTTAGAAGTTGTCAGATTATTGTAATATCTTTATATTTCTTATTTTTGTTGTAGTAATCTGTAGTAGACGCTCAGACTATTAAAACTTGTTTTCAATAGATATTTCATTTCAGCCCCTCAGGCTAGTTAAAGTAGCTGTTTCATCATGATGTATTATACAAATACCAGTCTCCATTTCCTTAAGTTTATGAGGACATCGGTGACTTCACACTCAGCTAGGAAGATAACCAATCTCACACCACCATGTTTCTGAGTGTCTGCTGCCTGTCACCTTCTGGTGTCTAATGTTATGGCAGGGTAAAGGGAGCAGACGGAACAAACATTGAAATTAGCTTTTAGAAATCCTCCCAAAGTCGTAAATCATAGAAGCAGGACACCAAATCATCACTTCCTTATCTATAATTTAGAAAATGTTGGCATTGTGGCTTCCATCAGGAATCACAATATTAAAAGCCTGTCATATTCAGGAAGCTACACAGAAGCCAATCATATCCAAATATATGTGACCTCGGCAAAACAAATGCCCGTGCCTTCCCTCCTGACAACCCTAAGCTGGTGACTCAGACTTTGCTAGTACTAACTCAGAAAAACAATGGCTTCTGCGATTATGCGTGCCAGTCAAAACCATGCAAACAGCAGAATTTTGAACTCTACCCCATTTATGCCTTCACTATCCACACAAACACATCTGGTTAGTCAAATCTAAATTTTACCTACAACCAAGTTGCAAAGGATTCTAGAAAACATAAATGTTTGCCCTGGCTGGTATGGCTTAGTGGACTGAGCACAGGACTATGCACCAAAGCACTGCAGTTTGATTCCCAGGGAGGACACATGCCTAGGTTGTGGGCCAGGCCCCCAGGATGTGGGTGGGGGCAGGGTATGAGAGGCAACTACATATTGATATTTCTCTCCCTCTCTTTCTCCCTCCCTTTCCCTCACTAAAAGCAAATAAATAATCTTAAAAGACAGAAAATGTAAATGTTAGCTGTTCAGCCTCCATAGTTCAAGGAGTCATTCCATCCAAGGATTGAAGCTCCACCTCTTGGCATCTTCTACTGCAGTGCATTTAATGCAGACTGTGGGCTTTGCCTCCTCCTGCCAGAAACTTATTGATTCCTCTATATTGCTCTGGCTTCTTCTGGGCCATCTCCTTATTGGAATGATGATGTGACTCCAGAGTATACTTTTGGGAAGTTGCTTTTTAGCAGACAACTCTCAGCTGGTCCCCTTCTCTAGGACAGGGGACAATGTTGTTCTAATTTAGTAGGAGACACAGCCAACTTCCAGAGCAGCCTTCCCTCTTGTTGCTCCACAATCAGAAAGGCATTGTTAGTAGACAAGATCCATGTGCTTTCTCTTTCTATGAGATGATAGCTATCTGTGAAGGTCCTTATGCAACTATACTTCTGGAGGGTTGGGGCTATAGACCCAATAGACCAAACATCTTGGTTATATTCATAAATATAGCTCAAAATGTGGTTCCCAGTATGCATTATATTATCTCTTTAAATATTCAAAATGCTTAGATGTGGATATTTTCTCCATTTACACTCAAGATAAAAGTGAATGATCAAGATAATAAGCAATTCAACAAAGGTCATATAGCTGCCCTATTCCAGATTCTCAATCTTCTTATTACTCAACTCTCTGTTCTCTGCAGAGCATTCAGAAATCATTCCAAAAATTCAATTAATTTCCACTCAACTCTTGAATCTTAATACACAATATCTTTAAATCAATATTATGATCTTTATATTTGCATTTTATACTACTCATTTTTCTCAATATTGAAATCTATGTAAACGCTAGCATCATTTTCTTCTTCAAGTTGTATAAATTTTCTCATATTTAGGTAATTTATTATTCTCTAAAAAGGGATCTAATATATGTTGGGAGGCTGAATGGTAAAAATATTTTTATGAGTACTTTGTAAACTAAAAAAATGAGAAAAATCTATTTTCTATTTTTATATATTAGAACAATCTCTGTAAATGAACTTTTTCTGTAGAATATTTTCAAATATTCTATTCAATAAGAATGTTGTCTAGAGTTGTTCTTATTGTTTTATTTTCATCACTAGTCCAAGGACTGTTCTTGGATTAGTTTCTATTTTAATATAAAATAACTTCTTTTCACATATTCCCTGTTCATATTAACTGTCCATTTTTTCTCTGTATCGTGTTTCCAGTCCTGAGTGTTATATACAACCCTGACAAAATTAGTAATTTCACAGAAATAAAGGAGAGATGTTATTCAGATTTGGAGATTTTTCTCAGATATTACCTCTTATTTGCTTGCTAGCCAGGTGTACTAAGAGATTTTGTAATTTACCTCAGCTCACTTCACTGGCCTCTGAAACACTGAGAACTAATAATTGATACTTAGGGCTTACTTTCCCATTTGCATGTGGTGAAATTTGCAACTACACTTATTCCACTTTTAGGATTCAATGAGAAGGCAAATTTAGCTTTTTTGGCTCCTAAGAACATGGGGTTGCAGCTTCCCATCTCTTGGGTGCAACCAATCTGTTGACTGAATCACTAACACATAATCCCTCTCCAGCTTCCTACTAGGATTTCACTCAGCTGCAGATTCTGGCATGGCCAGCTGAGGGTTCTGAACTCCTTTCGTAGTCTCTGCCAGTACTTCTCGGGGTCAGCCTCTGCTTCTGGTATCCTCGGTATCAAATGCATGTTTGCAACACAATATATTTCATCAGTAATACAGGTCTTTTACTGTGTTTCCTAGACAATTTCATTATTCTAGGTTTCATATTAAAATTGCCTGTCTATATTGATATTTCTCCTTTCCATTCCACTTATGTTTCTCCTTTGGCTTCTTAATCAAAGAGTGTGGACAGAATGGATTTTTATTTTCGCGTTTCCTTTCTGTGTGCTTCCCATGGCTATCCACAGCTCAGTCCTACCCTTCTTTCGTACTCTTCCCTTAGTGACAAAACATTTTTATTTGTTTTCTTTTCAAGATTACTATGAAAAGGAATTCAATACACTTATTTATACAACCAAACTTCAAGAGATTTGCACTCAAAGGCAATAAATTTGGGGCAAAATGAAAGAGAATCTAAAACTATAATAAGTACATGTGAGTCCATCCCCTTTTCCCCTATGATTCTCTCCCCTCTCCCCTCTGGACCCTGTCAGCCTGTTCCATATTTGAGTGTCATTGGTCGCATTTTGCTTGCTTGTTTGGTTTGTTTAGAATCCTGTTAACGGTGAGATCATATGATATTTGTCTTTCACCACCTGGCTTATTTCGCTCAGCATAATGCTTTCCAATTCCATCCATGATGTTGCAAAGGGTAGTAGTTCCTTCTTCCTTTCTGCGGCATAGAATTCCATTGTGTAAATGTACCATAGTTTTGTGATCCAGTCATTGACCGATGGGCATCTAGGTTGCTTCCAACTCTTGGCTATCGTGAATTGTGCTGCTATGAACATTGGGGTGCATAGGTTCTTTTGGATTGGTGTTTCAGGATTCTTAGGATATACTCCTAAGAGTGGGATTGCTGGGTCAAAAGGCACATCCATTTTTAGTTTTCTGAGAAACTTCCATACTGTTTTCCATAGTGGTTGTACCAGTCTGCAATCCCACCAACAGTGAACTAGGGTCCCCGTTTCCCCACAACCTCTCCAGCACTTGTTGTTTGTTTCTTTGTTTATGATAGCCATTCTGACTGGTGTTAAGTGGTATCTCATTGTGGTTTTAATTTGCATCTCTCTGATAGCTAGCGATATCGAGCATCTTTTCATGTGTCTCTGGATCCTCTGTATGTCCTCCTTGGAGAAATGTCTGTTCAAGTCCTCTGCCCATTTTTTAATCGGGTTGCTTGTCTTCTTTGAGTGGAGTCGAGTGAGTTCTTTGTATATTTTGGAGATTAAACCTTTGTCTGAGGTATCATTGGCAAATATGTTTTCCCAAACAGTTGCTTCTCTTTGTATCTTGATACTGTTTTCCTTAGCCATGCAGAAGCTTTTAATTTTGATGAGATCCCATTTGTTTATTCTTTCCTTTATATCCCTTGCTCTAGGGGACGTATCAGTAAAAATATTGCTGCGTGGAATATCTGAGATTTTCTTGCCAAGGCTCTCCTCTAGGGTTTTAATGGTTTCACGGCTTATATTTAAGTCTTTTATCCACCTTGAATTTATTTTGGTGTATGGTGTAAGTTGGTGCTCAAGTTTCATTTTTTTGCATGTAGCTGTCCAGTTCTCCCAACACCATTTGTTGAAAAGGCTGTCTTTACTCCATTTTATGTTATTGCCCCCTTTGGCAAATATTAATTGACTATAGAGATTTGGGTTTATTTCCGGGCTCTCTGTTCTATTCCATTGGTCTATGTGCCTGTTTTTGTGCCAGTACCAGGCTGTTTTGATTACAGTGGCCTTGTAATACAGTTTGATATCAGGTATTGTGATCCCTCCTACTTTGTTCTTCTTTCTCAAAATTGCAGCTGCTATTCGGGGTCTCTTATGGTTCCATATAAATTTTTGAAGTGTTTGTTCTATGGACAATAACTAGGGGTGGGGGGTGGAAAGGAGAGGGAGGCGGGGAGCATGGGGTGGGGGGCGGGCAGGGTTGGGAATATAAGACAGAAACCTGTACGTGAACAAGAATTAAATAAAAATTATATTAAAAAAATAAAACTATAATAAGTATTACTCTGTGATTAATGAATTTGTGCTCCAAACCACACCAAGTGCCTTCTGTGTTGTTGTAGTCTCTGACCATCATTGAGGAGAGAAAATGATATTTTAAGGGAATAGTCTTTTATTCCTAGAGACTACACTGATTTTATGAATCTTTAAATGAAGAAGAAATATCAGCAACCATAACCATAGAAAAATTCTTTGATGAGTTTTTGGGCTCTGTGATGAGATGAGAAGTCTGCTTTCTTGTTTCAGTATATATTCTGATTCAATAGAATCAATTTTATACAAGTTCAAAATTCTGGATTTTACATGCTCTTTTGAGGATCAAGATATCTTACTGGTCTCCAATTACTAGTTGCACAGAACTCAGATTAAATCAGTTCTCTCTATTTTGGTGATTATACTATCTACCAGTTTTTCCTGAAAAAAACTTGTAGGTGATAAAACTAATAAATCAAGGGAAAGGACAACAGGCATTTAACAAAGACAAAATAAATGGTTCAATTTAAGGGCAATATTGTATTGCAGAATATGAAATACCATACCCTTAGTAGTCTCAAAGGCCAGCATTTTTCAAAATCTCTCTGAAATGCTAAGGAATCTTTGATAAGAGACTATAATTTTTACAAAAATATACCTTTATAGTAAGTAGGCCACAGTTCCCCATTTAACACATCTCTTTTAAAGTCTAGAGTTCAAGAATATTGAAATATCTTGCATTTACCTTTCTTATATTTTAAATATGTACTCCCTTTTCTAAATATATAATTAAATATCTATTTTCTTTCTAAGATTGCATTGTAATCCACAAAGTTCAAACCAACTAATCATCTCACTTCATTTGATTGCTCTGAGTGTTCTCATTTTCATAAAAGCAGAAACTAACTGAAAGATTTTTTTTAGAACTTTATATACATTAAGATAATTACCAATATCCTTACTAATATACCATGGAATCTGACCAGTCAGTCATCCTTAGTATTTTTATTCCTTTGTATTAAAAAAACTGTATAGTTATTATTTGCTCCAATATCTTTCAATTTGTAGCACATTTAAAAGAAATGATCTTTTAAGAAAGATAACTTTAAAAATAAATTTAAATTTCTGATGAGTTGACTGTGCTAATGAGAAGATGGGGTAATACTGCTTAATATTTTCTGGAGTGTAGCCGAAAACACATGGCTTCAGAAATAGTTTGAAATAATTTTAAAATTTAACTACACTGTTATTGGGGAAATAGCAGCTCTGCAATGCAATTTAATCATCTTTTAATGGGTATACTCCAAACTTGTAAAGTTTGTAAAAATAGATACCAGGAGGGGCCTCATCTCAAGTCTATAGGGATGTAGTCAGGCTGGAACATGGACCTATGTTTCTGCAACCCTTGAGACTATCACTGAGACTCATAGGGTTCAGAGCAGCTACTGGTGGGCAGTCATGCAGCCAAAGCTTGAGAGCATAGAAGGCAGTATCAAAACAGAAAAGCTACTTGAAAGTGGTAAACAAAAAATACTTAACAGTTCTTTATTCACATCAGAGCCTTGCCACTGTCATCTGGGAACCAGTGTGAGAACCTGCTCTCTCCCTGTTCTATGTAGCTGTCTTCATGATGTACATATATTTCCATAAATCTTTATTATCCTGTCCCTGTGTCTGTTGGTCCATCCATCAGTCACCCTTGAGACAGGCATGTGGACTGTTTTGGTGTCATTATTAAAAAATGTATATAAAGTAACACATGATAACCACTTAAAATGTTACATTTTGACATCTTTTTAATACCTACTATATACCTGGGACCATCTCTTCCATTTACATATGTATCCCTCTTGTATTTCTTATAAAGCTGAGTGTTACATATAAATATTGTGATTTTGCTGATGGGGAAATTAATCCCAGTATAAGAAAAATAATGACACATATAGTAATTTATCAAACTGTTTTTTGGCCACAAAATGACTCAAAATCTATATTGTTTTCACTGTCCTGTAGCCTTCATTGTTAGCAACTCATACCACTGCAAGAAGAAGAGACCCATTCTTCATAAGTAAGGAATCAGTACACAGTTAAAACAAAACTGACACACTGATTACTCTCAAATTGACGTAGAGAGCAAAAGACAATGAACATATGTGACTGGAGGAATCCCATTTTATTGGTGTAGATAAGGATTAATAATGATAAATCTGAAAACTTGGTGATTGGTTATTTCCCTTAAGTAAATAAGGGAGAAAAATAGAAATAACATGAAGGAGGTAGGAGTGAAGAGGATAAAACTGTATTTAAAGTATGAGAAATGTTATAACACATATGAAATCTACTCTCTTTCTGTGGAGCAAAATGGAAAAATATACTGGATTCAAAATCCAAAAGTCTTTGGCTAAAAATCTAATACTTTTATTACTGTATATATAAATTATTATATGATTTAACAAATGTAGTCAACTGATTTAACAAAAAAGCATAAGCAAGTTAATGGAGAAAAATAGTCTTTTTAACAAATAATGCCGGAACAACTGAATATCCATATTTAAAAAATAAACTTAGAAATAGATGTTACACCTTTCAAATATTAACTCAAAATGTAAAACAAAATATAAAATTTCATGAATAAGACTCCTGTCAAAATCTAGGTAACTCTGGGTTTGGTGATGAGTTTTTAGTTATTTTTTTTAAATTGAGGTATAATGGACATGTAACATTATATTAATTTAAAATGTACAGTAACCCCCTTTCTTTATTCACAGTTTGCTTTTTGCAGTTTCACTTACCTACAGTCAACCATGGTTTTAAAATATTAAATGAAAAATATGAACAGTGAAAGAACAGCAAACTCACAGTTATTAACAACCACACCTAAAACAAAAGCAAACCAAGAGGACAGCTAGATCAGAAGCAGAACCACAGAAATGAAGATCACATGGAGGGTTAGCAACAGGGGAGTGGGAGGAGGAGAAGGAGGGAGAAGATACAGAAAATAAGTAGCACAGATGGTAGGTAAAAAATAGATAGGGGGGAGCGCAAGAATAGTAGGGGTAATATAGAATCTTAAGAACTTGAGACACGTGGTCATAAACTAAAGGGGGGAATGGTGGGGGAGGGGGTGTGCAGGGTGGAGGGGAATGAAGGGGGAAATAGAACTGTAATGGTGTAATCAATAAAATATATTTTTAAAAATATTAAATAGAAAATTTCAGAAATAAACAATTTATGTTTAAAATTGTGTACTGTTCTGAGTAGCATGATGAAATCTCTTGCCAATCCAATCTATTCAGCCTGGAACGTGAACCATGCCTTTGTTCAGCCAGTGTATGAATGCTGTGCGCATAAACCATTCATTAGTCACTTAGTAGTCCTCTCAGTTATCAGACTGACTGCACCAGTCCCACGGTGCTGGTGTGACCCTTGTAGTAGTCTAACACTATGTCAAAATGCCCACCTCACATACCTCACTTTATCTCATCATATGGGCATTTATTATCTCACATCACTGCAGGAAGAAGGGTGACTAAAATACAATAAGATAAAATACAATACAAGAAACTTCATTCACATAAATTTCATCACACTGTATGGTTGTACTATTTCTATGTATTAGTTTTTGTTGTTAATCTCTTACCGTGCCTAATCTAAAAATTAAAAATGTTACCATAAGAATGTATGTATAGAAAAAAGTCAGACTATATAGGATTTGACACTCTCCTTGATTTCAGGAATCCACTGGCTATCTTGGAATGTATTCCTCATGCTTAGTGGAGAGCTACCATACAATATAATATGTCAATATTTGTATGTATTGCTAAATGATCACCACACTGAGTAATTACATTCCATCACCATAGTTTTTATTTTTTTTATGATAAGCACTTTGAAGAGGAGTTTTAAGATGAAATTTTAGACACAACACTGAAACCACAATCCATGAAGGAAACAATTAGTAAGTTAGACCTTACTAAAATCATCTGTTCTCCCCAAGACATATCTAAAGAAATCAAAAGACAAGCCGCAGATCTTAATCAAAATATTTGCAAAACACACATATAAGATAATTTGTATTAAAAGTATGCAAAGAACAGTTACGATTCAATAATACATAAGGAACCAATGTTTTATTAATGAGCAAAAGATCTGAACAGACTTTTTTCCAAAGAAGATATACAGATAGAAAAAAAGGGAAAAGAAAGACGCTCAACATAATTTTTCATTAAGGAATTGCAAATTGAAACAATAAGATACCACTACACACTTTCTAGAATAGTTAAAAATCCAGAAATTGCTGTATAGGATGCAGAACAACAGGAAATGGTATTCATTGCTTTGGAGAAATATGGAATGATACAGATATTTTGGAAGACAATTTGGGATTTTCTTACAAAGTTAAACATAATGTTACTATATGATATAATAATTATATTTCTATTTATTTCCTCAACTGATTTGAAAATGTATGCCCACATAAAATATTGCACATGAATGTTTAAGAAGCTTCATTAATAGTCACCAAAACTAGAAACAACCAAGATGCTCTTTAGAATTTATTGGGGTAATATTTGTTAATAAAATTATATAGTTTTTAGGTACACAACTCCATCACACATCATTTGTATACTGTACTATATGTCCACTACCCCAAATCAAGCCTCCTTCCTTCACCATTTATTCCCCTTTTAACCCTATTCTAGCTCTTATTTCTCCTTCCCTCTCCCAATGCCCATAACATCATCTGTGCCCATGAGTCTTCATTTTATTTGCTTAATCCCTTTGTTACTGAGCAGAGGTCCAAGGTGGGGCAATATTTGGCCCACCCAGGGATGCCAAAAAACTGTTAGAGAACAGATACACCCGGGGCCCCAGATTCCAGTGGATGGTATACTAATACCGTCTGGACCCCTCTACTGGGCCCAATCATCCGTTGCCAATTGGAAAGACATCTCTCAATGCCAGAGGTTTGTGAAAAGGAAATGAAATGTTTATTTAATGCTATTCAGACCTAACACCTTCATTAAAATATCAAAGTCCTTTAGGGTATACACCTACACACACACACACACACACACACACAGCGCTCCCTTCTCCCCCTGTCCTAACTCCGGGTACCGTAAACCAGGAAAAGAACACAGGTCCATTTTTCCTGGCCGCTGGCACCATCAGCTGTGCCCCCGTCCAGGCAGGATCTCCAATTAATCCAAAGTCATGCAGCACCTTCTCACTGTCCACTGGCAAGAGTTCTTTGTACCCATTTTTCCAGTCAAAGTCTCTCCTGCTTTCCAGGCCACAAGGCCAAAGGGAGCACTCCAAAGCCATGTGGGCCTCTTCTACCAAAGCTGCAGGGGTCCGCACTCCACCAAAAGTGTGCGTCTTTCTTCTTCACCTGGCCGCAGGGATCTCCATTCTGGCAAAGCTGCATGGCTCTCCCTTTCACCTGGCCAAGAGGGGGTCCTAACTCTGCCCCAAACCACATGACTCTCTTCCCAATGGCTGCCGTGTATGGGTTTAAATCCCTGCATCAATCTTCCCCTGTACCCCTGTTTCCAACTCCTCCCACGATCAGTTACACCTGCCAGTATTTCTGTATTGTTACAAGTTTACTGGGCTGCCATGGTTAATGGCCCCATGTCCTAGAGCCAATCTTCTCCAAGTTCCCACGTAGGTGCTGTAACTCGGGGGACCTGCCCCCCCAGTTACATCTTGGAGGGAAGTGGTTTCCATTTCTCTGGCTCCAAGCCTGGCCACAGCCATTTAACATATCCAAGTGGCCCGCCAAAGGCTACAGATATATTCAATGACCATGTCATGGATTAGCAGCAAGGCTGTGGCTGTACAAAACAGCCCTGCATGTTCCTGTTCCATGTGTCCCTTCCCCAACTCACACCTGTGGGGGAAGGCGTGAGGATGTCTTATGTCTCTCCAATATTACTATACACCTTGAGTTCTGGGCACCATTCCAAATCTTTCTTTGGTACCGCCTCCCCTTGGCTGCACCCTGTATCACCTTCACTCACCCTTTTTGCCCAACCCCCAGCTCCCTTACTCTGACAGCTTCAGTCTGTTCTCACTATCCATGAATGTGTTTCCACTTTGATAGTTAATTTTGTTCATTAGGTTAGACATATAAGTGAAATCATATGGTACTTATCTTTCTCTGACTGGCTTATTTCACATAGCATAATACTCTCCAGATTCATCTATGCTATTGCAAAAGGTCAGATTTTCTTCATTTTTTTCTGCTGAGTAGTATGCCATTATGTAAATGTATCACAGCTTTTTAATCCACTCATCGATGGACATTTTGGCTGTTTCCAAATCTTGGTTGTTGTAAATAACACTTCAGTGAACATAGGGGTGGATATATTCTTTTGAATTAGTGTTTTGGGTTTGTTTGGATATATTCCCAGAAGTGGAATCACTGAGTCCTAAAAAGAAAATATAGGCAGTAAAACCTCAGACATTTTGTGTAGCAATATTTGTCTTAATATTGCTATAATATTTTTCCCCAGTTAAGGAAAACAAGAGAAAAATAAACAAATGGGACTACATCAAACTAAAAAGTGTTTGCAAGGCAAAAGAAACCATCAACAAAATTAAAAAAAACAGCCCACTAAATGGGAGAACATATTTGCAAATATATCTGATAAGGGCTTAATATCCAAAATGTATAAGGAAATTATAAAACTCAACACCAAAAAGCAAAGAATCCAATTAAGAAATGGACAAAGGACTTGAATAGACACTTATCAAAAATAAACATACAGATGGCCAATAGACCTATGAAAGGACGCTCAAGGTCACTAATCATCAGAGAAATGCAAATTAAAACCACAAAAAGATGTTATCTCACACCTGTCAGAATGGCTATTATCAATAAGTCAACAATCAAGAAATGTTGACAACAAAGTGGACAAAAAGAACCCTTGTCAGAATGCAAATTGGTGCAGCCACTGTGGAAAACAGTATGGAATTAGCTCAGAAACATTAAAAATAGGATTGCCTTATAACCTAGCAACCAAGATGTTTTTTAATAGGGAAACAATAAGCAAATTCTGGTACATACTTGTTCACAAGAGATTTGTTCCAAGACTGCTGCAAATACCAAAGTCTGTGATGCTCAAGTCTTCATATAAAATGATGTATTATAAATTTTTTAATTATTTACAATCCATGTTATATAATTTGTCTTAAGTGGTGCATCTAAAATGTAGCGGAGTCATGTTTTGAACCCAGGCATTCTGAACCCATGGTCCACTTTACTGTGAAGTGATACTATCTGTGAAGAAAGTGATATATAGAAAAGAATATAAAGAGAAATAAGTTTGAGAAATACGGGGTTAACAAAGCTAAATACATCTTTATCAAATCAAAAGATTTCTAGGTATCTTCAGTAGGCTAATGTAATAGCAACTACTTAAGAAAATGATCCAACCATGGGATCATTTTTCCTCCTGAACCTTTGGATCCTGCTGTGCATTCTGGGACTTATGTGCCGTAAAATGAACACTTGAGGGAACAAATGGCATGCCACTTTCGTACATCCTGAAAGCAAATAAAAGATTATTCAGAGCTAAACCCTGAACATGGTAGATATGTTCATTTTAGTTTGTATATTTATTTGTATTTTTTTTAGACAGAAGGAGAAAGACATACTTAGAGTATCATGTGCATGTCATCAGTCTCCATTTTATTTTAAAAAACTGAGGAGAAGAAAAGGAAAATGAAATATTACCTATTGTTCATAGTTGGTATATTTCTCTGTCTGCTTAATTAAACTGATTTGAGAATGATGATGTGGGTTTTTCTATAATTAATCATAGTTTGTCATTCGATTTTCCTTGGCACCAGTTTGGCCTTTTTATCCTGGATGTATTGCAACGATCACAGTACAAATGTGCTGTGAATTATGGAAGAAGAAAAGAAAGCCCTTATATCTCTTCCATTTCCATATTTTAAAAACACAAAATAATTAAGCCACTTTTGTGTCTTATGAAGCATTTGACTGAACATTTATTCTGATTATTCTTCAGAACCATTCTCTCCTCTGATTCCTACTGCTCAGTGCTGGGATAAGATAGAAAATATCTCATTTTGACTTCTCCTCCTCTGAAAAATATGAGATGAAATGATCCATAAAAATGTAAAATTACTATGAATAATGCCAAGGTATAAGATGAACAAAAGAGACAGAGTTAACCTTGTCCCTGAATGATTAATAATCCAAAGTCTAAAATGGCCTAACTTCCTATAATTAAAATTTTTTATGCTTAGCCCAATGACTAGTATGCAGGATTTAATAAATGTAAACTTTCTAATAACTGTCAAAAATAATATATATTGTAGTCTATAAAAGACAAGAAATATAAAGCTCATTCAACATGCCATCCTGAAATTTAAAAAAAAACTGAAGCAGTTATTGCCATCTAAACCTGACATGCATACAATTATAACCATGTCAGTAAGTTTTGCAAGACTGTAAAAATCATATTAATAAACAACAAAGAGATAATTTTAAAACATGTTTTGTGTGATTCAACTACATTCTTATCTCTTGTACCTGCTTATCCAAATAACCTATCACTTCTCCTAGACTTTTAAAGCTGTATTATTCAGCTTAACTTGTTAAGGCATTGACAATGATGTTAAAGTTACCTATATGTACATCAATTAATCAAGGTTTTTAAAATTTTATATGTAAATACAATATAATAAGGCTTATCATGATATTTCATATACACTAAAACATGAATTTATTAAATAATAAAGCCAAAAATTGGTAATAAGTTTAATAATAATGATGACTATTCCTTAGTGTCTATCATGCCCTAAATGTTCTCATGGGTGCTTAGCATACATATTATTCTCACCTAATAATCGTAAGTCATATGAACTAGACATTATTATCTCAACTGTACAAATCTGAAGAAAGAGTTTAAGAAAATTTCAATGAACTCCTCAGAGACTCATTATTATTAACTCATAGTGCTAACATTCAAGTACAATTGTCTGATCTAAAGATTGCACTTTCACCCTGAGTGGTGTGGCTCAGTTGGTTGAGCACTGTCCAGCAAGGCAAAAGGTCCTCGGTTTGATTCCGGTCAGGGCACATGCCTGGGTTGCAAGCCTACTTCCCTGCTGGACACACGTGAGAGGCAACTAACTGATGTTTCTTTCACACATTGATGTTTCTCTCCCTCTCTTTCTCCCTCCCTTCCTCTCTCTCCAAAAAAATAAATAAAATCTTTAAGGACTGTGCACTTTCATTTGCTATGTTGCTAATTTTTATTTAATTTTAAATAAAATTATGTTTATTTTTATTTTTAATTACTTTTAAATTATAATTTATAACTTATGAAGAAATTTATGCATATTTACCAACTTTTAACATATCAAAGATTCTATTAAATATTATTTCTACTTTTATCTTAGGGGTAAAGAAACTAAAGTTACTAAAATTGCCCAAGTTCAAAAAATTGAATCAAGAGCTTGTATCCCTGCTCCTTTCGGTCATCAATACCTTGCCTTTCCACTGATGCCTGCCCTTCTGAAGACTGCACTAAAAGATATGTATTTTCTACATTACTAGATCAAAGACACTTTGAAATGAATGGCTATATTTGCTGTATGCTATTTGGAAATGTTGATGTGGTTTAAAAATATTTTTAACATTCTATAAACACAGTAATTAGGTGTTTTACATCTCCAGGTAGCATGGATGGATATATAGTAATTGAAACACTGTCGATGATTTTCATTTATTTTTTATGTAAAGAAACATGATTTTTTAATTTAATTTATTTTTTTATTTAATATTTATTATGTTTCTTGCATTACCATTTAGTCCCCTTATGCCCCTTTTAGCTTTTTCTTCTACCATCTCCAAACTATTTTCCATTTTCTATGCAAAACAGAACTCCTTTTCTTAGAAATTATGAGTTTTAAAGCTATAATATAAATTGTGTTGTGCGAGGTCACTGTATCCAAGTCATCTGTTTTGCATTGGCTAATATTATTTCTTGCAGATGACAGGAAATGCAATTCAAACTGGCTTAAACAACAACAAAAAATTTTATTGCCTCATGTAACTGAAATGTCCAGCTGTTAAGTTCTCAGGTGCAGTTTGATCCAGAGCTTCAAATGTTGTAACAGGACTTATTTTCTCTACGTGTCTTGGCTCTAAATACACTACACAGGCTTTGTTCTCACCCGCCCAACCTTTCAGGTTGAAGTCCAGCTGGGAAGAGTCTCTGCCTCTTTTTCGGTGGTCACACGAAGTATCACATTGCGCCTCTTGGTTTCTTTTGCATACTTATTACTTTTAGCTATCACCATGTGCAAGAAAATGTTCTATTTCATTTGGTCAGACTGATATCTACCACCTGCCTGTCCTAAACTTGACATTAGTGGTGAAATCCTATGTGAAGCATCTGTCCAGAGATTTTCTGAAAAGGAAGTTAAAAACCATATTAAATAGTTACCAGATTATGTTCAAACAACACACACAGAGTTGTACACATGTGTTCACTGTAAATCACGATTAGAAAGGCATTGATGAAATCATATATATGGTCATATTTATACCCTCTACTCTTACCATTTTTGGTCATATCACCAAGAAAAAAATGTCATGTAGTTAAACTCTACAAGATTTATTTCTCAAATAGAAGGCTATTTTCTCATCTTTATTAGATACGTTCTTTTTTCTCCAAAGATTTAAAAAATAAAACCCAACTATGAAGCTTATGTTACACATACACACGTTTGTTAAAGTTTATTGTATATGTTTTAAGTTATTCTTTAATTGAAGCATATTTCATATTTAAATGTTCTCACTTCTGAAATTATTAGAGCAAAGTAATAATTAATCTCTTGTTCCATGAAATATCCAATATTAGTTTTTTATAATAAAACAGTATAACATAAGGAACCTGTAGTTGAGACCATCTGAGTGAAAATCAGTCTCCTTACGACAATCCAGTTATTAAGTCTACAAGATAAAGATGGGACATTCGAGGGGAATGGGAGGATAGTATGCACTAAAAGTAATGTGACAGGAAATCAAACCTGAAAGGTCAAGTCTCACTCTACTTGAAAAAAATAAGGTAAGTGACAGAAGTGAAAATGTGTGGTTGAAGGATTCCCTTGAGGCATAGCGGAGGGCAGCATTTCAGCTGGTCCTAACTATGCCATTTGCTATCTGACTTTGGTAAGTTATTGAAATTTTCTAGGCTATTGTTTTTTATCTGTGAAATGGGCATAATTAGGATTATCTCTTGAGTGGTGATAACAAATGTATATAGTAAAATAATACTCAAGGTAATTATTATTTCACCTTAAAGATAGAGTATTAATTTATAAGGCAAAGGGGAAGAAAGAATGATTATAAGGAAGGAAAAGCTAAAACAAAGGCATTTTGACACAGAAGTAAATGCATTGTAAAACTGAAATTTATTTTCTTATGCATCCATTTTCTAAGTCTTAGATTTTAAAATTCAAATTAAATCTTGACTCATTTTCAGGGGCATTCTCCCTGTTGTACTTAATTTCTACCAATACTTTCTCTTTCTTTCTCAATTGAAATCTCAAGTGTGCCTGAAGATAGGGTCCGCCCTAAAAACATTGATAAGTTTCCCACCTGAACTTATGAAAAAAACATCAAATTTACTCATTTAAACAGTTATTTAATATTTTCACTGTTCCAATTTTCAAATCATCTCTAAATGTGTTGGCTATCTTTGGACTAGCAAACGATTAAATAAAAGCAATAATAAACTGTATCTTCTGATCACTCCAGAGCATAGAAGAAATTGCCAGCCTTCATTTCTCAATACTTATTATAAATTACTTTATAAATTAGTAATATCTTTCTCTCACTTCCCTTAAGACAATTTTGAGCATGTTCATCCTATCAATTATTAATGGTTTAACATAGCTGTAAAGATTTATTTATTGAAGGCACAATTCTCTATGTTATTTGAAAAACCATTTGAATTTAAAATTGGTGGTGGATATTTCCTGGTAGATATACGGATTAACTACTAGATCAAAAAGTTTTATTAAAAACATTATGATTAATAAAGCACTGAAAAAACAATATAACTCATAGCCTTTCTATAATGACATCCAATTTTCTCTTTCAGAAGAAAATCTCTTTGCCTCATAACCACAAAAGTTGCAAAGGCATATTGATTTTATTCCCAACTCTCTCACACTAAGAATGTGGTTATATAAATATGGTTTTTAAAACTGCACACACATTTAACTCAGTTTTTTATGATCCAACAATTGTGGCAATAACTGATAAATACATAAAGTAATATAAAATGACTCTAGGTTTCACATATAAGAAAATATGAAGAATTTTTGAAGTTCAGAGAAAGAATGCATTCACATATTTACATAGTTCTCCCATATATTCTTACACAATATTTGATAGTCCACTCACCTCAAAGCTTTTCCGCTTCATAAGTAAGGAAATGAGGCTGGAAGTCCTCTGTACTCTTTCCTCTGTCTACTTTAATTAATCCAAATTCTCTGCCCTGCCCCATCAGACAATAGTTTTTTTCCTCTGTTTTCAATTATTCTCAATGGTTTTATGTATGAGATTTCCAAATTCTTTTAACATTGATTTCTATAAATGGGAACATTATAAATACATTGGTTTTACACACTTGGTAATTGATTCTTGCAAACTTAGTTTGATAAAAAATTAATGAATTAATAGGTGGAATAAAAATATAACTAATGGTTTTGTCAAAAGTTCTATAAAGCATGACCACAATGAGTTATGAGATATTCAATATTGAGGTTGTTTCATAAATTACCAGTGAGAAAATGTTACCTTGCCTTACAATCTCATACAACTTTGAGTTTCTTTTATAACACTCTTTCAACTTATTTAATTTCTGGGTTTTCTTGTTTGTTTATCTGTTTTTTACTATACTATTGAATTTTTGAAAGCTAGAATTTTATCTAACTTTTTAAAAAGTGGCATAGAAGTGTCTGAAATAAAATAGATACATACTGAATATCAGTTTGATTAACAAATATTAAAAATTTGCAAGGAAAAAGAATATGTGATTTTAACACCCCAGCTCTCTATAAAAGTCATCACTTAGTGACAAAAGTTCTTCCTAAAATGGAGATTGTATAATTTCATGCTCCTATTCATGAATAATGATGTATTCCTTTATTCTGTCTTTAAGAAGATCATTTTAAATCTTCCTTTATATCAGCCTTCATCTTCTGCAATGTTCTCCACATTTCCTTGCCTCTCTATTTCTGCCTTTATTACTTTGGCTCATAATATTTTCCTGCTACTTCTATAATTTACAGAACTTTCGTGATACAACTTACATCACCGCCAGCTCAAAATTGAAACCTTGGGCTATAAGGTAAATTAGCTTGAGTTGTCTGAATTTTAAAGAGACTGACAGTGACTTTAATCTAGGCACCGATGGCTAGGAAATACTATGCTTTATCCACATTAAATGAAGTGCTGTGCAAGCAGGGGCAGTCCATGATCATAGCCAAGGTTGAGTTTGGACACGTAGTTGTGGCTACTGCATAGATTATCTGAATGAAGATCTGATCCATACATACAATTAAACAAGTAACAGATAAAACTTCAAAATTGGTCAACTTCATGTTTGAGTCTATGGCTCCAGATATGTAGATGTGATAACTAAGTCACTCAATCATTGCCTCATATGATTTGTTCATTCCTGTGTTCTTCATTGGCCTGTTTTTCATCTTTTTACTTCAGTAATGGTAATCCCCCCTTTTTTCTTTCTAATTTCTTTAAATCTTATGCTTTTCCATACTTTTCCATACTTCATTAATGTGTATTGAGCTCTCCTTTGTTGAAATCTTATCAAATCAATATTTAGTAAATAAAAAATAATGACAAAATAACTCAAGTCACCAAATTATGTGTTAGGAGAATGTTTTCTAGTCTTACAGTCCTTGGCATAAATATCAGAATGGCCATTTTCCTGTTGTGTGATCATAGATGAGTTGCTTAACCTCTTGAGTACCAGTTTCTTAAACAGAGAACTGAGTATAGTAACTGTTCATATCTTGTAGCTTTGCTGTCAAGAGGTTAAGATGATTTTGGTACTTGGTAGGCATTTGTTCGCTCTTCACCGCCAGGATATGTCAGGCATCTTCCTGGGCCAGGACCTGGCAGGCTGTGTCCACAGCAGCCTGACTCTGAAAGGATCACTTACTCTCTTCAATAACCAGCAACATCCATCCTGAATTAGAGATTAAATATGCAGATTCAGTTTATAATTTTTGTGAGGATTAGCAAATATCAAAAGCTAATCCTTAATCCCAATATCAGTATGCTTGCATATTTATATAGTTTTTAATTACAATAATGTTTTAGTCCAGGTGCTGTTATAGACTAAAGCAGCAGCTATTTTGTGTCTCCACCAAGTCCACATGTCAAAACCCTAATTCCCACTGTGATGGAACTTGGAAATGAAGACTTAGTAAGTAATTAGATTATGAAGATGGAGCCCTGGTGGTGGCACAGTGCCCTTGTAAGAAAAGAGAAGAAAGAACTTGCTTCCTTTTTCTCTGCCACATGAGGGCACAGTCACCTGAGAACAAGAGAGAAAGCTTTCACCAGAATCTGACCATACTGACACTGTGGTTTTCTATTGGTAACCACCCTGCCTGGTTTCAGAAGCTATAACCCCCTCTCCCCACCCCCAGCTAAAACTAAGTAAGGGACCTTGGGACCATAAGCCACTAAAAAGACAAAGCTTAACTTACTGGCAGGGGTGCCACCTCTGCCCCCTTTTACTTCACCTTGGTTGGCCCCTGGTGATGATTAGTTAGCCAATGACGACTAAGATTCCTCAAGGAAGGGACAACCCAAGACAGGAATAGTCACAAAAGTGCCATTAGGGAAGGATTTAGGGGGCTATAGAAAAAGAGGGTGATGGACCCTCACCCCTTGGCTTTGACATATCCAGAGCCCTCATTCTGTCTGCAAGAAGTCTCCTAATCTCTTGGCTGCCTTACTTCCCCTGCCTTACTTAAACCTGAAACAATGTCAGAGGGCAGTGCAGTCCTGGGCAGTAACAGGCAGTTCTCTGGGGTGATCAGGCCTAATAAAGAATGCATAAAATCCTGTGAAAACTGCTTTGCTAAGAATGCCCTCAATTTTCTGATAAGAGTTCAAGCATGAGATGAATTTGTTTCCAAAAGTTTTATGGCCTTTTAGCTCATCGACCCTGACTCAGAATAAGCCTTCATAGTTCTTTGAATGTTATTTATTGTTTGATCCTTACTTCCTGACAATGATTGACGAGTTTTACATGTATTCCTGTGCAAATTGAACTCAATACAAACCCAATGAGGAACAGGCTCAAGACCCTTCTTCTCTGAGAGATCGGCCACCTCTCCTCCCCAGGCAGATCATGTTTTGGTAGATGTATTTTCATCTGCAATGGACGGGGGGCTCTTCCCCACCACAGTCTTCAACTTCCTAGCCTCAAGAATCATGAGGAATAAATGTTTGTTGTTGTTACCTGGTCTATGGTAATTTATTATAGCCTGAATGGATGAAGACAGATGCCTCAGAGAGTAGGGCATATGATGGAAAGAAAAAATAGTCTTTATATGAATAAATTTTATATATCATTATCTCAAACGCAGTGGGGGAATAATAGGTTTTTAGCAAAGAGTTAATAGTGAGAAAATAATAAATAATCAGAAAATCTAGGAATGTGCTTACTTCTGAGGATGATAGTTTCATGGGATAAGGATGAGCCAAAATGGTAGGGAAAGCATTACCTTGTGACAACTACCTCATGTTAGGTAGTCAGTCCTCAGGAATTCATTTTATTATCCCACTTCAACATTTACATGCATGTTACATACATTCTCTTTTCAAGTATCACATATAATTCTAAAAATCATAAGTAGTTCCTAACTGAATGTTTTCCAATTACTACGTGTATGTGAAATATATGAGGTATTTTATGTTTGAAGAAAAAAAGAAATAAAAAAACTTAAGAATATTTTACTTTGAAAAACCCTACTTGCGAACACATTTACAATTTTTAAAATTAGTGTAAATAATATCACCACTATGTGATAAAATCCATGACACATTCCTCTTCCTTTCAGTTTACACCTGAAACTGAATTTTCTAACTGCTCTCTACTGCATATTTATTTCTTTTGCTGGGTTTTACACAACATTCTGTTTGTTTGCTCATTCCCAGGGACATAATTATAATTTTTTCTTCATTTTAACATTTTGTAACATAATAAAGAATTACCTGAGAAGCAAGGTAACTATGAATTTCAGGAAGATATATACATACATACATACATATATATATATACATATATACACATATATACATATATATATATATATATATATATATATCCACAACATGTTACAAATTGCTTTTGGTTTAAATGTAAAACTTGGCACACACAGGCAGACAAAGAACAAAGGAGCATGTTGTTGGATCCAGTTCTGGATTGGCCTCTGAGGATGGACTTCCAGGTATGAGCTTTTAGAAGTTCTTTCTAGCTGGAAGTCGTGCACTTTCCCTCCTGCCATTTTATCCCCTGCACTTGCATACACAGGGGACTGGCTGTGAGGCTCTATTCACAGAGATTCAGTGGGGTTGTTAGACTCAGACCATGACTCCTGAATAGAGCAGGAGGGGTTTTTTTGCAATAAAGTAGTTACATCGAAAATTTATGAAAACAGAGTATTTTAAAAGTTTAAAATGACTGAATGTAATAGGAATTCTGGACCCTATTAAACTATGACAACTTGGTCAAATTGACTTCTTCCTCCTCATCCCAGTGACTTGCTTCTGCATACAATGTCTCTGAAGAGCAGAAAGACACCAAATAAACAGATGTGAGAAAGTGTGAGTTTGGCTGGAATAAAGGCATATTGTAAGGAATATGGGCAAGTTGCCCAGCATTCTTCAGACACACCCGAATTCTGTTTTCTTTGCAATATGTAAAGTTCCCTTGTCCAGTTGATTCCCTTATGATTTAAACTCAATTAAGTAAAATATAAGAAATATTACAGTAGGTTGGATGGCTCTTCTATTGTGTCTGTAAACTTCATGTGGTTAGAAACTACATCAATCAGCTTTTTCTGAGTCATTTTGTATTAACAAATAATCCCATAATGTCACTGGCTTAAAGAAAAAAAGGGTTTCTGTTTGTTCACATCACATGTCAGTTGTGTTAGCTGAGGCTCTGCTCCACATGTCTTCATCTGGAATCCAGAGTGAAGAGGCAGCCACTATCTAAGACATGTCATTGTCATGGCACAGAGAGAAGAATAATGGTAGGAAACTACACAGGGTCTTAACATCTCTTCTTGGCAATGGCCTCACTTTTGCTTAGATTCAATATCATGGCTAACCTTGATACGTGATGATGTCACTTAACAGGAAATTATATCTTTCTACTTGGATGTGCACTGTGACTCATATGACAATGACAATGGATATAATTATATTCCTCTTACAGGGAGTAGTACATCAAGTAATTGGAAACAATGATATCATCTATGATAAAACAGCCTGAGATTCACTACTTGCATGCCTTGTCCCCAGGACAGTCTTAGCCACTTAGGAGCACTTCATTCATTCAGTGGTTACTCAAACATTAGTTTATTAATTTATTATTACATGCTTGAAATACACTAGATGCTTGGGGTTCTGTAGTAAATAAATAAGCAATAATTTCTGGAAGCATAATGCTGATATTGTAATGATAGGAAGGAGAAAATGAGGTGTTAAATCTATGTTAGTTAGGTGCTAATAATTTCTGAGAAAAATTAGACAGATTTAAGGGGTATAGAATTAACTAAAGTGATCAAAAAAGCTCTCACTGGGAAGCTCATAAAAAGAACATGCAAAATGAGAGAGAGAACAGTGTGGAGATCTGGTGGAAAAAGTGTTGTGGGGAGAAAGAACATAGTGAAAAGCCCCAGAATGCAAATATGCCAAGTGAGTTTGAAGAATAGCAAGAAGCCTGGTGTAGCTACAGTTGGTCAGATAGAGGAGATGTGATGAGAGAGATCAAAAAGAGTTTGTAAGGGAACAACCAGTGGGGTCCTATCTAACAGGTCAAACTCTCTGCCAACAGGTCAAAACTCTGGAGACAGTTCAGTGGAGAGGAAAAGATCCTTTTTTGAAAGTATATACAGTGTGAAATAATGGCAGGTTTCTGTCTCAAAGGCCATTTTCTCTGAGACATCCAAAGAAAAGCACCCTGCAACCCTCTGCTAGTTCAGTTTAAGGCTGCACCAGGAACCTCTTCTCCTACCCAAAGGCACCATCCCTTTAGAACCACAGGTGGCTTCGCTGGTTTCCAGTCACTGTCCTGCTTCAGACATCTTTTGGAGGAGTCTGTGTGTCCAGGTACCCTACCTGTGGTGCCCTGTCCTCTTCCTCAGCTGCTGCCCTCTGGTGCACGCCTGTGCCTGGCTGGGCAGGACATACACAGCACAGCAGCACAGCGCCAGTTGCCAACACGGCAGTTTCCTGTGCCAGCGCGGGTAGCTGGGGTGTGGGCACAGGAGGGAGCCGGGGCTCCTCAGCAGGCCTCATGGCACGCAGGACCAGCAATCTACTAGTTGGCTAAATCCCATTCTGTATCTCCTGCCGCTGCTAGGTCCTGCAGGCCCGAACCATCTCCCTTCCCTTCTTACTCACCTAGTGCACGCTGCACTCCAGGCATGCCCTGGAGGCTCAAACAGGGGCAAGGGGCCCTGGGAATGTTCCTGCACCACAGGGACCTCAAGGCACAGTGGTCCAGGAGCTCCAGCCCCCAGCGGCCAGGAAAGAGGGGAGAACAAAGAGTGTAGCTTTCAGCACACCTCTGTTTTAGAGGCTGCCCCCAAAGCCCCCAGGGCACCGGAAGTGGCTGCATCACCCATCGTCTTGGGTGCCTGGACAATGTACCCTACATAGGCAGCTGCAATGCAGCTGGAACTAATGAGTCATCCTTGAAGCTTCCCCACCCCTCCCCCACTTTTAGGACCTATGGGTCCCCTGGTTGCAGTATCGGTGTACCCACACGTGCAAGGAATGTGGGCCATTTCACATACTCAGGTTTTTTATGAATAGGAAATCATTGGGAAGCTCTGATGAATGGCATGATGTAATTTACATATTAATGGATGGTTTTGGCTGCAATGTTAAGAATAGATGACATGGAGCTGGTGGAAGAAAGACTAGTTGTGAGCCTGTAGCAAACTAGATGAGGCATGACAATGATTTACATGATGAAGAAGCAGTGATGGTGGTAAGAAATGGTTTGGTTCTGCATATATTTTAAAGGTAAAACCTGTAGGATTTTCTTCTGAATGAGATATAGAGTATGAAACAGAGAAGTTTCATATTCGAAGATAAGCCCAACAGTTTTACCTTAGTAAATAAAGAATTAACCGATTGTATTAACTACAGCAAGGCATCCAATTTGTTTTTACCATCATCCATCCACATATTTCGACTACAAGGATATTCCTTTAAATATTCTTATGCTGAATCCATGTTTAACCATGTGACTTGCTTTAGCCAATGTAACAGTAATATGTACAATTTAAAAAGTGGTTGGGCATAGGAGCTTGCCCTCTTGCTCACCTAGCACCCCAAGCCTCAATGCAAATAAGCTCAAACAAGAGTCCAGATGATGAGAAACAAACAACCCAATCACCCTGTTGTCTCTGATAATACCCAGTCAATTCCTCAAAGCAGACCCAATCTAGCTTCGTTGGTAGCTAATCTCAAATACATGAGCGAGCCCACCCAACAGCAATAGAACAATTACCCAGCTGATTCTAGCCCAAACTGCCAACCCACATAAAATGTTAGCTAAATAATTGATTTCTGTGTTTAATCACTGCATTGGGAGGTGAGGAAGTTGTTACATAGCAAAAGCTATTTGATACAATTAAGTTACTATTAATTTTGATGGCATAATTTTGTAAATGTTAGGTCTAAAAATGAAGACTAGAAGCTTATTTTTGGACATGTTAAAAGTGAGTTGTCTATTATGTATCAAGTGGAAGAAATGAATCAGGGAAATAATAGTACAATAGGATATTGTACAATAATAGTATAATAGTACAAATTCAGAGAGCTGAATTTACTATATCTATTAGAATTCTGGGGTGTCCAACCCACAGCCATGGGCCATATGTGGCCCAGGATGACTATGACTATGACTACAGCTGAACACAAAATTGTGAATGTACTTAAAATATTTTTTGTCTCATCAGTTTTGTTAGTATTTGTGTATTAAATATGTGGCCCAACATAACTCTTGTTCTTTCAGTGTGGCCCAGAGATGCCAAAAGGTTGAACACCCTTGTTAGGTGTTGAGATGTTGAATGTTGGCAAATCAAAGTAAATGAAAATCAATTAAAGCCAATTTCAAAAATTCAGGGTCTTTCAGTGTATCCGCTACATTTTGCATTTCTTAGTCAAGTACTGCTTATGACCTACAAACCCATACTCGGTGCTGTGAGATACACAAAATAAACATTATTTCCATCTATTTGAAAAAAGAGAATAATATATATGAATCAGTGAAATGAATTAAATAAAACTTGCATGATTCAAACTATAAGATTTAAAGAAAAAAGAGAAGATAGTAAAACTATAAATTAAAGCAGCTGGAAAAAATTTCTGGCAAATGATAAGTAGGATTTTGGCTGGTAGAGAAGGAAAGAAGTTCAAAAGAACATCCATGGAGGAATAGAAGAAATAGGATGGAATTAAATGACAAGTTGGAACAGGAACTAGATGATGCATTTAAAGCTGATTTTAGACTAGTAACTCTCACTGATCACAGACCCTCATAACACAGTGGTGTGCTGGTAAATATTTAACTGGCTTTTCAAAGTTGGGTGACTTGGGATCTCTAACATTCACTGTTTTCCATGGTACAAATCCTTTCATGATTGCCAATTTCAAGCTACCACTATGGCACAACCAACTTGCAAAATTTTTGAAATTAAGCAGTGTCTTGATGGCCAGTAAATGCCAGGTGCAACACATCACTGACAGATATTCTGACAACCAACACAGGAATATCTTTGTCACTTTGTAAATACTGCATCCTAGGGCATTGATCCCTCTAGATCACCTGGAAAATGATTAGTTTGCACTCAATTCTGGACACCTCTAAAAAGCTAAAATGACTAAGGTACTCAATTAAATGCAATTGACCTTTTCCTCATGAGGAGAACTCATGACACGCAGATCTGTCCCCTGTAGTGCGGCAGCTCCTCAGGATCTCCTTGCAGATGGGCTGCTGAACTGTCTCTGATGCAAGACCTAATGTCTCCCATGGTTCCACAGAGAAGACTTCAGGTTGACCCCAGTATTCCATTCCTAACCTGTAGAACTCAGTGTCCTGGGAGGCAGCTCATATAGAAGGCAAGAAACAGACTTTGGAGTCAGATTGGAGTTTTCTTATGAGTTCCCCCATGTATTGTCTCTGTAACTTTATTGAAGTAAATTCACTGCTTCCTCTACTCTCAGTACTGCTGACACCAGATGTGTGGGTTTTTCCACACCAAGCAGTTTTCCATTTCTCAAGAGACACTGACTGGATGTCCTACAATTTAACTCCATTCAGATACTGACTACCCAGAGTCAGCATAGACCCTGTAGGTTAAAGGCTCAGTCCTGCAAGACTGCTCCCCCTGCCAGATATCAATTTTAAGTAGCGTGTTCCCAGGTCACCCCCAACTCCTCCATCCAAATTGGCAAAAATCAGAGGTCCCAACCAACCCCTCCTCAGGTTTGGTAGTTTATAGAACACTGCATAGAAGCCAGGGAAACAGTTGACTTGCTATTATTTTAAAAGATATCAATGAACAGACATACGCAGATGTTTACTAATATAATAATGTATGTCAACTATAATTTAAAAACAACAATAGTTCAAATATGAGAAAAAAATAAATAAAATTCATCTCAATGTAAAAAAATAAGTGTCCTAATGTAGGCACTTCTGTCCTCAGGGAATTTGGTCATGCCATCCTGTAAGGACATGGATTTGTTCATCAACCCAGAAGCTCTCTGAACCGATGTAATCATTTTTATGAAGCTTTTATTACAAGGGTAGGCAAAAATTAGGTTTGCTGTTATTTGTCTGGGAAAAGACATGCAGCTTTTGATTGTTACCATAGTTTTATTAACTCAGAAGAATGTCACAATGGTATAGTGCACTTAAGTACAATCTTGTAAGTGCTCCGATGGCAGTCTTCATTATTTACACATTCTTGTCGTCTACTTGGCTATGCTCAGGCACACTTTGGCACAGAGTTCTTTACCTACTTTTGCCAGCCTTTGTATATGCATGATTGACTAAGTCACTGGCCATTTGTTAATGCAACGTCTGGCTCCTCTTCTTCCCAGGAGGTCAGGTGGTAGTCACAAAAAATTCCAATCCTCTAATCATATTGTTGATTCCCCTGGCAGCCAGTCCTCCATCTTTAGGGGCTTTCCAAAAGTCACCTAATTTACATAAACTCAGGATTGGCTGAAAGGGCTTCTTAGAAATAGGAAAAGACACTTGTTTTGACTTTATTGCTTTGAGGATGTTTCAGGATCTAGGAAAAGTATATTTGTAACAAAAGATTCTCGTACTGCACTTATCACTTAGGAAATGACGAGAGTTTGGGAACTTTGACCCGGAATTGGGGATTAATATAAAAATATATTTCTTTTTTAAAGATTATATTTATTTATTTTTAAACAGATGGCAAGGGAGGGAGAAAGAGAGAGAGAAACATCAGTGTGTGGTTGCCTCTTGCATGTCCCCTACTGGAAACCTGGTTGTACTCCCAATCAGAGTACAACCCAGGCATGTACTCTGATTGGGAATGGAGCTGGTGACCCTTTGGTTCACAGGCTGGTGCTCAATCCATTGAGCCACAACAGCCAGGTCCTATATTTCATATTATATCACAATATCACACATTGGACATTATTTGAGTATTCTGTAAAACAGGGCAATAATAGTGCTTACCATGTAAGGTAGTTTTTGCTAATTATCAGTTGACAGCTAGTTGTTAGTGTTTACTTAAATCTTAATACGATGAGTGGTATCTCATTATAATTCTTTTTCTGTGTTACCTCAGATGAGTTAACTAATCTTAAGACATTAATCTTAATGTTTTAAGATTAATTTACATTCAATTTTTAATGGGGCATTTGATATAAGTAGTCCCTCAAGCCTCTTTCATTTTACAATTTTGTGAGGCTACAACCCACCTCTCTGGGGTCATGTTTTGCCCTAGTATATTATCTGTTCTTTGCATAATCTCAGCCTTTATATACAGAAGACTTCATATATAAAATTTTGTTTGAAGTTAGAGGATTCCCAAAACTTTCTGCTATCTTCCCTACTATAACTTACATTTTCTACCCATAAATAAACCCTGCAAAGCTGAAGTGTTTCATGTGAAAACCATTTATTTGATAAGATTAAATAAAATAAAAATTCACATTCTCCATTTTACAAGCCATATTTCCAGGGCTCAATAACGGCATCTCAGTGTATCGATTTTTATCATTACAGAAAGTTTTATTTGACAGTGTTGCTGTAAAATTATTCATGAAATAAAACAGCTCCTTTAAGCATAACACATAAAGACAGAAGTCTGATCTGAGTGGATGCAGAATGAGACTTCTGACCAAAATCACAGTCTCTAATGATTTATTTCTTCTCAATTCAGTATCTATGTTCTCGGTTTACAATGTGAGAATATTCTATCTTCCTTTCTCTACTGTCCCTAGCCTCAGATATCCATAACAATAAAAGACCAATCATCGTTTAAAATAACTTGTGACATAAATGACTCTCATTGTTCCATGCATTCATCATTTGCAGAAGAGAAAACCCTGAGTCACACTTGTCACACATTTTTTAGTGAGATAGCCAGAAATGTAAAAGAAACCAAATGGATGGGTAATTCCTTATTTGTATTCTGTGTTCCATGCAACTTCACATTCTTGGGTGTACCAAATGTTGTGGTAGTAACTTTGATCATACTTCTGCCTTCTATAATCATGATGGGTAGTTTGCAACTTAAGATCACTCAAAAAAGATACTGAGTTATGCTTATAACATACCATGAATATTAACCTAAATAAATGAAATGTTCATAAGTGTTAATGAAATATACTTAAGTACTTTGCCACTCTAATAAAATCAGAGCTTTTTCATTTCTGTTTTCCAATCTTAAATATCTAATATATATTATATAGTAAAATAGATTAAGAATGTAGCCATACTGTTCTTACTAAGGAATATGTATATTTTTGATATATGATCCTTTTACTGGCAATAAAAATATCAAAGACATTTTTCTTGATTCTCCCTCAAAATTTCTGCCTGCCTAATGAATTAAATCACTCATTAAAGAAATTGCATGAAAACACCCTCTAACTGTAAATAATATATACTAGATTCAGAAGCAGATACACACCTCAATTAACAGGATTTATCTTATTCTGAAATAGAACAATGTAGGTAGAGACAGAAAAGAAAAAGTATTTCTGTTGCACAAAGAGTAATATTAAGCCAAGATTTTTTAATGGCTACTTATTATAAAAATCAATAATATTATTTTATTGTTGTTCTTGCTTAACTCAGAGTACTATTCTCCACAATGACGAGTGTGTGGATCACATTTGTCCTGATGTCCCAGCATAGACCACTTTGCACAGTATCCCTTAGATGAGGAATAGCGTCTCACAGTGGTTTAGAGCACCCATTAATCGGAGGCAGGGCACCTAGGCTTGGCTGTTAGCTCCAACAGTCTATGTTATTTTGGGTAAGTAATATAACCTCTCTGTGCCACCATTTTCTTATTTGTAGAGTAGAAATAATAATAACCCTACCTCAGAAAGAGTAAGTAAATTATAAATTTATTTATAATTAAAGGATTTACAACTCTGCCTAGCAATGAACCATTTAGAAATGCTTATGAAAAAAGCATAAAATATTATCATATAAATATATAAATATATCTATTTTTAGTAGCTGTAGAACAATGGGAATCCTGGTTTGTTTTTTGATAAGATGAAAATGAAATAATGCCTTATGTTACCTCTTTCATTTTTTAATGTTCAGTGATCTCTGAACTTCTTATTGGCCTCCTGTCCCACCAAGGGGTGCCTCATTTCTGCTACCCTTAATGCCTCAAAACTTTGGTGTCGTTCACCTCAGACACCAATGTGCTGTCCATAGTCCTGTGGGTCATGGCCTTTTTGATGGTTTTTAGGGAGTGGCTCTTGTCCAGGGCATCAACAAGACTGAAGTCCTCCTCTTCTTCCAGTAGACAGTGTAGGTGACAATCTCAGCCTCCAGCTTGACCTTGATGTTCAGTAGGGCCTCATGCTCCTGGGCCTCATGCGACCCCTCTGCCCAGGTCTGGGCCTGCTCTGACTCCAGATGCAGCAGGATCCCACTGAGTTGTTCCACCTGCGTGGTATAGCGCATCTCCTCCTCCCTCAGACTGTTCTCTGAACTTGCCTTCAGATTTCTAATGGAGTCCATGCCAATCTCCAAGGACTGGACCATTTGTCACAGCTCTGTGTCATCTCAGCAGCTCCTATCTCAGTGGTCTGCGAGGTGACCACTGTGGTGCTCTCCTCAGTCTGATGGAACCAGCACTTACCTAGCTCCCCTCAGTTCTTCCAAATCATTTCTTCATACTGGGTCCAGATGTCCACCATAATCTTGCTGAGGTCCTGAGATTTGGGGACATCCAACTCCATGATCAACCCAGAGTTAGCACTCGGGTTTGGTAGACCATTTACTTCCTCCTTGTGGTTATTTCTCATGAAGAACAGCTCCTCCTTGAGAGCCTCGATCACTGTCTGTAAGGTTCTCAGTTTCCCTGCATGCTGGTGAAGTGGGACACTGAGATCTGGGAGCCTGAGGCCCTGGCACGTGTATAGATGCTGGCCACCCTGCTGGGCTCCTGAACCCGGTGGCTGGGTGACTGCTTGGAGCCCAGAGTCCAGTCGTTTGTGGAGAAGCTGGGGTGGGTGATAAAGCTCATGGTACTCGGGGAGAAAGGGGAAAAGCCGAGACTCGGGTTGAAACTGCAGTCTAATTTCTCCTTTTAATTTTATTTATATTTATATTTCCTTTATATAGTAAATAGTGAATAAGCTAGATAATTTCAATGTACTCTAGAGAACTGTTTATCTTCACAGTTAAAGAATATAAAACTTCTGTTTTCTCACATTTTCTAAGAAGTAGCTGAATTGCATTTATATTAGTCGGATAAAAAGATTTTAAAAATTTCTTTTTGTTCTTTATACTAATATCTGGTGAATTTTAAAAGTGACATTATTGGCCTTTCCTTGATTAGGATCTCATTTTTAGTTAGCTAGTTAGTTAGTTAGTATAAAGTCATAATTATATTAGGAAGAAATATTATACAGTAAACAATCTAATTTAAAAGCTACTTGTCTGATAACTATTTTTTGTAACAGAATCTATTTAATAGTACCTTTATGGAAATTTTTAAATTTATCAATCGCTCGAGGTTTGAATAGAGAAATAGAACTCATACTGCATATCCCAACAGAAAAATTAATATAGTGATTTGGAGGTCTGCAAAACAGAATGTTGAGGTAACATTCTGTGGAGGGGGTACTGCCTGGCTGATGCTAGTAACTCAGGAGGCCAGAAGGGCACTGCCGAGCTGGGGCTAAGATTGTTAAGGAGGTAGCATTATCCAGATTATGTGGGTGCCTTTTCAAGGGTGTGATGAGGGTGTCCTGCTGGGAGTGTCTGAGAAACCTGGAACCAGCTATTTTTGCCTAGCTGAAGTGTCATTGCTTGGACTATGCTGACAGGAACAGCAATAAACAGGAAAGAGAAATCCCTTCTCTTTTTCCTGCTTATAAAATGTCTCTCCCTAGAGAACCCCTACTAACAGAAGAACTGGTAAAAGAGAAGTGTATTTTTGCGAGTCTCAGGCACAGAACAGAGGGGTAAACAGAGACTTTATATCTGAAATAAGCTTAGAAACATAATTATTATATAAGTTTAAATGTTCCCAATGCTAATGGCTCCAATCCATCTCGTGGATCTCCTCTCTCTCTCTCTCTCCCCACTCCTTCTTTCTCTCTCACTCACTCACTCTTGTCTAGCCCTGAAATAGGGTGAACAATTCTTCCCAGTTTCTTCAGAACTTTCTTGATTTCTGCACTGAAAGCCTGCATCTCAAGAAACCCCCCAGTCCAGAGAAAACTAGGATGGTTGGTCACTTTTCCTCAGAAATTAATATTTAACCTTCTAATTTCTATATAAAAAGATGAACGGAAATTGACAGATTGGAAGGAGGAAGGATAACTTGTTTCGTTGTAAACAGAACTATAGTTTTGTAAGTTAGATATATCCCATTCCCTGCTTGTTATTTGTTATTATGATGATTCATAGGACCATAAAGAAAACTGATGGTGGAGGAGGAGAAGAGAAAAAGTTTTACCTCTGCTCTCAATTGAGTGAAATGGTGCAAACTATCACTGCCTAACTGATAGTTGGAACTTCTTTTACCACCCACCAAAAAGCCATGCACTGGCATGTCACTTTGTGCTAGAACTCAGAGAGTTTTCTGGACCTGCATGTCACAAATTCTGAACCAGGTTCATACTGGAATCATTACTGCAGGTAAAGGGTATACTAGTTACAACATCAGGGCTGGCTAGTCCCATATATTGTATTGAAAGATAATTGAGAGGACTTACAAGTTCAGCTAGAGCATGTCAACTTAACTATCAATGTTTTCCGTGGGAACAGGTCAGATGCAGTGTCCTGGCCTGAGTTGTGGTGAAAAATTCATGGTGCTGCATCTGTTAAGTTCCTGAGCTGCCATTTGTCCTCCCATGTGAACGTTTTTATGATATTTTAAGCAAATCTCAATCAAACAACAAAAACAGTACACTTTTGTTTCATAGTCAAATTATTTTTTGTCCTTGATCTTCAGGATATTTTAAATTAAGTTTAAGCCTCTTAAAAGTCTGATTTCTTACCCACCTTCTCAGCTTCTGTTCCAACTACTCTGCCCCTCATCCTCCGCCATCTGATATTACAGGACCTAATTTAAATGTTGTATCAGTCGAGAGGAAGGCTAAGCGAGGTAACTACAACAAAAAAGAGACTCAAGTAAGCGTATTTCTTCTCATGTAGGAGTCCAGCTAGTTTAGGTTAGTGGGGCAGCTGTGCTCCCTGATGACCTTCAGGGTCCCAGGTCCCTGACTTCATTCGCTCTGCCTTTCATTACACATAAAGCTCTTCTTAATCACCCAAGCTAAAATGCAAGTCATATGCATTCCATTCTGCAGAAAGAGGAAAACCAGATCAAATTCAAGGCAGCAGTTTATCTTTGCTCAAGTGAGAAAGCTGCACAAATGACACTCTCCAATCTTGCTATTTGCAGTTAAAAAGGAGACTGGTACCTGTATGTAACAGGAAGCAGGGATCCCATATCCTCAGGAAGAAAAAGAACAGATCTGGGAATATAATCAGTAGTCTGCCAAAGAAGCCACTCATTCATTTTATGAAATCTTCAAATTTGCCTAAAAATTAGAATGAATGACTTTATTTTCTATATTTTAAATATAAGAATGTCATTGCACTTATCATAGCATATGTGTTTCAATGTCTACTTCAAATAAGAGATACAAAAATCTTTAAAATAAAAGTAAACATTCCTTTGTTTATGTGGTTCCAAAACATTGCACATGGTAGATGGTCACTTTGTGTCACTGATTGATTAGAATAGATGGCATTGCTGTGACAGCTAATTAGGTAAAGAGATAATAACAACCTCCATTTTATAGATTAAAAATCCTGAGACTTTAATGAGATCAAATGACTCTTCCAAAAGCTTGTTCATGATGAAACTAGGATTGGAAGGACCTTTTCGATTTCTGCTTCAATTTTATTAAAGTAAGCTCACTAATGCTGTGGGTATACTCTGACATGGAAATTATTCATTTAAAAACTAACCACTAGACATTTGAATGGGATTATGTTTACTGTTTTTTAAATTGTTTACTGTTTACAGGTTGTTTAAATGTCAACGTGCAAAGACATTCTTCTGCATCCTCATGCATCTTAACAATGTGCGTTACTTAATTCTTTCCTTAATTTAGCATCATTTCACAATGTCCAGTTTGTATCTTTCCACTGAATATTGCTGTCCTTAAATATCATGCTGGTTCTGCACAGTCTTAAAATTGACATTGTTGCTATACCTTCATATGAAAAGACCTTCAAAAATAAAGACTATCTGGCCTTTAATTAATAAATAAGCTGTAGAAGCAGACACACTTTGGTGATATCTCGACTCACCAAAGTGGTAGGAAACTACTTACAGCTCCACAGGTTTTTCAAAGTCACTCTTCTGTTGTAAGCAACAACAGCAACATTCTTAAAATAAGGATAATCCCCAAAGACTGGTGTTATGGGATACAATAATTGATTTAACACTCTTTCAGAAATAGCTTTAGCAAATAATAAATGATAGTTTTTTTTTCCTAAGATTGTAGATCTAAGTGCTTTATAAGACATGACTTTAACTAAGATAGTAAAATAGATTTGCTTAAATCAACAAATAATTTTGAAACAATAAAAGTATTTCTTCTAAATTCCAGACATTAACATTCCTATTAAGTGTGTGTGCGTGTGTGTGTGTGTGTGTGTGTATATATATATATATATATATATATATATATATATATATATATATATTTACTAACATACAAAGAAAAAATGACATAGTTTTTAAATTAGTCTAGATTATTCCTTCAGTAGAGGAAAGCATTAAGTGTCCAGCATACTGCAATGAAAATAAATTGCTGAAAAACAAATACATATGAGATGACTTTTTATTTTTGAAATTTTCATGTATTGAGTTGGAAGAGAGAAAGAAAGAGACAGAGAAAGAGAGAAGCATTAATATGTTTTCAATTTATTTATGTATTTAGTGGTTGCTCTGGTCAGTGCCCTGACCGAGCTGGAACACACATCCTTGGCGAACCTTGGCATGTTGGGGTGATGCTCCCTTTGAGCCCCCTAGCCAGTACTAAGAGATGGCTATTTTCAAAAGGGGAAAACATTAACATTTTCATAAACAAATGTTAAAGAATAAGAGAAGTTAAAAATAAGAGTAATACAAAGAGAATATCATTTTCATTCTTTCATCTCTGAAAGTAAAGCATTTTCTTTCTTCTACTACTTTCATTACCAAACTAACTTCAACCTTAAAGCACCAAACTTCTTACCAAAATAATGGCCTGGCAGAGATTTTGACTTAGACAGAGGACGAGTTTCTCCAGTGAGCTTTGAAACTTGTTACTGATTGAGTTTCGTTGTTGTTGCGATAATGTTATTTCTGCAATCAGTTGAGCTCAATGAAAAGGATGTACCTGTTTGCACCCCTGCAGAATTATGGAAGTTAACACTGATGAACTCTGTCATCAGTTTGTCATTTAGGGTTTATAGCATGGATCTCCAGTTAATGAATTGTGACTATTTTATTGAAATATACAAGAACCTAGTTTATTATTACAAATTTAATAGGACACTGAAAAGGTTAAATCTAAAGGTAAAGAGTAGCATAGACAAGAAAACCTCATAATTATTAGTTCCTAAAACTCTAATTGCATTTTATGCCATTTTATTCATTTTTAAAATATCTCTGTGATTCTATTATTCTCTTTTTATATATGGTCAAAGTAAGGTGAATTTAATTCATTTTCATGTTATTTGCACTTGAAGAAAACCTAAAATGATAGATCAGGTCTAGGTTTCCCCCAACTAAAAAACTCTTATTGAAACATACTTAAGTCTATTAAATTCTGTCTAAAATTGAAAAATATTTTAGTAAAACTAAATTAAGAATTAATAATTTTTGTTTTTACTGAAACCTTTTATTTCATGCAAACAAAGGGGATTGTGGTCATAGAAAAACTATGTTTTTGAAAATATTTGTTTCTTCTCATATTAATAATTTATTCCACTCTTTTCTAATGAGTTATTGCTAAATTGTTCAGGTGCAAATCTTTAAGACATTAAGGAAAGTAAACTAACAATATGATTCAACCCTTAGAATTCAGGACCAAAAAGACCTATTATGTGAACAGTTAATTAATTCGTTCACATTTGACCCACTCAATTTAAGATAGATATCAAAAATATTTTAAATAGTGTTTAATCAATTGTCTAAGGCCATAAGCATGTACAGCAAATGGCTCCTTCGGGATGCTACAATAGGGTATATTGCTCACTTATCAGCAGTCATGGTCTACCAGGAGTGTCCAATCTTTTGGCCTCTCTGGGCCACCCTGGAAGAACATGAGTTGTTTTGGGCTACACATTAAGTACACAAACACTAATGAAAACCGATGGGCAAAAATAAATGTTTTATGTAAACTTACAATTTTGTGTTGGGTCACATTCAGAGCCATCCTAGGCCACATGAGGTCTGTCTGTGAGTTGGTCACCCCTGGCTTTAGGCGGTGCTCTTGACTTCAGCTGCACCCATTCATGTTTTCACATGATGGAAAGCTGTTGAAATCTGGTGCAGGGACTGGGGTGAGTCAGCTCAGCTTTGCACATCTCTCATTCTGTGTCAGGCTAGCCCGGTGACCTTCTTATGGTGGCAACATTAGAGACAAAAAAGAGTCAACAAACACACCCACAGCCTTTGAGGTAGGAAGTGGAAATCAACCCTGTATTATCCAACAAGATCCACAGCATCCTTTTAGAAAAAATTACAAGGTCACGTCAGTTTCAGACTGTGGGAGAAGCTCTGCCTTTATAGTTACACGGACTGCAAAGTCACATGAAAAAAGTGTATAGATACAGAAAACTATAAAGGATTATGACCATTTTTAGAATCTATAATTTTAAAATATTTTATAATAAATTTCCCTTATATTCATTAACCAACTAAGTAATTTATATGTATGATTTATGCTATATCCGTTAAAGAATATATTTATCTTCTTTGTATTTCTGAACTATGAAACTACTCTACAATGCTATTTCCCAACAGAAAAAAAAAATCATTCTATTTTGATTGCTTTGACCACACTTTACCAGTACTGGCACAATGACCTGAGCATCAACAAGTTAAACTTTACCTACTGGATCTTTTATAGCTTTTATTATTTCAAAAATGTACAAATGTTGTTTGGTAAAATCGTAAGGATCCTTCTTTTTTGACAGCCACTTGTCCAATGGCGAGCAGTCATAGGACCAACTGGGTGTTAATATGCATTTGCCTCCGTGTCAATTCAAAAACAGATATGAAAACAGAATGTGAGTGTAAGTAGATATTAAAATCTACTTCCCTTCAGTGCAGTTCTACAGAACATAATTATCATAATTATTTGTCCTTTAAAAATGTGTAGGAAATAAAATTCCCCTCAATCTCAAAGCTAGAAAGAAGTATAGTTCTATCTTATAACCAAGAACATTAAGTTATGATATTAATATCTCAGTTGGTTAATATTAGTATCTCAAATTAGCATAATAAAGATCTATGTTTTCAGAACAAAGCCTGCATTGATTCACAACCCTTGAGTTATACAGTTTCCACCCTAAAGCTATGTCTTGAACATCCTTAAAGCTATGGCTTCCTCTCAAATGCATTACTTAGTAAACAACAGTAATTTTAAAAGTAATCATTTTCATTTAATAGAGCTAATTTTAGACTTTGTCTATAAACTACCAATCATCTGAATGAAAAGTTGAAAGAAAAGTTGTTTTATATTTGGTATTTACATTACTGTTTTAATACTGATTTTTAAAAATAATGATCTGTTGGTTTCTCGATGCTCCACGGGGCAGAAAATTTGCCTTGTTCAAGGGTGGATTCCCAGAGCCTGGACCAGAGTCTGAAAAAGTGTATGGATTCAACAAATACTTTTTGAATAAAATATCTGTTGACTGAATTAATGATGTTATTATGTAACAGAGTAACATTTTTCCTTGATGACTTGGGAGTAATCAGAAAAATATTTTCCACAATCCACATAACTGGAAAATAATAAATCTATGTTCTAGTGGCTTTCAGATCCTTCCTAAATTTTTTCAGTGACATAAATAATCCTAAAATGAAAATCAGAGCTAAAAACATTCCATATTGTTTTGAACTTTTATTCATTTTGCAGATTTCTTTTTAGGTTAGTGGATGTTTGAACTCTTCATTGTCAAATCAGAATGATTCCTTTGAATGATTTTGGCAGCCAAACACAGCATATTGTTATATTAAAAAACCTAAGAATACATTTAACTCTAATCAGTTTATATGCTCAGGAATTTGTAAAATTTGGAGAACTATATGCTTATTAAATTTGCCATAGAAGACCCATAAGCAGCATAACTTAGAAGAGTAATAAATTTCTCACTATTTTCAATTTTACTGTTTATGAGGTTTCCCAAGTTAAACAGGAAATCTTTTGTTGTTGTTATGCTATTATAAAAACTAGAGTTGGTTCAATATTTAAGGAAACCTGAACCCTAGATTTCCTATTATAGTTTTAAAAAGTTGTGTTCTGGTAAATAAAGATTATTCTCAGTGTATTTTTATTAAAGGTAAATTCATTTCATTTTTGTCTTTTTCTGTTCAGCATACAATATTATTCTAAGAGCTGTAGTAGAAATGATAAATTTTACTATTCTCTTAGGCCAAATTAATTTGGAAAATCATTTTGATCTCTGAGAGAGAGGAGATAGAGAGATTAGAGGAGAAACTGAGCAGTAGACTCAAATTACTGTAAATTTTCCAGTTTTAAGTTTGAGCAGATAATTAATGAGTAGTAGTGATAGTACTATAGTAATAGTATTATGCTTAGGTTACATAATGATCACATATATGTTATGCAAGTAACAAATATTAACAAATGAAGTCATTTTTAAGAACAAAACATAGTCAAAACTACTTATAAATGCTAATTTGTGGAACAATTTTCATCTCTAAAAGTATCTTGTTGAAAACACATTAGAAGAAACATTTTTTTAGATTTACATCCTGAGGAGAAATTTTTTTACATACAAAAATCTCAATTTTTGTATGTAAAATTTCTACATATTCTCTAATAATGGAAAGAATAACATTGTTTCCCAATAATTTGGAAGAAATGAGTGGAAGATTTTCTACAAACCTTACAAATGGTAAATGATGAAGATATGCTGTTTACTTATTTTAACTGAAAAAAAAAAAAAAAGCCCTGGCTGGTGTAGCTTAGTGGATTGAGTTCAAGCCTGAGAACCAAAGGGTTGCAGGTTCAATTTCCCATCAGGGCACATGCCTGGGTTGTGGGCCAGGTCCCCAGTGAGGGGCACATGAAAGGCAACCACACGTTGCTGTTTCTCTCTCTTTCTCCCTCTTTCTCCTCTCTCTAAAAATAAAAAATATATGTATTTTTAAAAAGAAAAAACAATGCCCATTTGTTTTGTTTATGGATAAATTTAAAGAAAATTTAAAATTAAGAAGACAACTTATTTAAGAAACATTCATTTATCATTTATGACAATTCTTATCTCTAAATGTGGAGTTAACAAGTGTATGTGTATACATTTTTCTTTTTTTAATTTTAATTTTTATTTAATTTTTGTTCAAGTACAGTTTTCTGTCTTATATTCCCAGCTCTGCCCCCCAGTGCTCCCTCCCTCCCTCCCATTTCCGCCCCCCACCTTAGTTATTGTCCACGTGTCCTTTATACTTATTCATGTGAGTCCATCCCCTTTTCCCCTGTGATTCTCTCCCCTCTCCCTCTGGTCCCTGTCAGCCTGTTCTGTATTTGAGTGTCATTGGTCATATTTTGCTTGCTTGTTTGTTTTGTTGTTTAGATTCCTGTTAACGGTGATATCATATGGTATTTGTCTTTCACCGCCTGGCTTATTTCACTCAGCATAATGTTTTCCATTTTTCACTGCGTAAGTACAGCATACCAAAAGAAAAACAAAAAGTAATTAGTCATGTTCACTTTAGGCAATTAAATAAACTTGGTAATTTACACATTACCAAAAATGACAACTGCAATCTATAGTATATAATTTAATGATACAAATAAGATATAATAACTATGTATACATAAAATACAGAGTTAATATTGAGACAAAAATAACATTGAATTGATAAAATATAATTGGGTGAAACAACAATAGGGAGGAATTAGTTTTCAGATATGTAAATAATTCAACTTTCTAATGCAAAAAATACACAATGTATTTTAAAAATAAAATTAATTTTTATAAATTTCAGTAAATTGTATAGTAAAATACATTGCGTTGTGCTAGATATAACATTGCAAAATATAAATGGTGCATGGTTCTCAAAAATTGTTCTGTGTTGTCATTCATGTTTTCCTTTTTCTTATTTTAGAAAATAAATACGAGATTATCCACCCCACCCCATCTCTTACTCATCTTAGACAGATATTTACTGATTGCCGGTGAGAAAAAAATCAACTAATATTATTTTTACAGGCATTTACTGACTCATGTGATAAGCAAGTCAAGAGTAATATCTGACTTTCAATGTCTTTGGGTCCAGGAATTAAACAATGACTGAAGAGCATCAGGCCTCCTCGTCCCTTGATTCAGCTTCGCCCCATTTGGAGAAATACCAGCCACCTCTACCTACTGAGTGAGGATGATGACTGTGGTAGATGGCTAGTCCAGACTCATATGGTTTTAACTTGGTGAATTTGGTAAAAAGGGAAGGCATTTTTCTGATAGATCTGGAGAAGTTCCCAGAGCCAATCCCCATGGGCCTTCCCACACAATGTATATATATCCCTAAAAATGGTTCTCAATAGGAGAATCAAGTACAACAATCAAGTTGAGATAAATGAATTCTGGGCACAAAACAACAAATAAAGGAAAACATGCCTACATGGTCTTTACTCCGGATACTCAAGCCCACACTTTCCCACACGTACAATTTTAAAAGCAGTTCTGCTCTAACACAATGCACTCACCCCTTTTCTATTTCCATCAATTCAAGCCATTCTTTTTTTGTACCGAGAGAAGTTATTCTTGCATAATACAGATCTTAATATATCACTATATCAAAACGACTTTCTTATTACATACGGAAAGCAAAAAGTTTTCATTCAAAACCATTCATTCGAGGACCCACTAGGTGTTGGATAACTGTGTTCACACAGAGGCTACCACAGCGGATAAATTGGACGAGGTCTTAGTCCTAAGGAGGGACACAATTTACCATGTAATTGAAGCAAAAATGTAATTATTTGAAAAAAAAGCAGAGTGCTATTCTTGCTTAGGATCAGGGTACGTATAAAAGGCGAGAAAGTGAGAGGGCGAAATACTGGGAGAAGCTTCCCAGAGAAAGAGCCATCTACACCGAGCCTAGCTTGGTGACAAGAAATTATATCGGTGTCTGAGGGGAGAAAGTGTTCTAGAGAAAGGAAAAGGCAGTTCTAAACACCCAGAATTAAGAGGAAAAATGGCCACTTGAGGAATTGGGAGGTATTCAATACAGCAGGATCACAGTGTAAAATATAAAGTGATACATAAGGAATGATGTTAAGAATTGAAGAAGATGGGATATAAAAGACATTTTAAATGCTCTATAATTACTTTTTTGTGAGTCGTGTTGATATTCATTCCTCATTACACCTCCTAAAACTCTATCTCCCCTCCAGTATCATAAACATGAGAAAATCTTATACACTAGAAATATTCTGAAGGGCTCAATTTTCTTATTTATAAAACTAAATGAGACTGTCTGTATCACAGGGTTCAAGTAGATTAACTGGGTTAGCACAGAGAATCTTCTTAGAGGAACACCTGATTCCTATTTGATTTATTATCACTGGTTTCATTACACTAGAAATATGTCTTAAATTTCTTCCTTTCTTTACTTTTGACCAAGTTGGTTTGCTTGACAGGAATTCCTTCTCTCTGTATCTAAAGTCCATCTAAACATCATTACCCTAAGAATACTTCTCATATCTTGCAATCTCCCTAGCTTATTTTTGGCCTCTATGAAATGTGACACTTCATGCATATACATTGTCTTGAGTTAAAATTATGTGCATGTATGTCTTTCTACCTATGTATCTTATGACCTCCTGCAGGTTTTTCTTTTTTCATCTGTATCTTCCATAGTATCTACCTAGAGCCGTGCTGATATAACTGCACAAGTCTTGTTTTTTTTTTTTTAATTTAAATTAAATCCGGACATCAGAGGTAAAATAAATAGGAAATGAAAGTCATCACACACATGCACACACACAGTAATGAAAGTAACTATTAAAAAACCTCACTTATTTACCTCTGGTTATAAGTATCTAGAGATTATAGTATACATGAAAAGAAATATATACAAATAGTTCACTAAAGGCAACCTGTGTGAAGTGTTGTATAACATAGAGTTCAACAATGAGGACTGGAAGATTTGAGAAGCATTCTTACATTGTGATAGACCGGGATGAAATGTATGTTTGTATGGTGTATAATCAAATGATTAACTGTTGAACTCAAAAGTGTAAACTAGACACAAAGGGGTAACATTAAGAATGATTAAAGAATCAAACACTTTCAAGTACTTTTGGAAATGCACTTACAATCAGACAGATAAACAGAGCCAAGTGGTGCTTAGGATCTTACTTTTTGTGCTATTTCAGTTAGCTGCTGTCAAATCAATAAACAGGATTTTAGTTCAAGGAGGTATGCAAAATTGAAAAAAGCAATTGCCATTTTTCTAGATGTAAGTCATTGTGTTATTAATTCAGATTGCCGTACTCCTAAAATTTTTAATTCATACTTATGTACTGATGTTCAGGTACTGATCTAAACCTTGGAAGCATTATTTCATTTCATTCTCAAAATGACACTTCAACATTATTACCATTTTACAGGTGATGAAATGAGGCCACAGGGAAGTTGCACAGCCAGCTGAGCTCCTACCCCTGGTAAAAGGGGAGCCAAGACTCCACCCAGACATCATGGCTCCAGAATACAAACTCTAAAACACCATGACGTGCTCCTTCTGGTGTTGCAAATATACCTCAAGTAGAAAATAGAGAATAAAAACCTCGGGAAAAAAAAGACAAATCCCCAAAATAACAAATTCAATTTAACCAGAATATGCTGCTGCTGCCATTTGATTTGATCTGACTAATTGGGTATTGCATTGATATCCACTTTTCAGGTTATAAACTTTTTGTCATATCTTTAGATACAGATTGTTCAGCAGTTTTTTTTAATATTACCTCCTACCATAGACTTGTATAGGTAGTATATTACCTATACTACCATATATTGATTTTAACTTCAAAAAAATCATGGAATCAATACTTCTAATTCTTTCTATCCCTACAATCCTATTTTGTTGTCTTTCTATTTGCATTTAAATTCGTTTTTAAGTTCTGCTCCTTTCACACTTTCATATGCACACTTCAAAGCCAGGCACTAAAACAAGTGGTTCCTAAATGGAGACAGAGTTGATAATGCCTTCCAACCTAGAATATACAAAGTTCTTCTTGCCATTTTTATTATTAGTTGATCCCCATGACTAGAAGAAAAAAGGAATCAACTAATGTGTCACATGTGTTTCTGATGACCCATGTTAAAAGATGAACTGAGGCATATTAAAAACTTTAAGAGTCTATTTGAGCAAAAATCTATTTAAATTGGGCAGTATCCAGTCTAGCAGCTAGAAAGGAATTCTGAGGAGTTGTACAAAAAGCAAGTTTTTGATAGGCAGGAGGGAACAGAAATAAGGAAGTTATACTAGGCAAAAAATAGTTTGGTTATTGCTAAGTTGCTTTTCTTTTTAGGGGATAGCAGAGGGCACGTATCAGGCAGATGACCTAACTGGTGCTGCTTAGGCCATTCCTAATTGACTGGTTTAAGATCCACCACTGGGAGATCCAAAACTATACTTAAGCCTTGATTTGGTGATGTGGGACTTAGCATAAGTGACTCCATTTTGGGCCTGTTGTCTTATTTTTAACATTCTTAACAAGCTACTTAAGAGTGACTATCAAAGTGCTGAGAAGTAAAATGGATAAAGAAGAAAAAGACTAAAATAAAGAGATAAAATATGTTTATTTAAAACATGTGATTGACTGTTTGAAAAATTCTTGTGTTTAAGCACATTTCTAAAACTATAACATAAAAACATGTATATACTGGCTCTGAATATTATCCAGCAAGTCAATAGATGGCAAGTTTTTTCAGCCCTAAAAATGGTAACCTGTTGAACATTCAATTTTATTATACTATATTGATATGATCGTATCAAGATGGCTGGAAAAGTTACTATTATGGGTCAGTGGAAAAATCTATTAAAAATCTGTTTGGCAATTGCAAACATTAGAAATTAGAAGATTAATTATAAGAAGGGGTTTAAGAGGTTCATATAAAATATTCAGGGACATTGCTGCTCAGAGACACATTATTAGGAAAATCTGATGCAACTGTCACTTTAAAAGATAGTATTGCAATCATATTTTTCCAAAGATAATATGTACAGTGATGTATTAATCTTATTATTATCCCTTTGTTTCTTTTAAAGGTTTTAGAAATTATGATATTCTCTCAAAAGTTGTCTAAGATAAAATATTAAGTATATTTTCTTAGGATATATTAATGCCCCCTAGTGTGCAGAAATTGACAATGAATTTCATTTTCTAAATTATATAATTGTTTTAAAAATACAAGTTTTTAAAAATGGCAACTTTAGACCAGTATGAAGAGGGTAAAAATATTCAGCTTGGAAAGCAAATTAGAACCAGATGTCAGTTCAACCTAAATATAATATCCAACAAAATTCAACATTTTCTCCTACTTTTATTTAACCCAGGTTAAACAGCTCCTCCACCCCTCCTCGACTGTGAGAGAGGACATCTCATTTGGACAAACTCATCTTCAGGTTTCAGATGTTCACCACGTTAGACAGATAGCTTGCCCTTTCTAATAATGTGAGTTCCATGTTTTCTCCTAGGTGTGTGCGTGAAGCGATGAATGCATATTGGGTGCCTCTCTGAATCTTCTAGCCTCCGACATACTGAAACATTTGATTTGTGGTCAGGATAGTTTGTTATCACCAAGTAAAAAGAGCTGAACCTAAGGCCTCCTGCTACTCCCACTGATAGATTTTTTTCAAATAAGAATGGGATATTAAGGTATAGGCAACTATTCAAAAGAGAAACTACAGAGTCTGTGAAAGATCAACAGAAGGAATCTGAGACAAAAGAAAGTTTAAGCTAAGTTTGAAAAATCATTTTGGTGGATGTTTTTGAAATTTAACTTTAAATTTAATAATAAATTCATCAAAAGAATTGAGGGTAACTCTTATTTGTCTGCCAATAGCCAATACTGACCAATAGATTATTTATGCATTGAAAGGGATAATGGAGAGTATCACATAGCATTGTTTTAATTTTCTATGGTGAACCCATGACTCTTAAACTATTACGCATTTAAATTGAGATCATAGCCCAGTCTCTTTTAGAAAAATCTATGAATGCCTCTCCGAACTGACTTGCATCACCTTTTTTATCATGTTTTTACTGAAAAGTAAATTACAGCAAAATTGAGTGATTACAAATTGCTTTGTGGTTTTTAATATCTAAAAAGGAACATTAAAGATCACGAATCAGGGTTGGATACCAAAAGCAAGATAATAATATTTTATCTGGCAATGCTACATTCTTACCGTGATCCAAATTTTATAAACAATAATCTCTGTAAAAAAATCACAGAGAATTATTTTGTCTTTGTGTTTTGGCAAGTCTTCTGTTTGTTTGGCACATGCAGTGTGAGGATGAAATCACAAAGTTTGGGGGACTGCAGCCTCAGAGGAAACTAGACATTTCATACATTTTAAAATGTAAATGAAATTTGAATTGGTATTTTTAATATTTTAATATAGAATATTAATAAGCATGTAATTCAGTGAAATTTCTAATTACCCTCTGTCAACATAAATAACAGGCTACTTTTTAGTGTACATTTTCTAATAAACTAGCCAGAATGGGGTGAGTTTTCATAATTTGTGCAAAAATTCATACAAATTATTGCAGGCTGCCAACAGATTTAAAAATCCTAGTATTTCAATCAGTGGTGTGAGCAAGTGAGGAATGACAGCTATCCTCACTGTTATAATTACTAGCAGTAAAGGTAGTGTCAGTAATTCACTTTCATGACTTCCCTGAGGCATGTTCTATTTTCTCTTATATTTGTTTACACACACCATTCCCCCTGTTCCCAGATAATTTGACATATGAGAAGTATGGACAGTCTTGAATGCAACCATCTTTTTTTAAAAAGATTTTATTTATCTTATCTTGAGAGGGGGAAGGGAAGGAGAGAGGGAGAGAAATATCAATGTGTGGTTGCCTCTCGTGCATCCCCTGCTGGGAACTGGCCTGCAACCCAGGTATGTGCCCTGACTGGGAATCAAACCCCCATCCTTTGATTCACAAGCCCACACTCAATCCACTGAGCTACACCAGCCAGGGCTGCAACCATCTTTTTTACAACCTCGGCTAAAAAGTGGGAAATTCATGTTAGTTGGAGTATCTACTGTGCACTAGGATCCCCTGTGTCCTTTTGTGGTCTTAATCTATTATTTCACAGTAATCATTTGAGGTAGATAACATTATGTTTATTTTTAAAATGAAAAACAAAGTTCAGGAAAAACTAACATTGTATGTCATGTATTGATCCCTTTCTAGTTGGTCGATAGTGTTCTAAAATCTTTCTGAAAATAATTGCTTTTAAACCTGAGGACAACACTAAGATGTAGGTTTTCTGTCACCCGTGTTACAGAAGAAACAACGAACCCTTGAAGGAATGAGTAGCTTGACCGTGTTTACACAGCTTTCAGTGGTAAAGCTGAGACTTCATCTCAGAGCAGTCTGATTCTAAACTGTGTCCTAACAGTATTAACAGGGTGAGTAGTAAGAACAGCAGGAGGTGTCAGCCTCACTGCCCTCACCCTCGTCCCCAGGAAAAGCACAGCATTTCTTATCTTTGTTTATCTAATGCAGATTGAAAGCAGATACCAAACTGACAACCCAGGTTTGTGGAAGCCAGACTTTAGACAGAAATTCTTTGTATAACACTAAACATTAGGACCGTGGTTTCCAGACTTGGCAAGGACCCATGTGCCCAAATTTGGCATAAACTTGTAATTTTAGCTACTTTAAAAGGAACAACAGATTAATGAGGAAACGTTCAATGAATGTTTTAAAGAAAAATCAGACTAAAATAAACAGAAGACTAAAGATGAACAGCGAGGAGAAAGGAGGGCAGGCTACGGACATCTGGCTTTCTGGAGGAAGGATCAAACTTTATCCTTTGCTGTGCAGCTCACTTTCAGACTTCTGCTTCCCATCCATGCTCAGTTATTTTCCCTTTCTGGAAATATCAGTGTTCCCTCCTGCCTCTGACAATTCGGTTAGTGTGCACCTTCACACGGAATCCATTTCTTCCCATTGACTTTGCTAATTTCTACCTATTTTTCAGGTTTTAATTTATAGTCATTTCCCCCAGGAAGCCGCCTCTCATCCTAAGTCCATATTAGGTTCCACATCTTAAATTTCCTACAATATCTGAACTACTCCTCTCATAACTGTAATTACTTATTATTGTGTCTAACAATATCCTTTATAAAAGGCTACCTCTTGACCACCCTGGAAAGTCCATGAAGACAGAGTGTATATACGTCTGGTTTGTCAGCATTTCACTGCATTTGGCACATTGTGGACTAGAGGAATGAATGTTAATTTGCTCTCAATTTCATAGTAAATCATATTTACAATTTTAGTAGAATAGAATTAGAATTTAGAATAAATTCTAGTATTTGGTATTTAGTATTCTACTAAATAGAATTTAGTAATTTTTATTCTTGAACTCAAATATCTTCAGGATGAAAGTCAGAGGGCTCATGATGTCCTGCCAGTCCTCACATGATTTATTCTCTTCTCTCACATCTCTCCTTCCTGTTTTCCCTCTTTTCTTCATTTGTTGCAGCAATACTGGCTGCCTATATGTTATATTTCATTTAATGTGTCCTTTCTATTCTTTGTACACCTATATTGTATATTTTGCTTGTGGTTACCATGTGATTCATATCCAGTGAACATGTCCACTTGAATTTCCAATAGGCATATCAAACAAAATAGCCTTGTTGTTCTTTGAATAGACTGGACACACCCCTTTCTGAATGCCTGTGTTCTTAGCAGTCCTTCTGCCTGGAATCCTGTTACTCCAGATATCAACAGAATTTGTACCTACATGTCAGGTCTTTACTCCCATGGTGCCTTCTCAGGCCATCTTCCCTGTCTGCCTTTATGTTGTCTGAAATTGCACCCTGCTGCTTCAACCTTTATCCTATCCTTGTCTGCAATTCTTCCTATCTGTAATTTTGGCTTTAATTTGATTTTCATTGTGTGTGTAATTAACATATTATATAATTTAATAATTTACTTTTTAACACCTTTTACTAGAACATAGCTCCAGAGAACTTTAAAGATATATATATGTTTTGTTGTCAAAGTTGTATTTATAGTAGCTAGAAAAATTCCTGATACATAGTAGGGATTCTATGAATACATTTTGAGTAAATGACTAAACTTCAATGATGTATTTTCAGATTTATTAATAATTCTATATTTACATTAAAAATATGACTTTGTACAATGTACACCTAAAATATGGTGCTTTATATAAGAGTATAATGATGGATTATAACACAATAGATACATAATACAATATCATGCCCGTAAATTATTTTTACATATAAAAACACAAATAAACATTTTATAGAAACCCATACCAACAGAAAGGTGCACATATTACACAGGCTAGAATGATTGACTGGGAGAACAAGGAGGTAAGGTGATAGTAAGAAATACCTAGAAAGAACAAAAGAGGAATGTTGTAGAGTTTTATGATAGCAGTTACTTCAGTCCTCAGCACCTCGGCACCTAAAGACCAGTGTAAAGAAGAGAGAAGGAGAGAGCGCGAGAGAGAACAAAGTAATTTGTGACAATGGAGTTTGGCCAGTGAGACCTTGATACTTGACTTCTTTCTTCATTGACTGATTCTACCATGGAGACGATAAGAGTGCAAGCGTTAAAAACGGAAACAAAATACCTTAAACTGAGCTTTTTTGTGTAGTGGGATGTCATATACATCAAAAATAATAATAGTATATAAATGAAAGATCATGCATGAGAAGAAAACCCTTCCTAAAGAAAAAAGAAAAGCCAGATTGGGAGAAGATCTCTCATTTTTGCTCATCAGCTTCCCTGTTCTTCCTGAGGAATACAGGAAGGATGCCTCTGCGATGCAGCCAGATCACAAACTTGAGGACAAAAGCCAGGCAATAAAGACTGTGAGCAGAGAGGTATAAGGAGCACTTTTTTTGTCTCTTGTAGTATAAACAAACAAACAAACCAACAAAACTTTCTTAAACAGCTTTACACTCACTGGACTGGTTACACATAGAACACTTATTACATGAAAAGAGTAAACCCTCATCTGTTTAAGTTTTTACAATGTTTTTATCACTTGATGACTCTATCAATCTAGCTAGTCTATTGAAAGTTAGTGCTACCTGTTATAAAGATCCGATGCTCACATTATTCACTGTCAGTTAAAATGAGGATTAATTTTGGCTCAGAGTCTCAGAAATAGAATTCATCAGGTGATAGAGGGAAGCCCAGCTGAATTTACTTGAATAACTGAGAAAAACCAGAAAGAACAAAATACAAACAAGTTTAAAATGTAAAATAATACAATAAGTTTTATTCTATTTCGTGGCTGATGATTTCTGAATATAAGTATATATTTAGTAAATTTTGAAAATTATTTTCATGAAGAATAAATTAGGTTGGATTATTTCTCTATAGCAAACTAATATAGGCACATATTTTTATATATATTTTTAACATCACTGATGTTAAAGAATTTTGAAAGCTCCAGAATGAAGAAAATATATCCTTTAATCTATTTTTCTCGCCAAATTGTTTGAACATGTAGCTACTACAAAACCAGTTAATTAAACTTGTGTAGTGTATCTTAACTGCAGTTTACTTACTTATTGTGAAGAATGTATGGATTTACAAAAATCCAAGTTATTACATTGTATATAACTTAGAACATCTTTGGAAAGATACAAAATATTTAATAACTATGTACCCTCCATATTGTTCATGTCAACCTTCTAGTTTGTTCTAAATGGTTATTGTGCATTTAAATGAGTTAAGGGCTGCAATATATTTTTGACCCCTGGAAGAAAATAAACAGTAAGAAAATTGTTTTCATTTTTAAAATATTAGAAAACCAATAAAGACATACAGAACTGTTTTATGTTCTTTGCTTTTGAAAAGTGACTTGGATCAATATAGCACTTATATACAGTCTAGACAAAAAATTTTTCAAATTCACTTTCATTTCATATTTTATAGATATTCACTTGATTTCTGTAATAGGCTCTGAACATTAAAAGAAAAAATGACTCTAGCTCATCTTTTTTCAATATCCTGCAAAGTTCATAAGAATTGAAAAGTACACATTGGCAGTTACAAGACAGTTATGGAGATGTAGAATGTACTCGATGTTGTAATACCTACACGTAGTGTCATGTCACGTGGGTGCAAGATTTATTAAGGGTCTGCTTTGTAAGTTATATAAATGTCTAACCACTGAGCGGCTTACCTAAAATGAATACAATATGGGATGCAAACTGTAATTTAAAAAAAAAAACTTTAATTTAAGAGGAAATGGGACAACTGTAATGGCACAATCATTAAAATATATTTAAAAAATAAAATAGCTTATTAGAACATTATATAACTTACACCATTTCTGCCTCAGAGGTAGTTTTTGTCCATTTGCTCAGTATAGCTCTTTCTTCACCTGCACAAATAATTATAGACTTGATAAACTGTCACTAGAAAAGCATGGTTTGGACCAGTTGTCCTTTGGGATATATATACAGGTATATGTGCTATATATAGATAGTATGTGTGTGTGTGTGTGTGTGTGTATATATATATATATATATATATATATATATATATACTCTGAATCTTCATTCCTTGCTATCCTGCCACTTACTAAGTTGTGAACTTTCTATTTGAAAATGCAGTGCTTAAATGAATAAACAAGTTTTATTAATTAATAATGTCACTATTGTTAGTCTTCTTTATTACAAAAAAAACAAGGTAAGTCACCTTCCTAGGGAAAGTATTGACAGGGATGGCTTCATAGGCAATGACTATGGACAAAACCTCCTGTCTGCCTTTCTTAATGCAAAAAAAAAGAGGAAACTCTTCAATTCTCTATGGGTTTTAAAACAATTCAGAGAGAGGCTCTCACGTGTTAGGTGCTAAGACACCACTGTGGGCAATCACCTGATTACAAAAAGGCAGCTTCTCTTCTAAGGAACTGAGATGGGCAACTTTTGGAAAACATTTTTAATGCTCAAGTGTTGTGGGGTGTGCCCAACAGTTTAATAATAATAATGATAATAATACTCCCTAAAAAGTCATCCAATCCCATGGTCTCCCTCTCTTCAGAAGAGTTGTTTTTATGCCTCAGCTACTTCATCCCCAAGGAAGAGCAAAGAATAACAGAATGATATTATTGATGATTGTAGGCTGGGCAAAAATTCCATTCACAAAGAGTTAGGTGACTTATTACCTCCCATCCATTTCTCCATCTATTCATAAAAATAAGTACAAATTGTTTGGCAACTCACATTCAGGTCAGCTCACAAAATGTTGAAACTGCACACCAAAGCTTTGCTTACCAAGGGTGCCTAAACAGCATTTCTGTTCAATACAACCTCAATAAGACATGACAGAATGAGATGTGGGGCATTGCTCAGAGCTGGGAATGCAAAGAACGGCATAAACGAGCCTCAGCTACAAGGAAACATTTATAACATTTTAAATACAATGCAGACATACGGTTTTAAAAATACTACCTGCATCAAAGCTGAAATAGAGAAAAATTTTAACTTTTTTTTCAAGTATCTGTGATCCCTGAACATTTAGACCCAAGGCAGCCCTGCCTCCTGCCACCCTTTCTTCCTGGCTCACTGTCAGCTGTCTGGCAGATGGAGCCTGTGACTCCCGAAACGCCCCTTCACATTACAGCCCTCATCTGAAATATTGTTTCTTCTCTACTTGATTTCATGTTTCTGCCAAATGTTACATACATTTGGAAAAAATTACCTGTTTCCAATAAAAAAGTTAATGGCACTGTTGAAGGTACCCAAATAGCACTTTGATAATAATGTGCATTACATTGTACATTGTAATATTTGTTTACTGGTCTTTTTTGGTCTGGAAATGGTTACCTATTTATATATGCTCTTTTCTTCTAGAACTGTGCTTTCACTTAACAGAATACAAATTGTGGACATTCTGGTAACTTCTACTTATGTGTCTTGGGGGAAAATGGATATGCCTTTGATTTATTTAGTACACAGGCTGATTTGTAAGGGCTGACATTGTAACTCTGGCAATTTAAGAGATGCAGAGAGGGTCTACTGTTTTATTTGTTGAAGGCATCTAATGCTCCTGAAACTACAGTAAAATGGAAAAGACGTGTATGGAATTATTCATCACTTAGGGCTTCAACAGAATAATTGGTTCTGAGTAATGAAAGATCCTGGGAAGAAAGAAAAAACTGTTCGAATAGCCGCCTGCTTGCATCAGTAGGTAAAGCCAAGATGAGAATGGCCTTCAGAACTTTAAATAACGTACTTTATTTTACTCTGCTGGAATGCTCTCAATATATAATCTAAAGACTTGCTTAATGGTCCCCAGGAGCAAGAATATAACGAAAAAGTGTAAGACGTTTTCTGCGCACTTTATCTAAGAGCTGGGCTACTAAACTTGAACTTGGTTTAACTAAACAAATGGTATAACAGGCACTCTTCTTACGTTCTAATGGCTTCTTCTCCCCGCCCCCAACTGCACATTTCCTCACAATTTAGTAAGATTTCCATGCCCTCTTTTGGAAAGGGTTTACACTACAATGGCTCGAATTAAACCACAGGAGACATAACTGAGGAAATTACTTACTGGAAATATGCACATAACACAATATTTCAACTGGGCTTTAATATAAATTGAGTCAGAAATAGAGTTTGTACATTTAAAAATCAAATAATAATTTAGTTATGCTAAGAATTAGGCAGTCTGAATTGAGTTATTAGTATTTTAAAAATGTGGAAACAACAAAAAAAAGTCTTAAGGAATAGTGAAACTGCTGCAAATTTGGATTTTTTTAACTTATTGACTTAAGGATAAAGCCAACTACCTATGCTCAAAAGTATAAAAATCTCAATAAATTGGGATAATGATTGTCTACTCTTGCTAATTTTTATTAATGGAAAAGCACCTTTTTTTTCAGAGTTAACACCCTACAGATTCTTACATTATTGTTTAGGGTTCCATTAAATTTTTATTGAGGGAGAAGGAGAGAAAGAGAGAGAAAAACATCACTCTCTTATCCCACTCATTTATGAATTCATTAATTGCTTCCTCTGTTTACCCTGACCAGAGCTCGAGCCCACAATTTTGGCTTATCGGGATGCCACTCTAACCAACTGAGCTACCCAGCAGAGCCTCCATTTATTTATTGTTCTTTCTTTATCTTAATCATCACCTCCTCCACTGCAAGCTACTTATTCTGATGGTCAAATATGGTGGAGATCAAAATACTTCTATTCATTAAAAAAGTTTTTATATTTTTGGAGACAGTATTTATAACTTGAACTTCTTTTAAAGTAAATGTTTCTCTCCTTTTCCAACTCAAGCCTGCTGTTTGCAGGAAGCCTGAAATGGGAACGTTGCTGGTCCTTCCAGGTTGCAGAGTGGGAAAAGAGAGGAAAACAATTTTTCCTGGTGATTTGGAACTGCTTATCTCAGCTGGGGGAATATTGGAAACAGACTTTGAAACAGACTTTCTCTGGACCTCGTTCATGCTCTTGTAGATGCTTTTGCAGGAATCAGGAACCACATTAAAAACATCTCGGCAAATTCACATTGAAAGATAGTGTGGTTCCTGCTTTATTTGGTGGGCTCTGTAGAGCTCTTCCTCAGCTCTTGGGATCTGTATTGTGCATCTTTTCGTTGGGATCACATTCTCTATGGACAACCCCTCTAGAAGGATTTGAATTAGCTTCTGAGTGGCTTTCATTCCTGCGGAATATACTTGATCACCACAAGAAAAAAGAACACCCTTGCATTTACTATAAGTAGTAAAAAGGCTCCTAGATTTTTTTCTGCTGCCTCAGATCAGTATCTGCTACCTCTTCCTTTTACTTTCTTTCTTTCCAATTCCTACACCAGTCTGCTCTGCCTCAAACAGCATGTGGGTTTTATATAACATTTCTTATCTGACTTGACCTGCAGAGGAAGCAACACCAATTTGTGTGATGTAGAGCTCCTTTTCTCCAAAGAAATTCTCACTCCTGTGCAGGTTCTTGTGTAGACAGAACTTTTCAACTCCTTTTGATAAATACAACAGGGAATGATTGCTAGATCACATGGTAAGATTACATTTAGTTTTGTAAAAAAATCACAAAACTGCCTTTTAAAGTGGCTGTGCCATTTTTTTTTATTCCCACAAGCAATGGATCAGAGTTCATGTTGCTTCCACACCCTCACTGGAATCTGGTGTTGTCAGCATTTGGGATTTTGGTTATTGTAATATGGTGTAATGCTATTACATATGTTTTAATTTGCATTTCCATAATGACCTATAATGTAGAGCATGTTTTCATGTGTCTATTTGCCATTCATGTATCTTTTTTGGTAAGGTATCTAATGAAGATCTTTGGCACAGTGTTTAATACAGTTGTTTTTTTTCTTATGGTTGAGTTTTAAGTGAGCCTTTTATAGTTTGGGAAATAGTCCTTACCAGATGTATCATTTGCAAATATTATTCTCAGTAGGTGACTTGTCTTCTAATTTGTTTTTAAATTTTTTGATACTTCCTGTAGGAAAATACTATGAAAAGTAATGATGAAATGAGAAAACAAAAAGTGTAATAGTGTCTAGAAGTGCACAGCCTGGTACATATGTATCTACATGGAGGAAGAAAGAGAAGTAGACAGAGATTGAGAGAGAAAGAAAGAAAGAAAAGAGAAGAAACAGAAAGGAGGGAAGGAAGGAAGAAGGGAGGAAGAAAGGAAGGAAGGAAGGAAGGAAGGAAGGAAGGAAGGAAGGAAGGAAGGAAGGAAGGAAGGAAGGAAGGGAGGGAGGGAAAGAAAAGGAAGAAAGAAAAAGAGAAGGAGACAGAGGAGGCAGAGAGAGAGAGAAGCCATTTATACAACAGAATACTACACAGAAGAAAGAAAGAAAGGGGCTTCTACCCTTTGAGACAGCATGAATGGCACCGGAGAGCATTATGCTAAGTGAAATAAGCCAAGCAGTAAAAAACAAATATCATATGATCTCACCTATAAGTGGAACCTAATCAACAAAACAAGTGATCAAAATAGAACCAGGGACATGCAAATAAAAAAACAAACTGACAGTAGCTAGCTAGAGGAAAGGGAGGAGAGGGATAATGGGGAAAGAAGGAAAAGGGTCATCAAGGAACATGTATAAAGGAGACACGGACAAAGACAGTCAGGGGGAATTGAATATGGGAGGTGGGGGGTACATAGGGAAGGGGAGAATAAAGGGGGAAAACTGGTGACAACTGTAATTAAGCAATAAAAAATGTAAACAAAGAAAGAGGGAAGCCAGCAACTGACCCCGGATGAACTGTTGGGCAATTGAGGCACAAGTACTCACACTGCGTCCAGCACAGCATAGTTGGAGTAAACACAACATACGGGGCTATAGGGAGTAATTCCTTTGCATAATTCTCTTCATTTTTTAAGAAGGAGACACTACAGAGATGATTTAGGACACTATGTTGTAATGTCTATTTCCCTAGACCAGGGAAATTCCTGGTCTAGGAAATGATCTTGAAAAAAGGAAAACCTATGGAATTGGATGGCAGGTATCATTTTAATCTTATGCTGAGTTCACTCAGTCTTGTTAGATCAGCTTCCACTAAACTACCTAAAGGGAATGTAGTAATTTCTAAGGCCATCTTAACTTTGAGTTTAATTTTAGCTATTATAATTACTACAAGTCAAAATAGTTTGATAGCAATCTTGATATACCTAGGAGTTATACTAATATATTAAAAGACAAAATATTAAGCTTATTTCTAATACTAAATTTTACGAAGCTGAAGACACAGTAGGATATGAGAACTTTATTCCCCTGACGGGCTTCTTCATATGAAATTGAACTCATCTAAGGAGTAAAGAAGATGTCTAGGTTAAACCAGCCCAAGCTTCATTCCTTGACATGGACAAAAGATGTGTGTGTAGAGAAAGGTGCATAGGAATGCTAAGGAAAATAACACTACATTTAATAAGTACTAGTTTTGTATAAGATGCAATAGAGAAAAATGCAAATAAATCTAACACACTAAGAAGAATCATTCTAAATTTTTACTAGAAATTTTGATGGTTTCTTTTAAATATATACATCGTTTAATAAGCAAGCTTATTTTAGATAATTTAATTTTTCAACATGTTCAGAATTTTGATCACATATTTAACTACAATCACATAACAATACCTAATTATAAGGATTTAATTACAATCACATAACAATACCAAATTATACCTAACAATAGCAAAAATTCAAAGAAGGGCAAAATAAGGCTTTTAAGGATTTAGTTTATAAATAGACCAGAATATATCTAATCTAGATTTAGATGAGGATTATTTATACTCCTTTAACATCTATGACCAAAACCAAATTAATTTGTTCATTGGCTATATTGGGCTCAAAAGTGATTTGAAGTCCAATGTTCATACTTCATCAAATATTATGGAGTTAGGAGTTACTCTGGGCACTCAGGATCTAGCACCAAGCAAAACCAATAAGAGCTCCTGCTCCTATGAAGCTTATAGTTTGTGAGGGAAGAGACAGATGAGAAAATTAAACATGTAGAATACTTACAAAACATAACTGATAAAAAGAAAAATCGAGCTGAAAAAAAGACATGAAGTACAGAATGGGTGACTTTACAATTTTAGATAGGGAAGCCATGAAAGATGTCCATATATGTAAAAATGACTTTTTTACATTTATTTTTTATTTTTATGCTATTACAATTGTCCCAGTTTTCACCCTTTGCTCCTTCCCACATTCAGTCCATACATTGTTGTTCACATCCATTGGTAATCCACATATGTGCTTTGTCTCATTCCTTCACCTTCTTTCAACAAGCCTCACCCCCACTCCTCACCCCTACTCCCCCTCTACAGCTGTCAGTCTGTTAGCTGTTTCTATTCTATTTTGGATAGTGTGCCTCTGATTCTATTTTGCTTGCTAGTTTATTTTGTTCCTTAGATTCCAGTTATGGGTGACATCATAGGATACTTGTCTTTCATTGTCTGTTATTTCACTTAGCATAATAGTCTTCAGTTCTATCCACGCTGTTGCAACAGGTAAGAATTCTCTCTATTTCTCTGCTGTGTAGTATTCCATTATGTAAATGTACCACAGTTTTTAATGCATTCATGTACTGATAGTCATCTAAAGTGTTTCCATATCTTGGTATTGTAAATAACACTGTTATGAACATAGGGGTACATATACTCTTTTGAGTAGGTGTTTAGGGATTCTTTGAATATATTCCCAGAAGGGATATCACTCAGTTCAAAGGAAATTCCATTTTTAATTTTTTTAAAGAAATTCCATACTGTTTTCCAGAGTGGTTGCACCAACCTACATTCCTACCAACAATGTACTAGGTTCTCTTTTCTCCACATTCTCACCAGCACTTGTTGTTTCTTGATTTATTAATGATGGCCATTTTGGCAGGTGTGAGGTGGTATGTCACTGTGGTTTTGATTTACATCTCTCTGATGGCTAATGATATTGAGCATTTTTTTTCATGTGTCTGTGGGTCATCTGTATGTCCTCTTTGAAGAAGTGTCTATTCAAGTCTTTTGTCAAAGTTTTAATTGGATTCTTTGTCTTCCAGATGTTGAATCACTCAATGAGTTCTTTATATATTTTGAAGATTAAACCCTTGTCTGACATATCATTGGCAAACATGTTCTCCTATACAGTGGGTCTCTTTTCATTTTTCTGATGGCTTCTTTAGCTGTGCAGAAGAGCTTTAATTTGATGCAGTCCCATTTGTATTTTTTATTTTGTTTCCCTGTCCCTATGAGACACATTGGCAAAAATATTTCTATGCAAGATATCTGAAATTTTATTGCCTATGTTTTTCTCTATATTTTTTGTGGTATTGTGATTTATATTTGTCTTTTTTTACAAATTTTAGTTCATTCTAGTTTAAGAATGCTGTAAGCTGCTAGTTTATTTTAATTTTTTGCAAGTACTAGTCCAGTTCTCCCAACACTGTTTACTGAAGAGACTGTCTTTACTCCATCGTATGCCTCTGCCTCCTTTGTTGAATATCAATTAATCATAAAGATATGGGTTTATTTCTGGACTCTCTATTCTGTTCCATTTAATCTATGTGTCTGTTCTCATATCAGTACCAGACTGTTTTGATTACAGTGTGCTTATAGTATAGCTTTACATTGGCTATTATGATCCCTCCAACTTTGTTCTTCTTTCTCAAGATTGCTGAGGTTGCTCAGGGAATTTTTTTGGTACTGTTCCAGAAGCAGCCATGGTGTTCTGGAACAGCTGTGGGTTCAATCGCCCACCACCAAGAAGCATGACTCCCAAAGGAAGAATTTACTGAAAGAGGAAAAAGGTTATTATTTAAAGGTTATATCATTAAATGTCTGCCATTAAGTCTCACTTCCTTTAAAAATATCCAAAAACAAATAGTCCTGCCTCCCTTGGCCAAACCAAGTCAGTTTCAGAGTATGCTACTCAGAGGTACCATCTTCCAGAAAAGCAGAAGTCTACAGCATAATATTCCTGGTCGAAGTTCAGCTCCAAGCATCTCTTATGTCTCTGTGTGATTGGCCAGGCCAGTCTCCACTGCACTGCCTGCTCTGTCACCAACTCCTGCAGGCAGACTTCTAGGCAGCCCTCCTGACCTCATGGCATACCTCCCACTCCAATCTTAAGTGCTCAGGTCAAAACTTCCTGTGTGATCTAGTATCCAACTCTTCCTATGGTAGGAGGAGTGTCCACCATTTTTGTATCTTTGACCCTCCTTTGGCTGCCATATCTAGTTAAAGCAAGAGTCCCCAGTAACACACAGGCATCCAAGGAGGGCATCTGCCCCACCATGACTTATGCAGGTGCTGTATGAGCTTCCCCCCCCACTATGTCATGAGTCACTGCACATCCTCACAGTCACATGCACAATTCTGCAGCTTCTGAGGTCTTCCTTTCAGGAAGGCATGGGCCGTTAGCCTGCCTTCATTATGTGATGTCTTAAATGCTGTACTTTCTGCTCTGTGAGCACCTCTCTGGCCACCTTTGTGCTCCCCTGCAGGATTTGAGGGTGACAGTGGGGCTCCCCTGCCCTCCAGGGATCCATGCCTTATACCCCATTACAGTTCCAAATAAATTTTTGGAATATTAGCTCTAGATCTGTAATATATGCCTTTGGTATTTTAATAGGAACTGCATCAAATCTGTAGATTCCTTTGGGTAGTGTGGGCATATTTAAAAAATTCACCCTTTGCCACTCAGGAATGCTTTATTGCTCCTGTGCTGTGGAATATGGGTGCGTGTATGTACATGCACACAAGCACACACTCCCATGCATTTATTTAAGTTAAAACTGTGTATGTATACAGTATATATATATATATATATATATATATATATATATATATATATATATGTATATATATATACACACACACACACATATATATACATATATATACTGTATATATGTGTATATACCATATATACATATACATATATATATGTGTGTTTGTACACATATATGTATATACATGCAGTAAAAGAGTAATTATAAACACTACATAACTACCATTCAGGTTGAGAAATGGAACATTTCCCCAACCCAAGAAATCCCTGTCTTTTCTACCAGGTGTGCCTCTAGCACACATCTTCCTTCTTCTTTTCTCCACACATGACTATTATTCAGACTTTTGTGATAATCATTTCACTTGTTAATACTTACCATCTATATGTATTTTAAGTATTATAATTACTAGTTTTGCCTGTTTTAACTGAATGTAAATTTATTCTACATATATATATATTTGTAACATAGATATAGAGCTTAAGTTTGCTTGTAATCCATTCATATTGGTATATGTAGCTATAATTTATTTCCACAGATAGATAACATTTCATTGTAAGATGATTCCATTTATTTAGGCATTTTCTTGCCATAGGGTTTATAAATAGCAGAAATATTAAAATCTTTCAGCTAAAGATCCTCTGAAAAAGAACTTCATTGTCAAATACATATTCTATGGAGTTCCAAAATACATTTGCAGCATTAGGACAATGAAGTGTTAAACATTTCTTTACTTTAGAATTTCTCAAAGGCTCACTCAACACCACTCTTCACTGACCGGGCTGATGTTGGTCTTTCTTCATCTTTTCGCTTTAGCATTCATGTCTTTGGACTGACCGTGTATCTCCAGTAAACAGAATATATTTGGGTTTTACATTTTGTCCCATCTTACAATCTATCATTTTAAGTAGGCTGTTCAGTCAAACTAGAGTGATTGCTGAAACATATGAGCTATAATCATCATTTTCTTGTTTCTATTCTATCTGAGCTATTTAATATTAATTTTTCTGTTTTTTTCTTGGTTTATTCTTCATATTCTAAAGATATTTTGAATCAAGAGGAATATGCTGTGAAGTATTTTCACCACATTTAACTAAAGAAAACTTTGATGGAAGTTCATCTCTCAGGATATATCTTTTGACAACTGGTACTCAGAAGTTACTGTGTCAAATGTTCTTTTTCTTCCCATCTCTCTTTCGTTTCTGAGTCAACCTATAGTTTTACCCCATGCACACATGTACCCAAAAGGACCATGATTTCCCTTCATCCCTCCCTCCTTCTCTTCCTTCCTTCCTCTCTCTCTCTTTTATTCTCTTTCTTTTTTGACACGGCTGGTTTTCTCTAGAGACCTGTATGCACTCTTGACTCCCCTAATACTCTTTTTACATTTTTTGAGAAAGCAATTAGTTTGAAGCCTCCCTTAATTATGTCCTCCGGCAATTTCATCTGGCTGAATGGAAATAATTGTATTTTCATTCACTCCTGGACTCACAGCTGAGATTGAAACTACAATAGTGAAATATTCTGTCAGGAATCTGGATTGCATATGTAAAGAACAAATTTAAGACTTTTCAAGACCTATTGTAAAATTCATTATCTTTCTCTATCAGAGGCTATTATAATTTAAATGAATCAGTGAAAATTACATTTCATGTCAACTCTATGTTTCTCCTATGGTGACTATCTTATTTTATGCACTAAATTATGAATTCTGTGCAATACATTTTACAATTAGTCCCTGACTGAATCCCAGTAAAATTAAATCTGTGTTAGAGTAAGTTAGCTTTAGGTAACTCAATTCAAGTTTTTTTCATCTCCCTCTGGCTATGTCATGAGTTCAAGTTCATCTTTAAACCACTTGAAGGACTAGAGATGTAAAGGCCTATGGATATAACTCTCTATCTACATGTTCTTAGCTTTAGGCATAGATCCAAATTTCAGATATTCCAGAAGCTTTTTGCATCTATATGTAGATACATGTTGATGCTCGCCCACTTGCATCTATTCTCCAGAGCAAGAGCCCGCTCACTATTTCCCCATTCTGTTTGCAGCTGCTACATTTAAAAGGGTCAACAGTTCCTCCCCTGATAAAGTGGCTCCCTCTCTCTAAGTTCTCCTGACAGATATTAAGATACACATCTCTCCCACACTTAGAGCAGTATAGACTGTCTACTCTGATAACTGTAGTGAAAAATCACATTTTATTTTGCTAACTAACAAAAACTTTAGCTGGTTTTTGGATGAGTTTTTGAGCTTGAGGTGCAAACACATAAATGCTTTCATGAAAGCTTATACATCAACATCACTGCTTTGAGTCCAAGATGGATTTCTCAACCTTTCTCCAACATGCCTTATAAAGCAGCTTAGGAGAGGGCAATACAGGAGAATCTGTAGAAAGGTATACCATGAGGATTGTTAAAGGGCCCAATTTACTTGTATTTTTAGTTAAAATTCTGTGCAAACACCTCTTCTGCACAAAAACATTTCCTAAACCAATACTTTATGTAGTGGAATCCAACTATATTCAAAGATGGTATCAGGATTAAAACCAAGGTATTTTATTTTTATGATGGTCAACTCTAGAAAATTTCCTTTTAATCTTATAACCATTTGGTAAAAAAGTAACCATAATAAGGAGACGTTTGCACGACAAGAAAAGATTAGATAAAACTCACTAATTTGAATTTGAATAACAAGTATGAGATTATTGTGAAAGTACTAAAAAAAGCAAGAAAGAATGCATCTGCAGTGTGCCTATCACCGCATAATAGTGCCATCAGCTGTGATGGTAGTGACCGTGGTTGTGATGGCACTTAAAGTCAGATATCTGAAAAGAATGAGAAAATAAATTACTGCCTAGTTTGAAAATGTAGGTAAGGGGAAAGATATAGAACCAACTGGTTTAATCACCTTCCAGTAAGCTGATTTTCAAAAACAATAATACATTAGTTTGAATGCAGGTTTCAGTCTACATGGATACAAGTCATTCTACTCTAATTTTGGGATTTCCTGGAATTTGCCATATTGTGAATTGAGCTTCATCAGTAGAAATCATAGTCATCTATAACGCATACTACACACGGAGGTGAACATCAGTAAAGAGGGCCTAAGCAAGGGACATCAGATATATTTATAAACTTTGTTCTGGAGGCTATCCAAGGTACTAAATATCAAAAGAAAAACCTTGACCAGAAAGACCAAAATATTATTTAATTATGATAAAAAAGTGGCAGTAAAATTTGGGGGAAAGTGTGAGGAAAATAGTAATATGATCAGATGTTTTAAATAAATTGAAGTGCAGAAGAGCAAACAAGTCTAGGCTATAATTAGGTGTGTGGTTTTTGCAACTTGTTCTTATTCCAACTATACTGAAGTATAATTTATATAATGAAAAATACACCCATGACCAGTGTATAATTTAATCAGATTTAACAACCACACTCACACTCACCAATGTATTGACTATCACAATCAAGATAAAACAGTTACTTTCACTCCAAAAAGTTTTCTTGTGACTCCCTTACCGCGAACTAAGCATGTTACTATTCCCATGAAACCACTGATAAGCTGTGGTATTAAATGTTAATTTTGCCTTTTCTAGAACTTCATATAAACAGAGTCACAATAAATATCCTTTGTGTCTGGCTGCTTTTGCTCAGCCTAATTATTTTTCAGATTCAATCTAATATTGAATGAACCAATAATTTGGGTTTTTTTTTATTTCTGAGTATTCCCATGTACAGACATACTATTATTTGTTTATTTATTCCCTGTGATGAAGAATTATCTTGTTCCCAGTTGGCTAATACAAATAAAGCTGCTATTGATGTCAATACCACAAAAAGTTCATGAATGACATGAAGGGTTTAATTATAAGATACATATTTATGTTTTCCTTAAGTAACTGGGTACATCTAATTCTATTTCTGAGTCTACTATCATGTTCAATTCCTCTATTTGTTTATTCTCAAATTACATCACACTTTCTTGATTACTGTAGCTTTGAGTAAGTTCCAATGCCAGATAATGTAGGTGCCCCAACTTTGTTCTTTTAAAAAATTATTATGTCTATTCTAATCCTCTGCATATTCTTACAAATATGCAAATCAGTCTATCAATTCCCTGCTCCCCAAAAAAGGCCTGATGGGATTTTGATTGCACGTGTCTTGGATCTACAGATCATTTTGGGGAGTGTTGACATTTCTACAATGCTGAGTCTTTTAGGACATAAGACAAATATAACTCCTTATCTATGTAGTTCTTTATCCTTTGCAATATTCTGTATATATCTTTGTTAAATTTACTCCTAAGGACTTTGTGCTTTTTGATATTACTGCAAATAATTCATTCTAATTTTGCTTTCCTGTTTTTGACTGCTAGTGTGAAGATATACAAGTAAGTTTTATATTTTGTGCATGTATCTTGTTATTTTGCTAATGTTGGTAGCTATTTGGAAGATTCCTTAGGATTTCTACATATATAGTGATCTTATTTATCTTTCTTTTCATGTTGTACCCAGTAGATTTCCAAAGAAAATGTTGAGTAGAAGTAGTGAGACTGAAATTCACTCTTTTTTCATAATCTTAGATGGACATTATTAAGTCTTATAATGACTACAGGTTTATCGTATGTCTTGTAAGAGTCTGAGAAGAGCCTCTTTTATTCTTATTTTACTAACAGTTTCCATCACAGTCTGTGTTGAATTTTATAAATTTTATTAAGTGCATCTTTTGTTTTCTGCTTTCTGTTAGTAATTTAAGAATGTTATTGACTGATGTTTAAATTTTAAAACAACTTTGCATTTCTGGGATAAAGTACACCTGCTTAATATTTTATTTCTAATTAGAACTGGGTTCTATTTTCTAACATATTTAGGAAATTTTTGCTCTTGCTTGCTTGAAAGATAATCGTATGTAGATTTTTTTTTAATATAATGACTTTGTCAAGTAATACTAGCCTTATAAAATAAATTGGAAAATGTCCTAACATCTTTTAGTTTATGAAAAAGATCGAGTAATATTAAGTATTTGAGAGAATCTACCAATAAACGCATTTGTGACTGAAATTTTTTCTTAGGGAAATGAACTTTCAATCAAAGTTTTTATTTTTTAAGCTTATAAATTTTGTTTTACTTTTGTCAAGTTTGATAGTGTATCTTTCATGGAATTTATCCACTTAATCTAAATTGTGTAACTTATCATCGTATAAGTTGTGTAAGTTCTAAATTTATAGTGTTCTGATTAGCTACATTCAAGTCTTTGCAATTTACAACCCAGGCATTCACAGGACATTAAAAGAAATGTCTGGACTTTTTGGAGAAACTTCCGTATCATCGATAGAAAGAATTTTTCTACAAAGACCTGGTCTGCAGAGATGCGACTCCATCTCTGGTGTAAATGACCTTTAGCATCACCTTTTACAAAGGCACTTAATGCTCAGGAACCGTAGCTTCCCAAGTTGCTCCGCTTTATACAGGGTGGACAACAGCAGGTTAAAAATAATAAATAATCCAATAATTAATAAATAATAATGCAAGAATAAACCCTGTGTTTCACATACTCACAACTGCAAAACAACCTTTGCCTGCCCCTGTAGTTTTTTTAAATCCAATGCATTTGGGTTTTTTATTTATTTTTAAATTATTTTATTGTTGTTCAATTACAGTTGTCTGCATAAACTAATATAGTATTGTATATCAATTATACCTCATTTTTTAAGGTACCAACTTCCAGTTATATAGATAAATAAGGTCTGGGGACCTAATGCATAGCATGGTGACTACAGTTAACAATACTATATTATATATTTGAAAGTTGCTAAGAGAGTAAATCTTAAAAATTTTTATCATAAGAAAAAAATTGTAACTATATGAGGTGATGGGTGTTAACTAAACTTAATGTGGCAATCACTGCCATATGTACAGATATAAAATCATTATGTTGTACACCTCAAAACTATGTAATATTGCATGTTAATTACATCTCAATAAAACTTGAAAAATAAAAAATGACTGGATTTGTCATCTGCTATTTTCGAGTACCAAAAGTATATGTCTTTTGTCGTTCTGCACAAGTCTGTCTTAGGAACTTTCAGAATGGTTTCAATAAATAGAGTCAACAATCTCCCTGGAGAAAATTTATGTCTAATGAATAAAATTATTTTATACACATTTCACCAGGAGTATAATTCTCATTGTAAAGAAATATTTAGAACATGGTATTTTTACTTAAATATATTAAGAAATATTATTTGGGAGATCCTAAAGAAAATTATTATTGTGTAGTAACCATACCTAAAATGACTCCAAATTTCGATGCTTTCAATGTAACTCATAGGCACTAGTGTTTTTAAAGCATCAGAAAATGATTAATTAATATTTTGCAAACAGGAAGTGATCTTTAACGTATAACAAACTGATCTGTTACCTTAATGGCAAATATTTGTCCTTTGGAATCTAGCTATCATAGTGTTTCAGACATTAAAAGCAAAAATAAAAAAAAGAGTAGTAGTAAAAAAAGTTTTACTACCAAATATTATGTATGTTAAATATTGTAGTATCTTAGTTCTGCTATGGGTTTATAAGCGTAATTTTCCTACAGGCAAGCAAGTGTATTAAGTAGGAGGTTAGTGAATGACGACAGTCCTATTGTGAAAAATATTCGCACCAAGGTATGTCTTCTGAGTTCCAAAACATTCATGGATTTGGAGAGACTGATTAACAGGAAAAACTATGTGTTGGATGCATTCCAGTAAATTTTCTGAAGATATTTTTCTGCTATGTGTAAGCACTTCATCAGCATTATCTTTTTAGTCCTTACACCCAGACTATGATGTAATTGCCATCATTATCCCCACAGCACACAGATGAGCAAATTGTATTTAGTGGACTTAAGCACCTGGTCTAAGATCACGCAGCCACCCAGAGACTGAGTCAGGATCTCAAGCAGGCATACTGACCTCCTGTGTTTGACCACTGCCCGTTGCCCAGGAACGGGATGCAATTAAGGTAAGTCAACTTCCTTTATAAATGTTGACATTTAAAAATAGTTTAGAAAATATTATATATAACAGGTTTTTAGTATTACATTTGATCTGATGTCTACTAAAAAACAAAAAAATGTACACTTTAAAATTATATGATATAATAAATGTCTTAAAAGGCTATTCACTTTTTTAGTTATCTTTTACTTATTGATTAGCAGCTTTATTCAACCATGGTCAGAGAACATATGGAAATTCTACAACATTTGGTGAGTTGTGCTTACAATGTGAGTAAATGCAATGTGTACAACGTTCTGTGAGGATGCTCTGTGTAATGCTTCGTGGGAAGGATCTGTATTGTCATTGCTGGCTGCAGACTTCCATGGTAAAGAAGGTCAAATAGGTCAAGCTTGTTAGTTGGGATGTCACACCCTCTGGATCCTGACTGACAGTTTTCTCCTTTGTCTCTCAGTTGTTGAAAGAATTCTGCTCTGATTGTGGATTCATTTATTTATTTTTTCTTCTAGTGGTGTTTTTCTTTTCTTTAATATAGTTTGAAGCTATGTAATTGGATGTATTTAGACGTGTGATCTATCCCAGAAGACTATTTTATCATTATGAAAGGCCCATACCTCTTTTCTCTTAAGAAAAAATGGCTAAACCCAAAGCCCACTATGGTGATGTTAGTATCGCTACACAACTCTTCACTGACCAGGTTGATGTTGGTCTTTCTTCATCCTTTCGCTTTAGCATTCATGTCTTTGGACTTACCGTGTGTCTCCAGTAAACAGCATATATTTGGGTTTTACATTTTGTCCCATCTTACAATCTATCATTTTAAGTAGGCTGTTCAGTTAAACTAGAGTGATTGCTGAAATATATGAGCTATAATCATCATTTTCTTGTTTGTATTCTATCTGAGCTATTAATATTAATTTTTCTTGGTTTATTTTGAAGGCAATATTTTTTCTTGACGCAGACTCTGGTCCACTGCATCCGTGGCATTATGGCTAAAATGAGACAAATTCACAGGGACTACCGAGTCCTGTGGGACAGCATGGACACTCTCTCAAGAGGAAAGTACCCCAACCCTTGCCTTGACAAGCTTTTATTGGTTTTAATTTGCATAGGAATATAGTGAGTATATGGAAAGCTTATCAATTATTGTCAGATAGTAATGATCAAATAGATAACATTCAAAGAACTCTGAGGACCTATTTTGAGCCAGGGTCAAATAGCTAAAGGGCCATAAAACTTTGGGGAAACAAACTCATTTCATGCTTGGACCCTTATCATTTAACCTGCTATTAGCAAAGCAGGTTTCACAGGATTTTATGCATTCTTTCTTAGGCTCGATTGCCTCAGGGAACCTGCCCTTTCCAGCACAGGATCACACCCACCTCCAGCATTATTTCAGGCTTACATAAAGCAAGGGAAGTAAGGCAGCCAAGAGATTAGGAGACTTCTTGCAGACAGAATGAGGACTCAGGCTATGTCAAAGTCAAGGGGCAAGGGTCCATCACCCCCTTTCTCCCTAGCCCCCCAGGTCCTTCCCTGAGGAAGGACCATGCCTGTCTTTCCTCAGACCATGCCTGTCTTAGGTTGTCCCTCCCTTAAAGAATCTTACCCATCATTTGCTAATTGGTCATGCACTGGGGGCCAGGCAGGGTGAAATAAAGTGAGAAGAGGTGGTGCTCCTGCCAGGGGGATAAGCTTTGTCTCCTTAGTGGCTTAGGGTCCCAAGATCTCTCACTCAGCCTTATCCATGGGGGGGTTATAGCTTCTGAAACCAGGCAGGGCAGTTCCAAACATTTTCTTATCTTGTTTTCCCTTTATTAACTTTAGTTATGTAAAGAATAGGACTCCTAGATTTTATAAAATTTAATGAAAATTTTGTCTCTTCCTTCAATAATGCTTTAATATTAGAACACTTTAATTATATTTACATTATGTACACCTTTGTGTTTATTGTTTTATGCAGTTTGATTATACATATATTTTAAATACACAAGATGATATTTTATAGAGGTAATATTTATTTACATATATCTACATACTTGCTCTTTCTGCTCTCTTTCTTTTTGCATTTGCATTTCTCTGTGAAGAATTTCATTTTACAGTATCTTTTAATTAAAGTTCTGCTGACCCATTAAGTTTTTAGTTCCTGTTTGCTGAAAATGTCTTTAGTCTGTCTTGATTTTGGAAGCAATTTTCACTTCAAAAAGAAAAGTCAGTGTTGACAGTTTTTGTTTCTGTCTTATAAAATAGTATTTCATTATCTTATCAATCCAATTATTATTGTGGAAAAGTAAGCGGTAGCTCTTATCATTGTGCCTTTGAAGATAGTATGCCCTTTTCCCCCTACACCTACTTTGTTTATAATGGTTATCATTAACTTATCCTGGATGCAATATTATGTACTACACTGTATTATTATTTTTATTGTTATTCAGTTACAGTTGTCCCATCATTTTCCTCATTGTTCTCCCAAACCCCCTCCCCCATAGTCAATTCCCATCCCATTGTCTGTGCCCATGAGTCTTCTATTCATGTTCCTTGACTTGCTCTTTCCCCTTCTTTCTCCCATTACTCCCACCCCCTTCTCCTCTGATCACTGTCTGTTGTTCTTTGTTTCTATGTCTCCGGCTCTATTTTGCTCATTTGTTTGTTTTGTTGATTAAGTTCCACTTATAGGTGAGGCCATATGGCATTTGTCTTTCACTACCTGGGTTATTTCACTTAGCATCCAGTTCCATCCTTGCTGTTGCAAAAGGTAGAAGTTCCTTCTTTATTTCTGCTGCACAGTGTTCCATTGTGTAAATGCATCACAGTTTGTTGATCCATTCATTTACTGTTGGGCACTTAGGCTGTTTTCAGCACTTGGCTATTATAAATAATGCCTCTAGGAACATTGGGGTGCATAGGTTCTTTTGAATTGGTGTTTCAGGATTCTTAGTGTATAATCCCAGCAAAGGGATCACTGGATCAAAAGGCAGTTTCATCTTTAGTTTTTTGAAGAATTTCCATACTATTTTCCACAGTGGCTGCACCAGTCTGTATTCCCAGCAACAGTGCACTAGGATTCCCTTTTCTCCACAAACTTGGCAGCACTCGTTTGTTGATTTGTTTATGATGGCCATTGTGACTGGCAGGAAGTGTTATCTTATTGTGGTTTTAATTTGCATCTCTCTGATAGCTGGCAATGTTGAACATTTTTTTATTTGTCTATGTTCCTTCTATATGTTTTTCTTGGAGAAGTGTCTGTTCAAGTTCTTTGCCTATTTCTTAATTATTTTTTTGTCTTCCCAGAGCAGGGTCATGGGAGTTCTTTATATATTTTGGAGATCAAACCCTTGTCTGAGGTATCATTAGCAAGTATGTTTTCCCATATAGTTGCTAATGACACTTCAGTTGCCTTTTCATTGGGTTGATGTTTTCTTTAGTCATGCAGAAGCTTTTTAATTTAATGGGTAGATCTTCCAGGCAATGAGTCAGTCAGCACATGGTGGAGCTGAACTACATGTCAGATTCAATGGACCTAACTGACATACATACAGAACATTTTGCCCCAAAGAAGCAAGATATATATTATTTTCAAATGTATACGTACCACACTTTAAATTGGACCTTTTACTTTTGTTGCTTGTGTGTGGAAATATCTAAAATATATGCAATGCTCAATAATAGTTAATTCATGTTTTTGCTTAATATAGTATTATAGTTCTTAAAATTTAAGTTGTAAGTATTGTATCACAGTATTACAATTTTTGAAATTTAAATTATTAAAATTAAAGTTTATATTAAAATAATTTATTTTAGCATAAATATATGATAGGTTATATTAGAACTATTTCTCAATTGTGTATAATGTGTAACTTATTCCAAACTTAACTAAATGTTACATAAGCTGATATAATAAAAAATTACCTTTTTAGGATATTACTTAGCATTCATGTTTGTTTTAACTTTGCTTTCAAATACATATGGCCCTGGCTGGTGTAGCTCAGTGGATTGAGCATGGGCCTGAGAACCACACAATCGTGGTTTGATTCCCAGTCAGGGCACATGCCTGGGTTTCAGGCCAGTTCCCAGCAGGGGACTCACAAGAGGCAACCATACATTGATATTTCTCTCCTTTTCTCCTTCCCTTCCTCTCTAAAGATAAATAAATAAAATCTTTAAAAAATCAAATACATACATATATGGTTTTGAATATAATCTCAAGAAATTGTTTCAAAGAGACTAATTAAAAGTGTATGTTCTCAAGCCATTTTTACTCGGTAGCAGGATAAATCATCTTTTTACATGCTAGATTCTATAGTGTTTTCTTCTCTTTTGTTCTCTTCTTTACACTAATAGTTTATATTGAGATGCTAAGATAACACTGTCCATTTACAAATCCAGTGTTTGTTGTTACAAAGAGCTATCTGTTGTAAACTCCATGCATTCATCATTGTGCTTTGCATGTAATAAGACAAATAAATATATGATTAGATGCATTGATGAATACCTTTGAATCTAAGTTTTCTGACTTACTGACTTTTCCCAATTATTTCCGAACGCATTATATTTATTTTGCAGGAGTACAGTTTCACACTTATTAACAACAGTTTCTTCCACTATACATTTCCCCAAATATAATGAGGTTATGTGGTGCAGCTTGTATGAGGTACTGATTAACATACGGTCCTGTCTCCCAGGCTTGCCAGAGAATGCAGGAGATAGTGGAGGTAGTGAGCACCCTACTGAGAACAAAGTTACTAGAACAAAGTTACTAAATTCTCCAAGGCCAAGTATTTAAAAGTCTTGCTCCTTGTTCTAACACGCCTTTCTACCTCTGGTTATGAGAGAGGGTAAAATGTTGCATAGATCTACCACAAAAAATAAAACAATAAAAAAAGCATAAGAGGCAGAAGAAATGACTCAGGCTGTGCTCCTTCTTCTTACCCCGTAGGAAATGAGTAACAGCTGGCAGTTATTATAACCAAACATAAATACAAATTGTGAAATCAGACTGATCGCATTAAGAGACTTCTCCAACTGAGAGGCAGAAAGTGAAAAAATAGAACAAAGAAAATAGGAGTTACTGAAATATTAAACTTTTTCATGTTTATAGTTAGTGTTCCTGAGAAATTAATTTTATATAGGTTTAATTATCCTTATTAAACTTTCTTTTTAAAAAGATTTTTTTTATTTATTCTTAAAGGGACATGGAGAAGGAAAGATAGGAAGAGAAGTGTCAATGTATGGTTGCCTTTTGCATGACCCCACCGGGGACCTGATCTACATCCCAGGCATGTGCCCTGACCAGGAATGAAACCAGTGACCCCTTGCTTCACAGGCGAGCACTCAATCCACTAAAGTCACACCAGCCAGGGCTTATTGTTTTTATTAAACTTTCTGATTTGCATGTTCTTTTAATTACACTGAGCAACTGATTAATTTTATCACTTGAACACTTTCTTTTTCTTTTTCAGTTCATTTATCACAGTGAACAAGTAATTCTCGAAGGATAAATTTTTTAGCTATACTATGACAGATTTTGACATGGGAAAAAATGTACTGACCTCATAGAAATCAGTAAAAGTGCTAATGGGTTTTCCTTCATATAAAGAGATAATACTAGTAAAACAGTTCAAATATTAAGTGTTGAGCTATGAAGTTTTAAAAAATGTTTTAATTATTAAAACAATAGTTAAATCTGACTTTGTTATTCTCTAGCTCAGTCTAGTTTTGAACAAAAATGTCAAATTATTTCTGTAGTTACATTTTTACTTAATAGAACAGGTTCTTATATTATTGATTTCTGTATACTTTGCACTAAATCCACAAGCCTTTTACTTTGCTTATGTCCTCAAACATACCAAATCCAAAATTTCTTTAAGTCCTTGTCCTAGATTTGGACTGAAAGTAATCTTTAAGCACATTTTCAGCTAAGATACTTTGTGCCTCAAAGGAGAAATGCAACACACAAAGGATGGTACTATGGAACCAATAAGTCGAACCTTTTGTTACCCCTACTGCCTATTGCCCAAAGCAGTTTCTAACAGATTAGGAGTTACAGATAATGAACTCAGAGGGATTTGTGTGATAGAACCCTGTTGAGAAAAATGTATGAACACATCAGTTTATGAGTATAGGCAATGTATTTAAGATGTTTGTTTATGCCTTACAAACTTATTAACTAGTTAACTTAGTATCATTTTTGAGTGAAATAAACAGTTTGACCCCATTCAAGATCAATTACATTCACAAAGTAGCTTTCTATCTCTGTGTATTGACAGCATATCAACATTGAAACAAGACAACTGGAACATAACTGAAGTCTCTTCTACATGGAAGCATTTCACAAAAGCAAGAGGTTGTTCTAGCCCACAGAATTAAGTCAAATATTAAATTGTCACTCTTAAGTACACTTTCTGACCTAGAGTTTCAGAGTTGGCAAAATTAAGAATAACATTTGATAAAAAGACTAAAGTCCAATTTTAAGTATTTTTAAAGATGTGTAAGCAAAGGCAACAAGTAAAAGAAAGAGATAATAATTACAGAATATTATAATTTACTGATGTCAAATATTTAGTTTCCTAAGGACAGGGTTTTATTTATGCACCCTATAGCAGCTAATATACCTTGCTCTCTGGGTATTAGAAATTATTTTCTATGTGTGCTTTCTTGTATCTTATTGAATAATATACAATAAAGTGATGTAAGATCAAATCTGAAGCACTGCTATATCATTGGCAGAAGACAATACTATTAATGGCAGAAGCAAAGCAGTTTTTTACAATACAACCAGCTAAATTATAAGCAAAAGAAATAAACAAAATTTTAAAAAAACAGTATATAACATAAACGTGTCTTTTCCAATGTTCAAGTAGAATAGGCACAGATATTTCTTCATCAATTGTCTTCTCAGAATCGCAACATGGATATGATTTCTACATACACACACAGACCCACTCTAGTTTTGCCCCTTAAGGCAGAGAAACATGGTGAGAATGACAATATAAGAACGTAATTAAAGAAGAGCTATCTTGGGAGTTAGAAGAAATAGGACCAGAGGAAAATATGAAACTTTTTTTACATTATTTTATTGTTGTTCAAGTACAGTTGTCTCTATTTTCTACCCAACACTGCCCTCCACCCTAGCCATCCCCACCTCCCACCCTTAATCTCACCCTGCCTTGGTGTTATCCATGTGTCCTTCATACATGTTCCTGAAAACCCCTCCTCCTTCCCCTCCCTTTATCCCTTCCCACCTCCCCTCTGCTACTGTCAGTTTTTTCTCAATTTCACTGTTTCTGGTTATATTTTGCTTGCTTGTTTGTTTTGTTGATTAGGTTCTACTTATAGGTGAGATCATATGGTATTTGTCTTTTACTGCCTGGTTTATTTCACTTAGCATAATGCTTTCCAGTTCCATCCATACTATTGCAAAGGGTAGGAGCTCCTTCTTTCTTTCTGTTGCATAGAATTGCATCATGTTAATGTACCATAGTTTTTTTTTCTCCACTCATTTACTGATGGGCACTGAGATTGCTTCCAGCACTTGGCTATTGTAAATTGCACTGCTATGAACATTGGGGTGAATAGGGTCTTTTGAATTGGTGTTCCAGGACTCTTAGGGTATAGGTCCAGCAGTGAAATTGTTGGGTCAAAAGACAGTTCCATTTTTAGTTTTTTGAGGAAATTCCATACTATTTTCCACAGCAGCTTCACCAGTCTACATTCTCACCAACAGTGCATTGGGGTTCCCTTGTCTCCACAACCTCTCCAACACTTGTGGTTTGTTGATTTGTTTATGATGGCCACCCTGACTGGTGTGAAGTGGCATCTCACTGTGGTTTCAATTTGCATCTATCTGATGGCTAGTGATGCTGAACATCTTTTAATATGTCTCTGGGCACTTTGTATGTTTTCCTTTGGAGAAGTGTCTGTTCAAGTCCTTTACCCATTTTTTAATTGGTTTGTTTTTCTTCCTGGAGTGGACTTATGTGAGTTCTTTTTTTAAATATGTTTTATTGATTATACCATTACAGTTGTTCTATTCCCCCCTCTTCATTCCCCTCCACCCGCACACTCCCTCCCCCACCATTCTCCCCCTCTTAGTTTATAACCACGTGTCTCAAGTTCTTTAGATTCTATATTTCCCCCACTATTCTTGCCTCCCCCTTATCTATTTTCTACCTACCCTCTATGCTATTTTCTGTACCTTCTCCCCTCTTCTCCTCCTCCCACTCCCCTGTTGCTAACCCTCCATGCGTTCTTCATTTCAATGGTTCCACTCCTGATCTAGCTGTCCTCTTGGTTTGCTTTTCTTTTAGGTGTGGTTGTTAATAACTGTCAGTTTGCTGTCCTTTCACTATTAATATTTTTCATCTTCTTTTTCTTATATAAGTCCCTTTAGCATTTCATATAATAAGGGCTTGGTGGTGATGAACTCCTTGAACTTGACCTTATCTGAGAAGCACTTTATCTGTCCTTCCATTCTAAATGAAAGTTTTGCTGGATAAAGCAATCTTGGCTGTAGGTCTTTGGATTTCATGACTTGGAATACTTCTTTCCAGCCCCTTCTTGCATGGAAGGTCTCTTTTGAGAAATCCACTGACAGTCTGATGGGTACTCCTTTGTAGGTGACTGTCCCCTTATCTCTTGCTGCTTCTAGGATTCTCTCCTTCATTTTAGTCTTGGCTAATGTAATTATGATGTGCTTTGGTGTATTCCTTCTTGGGTCCTACTTCTTTGGGACTCTCTGAGCTTCCTGGATTTCCTGGAAGTCTATTTCCTTTGCCAGACTGGGAAAGTTCTCCTTTATTATTTGTTCAAATAAGTTTTCCACTCGTGGCTGTTTCTTTCCCCCTTCTGGTACCCCTATAATCCGGATGTTGGAACTTTGAAAGATGTCCTGGATGTTCCCAAGCCTCTCCTCATTTTTGTGAATTCTCATTTCTTCATTCCTTTCTGGTCGGATGTTTTGTTCTTCCTTCTGGTCCATTCCATTGATTTGAGTCCCAGGGTCCTTTCCATCGCTATTGGTTTCCTGGACATCTTCCTTCATTTCAATTAGTTTAGCCTTCATATGTTCCTCTAATTTGTGACTATAATCAACCAGTTCTGTGAGCATCCTGATAAACAGTGTCTTGAATTGTGCTTCTGAGAGGCTGGCAATTTCTCGGTGCCTTAGAGTTATCGGCTCCGGGACTTTGAGTTGCCATCTTTTGGCCTGTTTTTGCCTGTTACATAGCAGGATCGGAGCCCTAGGTCTTCACCTGAGCAGGGCAACTCAGTTGCTGGGTTGTGACGATGTATGTGGGGGCGGGATCAAAGAGGAGCAATGGCCTCCCGTCCTCCCGTCTGCCGTCCCCTGCCTGGGCCCCCACAGGTGTGGCACCTGCCACCGTCACCGGCCCGCGCATTTTGTCCCACTGCACCCAGTGTGCCACCGCTGTCAGCCCTCACTACGTGGGGCCTTCGTGGTCCATCTCACTGTGTGAATATGCAACCGCGGTCAGTCTGCCCCACACCCTGACTGGGTCCAGGCCACTTGCGCGCCTAGGTCTGGGTATCTTTCCTACCTGACCCTGCTCCGCTGCTGGCTCCGCCCCTCTTACCGTCCCAGTGGAAGGATTAGTTGTAGTCGGACTTCTGTATAATTCAATTTTCTGTTTTTTGGCTGTGTCTTTGTTCTCCAAACCTTTGTTGTATTCAAACTTGGTTGTGGGAGAAGGCACAGTGTTTCCATCTATGCCTCCATCTTGGCGGAAGTCTCTGTGAGTTCTTTTTTTTTTTTTAGAGATTTTATTTATTTATGTATCTTTAGAGGGGAAGGAGAGAGGGAGAGAAACATCAATGTATGGTTGCCTTTCATGTGTCCCTTGCTGGGAGTTGGCCTGCAGGGAACTGGCCTGCAACCCAGGCATGTGCCCTGACTGGGAATTGAACTGCAATCCTCTGGTTCACAGGCCTGTGCTCAATCCACTGAGCTACACAAGCCAGGGCTGTCTCTGTGAGTTCTTAATATATTTTGGAGATCAAACTCTTATCTGAGGTATCATTGGCAGATATGTTTTCCTGTATGGTTGGTTCTCTTTTTGTTTTAATACTGTTTTCATTAGCCTTGCCAAGGAGGTAAAAGACCTGTACTCAGAAAACTACACAACAATGAAAAAAGAAATTAAGGAAGACACAAACAAATAGAAGCAGGTACCATGTTCATGAATTGGAAGAAGTAACATCATCATAATGTCCATACTACCCAAAGCAATTTAAAAATTCAATGCAATACCTATTAAAGTACCAATGGCATATTTCACATATATAGAACAAACATTTCAAAAATTTATACGGAACCATAAATGACACCAAATAGCCAAAACAATTTTGAGAAAGAAGAACAAAGTAGGAGAGATCACAATACCTGATACCAAATTGTCAACAAGGCCACTATAATCAAAACAGTCTGGTACTGACATAAGAAACGACCCATAGACCAATAAAAGAGAATAGAGAGACCAAGATTAAACCCAAGTCTCTATGACAAAGAGGCCAGCAGCATAAATTGGAGTAAAAATATCCTCTTCAACAAATAGTGTTGGAAGATCTGCACAGTTACATGAAATAAATAAAATTCGATCACCAATTCACACCGTACACCAAAATAAATTCAAAGTGGATAAAACACTTAAATATAAGCCGTGACACAATAAAAGTCTGAGAGGAGAACATAGGCAGGAAAATATTCCATGCAGATATTCCATGCAGCAATATGTCACCTAGAGCAAGGGACATACAGGAAAGAATAAACAAATGGAATCTCATCAAAATAAAAAGCTTCTGCACAGCTAAAGGATGAAACTTTTAACAGAATATATTTGTTCTTTTCTTTCATGGTTTTCCTCAGTGTGACCAGTACCTTCACTGTCTCTCCCCGACCCTCACTGTTGTGACCAACTAAAATGTATATAAATTACATGTCATTTGTTTCATTGTCAATTCCCTACTAACTATTGCTGATAGATAAGTTTTACAGAAATAGCTAATGTTTTCAAGATCTATCAATTATGAAAAATAACAGGCTTCAAGAAGAACAACTCATGCAGCCACAAATAATTATCTAATATTTTCAAAGCCACAGATTTTACACAAAACAATTCCCAATCAAACTAATTTTATATTGCATATGAAGTATTTGATGTGAATTCAAACTAGAGAGAATGTTGGAATAGTGATGGAACACAATCCAATAAACAATGCACATAAATGGAGCAGCCTGTAATACAGAGGTTAGATGTGCACATTGAGATAAACCACCCTACACATCATCATCAAATCAGTGAAAGTTCTCTTCTTGACAATCTTTATTTTATTTTCCATGGAAGGTATGTGTGAATCATAAATTATTAGATTCACTTTGGCAATTTACAATGATGTTTTGAAGGTCAGAGCTCCTTCTCTGTCTGGACACTCACTGTCTATCCAAATAAAATGAAGCCTAACAAGTCATTCCTTTCTTTCCCAGCCAATGAACAGACATCTAAACTCCTCACCATATTGCTTATGCTCCACAAATGTGTAACAAGCACTTTCCTCCGCCACTACCCCCATCAGTCATTTCTCATAAACCTCTGGTAAGAATTTGAATTTCTGATTTGCTTAAGGAAATGTCTTGAGCATCTAATTACACTTAAGTCCTGTTAGGAGACAGTCTTTCTACATTCACTTGTACTATTGCCTGACCCAGACATCATTTGGATTCCAAGTAAATTGCAGTCAGCATTCCGCCTCAGCTGGTTTCCTGACAGCTATGATGACTCTTATTTCACCTTGGATGTCTACTCTGCAGAGCAGTCCTTATTTGAACTAAGAAATCTAACAAAATAAAGACTAGTGCAAAATGTTAAAAAGAGCACAAACCTAGTCTAGAGAATAGATTTCCTTAAGAAAGCTAAGGGCATGACTCAGCTGACACCTATTAAGAGAGGGTGGCTTTGTACAAATAGAATAACTTAGAGAGCCAAGGCAGATGTTTTAAAACTCGATTCTGAAGTGCATAATTAGTAATTATATTCACTTTGACCCAGTCACTTCTCCTTATAAAATTAATTTATTTTAACTTATGATCTGTTCTCACTTCTCATGCTAAAAGACAGCTAAAGTAGGGATATGCTCATTTTTTTTCAGTAAAATACACTCACAGAAAAGATACACTCACATATTTTTCAGAAAAGATACACTCACACTCATTTTCTAAAATGTGTTTAGAAGTGCTAAAACTTTATTAGGGAAAAACTCTTTGGTCATTTCAATAAATAATCTTAACAAGATATTGACCTCAAAAGAGCATAAATCTAGTTACATCAGAATACACTTCAAATAATATAGCTAGAATATATTAGTGAATTGTGATAACCAAAATATACATTTTGTGAAATGTTTTCTTTAGAAATAAAAGTAATAAAAGTAAATACAATCATTTTAAAATGTGTTTTTGAACTAACTCTTTAGCATAGTAGAATGTGATCTTTAGAAGTTATTGCCAAATATATCACAGATTGCCTAAGCGCATATTGGCTATTTTCATAATGCTGTGATAAAAGTTTCATATTAACAACAAGAACAAAAATAAGCATTAACCCATCGGATAGTTGCAATATTTCAGGCATGGTGTTCGGCACTTGACATGTGTTCTATAACTGAATCTCACAATAACTGAACAAGGTTGCTACTAAAGGCACTCATTTTATAAATGAGAAAAATCATCCTTGCTCATGGAAATAGTAGACATTTGAATTTCTGTGTAAGACACTATTAAAACTTTTTCATTGTATAAAATCTAATTTCTAACTATTTCTGAGATCAATAAAGTATCCAGTTACTGCATATTATGACATATACAGCTTGGGGTTTTCACATTAATAAAAATACCTTTTCATTACAGAATCCACAATTTTTAGCCATTTAAAATAACTATGGTTGTATAATTTACACATCAAAGTTTTCCATGTTTTCCAGTGGAGCTCCTTTTGTATTCCATGATGACTACTAAGGTTTCTCATGATCCACAAAAACTGTTTTATTGACTCTCTACAGCCTTAGAGTTTTCTATGAGCCTTGGTACACAAGTTCTACAGAGTTTGACCCAGTGGGAAAATAGAATGTCTTGAATAATTTTTGGTGAGTTTGGAATCTGCTAAAGTGAAAATCAGATTATTTCTTGCTTATACATATTTTTTGGTTCCAGTACTTCAGTGTAATTTTTTAAATTTCTAACTTTGAAGAAAAACTGTCAAAACCTCATCAACTAATTCAGCTACTAGGAATGGCACTGATTGCACACAAATAAATTTGTCTAAAATAAAGTCTGTCTTACATTTCAAAATTCAAAAATTTTATTGAGAATAATTTCTGGTTGATCCATGGTATTTACTTTTTAAAATATAAATATACAGATATGAAGAGCGATACTATCTCTGTGAGGTAGAAATGAAGAGATTTTGGTGTAACTGCACCTAATTTAACTCAGACTGAGGTGGCATTTTAGTAATTTACATAATAGATTTTTGTTGTAAATTAAGCTTGTAACTCTAGTCTTAAAATTTTCTTTAAAAAGCACTGAAAAACTTGCTTACTCTATCAAAACAGCTGAAATCACTTGCCTCATAGAATTAAAGTTTCTGAAGCATTGCTTATGGAAAAGCCCACATAAAATACATCACTAGGTAATTAAATTGAATTACTTTGGCTTCACTTTTTGCTAACAAAGCAAAATTTCTTAGCCCTGCCATATCCTACTATGTATTAAAGGAAAAAATCCTTCATAACTATTCTTTATATAGTGAAATCAAAGATGAGTTGTTTTTAAAATCAAATCCATTTGATATGCCTCATAGTTTTTATAATGGTTCCCCAAAGGTCAGTTTTGGTAATAATTTTCTTAAGGAATGTGCTCAAACACTAACTTTTTTGCTCTTATTTGTTTCAAATGAATCTTTACCTTTATTCATGCTCTGTTTCATCCAGTTATAAATTCTCATGCAGAGTAATATACCGACAAATCAGTCTAAAGAGGTTGGCCCAATTTTTTAATGAGTCTTCAGGGTAAATTCTCTGTTCCTTATGAAAGGCTATGTAACACTGAAAAATTATTGCCTAACAATTTTAATGAAACCACATAGTTCATACAAAGAAGAAAAAATTGAATAAATTTCAAATAGAGAATTCTTTTAATTGGCTTCAGAAAATATATGACTAATATTTTAGCTAAAGAAAAACAAAGCAATTATAAAATTTCCTCAAAAATGTGCAAAACCACCCAATACCACATTCTTAATTCTAAAAAGATATTTTGTTACCAAAGAAACACCATCCCCCCCCTCTTTGTTTAATATAAAACTAGTTAGTGTGGGAGAAAAAGCAAACCTAGACATTGGAACTTGAGCAACAAATCTAATGCTCACAGCTAAGCCTATATGTAATTACACATTTATCTGAAGCTTAAAATGAAGCCATACTGTGCTCCCAGTAGACATAGTGTCACAAAAAATTTACTTAAGACAAGGTCACTGAGCAACCCACGAAATATCAAACATCTCTATCCCTCTTACTAAATGGGTGACTACCACTTCTTTACCTTCCATATCTTCATCCTTACGCTTCCTACAGCTGATAAGATTTACTGATATGACCAATTACAAAATTGTCCCCACTCCCTGATGACCTACTTGAAAACCTCCTCCACTTCTTTAGACCTCTTGCCAAATTACTGAACCAATGCCCCAATTGTACTGGTGCTTTCTGACAGCCTCTTACTGAGATGTGCCAGGGCTCCCACGATGATTGGTTTTCTTGATCCAACCAATACTAAATCCAACTTGCTCAGCTACAAGTGTGCTCCTTGTGACTTTGGCTGAAGGCACTCATAGTAGCAAAGCTAATAAGTTATTCATACAATATTAGAGTCTTTTCCAAAGATAAACTTTTATGAGCAAATTTGCATACAACTAGATCTTCAAATTAATTTTTAAATATCTCAGTAGAATAGAATAAATTGCAGTTAAAATCTTTGAAATCTCAAATCAGGGCTTGCTTTTTGTCTAGGATAATTAAGCTCTACTCTAATATATGCTCTTTTTTTCTTAGAGAATAAGGTGATTCCTTGCCTTGCATTAATTCTTGTTTGAAGGCCTTTATTAGTGGTTCTCAGTTTTTTCTACCATAGGCTCAATAAAACCAATTATTTAAGCTTTTCTTTAATCATCACTAACTAATACTTAAACCATTTTAACAGCTCTCCTTTGACAATTTTGTTACCTCATGGGTATTGCAAGACTGCCTAATCTAACCAAAAATATAAAATAGAAACTTGAGTCATAATTTAGTTTGTTTTTAATATAACTTATGTATAGATATAGTGTTTATATTAATATAATAGTTTTAAGAATAAGAGATCATCTTCTGTTCTTTTTTTTAATTTTTAAAAAATCCTCACCCCAGGATATTTTTTCTTTGCTTTTAGAGACAGGAAGGGGGAGAGAGACAGACATCAATGTAAGAAAGAAGTATCTATTGGTTGCCTCTTGTATGCGCCCCTACCTAGGATTGAACCCACAACCTAGGTATGTGTCCTGACCAGGAACTGAAACTGCAAAATTTTTTATATAAGAGACAATGCTCCAACCAACTAAGCCACACCAGCCAGAGCCATCTTTTATTCTAAAATATATTGTTTTATGAAATATAGATCTAGTTACTTGGACACAGAGAAACCAAGTCTTTTTCATTTTTATATATATTAATAAAATGAATTCTCAATCTCTGCTTACAGACTGCCTCCTTACCAAATTCTGTTATTATACACCAGCTGACAGTCTTAAATGACATTCAAACTGTATGTTTAAGACTCCTTGGCAGTAGGAGATTATTAGTTATTCTGTAAAGTGGTCTTGGAGATTCCATTCCCCCTAAAGCCCTCAATCTAGTTTTTAAGATCAGATACAAATGTATATATTTTGTTATTGTCTTCTTGGCATATTTTGCAGTTTCTTCACAACATTGAAAAGTCGAAATAATATAACATAAAACAAAGCCTCCCATTGGGGAGACTTCAAGATATTTTAAAACTTTGTGTGCTTTGGATTACAACTTCCACTCCTGATCATCTACTATAGAAACGCAATGTAAAATTACATCATATTCTCTGCAAAAATTAGGGGTTAAAATAGTAAATGGCTAGTATGAGATAAGCATTATGCTTTTACATAAGTCATACAACTCTTAGGCATTAAGAGTTAAGAACAAGGTTTTCTACAATCATAAATATGGAAAACAAAGAAAAATAGGCATAGAAAAATGAGAGATAGGTCAGAAACATATTATAAGGTTATATTGTTTGTTCTAAATATCAATAGTGTCATAATATTTTTCTTAACACATTTCTCTATATTTTATAAAATATCAATACTCACTGAATTTTATTTTACGGGAATACATTTTGCACTGAAATTTTTATTTTTATTTTAATATATGCCACTCTAAAGTGATTTGTACATTTAAAATGTAAAATATCAGTGAAAATGTTGCTGTGTGGAATATACGAGATTTTTCTGCCTATGTTCTCCTCTAGGACTTCAGTGGTGTCATGACTTACATTTAAATCTTTTATCCACCTTGCATTTATTTTTGTGTATGGTGTAAATTTGTGCTCGAGTTTCATCTTTTTGCATGTAAAAGATGAAACATCATCTCTCCCAACATCATTTGTCAAGTGCTGGAAGCAACCTAGGTGCCAATTAGTAAATGAGTGGATCAAAAAACTATGGTACATTTACACAATGGAATTCTATGCAGCAGAAAGAAAGAAGGAGCTCCTACCCTTTGCAACAGCATGGATGGAACTGGAGAGCATTATGTTAAGTGAAATAAGCCAGGCGGTGAAAGACAAATACCATACGATCTCACCTTTAACCAGAACCTAATCAACAAAACAAATGAAGCGAGCAAAATATAACCAAAGACACTGAAATAGAGAACAGGCTGACAGTGACCAGAGGGGAGAAGGGAGGGAATTTCAGGGGAAATGGGATAAGGTTTGTAGGAACAAGTATAAAGGACACATAGACAAAAACAAGGTGGGGTGGAAATGGGAGGGAGGTGGGGAGGACTGAGGGATGGGCTGTGATGAGAGTAAAAGGCAGAAAACTGTACTTGAACAACAATTAAAATAAATGAACAAATAAAAGAAATTTCACCAATAAATCAATAAATAAATTAAATGTAAAATAATTTGACAATCTAAATTAATTAGTATATTTTTAATAATTAGACATAAGATACATATGGATATATGACCAAGAAACATTTTTAAATGCAGTCTCAACTATGATTAATTTACAATTAAAGAATAGTTTATGATTCAAGATGAACCCAAGTAAAACACGTATATACAATTAGAAGCTATGTCTGCCTTTGTTATTATTTCTGTACATTTTTTCTGTAATATAATCTTAACATTTTTGTAAATTGTTTTTATTTTATAAAGCATTGCTACTTAGAACTGTAAAGTTTATATTACATGTCGATCTTGCATGAAGTAACAGAAACTGATTTTGGATTACTTAAGAAAAAAATTATTTTATTCCAAGAAGTTTGTTCATATGCTAGAATTGAGAGGGAATTTGGAGATAAGTTTTGGAGAATGGCCAGAACTTGTTTGGGCTAAAAAGCAGGAAATACTGTCTGGAGCCCACGGCAGCCTTATAAGAATACTGCGACTACTGCTGCCGCCTGTATTGTGATGCCGCACTGCAGCTGTGAGCGTTCCGGACCGTGATCCGGAAGAAGGATCTGGCCTCTCCAGCCACCTAGGGAAGCTAACCAGACTTAACACCTTCGTGGGTTTTCCTTTAAACAATGCAAAAGTAAAAGATGTTTTCGACAAAGGCGTATTATATTACCTTTTTGTATTATTATCTTCACAATCATTCAACATAAAAACGAAAAGTTCAGCCTTAAATATGTACCCTTTCATCCCACTCACTCATTGTATTCTCATGTCTTATCAAGTTTAAATGTTTTTAACATCCATGTCCTATTTGAGTTCTGAAAATCTCTGCCTTAATACATGCCCTCGATAATACTTACCAAAGCTGTTGAAATAATATCCACATTTCCTTTCATGAGAGATGCTAAGAATATACATCAGTCCTGAACTGTTCTCCGAGTAATTATATGTCCTTGGCATATAAAGGAAAAAGCAATAGAAACAGAAGAAAACTTGACAAACACCAATGATTTATCAAGTCATCTTTAGAAATTGACTGATCAGGGTGAAAACAATAAATAATAGGAGGAAAACATCTGAATCAAGAAGCTTGGTTTAATAATTATTGTTTAAGTTTTCTATTGCATTCCTAACAAATTATCACAAAGTTAGTGGCTTAAACAATACAAATTTATTATCTGATAGTCTGTAGGGTGGCGCAGTTCTCACTGAGCTAAAAATCCAGGTGCTAATGAGGCTGTGCTCAATTCTGGAGGCTCTAGGGAAGAATTTGCTTTGCTTTGTCTGGCTTCTTAGAGGCTGCTCGCATATTCCTCAACTCCAGCTTCCTCCTGATCTCTTCCAAACCAGCAAAAAACCACACCTCCTGCAGTCTCTTCAATTGTCTCATCCCTCTTCCTGACCACAGCTAGGAGAGTTTCTCTGTGTTTAAGGAGTCATATGCTTAGACCAGGAACTCCCAGATAGATTAGAATAATCCTCCCATTTTATGAAACTTAACCTTAATTACATCTGCAAATTGCTTTTTATCATGTTAAGTTAACATATTCACAGGTTCTAGAGATGAGGGCATGGACATCTTTTGAGGGTCTTATTCTGCCTGTACAGATATAGTTAGATTTTGAACCTCCATGAACAGGAATAGACATTGCTTTCAAACCCATGTGGATGTTCCACACACACGCATACACACGATGGACATAAAGGCAACACTGACAAATACTAAAATGTAGAAATAATGTGGAAAGTTCTGTCTGCATACAATAGAATCATATTATATATAATAAAATAGCTAATATATTTATAGATATAAAAATTCATAAACCCTATGATATTTAGATGAATTGAAAAGGATGTCGTGGCTGGTCCAATGATCATGGGTTACCAGAACTCAACTAGAGTTAGTGAAGAGGATGTTGTAAGGGAATTACAACCTAATCATAGATATATAACATTGAAAACAGTGCATCAAAAGCTTGACGGTAGAACTAAAATGATACTCAAAGGAACACACCTTCCTTATCCTTATTTATAATCAAATACAAAGACTAAAAATAAATAAGATTATTCATCTTCCAAAAAAATCTAGAGAGAGGACAACAAAATAAAAAACTAGCAATAATACAATTTGAAGAAAAAATAGAGTAACTGATAAAAAACAGTGATTCATGGGAAGACTTAGGTGGGTAATGCTTTCTTGTTTATGGCACAGAGAGAGAGAGAGAGACCCAATCCCACTTCCTGGTTCCTCTCTGATCCAATTTCTCACTAACTCTCCCTCTCTAATTTAATTCTCTTGTTCACCAACAGCAATACTGTTTGTTGTTCTTGGAAAATTCCAGCCATGTTCTCCTTCAGAACTTTATACCTGCTTATCCTTCACCTGAAAACTTTTTCACCAGATACCCACATGAAGAATCACTGTAGCTATTTATTTATTTTCATCATAATCTCTGCTAATGGCACGATTTAACATTGGAACCATTTCTTCTTCCTATCCTTATTTTTAAATATGTTTTCCTCTGTAATTTTTTGCCATCATTGGAGGTACTATGTTTAATATTCACCGCCTTCCACTAGTCTATAAATCCTAATAAAGCCCAATATTTTACTTAGTTTCTTCATTTTATCCCAATAACTGAAAAGTGAATATCCAGTATGTAATAAGTACCAATGAACAATTGTTTAAAAATACAAAAATGAACAGGAAAAAACAATTTTTAAAAGAGCTATAGATATATAAAAGATAAAAATTACAAAAAAATGCAACTTTATAGAAATGAGTTCAAATCTAGATGAAATTTTATTATTCTTTATGAAAATGTAAGAATGATATTTTAAACATTTAGTACCTACAGAATAACACCACAACTGAAAAACAACTGATCTTAATATTTTATTATATTTTCATTTTAATTATAGGTGATATACTAGGTATTAGTTTCAGGGGTACAACATAATAATTCAACATTTGTCTACCTTACAAAGTAATTGCCATAATAAGTCTACTAACAGTGTGACATTGTACAATCGTTATGATAGCATTGACTGTATTCACCATGCTGTACATTACACCCCCATGACTTATTTGATAACCGAAAGCTTGTAATTCTTAATCCTTTCCCCCTTTTTTTCATCCTGCATACCTTTCTCTTTGACAACCATCATTTTGCTCTATGTACGAGTTTGTGTCTGTTTTGTTTTGTTTGTTCATGTGTTGGGTTGTTTTTTTTTTTTTTTTGATTCCTCAAATGAGGAAAGTATATGGTATGTGTCTTCTTTTCTGGTTTATCTTACTTAACATAATACTCTCTAGATTCATCAATGTTATTGCATATGGAAAGATTTTATTCTTTTTCTGGCTGCATAATATTTCTATATGTAATCTTATAATATATACAACACATATATAGTCTTTATTTATCTATTGATGAACACACTGGTTGCTTCCATATTCCAACACTATGCTGCAGTGGACATAGGGGTGCACATATCTTTTTGAATTATTGCTTTTGTTTTGTTCAGAAGTAGAATTGTTGTCTTATAATATAGCTCTCTTTTTAATTTTTTGAGCAAATTGTCATACTTTTTTCCATAGTGGTCACACCAATCTACAACAATCCCATCAACAATGCATGGGGGTTCCCTTTTCTCCACATCCTCATCAACACTTGTTATTTGTTGTACTCTTGGTAATAGTTAATATGACAGGTGTGAGGCAATATCTCACTGTGTTTTGATTGGGATTTTCTGGTGACTAATGAGGCTGAGCATCTTTTCCTGTGTCTATGGGCCATCTGCATGTGTTCTTTGATGAAATGTCTATTTAGGTTCTTTGTCCATTTTTTAATCTTTTAATTTTTTTATTGTTGTTCAAGTACAATTGTCTCAGTTTTCCCCCACCCTGCCTTCCCACACCACCTCTCCCTGCCTCCCACCCTCAAACCAAACTCTCCTTGGCTTTGTCCATAGGTTCTAGGTCCATTTTTTATTGGATTTATGTTTTTTTGTTTTGATGTTGGGTTATATGAGTTCTTTATAATCAAATTTTAACCCCTTATTGAAGATGCCATTTGTAAATTTCTTCTCCCAACATGATGTTGGGAATTAACATTGACACTTCATCTTTTAATGTTTTTTTTCACTGTGCAAAAATCTTTTTAGTTTAATATAGTCTTATGTTTATGTTTGCTTTTTTTTTGCCTTTGCCTAAGGAGACATATCCAAAAAAACAAAATATTGTTAAGACTAATGCCAAAGAGTTTACTGCCTATGTTTTCTTCTAGGAGTTTTATGGTTTCGGGTCTGACATTTAAGGCTTTACCATTTTGAGATTACTTTTGTATATGGTGTAAGAAAGTGGTCTAGATTCATTTTGTGTGTGTGTATCTCTCCAGTTTTCCCAACACCGTTAATTGAAGAAACTGTCTTTTCTTTTTTTTTTAAGATTTTATTTATTTATCTTTAGAGGGGAAAGGAAGGAGAGAAGTATCAATGTATGGTTGCTTCTTGTGAGTCCCCTCCTAGGAACTGGCCTGCAACCCAGGCATGTGCCCTGACTGGGTATCGAACTGTGATTGTCTGGTTCACAGACCCGCACTCAATCCACTGAGCTACACCATTCAGGGCAAGAAATTGTCATTTCTGTATTGTACATTCCTATTCCTTTATCAGAGATTCATTGACCATGTCAGCATGGGTTTATTTCTAGGCTCTTTATCTTGTTCCATTTCTAGCCTCTTTATTCTGTTTTTGCGCCAGTAGCATTATTGTTTTGATTGCTATAGCTTTATAGTACATTTTGAAAACAGAGCTTAATAAGTTTAGCCCTGGCTGGTATAGCTCAATGGATTGAGCGTGGGCCTGTGAACCACAGGATCGCGGTTCAATTCCCAGTCAGGGCACATGCCTGGGTTGCAGGCCAGTTCCCAGCAGGGGACTCACAAGAAGCAACCATACATTAATGTTTCTCTCCTTCCCTTCCCCTCTAAAGATAAATAAATAAAATATTTTTTTTTAAAAAGTTCAGTGATGATCTTCTTTGGTCAAGATTACTTAGATGATCTTAATATCTTATTTTATATTTATTGTATTTTTTCCATTACCATTTAGTCCCTTAAACCCCCTTCCCTCATAATCACTACATTGTTGTCCATGTTCATGAGTCCATTTTCCTTCTTGCTCAATCCTTCCACCCCCTACTGTCTGTCTCTATTTTGCTTGTTAGTTCAGTTTGTTCACTAGATTCCATATATAAATCAAAACATATGGTATTTGTCTTTCTCTGACTGGCTTATTTCACTTCACATAATGTTCTCTAGATTCATCCATGCAGTCACAAAGGGTAAAACTTTCTTCTTTTTCATGGTCTAGGAGTATTCCATTGTGCAAATGTCCCACAGTTGTTTTATCTTCTCATCTTCTGATGGACACTCGGGCTGCTTCCATATCTTGGTAAATAATGCTGTAACAAACATAAGGGTGCTTTTGTTCTTTTGAATTACTGTTTTGGATTCCTTGAGATATATTCCCAAAAGTGGGATTTCTCAGTCAAAAGGCAGATCCATTTTTAATTTCTTAAGGTACCTGGATACTGCTTTCCACAGTGGCTGCAGCAGTCTGCATTCCCACCAACAGTGCAAAAAGTTTCCCCTTTCTCCACACCCTCTCCAGTACTTGTTGTTTGTTGATTTTTGATGATAGCTATTCTGACAGGTGTGAGATGATATCTCATTGTGGGTTTAATTTGCATTTCTCTGATGATTAGTAACATTGAACATCTTTTCATATCTCTATTGACCATCTCTTTGTCCTTTTATAAACTGGCACTTTTGAAATAAAGTTATATCTTTAATTGCATAATTTTTTTCAAAGTGCATTGTTTGAGAAAGTTTTGAAGGTGACTTGAGTAATAGGGGTTGAAAAGGCAGGAGTAAGGGCAAACAGTTAAGAGCTGGTACATAGCTAAATGCAGATATCTGGGCTTTCCTGTGATATAAATGGTACATAGATTTAAGTTACTTTTATAAGATTAAGGTACTTTACCCTTATAAAGCATAGATTTAAGTTACTTTTATAAAGATTAAGGTACTTTACCCTAATTTTAATGTATAATGATTCAACCAATAACAGTCATATATAGAAACAAAATAGTTTTATTGTATGGTCATTTTATGGTCTTTGTCTTGTACATGGACTGTTTTCTCTATATTCATTATATTTATTACTGTTTTTAATAGTTATTGTTTTTCTATTCACCAGCTCTCCCCCATTTTTTTAATAGCATCCAAGTTTTCCTTTGGGGAACCAGCTTTCTTCCAGTTTTATTTATCTTCATGATTTTGATAGTATTAAACCCCACCTAGCTCCAAGGATAAGTCCCAATGGCATCATCCAATCCACATAATCTTATCCCTTTGCTGAAAGGTTGGTTTAGGAATGAGTAGTAGCCCCAGTAAAAAAAGAGCTAACATTCCCTGGCCAAATTCAGGAGTTGATGTCATGATAATCAGAGTTCAAGCTTTTCTTTCTCCTTACTATTAACCAAAGACCTTGTAGCACTGGTTGTTAGTGACAGCCATTCTCTACACAGAGTGGGGAAGCCTGAAGCCTAAGCCAGCCTGGCATTGCTGAAAAAGTCACAGAAAAGAGAAGCTGGATTCCTGCTTGGGTCACTTCTGCCACCAGACTTACCACTGGGCTTTTCAGTGGCACAAATCTGTTGATCTTTCTCACTTTTAAAGCATAATTGAATTGGTTTATTCTTCATAAGGACAAAGTGTGGTGTGTGTGTGAGAGAGATATAAAGTCTGGACTTTGAAAAAAATCAGGTTTTTTTTAAATTGAGAGAGATTTTATATGTATCAATTCTTTCTCTTCTCTGGCATAGCCTAAACTCTTATTCTTCACATCAAATTAAAATAGTCATTAGTTTTGCTTCCTTAACCAGTGGGTTTATTTCCTGAACCATAAAATACATCTAGGTATGAATATGTAGACACTTATTCAGTGCATTATTACAGATTAAGATAATTGGCTCTGTAATTACAATGTTTCTCTTTAGCAAAATGGAATCAGAGCACTAATACTGCAATTTGTACACTGATCCCTTTATATCATTCTGTCAGACTTCTGGCCTTCAAAGGTTTCCACAGTCTATTCTAATACGGCATAATTCAGTCATTTTGCTCTCTGCACCATTTGTAAGAATGTGCTCATTAATTGCTTTCTATTTCAACCACCATGCCCTAATTTAAAACCGTGTCCTTTTCTTCAACACTTTTGCCATGATGTTTTAAACTCTTTCTCAGGGAAAAAATAACAATCCCAGATCTTTGTTGAAGACATGATGAACTATTTCCATGAAGGCTCATTTACAAAAAACAACAAAGTTCTCTTATTAGAAACAAGGGAACAATCAATTCAGATTTTAAAAAAAAGAAGTGACCTATGCCTACTCAACCCCAAGTGAACTTTTTCTATGGTTTAAAATTGGGTTAGCTTGTTTCTATTTGTTTTCTTTTTCATTTTTATGCCTCTGCGCGCTTGCAGCTGGACTGACTCTGGGAGGAACAATTTTGACCAGAGAGCTTTTTCTCATATTTCCAATTTGATTTCAACCTCTACGAGAAAGGTTAGGATAATCAAAAGAACGTTGAGTTTCTTATCTGGACTTCATCTTTAAAGCTTGAAAGGATTGACCATCACTAGTTTATAATTTTCAGTATTCCCTTCTGGGCTAGAATATTTGTTATGATTTCAGTATCTCTGATCTTTCCCTCTGTCTCTGTCTTATTCTCTTTCTTCCTCTGTCTTTCAAAGATAAAATCTTTCCCATTTTCCTCTCACATTGATTTGTTTATTTTCAGCTCTTTCATCTTTGAAAGGTTAACTTTGGAACCATGGCTAGAGAAACATTGGAAAGTCAACTAGGAAAATATATTAGATAAAGATGTTAGTTAAGTTTATGAGTTTTCTCTTGTTAGAAAAATATCAGTCCAACATTTAGCTATTTGCATAGATATTGCAATTATGACAATATTAAATGCATAATATTTGTAACAGCTACTTGTAGTAATTCACTTTATTGTGCCATGGATATAATTAAGAAGTTTTAAACTAATTTTGTATATATTTTTATTTGAAATGAAATAACTAAAAACATTATTTTTGTAACATGGTATTTTATTACACCAAGCAATTAGAGCCATTATTGGTTTCATTACTTTTTTTTTATGGGCACAGAAATAGAGAAGAAAACTAGGGGCATTTAGATACTATGAATTTAATTTACCATTTTACCAGAGAATCTAAGATTTGGAGAAAAGGGATATATGGGTATCAGACATGAATTGAGAATCAGCAAAAGAGGATACTAGAACAATAAAAGAAACTTCTGATTATTCCCCATGATACTTTGATTCACTACACCCTTGTTTGCTCATGAAATAGTGATATTCAAAATTGTATTGAATGAGTGATAGTCTAGATCACTTATCATAAAAGATGTATTAAAATTAACAACAAAGCATGGGAAAACTATTGTGTCAGCTTTTTATTTAGCTAATTTCAATATTATACCTAAATTTAAAAGCCTTGCTACGGGGGTGGCTCAGTTTATGAATCAAGAATTAGCCATCAGAGAAATTCAGAACTCTAGCTCTTACTGACCTTCTGTATTTTAGAAAGTGAATTAATTTCTAACCCTGAATTTTCTGATCAGTGTAATGGGAAAATAGTATTTATTACATATAATTATTGTGAGAATTTATGCTAATATATGTAAAATACTACTGAAGATAGTGCCTAAAAACAACTAATATTTAGCCATTACTGGGAGTAGTATCAAAATTATTTCTTTATTTTCCTTTCCTTAAATTGAATATTTAGCTATTGCCCTGAAATTATTGATTTATAAGGTATTTATTTACTAATAACCTAAAATTATATTTATAAATTATAGTTGCCTTGCTAGAGGGAAACATTTTAGAATGCTTATGTTTAAGTAAGTACATTCTTATTTTATCTACAAATGCATATTTTTTAAAGATTTTATTTATTTGTTTTTAGAAAGGGGAAGGGAGAGAGACAGAGGAGAGAAACATCAATGTATGGTTGCCTCTCAAGCACGCCCTTCTGGGGACTTGGCCCAAAACCCAGACATGTGCCCTGACTAGGAATGGAACCAGCAACCCTGTGGTTCTCAGGCCTGTTGTAATCCACTGAACCACACCAGCCAGGGCTACATATGCATATTTTTAAAAAGACAAAGAATAAAGTAAAAAATAAGAAAACAATGTGACACTAGAAGATTAGACTATGGAGTCAGAAACACTTGAGTCTACATTAAAACATATTTGCTTTTAGTTGACGACTCTATGCAACTTCCAACTTTTTATAGCTCCAGCTTCCTCAATTGCAAAATAAAGATAATGGTGCCTAACTCACTGAGCAACTTTGAAAGTTAAACAAAATGATGTTCAGCAGAGCTCCTCAAAGGAACTAACCATCAAAGGGCTAACAATAATGATTAGTATGACCATCATTATTAATAAGATGGTGCTTTCTGAGTATTTTGAAGTCAAAGCATTGTCCCAGTAAAAAAAAAAAAAAACAAAAAAAAACTGGCCTATTGAAAGTGAGATGAACCTTTTAAAAATCTGTAGATCTTCATAGGCAAAAGGATGCTGAGCTGACATTTTGCTACCATCATACTGGAAAACTTACATTCACATTTTTCATATATAATAAATAATGGATGAGCTCATTTTAAACACATGAACTATTTTATGCTATATAATCCATCCCCTTCACAATCCCAAAAGGAAGTTTTTAACTCCCTTAAGGTTATTGTCAATATGAGACTTATTTTAACCTGCAAAGCTCCTCTGTCTCTTGTTCCTTCCCCGGCTGCATTTAACCAGTTTTAACTGGTGTCACCTCTTTGTGACCTCTACTGAGGTAAATGGCTGGAGCTTCTGGCAGGTTCATTTGCACTGTAATGAGTTCTGTCCACCAGTCTGCTAGGGACTGATGGGGAGAAGGAGATTACCTTCCACCACTCTCTATTAAATATGATTGACATGCCTGTATGATATCTGCTTCTTAACAGCCAGTGTTTCTTAACAGCCTTCTCCATCCTTCCCTAACAGCTCATGAGCACAAAGAAGTGTACTTAAATGAGGTTTGAAGTGCTGCTATACATATTTTGTATAGCAGCACTATAAATTTTCACATATTTTTGTCTCACTTGTTATTGTATAAAATGACAGTTTTATTTAAAAGGAAAAATGATGATACTGGATATGATGAGTAAGAGAAAATAACTTCACTAACAAAATTAATTAATTAAAAATACTTTATCAAGTCTCCTATAGCAAAGGAATTATAAAGAAAAATAAATTTTTTCTTGACTTATTAGAAGTTTTCTTTAGCATGTTTAATTGTGCCATTTTAGTTGATATTTTCAAACATTGGCACTTATTATAGCTTCTTATTCTACACATATTTTATAATCTATGTTATTTTTTATTCAGTTCATATTCCCCATTTAATATTACTTTTGCTTTATGGTGCAATTGCTACAAACATCTCCTTTAGAAATGTCTCTTAATAGCTCAATGACACATAAAATTGCAACAACTCACAGAATAACTGATTGTACACCTCTATAATAATGTATTTACCAGAAAATATTCAAAAACCTCAACATTAAATTATATCGTAATTCTTGTAAAAATACTTTTTAATCATACTTTTTCTATGACATTTTAGGCAACCAAATCATGTACGTTTTATTTTAAGGTCCTACCACAGGAATCCATTTTTAAACAAGATGGAAGGCTAATTCTATTTAATTGCAAGAAACTATGTGTCAGTCATAATGAGATTCTTTTTTCAATAATAAAATATGGCAAGCATTTCTATTTTTAGATATTGAAATTCATTCTTGCTTATGTTTCATGATCTATGTTTCATGTCAAACTTCAGCACAACTTAATTTTTAAATATGTCCAACCATAACATTATCAATGTTAAGTTCTGATGAACTAATAGCATATAGTTGCCCACTAACTTTCAACTACGTGAATCAGATCCCTGAATAATTACCTTTCTCCATAACACAGCCAGGATATATCCATTTAGTTGTCATGAAGCTCTGTCTGTTGGTTTAAGTTTTGGGTGTAGCTCCAATTAGGACAACTTGAGGCATGAATTCCACTTTGTTATAACATGGAAGTTTTCAATGTACTGGTATAAATTAACTGCTTGACTAGAGCAATGTAGCCATGAAGGTGAGAATAGAGCAGAAATGTATTTACATTCACTATACATTTATTTTCATCAACTCAGAAAGAAGGGGCAGGCAGCTGCTGTTTCTTCTAAAGAAGAATTGCTGCTGTTTGGAGTTGCTAAACAATTGTCTCACATCAACTGTTTATCATCTATTACTGTACAGTTTTGCTACTACAGAACAGCAAAGACAGAAGAAAAGTAGATGCCATCTGTCAGTTCTAGCTAAAGAGTTGTTCTCTATATTCTCTCTCTGTATAAACAAAATCCTGCTTCTACACTGATGATTGTTTTATTAAAGCACAGAGAAAGAGCTATTGGGGACCCTTCTGGTATTAGTATTATAATTTAATTTAACTCAGGGCACAGCAGGAAATTGATTAATGTTACAAAATACACATGTGATTTAATAGCATGAAAAGCAATTACTTCACCAATTACAGAAAGACCAAAACAGTTGTGATTGACAGAGCACAAGAAATACATTGGAGTTAAACAAGGTAATGGTGGGAAAAAATAGGAAGATATAATCTCTTGAGTTTATTTACAAAGACACACATATTCTTTGTTTCATAACCTATTAAGATGAAATAATAAAATCAAGATTTATAAGTATTCATGATATGCAATTTTACATTTGTGATGTTTTGGTGATCTGAGTTACCATACTAAAGTTGGAATGCATATTATCAATATCTAAAAATTACTCTAATGAAAAACATTCAACATACAATATAACAGAACCAAAATGACCTGTTTAAGAAAAGCTGGAAATTTTCTTAAATATTAGAAATAAGGAAAAGACAATTAACTTTTAATTCTCTTTTTAAATTTTATTACTTAATTTGGTGAATGAAAAGATAACAACTTTACTTGATAGTTCAAAAGGCCATACATGAGACCAATTTCTTCACTCCATTTCTTTACAAAGTACACTTTCAGAGGGCCACGTGTGGATCACTAAGCATTACATATAGTCACAGAAGGTGCTCAGCAAATGCATGTTAAAAGAGTGATTATTAAATATCAATATTGTCTTGAATACAGTATTAATCACTCGACTTTGAATATTTCTGACCTGCATTGTCATTTATGTAAAATACAGAAATTCAGATCAGGATAAATAATTTCAGATATTTTGTTTCCCAATACCAGACTATTTCTTTTGAGGTGCAAATGTAAACAGCATTTCAAATAATAAATTTTGTGCAATCCATACTGAAACTTTCAGAAACCTGAGTCATATAACTCTCCTTATTGTAAGTCCATGCTCAGAAAAAAAAATGGACTTATTTCTCTATCAGTCTGCTTATGTGGAAAAACTCTTTATAGATATTACCTTCTGGGATTTTCCCTCATAGAATAATGATTTCTTATTATGAATTAGGTTCTATGAAATAAACATATTATTACATTACATTTTGAGTCAGGTAGGATGAAGATTTGAACTAAAGAAGCTGGCTTCACAGCCAGCCCTGCAACCACTTTGCTATGCTATTTTTAGCATGTGCTCTCCAATACTTTAGTTAGTGTGCCCTCCAAAAATCCACGAATTTTTCTACAGATGTTGCTTTTGTAAAAGAGCTCCCTTTCAATATGCAAAGGTAACATATCTTTTAAAAATTCCTTTACTTAAGGATAATGTACTTAGTCATTGAACTGGTTGATGTAAATTAGTTATTTTAATAATCACTAATTTCTAGGAAAAAGAGCCAAGCAGATGTTTAAAAAGAGTTTAATGACACTGCTTGATATAATCTATACATTTCCGGAGGAAAAACTAAATGTTAATGTCCATGACACATTATTACAAAAACAATGTCTATAGCTAAAAAAAATCATAAATTACAAAAACTCAACATAATGAGCACCCAAGGTGTACACATCAAATAATTTTTTAAACTTTTACCACCAAAGGAAACTTTGAATTTTAACCAAGTCTTGTAAAATTAATGCCAGATAGCTCTAGGAATTTTCCAGCTTTGAATGAATTGGAACAACATTGACAATGTTTGAAATAGTATTTATTTATTTTTTTAAAATATATTTTATTGATTATACCATTACAGTTGTTCTATTCCCCCCCTTCATTCCCCTCCACCCGCACACTCCCTCCCCCACCATTCTCCCCCCCTTAGTTTATAACCACGTGTCTCAAGTTCTTTGGATTCTATATTTCCCCCACTATTCTCACCCTCCCCCCTATTTTCTACCTACCATCTATGCTATTTTCTGTGCCTTCTCCCCCCTTCCCCCCTCCAACCCCCCTGTTTCTAACCCTCCATGTGTTCTTCATTTCTATGGTTCCACTCCTGATCTAGCTGTCCTCTTGGTTTGCTTTTCTTTTAGGTGTGGTTGTTAATAACTGTCAGTTTGCTGTCCTTTCACTATTAATATTTTTCATCTTCTTTTTCTTATAGAAGTNGTGACTGTCCCCTTATCTCTTGCTGCTTCTAGGATTCTCTCCTTCATTTTAGTCTTGGCTAATGTAATTATGATGTGCCTTGGTGTGTTCCTTCTTGGGTCCTACTTCTTTGGCACTCTCTGAGCTTCCTGGATTTCCTGGAAGTCTATTTCCTTTGCCAGACTGGGAAAGTTCTCCTTTATTATTTGTTCAAATACGTTTTGCACTCGTGGCTGTTTCTTTCCCCCTTCTGGTACCCCTATAATTCGGATGTTAGAACGTTTAAAGATGTCCTGGAGGTTCCTAAGCCTCTCCTCATTTTTTTGAATTCTCATGTCTTCATTCCTTTCTGGTGGGATGTTTTGTTCTTCCTTCTGGTCCATTCCATTGATTTGAGTCCCTGTTTCCTTTCCATCACTATTGGTTTCCTGTGCATCTCCCTTCATTTCAATTAGTTTAGCCTTCATATGTTCCTCTAATTTGTGACTTTGTTCCTCTAATATGTGACTATAATCAACCAGTTCTGTGAGCATCCTGATAAATAGTGTCTTGAATTGTGCTTCTGAGAGGCTGGCCATTTCTCGGTCACTTAGAGTTATTGGCTCTGGGACTTTGAGTTCTTCTTGCGCCATCTTTCGGGTTGTTCGTGCCTGTTCCATAGCAGGATGAGAGCCCTAAAGTGTTCACTAGAACAGGGCAACTAAGTCACTGGGTTGTGACGTTGTATGTGGGGGCGGGGTCAAAGAGGGACTATGGCGTCCTGTCTGCCGCCTGCTGCCTCGGCCCTCACTGGTGCCGCAGTTGCTGCCGTCACTGGGCCCACGCGTTTCGTCCCACTGCACGCGAGCGTGCCACCGCCGTCAGCCCTCGCCCCCTAGGGCCTGCGTGGTCCATCTCACTGTGCGCAAATATGCGCCCTCGGTCTGCCCCACACCCCAACTGGTTCCCGTCTGCCTGCGCACCTGGGTCGGGGCCCTGTCCTGCCCAACCCTGCTCGCTGCTGGCTCCGCCCCTCTTACCATCCCGTAGATGTAGTCGGACTTCCGTATAATTCAATTTTCTGTCCTTTGGTTGTGTCTTTGTTCCTCCAAACCTTTGTTGTATTCAAACTTGGTTGTGGGAGAAGGCACAGTGTTTCCACCTATGCCTCCATCTTGGCGGAAGTCCTGAAATAGTATTTAAACCTTGGCCTTCCAATGACAGTGTAAGTGTTGCTGTAAGAATTTGTCCTAACTTTTTAATACAGTCATTCAACAAAATCAACCAAAGTAAATAATTAAAACATAATATTCATTCAGAAACAAATATATGGACAAATATATTTGTCCAAATACAGTATATGGACAACTAATGTCAAAAGATTCCCTTCTGACTATGAATAGGTTAAACTCATAATCAATTCTTAAAATAGGCTTTTTAAATATAGTTTTAATCACAGATTAATTATATCAATTTTTCTCTTAGAAATAATATATACATACATATGAAATCAGCATTTATATTTATGTTTAATGTAAAAGTTACCTAGCTTATCTTGAAGCCATTTGTAATAAATTGCCTATACTATTCACTCAGTCTCCCTTAATGAAAAATGTATTTTCCCTTTTCTGATTTCTAGAAATAGCTTGACTATTTAAGATCACTTTGGTCTTTTACTCAAATCTTGCTGCTTTGGGGGATATAAAAGATATATATTTATGAATCATTCAGCATGTCGACCACATGTGGATTTTACAATACTACAAGCATATGATGTTGGTATCCTACTTTCTGATTTTCTGATTGACAACATAAGTTTAAGGGTGACTAGGCTTATTTCCTGCAGTTTAAAATTGATAACATATTCATTGATATATACTATTGCTTTCCTGATGACAGTGGGAATAAAAATTGATGTGTGAGCTCTTCGAATTTCAGGAAGAGAAAAACTTTAGCAGATTGTGAGCTTATGGAAATAGTGAGACAAATTAACTTTGCAAATGTTGAGAATGCAAATATTGAGAACAGTAAAAAAAGAAATCTGAAAGTGGGCCAATCATCTGAGGAAGTTATAGCAACTGTTCAACTACTTTTCATTTTCTGAATTGTAAATGTGAATATTATTCTTTTTCATAAGGTGAGTCTTATATATTTTATTAACTTGCATTCAGAAAAATCCAGTTATATGATACAAAATTAAATAAATTCTATTGGAGCTTCTTGAAAGAAATGTATCACAACTTGCATTCTGTGTGGCAAGTAAGGATGTAAAATGTTAGAATAAAATATTGAAAACTGCTAAGAATATGTAATCACTGCCAAAGCTCATATTGCCATGTAATTTTTTAATTAATTTATTTTTTATTGTTGTTCAATTATAGTTGTCTCAATTTTCCTTCCGTGGCTCTCCCCCATTGCGCTCTCTCAGCCCCCACACTGTTGTCCATGTTCATGGGTCCTTTGTACATGTTCCTTGACTAGATCCTTCTCCTCAGAAGCTTCAAGGTAAGAAAGAAATTTAAGTTTGGTTTATATTTAAAAGCAATTAATATGGCTTTGATTTACATTGCAAATATTATCAATGTAAACTAGTGACAATGAATTTTTTTCTCTAATTTGTTAGTTAAGATACCAAAAGAGATGGAAGCTCCCATTTTTCAGTCTAGCTAATCAGTTGTTTAGTCCCCATACAGACCATGCTTTCTCAGGTGTTCTTACTCTTCAGGTGACACCTGAAACTGCAAAGAACTTCCACTAAAAATTTCTGCCTACGTTCTGACTCTCAGCTTAGATACGACTTCCTCCAGAAGAGATCTTCTGGTATGTGTTACATGAACACTTCCTATGTTTACAGATCCTCCGCTCTCTCTCTCTGAGGTCTTATTATATACACTATCTTTTCCTGTCTGTATTCTTCATAAAACATCCATGAAAACAAGAACAACATCTACTAGCACAATGGTTGATATCATGCATATCAGCAATTATTAATTTGTGATATTAATAATCACATATGCGATTATTGTATGAAGCAAATAATGTAAATAGGATATTCTTGGACATAGCATATGAGCTTACCTTTTTTCATATGCAGTTATCCTCTCTCTATGGATAAGAAGTATCTTATTAATCTTTTTATTTCCAATGCCTACTACAAAGCCAAGAATATAATATACATTCAACAAATACGTTGCTAAGTAAATGGATATTCAAAAAATTTTTGGAAAGACATAACTGAATGAAGAAATAATTCTCACATTTACAAAACACCAAAACTTGTTTTCTAAACAAGAAACTACTTAGAGGTTTGGGGTTTTTTTTTGCTTTTGATTTTTTACTGAAATAAGCCCTGTTACCACAGGCCAATAAGAGAGGGCTAATGTGAGACTTCTTTTCTGCTTTTCACCCCAGATATAACAAAGAGTGCACCTCTTCTTTCCCCTGCAAATAGACAAAGTGGATTTTGCTTAAAAATTAAGGTGTTGTGTATTTTTAAGATGAAAAGGGGCACATGCTTAGAGTACAGCATCTAAAAATAAAAATATTACATCAATGGCTTTACATATGGACATAAACATGGTTGGCATTTACTGGCTGCCAGTTCCAAGTTTGGGGTTGTGGCAAGGTTAGTGTTTCACGCTGATAAAAACATGTGCTGAAGAATCAGAAAAGCAGGTTTTTCCAAAGCCTGTGTTAACCTAAAAATAAAAAGCCAAATTTAGAGGCAACAAGTGTTTATTTGGGATGAAAAATAATTTCAAGTGTGCAAATTCAGGCGGAAAAGCAAATAGGGTCCAATTACAAGGTGAAGGGAAAGGGCTTTAAAGAGAAAAGGAAAGGAAACAATTACACTTTGATACAAAGAAATTTCTATTGATGCTAATAGTTGAGTTAATCTTTTGCTATACGTGGCTGATTTTTTATTCCATCTTCAGAAAGAGAGTTCATAATTATCAGCTTTTCTGGTCAGGATGTCTGCTTTGTTAGTTTTACACAGCTATTTCTAGAACAATGTTGTTCGGGCCCATCCACAGGTTATTTAGTCCACTTCGAAAAGTCCAAAGGATCAAGGGATGAGATGTGCAAGGCAGTTTCTCTGAATTGCTGCTCTGCTTCCATTTTAAAATGGTTCTACTTATATGATTTTCCACACCTGGTCTGTCACAGACTTGGTGGAACACTCAGAAAATTACTTAAGGCAAATCTTTATTTGTGAAGGTGCCTCCTGCTCTGTACTAGAAAGAAGAGGATGACTACACCTTTAGAAATTTATCGAGGGAGATGAATATGTATAAAAACCATACTCTTCCTTACTGTGCTTTTGCGGGTAACTGTTCACACCTGCTTTTCTCTCACTCCCTGCACATTTTTTCATTAGCTGGAGATAGTATTTAAGGTCCTGGCTTGGGCGACTCCTGAGGAGTTACTCCATCTTCCTGGACATCTCTCATGCATACATGTGTTTCTCCTACTAATCTATTACAGGAGTTCTCAGCTAAGAACCTAGAGAGGTAGAGGGAAAACTACTTTTCTTTCTCAACCTGAGTTAACAGCAAACAATGCAGTATAATGAAATATTAAGCATTTGTGTGACTAATTTGAATACATGTAATCTAAAATAATAGCAAATTAATACAGATTAATAATTATCGTAACCTTCATAAAGATGAAACTTCTAGCACTACGTAAGGCCCTTGTAGGACAAAAATCAGCACAACATTTTTCTATTGTTTCACTGATGGTTTGGAGGAACATTTTGGACTGGTTCCAAGTTTGTAAACCTGATTTGAAGCATCATGCAATGCCCCTCAGTGTCCCCCATAACATATAAATAATAAAGTCCAAATTCTATAACTATAGTTTACAAATGGCTGACACAATTTTATGCCCTTTCCTTTTGTTAAAACAATTTTGATTATCGTAACCTTTTTCTATTTCATTTTGTTGTGTCTACAGGAACATCCCAAACTATTTTTCATTTCAAAAAAGGGTTAGAAAAGCCTTGACTGGTGTGAGAAGCTAGGAATTCAGAGGACTTTGGAAGGAGTCTATGCACACTCCGACATGGCTCAGCCAGGTAGTAAAACAGTTGTAAGATTTACAAGGACCTTAGTACAAAAGACAGCAGACAGCATGGCTATGCTCAGCAAGCTGGACGCATACTTACAAGAAAAGCTTTTTGCTCCTCCTTCTTCTACCAGAGGAAGCAGTCCAGATTTGATAACCAATTGCCCTAGGCATTGTTAGAGCAAGAGACCTAACACCACTGTTGCTCTTATACTAATGTCTTTTTTTCCCCCTGAGTGCAGTCTTCCTTTGGGAGCTTCTGTGAGTGTTTAGAATTAAAAACTAAATGATGTTTGAAACACTGATTATAGGGTCTTTAGTGCAGCTGCATTAGTTCTAGTTCATAAACCGAGTTCAAACTAGAAAGGGTATGCCAGCCATGTCTCCTAAACATTGTTTAAAGAAGCAATAAATAAAAGCCATCTGTATTTCCAGCTTATGAAATGTTTTATATTTTAATAGCCCAGTTATTCCATAACATATGATAGCACTAATGGCAGTTATGGATGAGACCAAATGCCTGGACAGACAGCACGTGAACACACGGCAAAAGGAGAGAAGACGCGGTCACCTAGAGGAAAAGCAGACGGCAGTTGGCAGAAAAAGCAAATAGCCACTACCTTTTTTCCCAAGAAAATTTTGGAACTTGTAGAAAAAGAGTTACATGCATGCGTTTGCATGTGTATGAATATTTACATGTTTACACATGTTCCTGCAACTATGTGAGTATATATGATTTATGTTACTCTCATTTTTCTTAAAAATAATTGAAAGTGTCATGGGATGAAAGACACAGGAGAGAGCATTGAAGCAATGTCTTTAAAACCTAGAATACTTAAACCTGAAAAAAGTCAATGTAACTCCACAAAGACAGATTTAGGAATATAATAGTTTGTTTTCACAGGCATAATTCATCTATAATTTTCTATTTATTAACTGACTTATTATTTCATTCAATACAAGGTATTTATCTTAACTATATACCCAAAATTGGAAAAACACTGACAATATAATAAGGGTTCTGGTAAGGAGCATAAAGGGGAAGTGTCAGTATGGTGCTGTAATACACAGAGCAGGCAGGTGTAGCCACTTTAGATTGAACAAATAAGAAAATAAAACAAAATTTCTGTCTTAAGAAACTTAACTTTGCAATATGCAAAAACTTTTAATGAAGCTGTATTTGTAATGTATCTAGAATATAGCAAGTATCATATAAGGCATTTCACAAACAAACAACAAAATGAGAAATATTTGCAATGACAGCCTTTTGGTATAAAAATACAGGGAACACGGGGAAAAAAACACTGGTTAATTTTTGATTTGTTCTCTTCCAGGAAACTAACAAAAATATCTCCTCACTCTCTTCAGATAGCTGAACCAGAGCATAGGTAAATCCAAAAGCCGTATTTTGCCATGCAAACAAAAAAGCAATAAAGAAGTGTTTTACAACTAAGTAGAATACAGCAAATATACAGAGAAAAGTAAAAGGAAAGTAATCCAAGTGTGGGGAGGTGGTACAAAGTAGAGAGTGGGAAGGAGGAAGGTGATAGGCAAGGGAGGGAGAGAGAGAGAGAGGGGGTTGAGAGAGTGAAACAGAAGAAAGAACTTCCTCAGTTTCCCCAGGACTCTGTTTGCTTCTAATTTGTTTCTGACATGCATCTTAGACCTTGAATTCCAGAGATACCATAGCATCTTTCCAATGACTGTCTTTTTTTTCTTTTACTCTAACCTAACAACAGGGAAGAAAACAGCTACTGGAAGAAAATTTTAAGTGCAGAACCAGATTAGGAGAAGGACTGGATAAAGTGGAATCTGTTTTGAACCAGAAACCAAAGCAATATTACAGTCCTAAGTAATTTTTTTTGCCTGGGTCTGTTTTATTTCCTTTTGTAAGCCTCTGCTCCAAAGCCCAGGGCCTTTTGTTACATCAAAATATAGACCATGTATTTGTAATCAGAATCCACTGCCTAAATGTTCTACTCAGGTTTTTTTTTTCTTTTGGAGGGCCGTAAGAAACATAACTCCCTCAGGCTAGTTCATATAAAACTGGCAGGAATCGTGAAAGGAAATAGTGCACAGCTAGGTTTCTGAATCCAGAATAAGGAATCAGGAAGGTGTTAGTTTTTGAAGAAGCTGCTCTCTTTGTATTTCTTTACTTCCAGGGTTCCTTCACTCATTGTCTGTGAAAATTTACTAAATTTATCTTTGAAAACTGTCACACTCAGCTTAATTAAAATTTCTGCATGCAGTACAACCAAACCTTGAATATGACCTGAGCAGTCCATTGTGCTAACTCTGATCCATAGTCTATATCAGTCCCCTCACTGTAAATTTGCTAACTAATCATGTTATTTAGAGATAAAAATAAAGAGAATCTGTTTAGTTAGTGGTAGCTGATAGTGGGTAGATTTAATTCAATCATTTCCAGGAGGTCATAGGATTTTAAAAGTATATATCTCATACATCTGATAAAGGGTTGTTAATAAAAATAACAATTAAAACTCAACAATAAAAAAATAACAACTTGAGTTCTGGCTGATGTGGCTTAGTGGATTGAGTGCTAGCCCGAGAACCAAAGGGCCACAGGTTTGATTCCCAGTCAGGGAACATACCTGGGTTGTGGGCCAAGTTCCCTGTAGGGCCATGTGATAGGCAGCCACACACTGATGTTTCTCTCCTCCCCTTTTCCATCCCTTCTCATCTCTCTAAGAATAAATAAATAAAATCTTTACAAATATAACAACTTGAATAAGTGTAATTCACATTTTTTATCTTTAATCAACGCAAGATACTTTGATGTGAACAAATTAAATTAATAATTGGCAAAGATAAAATGTTCTAACAAATTTTCCCTGTTTCAGATCCATATATATATGAATTGTTTATGTATATATATAAACAATCTTAAGACAAAGTATCAATGATATACTCCTGAAATTGCAAGTAAAGAAGACAATTTGTTAAAATGACTCTTATCACTCCTTCCTGAATACAAACAACTATTCAGTTAAGTCTTTCTGCTACTCCTGGTTGGAGAACTTTTAAATGCCATTTCACAAAGCATTTCCTCTACACTCTAAAAGATTCTCTTGATTCACAAGTTTGAAATATTTTCTTTTAACTACTGTAGACATAATTTTGAGTATTATTCCAATGTCTTTTATGATACCTTTTGCATGGAGCAATGTATTTTATATTATTATATTTTCTACTGTCATATGTATTCCACACTGACAAACATCATTTTATATTTTCTATATTCCTCAAATGCATGCCAACTAAACTCATTCAAAGTAATATTATAGATTTTAAACAGCCAAAAATAAATAAGTAAATTCCAAGGACTGTTTTCTAAATCTGACCAATTCTGGCTCTGCCCGCCACTTCACCCAGATTTTTCTTACCAAATAGTCAGCTTAAAAAAATAACAAGATCAAAACAAAACAAACAAAAACCCAACTCTGTCATTGACATACACTCTCTTTACCAGGTTCCTGAGAAGATCTTAAAGTTTCTTCCTATGTTAATAAATGTAAAATTAAGTCCCCTAGCTGGTCAACTAACTATATAAGCTTATATGGTCCCCAGATAATGGACATCTCCATTGCTTTAGTATCCAATGGGAATCTTGCCATGAAAGAAGCCTATGTTTTATAGTCAACTTCCCAGGCACACCACGGCCCACAAATGCACCCCTTTAAGAGGTCCCACCACTCCACAGTGCTTCTACTAGCTTCCACTTCTCCCCTACGAAACCTTTGCTCTATGCCCTCTCTCTTTGGTGATGAAAGCCTGAATCTCTCATAATTCCCCTTCAAAGAACCATTAGAAACCAATGTTGGTCTCTTTTTTCTACTGTTTGAAAGCAGGTTAAAAATTTCTAAAATCCAATTTTTGTCTTACTAGGTGCCCTTGTTAGATTAATATAGAATATGCAATTAAACACTAGCAAACATTTTTAATAGGTGGTTTGATTTGTTAATATTTTAGTATGTAGAAATATAAATGAAAAGAGATAGCCTTGGAACTTAGAAATTTCACTAAGCCTGTTAAGCTAAAACTACTATCTTACTGACTTACAGCATTAAAAGTATGCATTGCACACTATTGAATGTAAGCAAAGTTATAAGAAATCTAATAAATTATCTAACTTCCCTTCTTGTTAAATTCCAAATTGGCCAAATTCCATATGAATAACATTTGCTCTAGATGAAAGGAAGTACTGTTCATTATTTATAATAAGTGTCTGACATCATGGATCAAATAATTAAATAATAAAATTGGCAATGACGACCTGATGTTCAGGAATAATACAGAACATAAAAATGGATTTTTAAAAATAAAAAAGCCTTTTCCTGAGTTACTTGCATGGAAAATTCTTACTAAAATAAATTGTAAAAAAGAACTGTACTATTTTTAAAGCTAAAAGATGTGTGCTGGAAATGATAAAAAAACAATATTTAGAACACTCACACATCAGCTTGAAATAAAATGAGAAAATATCCATGAAAAATTGAAATCACATATGCTTGCAGCATCAATAAACTGGAAATATCACCATTATAAAATGCCATCCTAAGATAAACAAAATATCTGAAAGATTTTATCTTCTGTAAATACAGTAACTAAAGAGAACAGTGTAGGGGAAAAAAGACATTCTTAAACATTTGTAACTACTCCACAGATGAGTTCTGTTCATTTACCCATTCTAAAATGGGTAAACCAAAAATTACATTTTATACTTGAAAATTTACAGAGTTTCATTAACCTGATTGAAGTCTGTCAAGATCAATTTCAAACACTATGCAGAAAGTTATGTAAAATAAGGTACTTGGCAAAAGATGTGACAATGAATGTCTCAACCTTTACAAAGGCATTAGGATACAAAGCCTTAGTATAAATCAAAAACCATGTGTTTCTTAAAATAAGTAATGTAGCATTTTTAAAGAAAATTGAAACAGTTTAGATTTTTAAGTTTATAGTTCCTAGAAGTTATCATTGGGTCTCTCCACAGTTCCTGCCTAGTCCTGTATCATATTTTAAAGAGCTGTAGAATTTTTTTAAAATTCCCATTTTATATTATTTTCATTCAACCTGAATATTCTATATAAAACGTATTTCTTTATTCATGCTACATATCAGTTTGTAAAATTTCTATAAATTTATTCCTAGGAAGAAATAATTTTAAATAAAACATCTCTTTTACTTTACTTTTATTTTAGACTCACTATGTCTAAATGTTAGCATGCTTACAGCATGTTGATTTTAGTTTAATCTACATGCTTGATATAATATATAAATTGTGGTAGACAGGCTTCCAAGATGGCAGCAGAGGCCAGCCTCCTGGTGTCCATGTCCCTGTGGAATCTCTTTCTCTTCCTCTAGGTAGTTTGTTCTAACTAAGAGAATATGGAAACACCCAGAGGGAGGTACTTTCATGATTAGGCTACAAGAGGTTATGACTCTCGTCTTGCTAACAGATTCTATTTCTTCTTGGCTTGGATGAAGCAATATACCAGGCCGCAAGACCTCTGCAACAAGGAACTCAGGGAAAACTTCAACCAATGTTCAGTAAGGAACAGAGGGCCTCGATCCAACACTCCACAAGGAATCGAATCCTGCCAGCAAACATTGAGTGAGCGTGGTAGCAGAACCCACTGCACTCAGCCTTCAAATCAAACTCCAGCCCGGGCTTGTTTCCAGCCCTTCTAAGAGATTATGAAATAAAGTACCCAACAAGCCATGCCCAGAATCGTGACTAGCAAGACTTATGAAAAAGTATACATGCACAATTTTAAATCACTGAAAATGTGGTAATTTGTGAGGCCATATCAGATGATGAACACATAGAATAATACAATAATAGAAAGAGATAAAAAGAGCATAATTTAAAATGTCATAAATGTCATTGTCAATATGGAGAGTTTCTTGCTCTCCAAAAGTGTACTTTTATCTTCTGAGATAGCTCCGTATTTGGGTGTGTAGATCTAGCACTAAAGGTAAGCAAAACACCCTCTGCCTATGTATTTACAACATGGTTCCTTTATCCCTGGCCCCCAACATCTACTTAATCACTAACCTGGTTGATTCACACTGAAGGACTTGCTCATTTCCATCCACTTCTCTTTCCTCCCCCTGCTTTCACCATGACCTGGCATCTGAAACATCATCCCATGTCCTCTCTGTTCATTTTACAGGCCATCTTTCTCTCTCTGATCCATTTATTCAGCCAATCCACAGTGAATTTTTAAAATTTATGTATGATCATGTTTTCAACATTTTATGGCTTTTGTAAAATGAAGTTCCACATTTTTAATGAAATGCACTTGTGTAAATATGTGGCACCTGCTGGACTCTCCAGGTTTCAAATGATGAATTGCATTCAACACTTTAGATAGACTGGCATTTTATTTTTGCTTCTTTAAATGGGCCATGCTTTGTTCTTCTTCATGTTTCTCCCTCTGTGTAAAGTACTCTTTGCTTCTACACTCACCCCCATTCTAAATCTCCTTTAATTAGCCTGTTCTTTCAGAACACTAATGTTTCAGCTTACAATCACGTGTTGAAGGTAAGCTTTTCCCAACCTCCAGTTTTGGTTAAATTTCATGTTGCATATTTTAATTTTACTTCATAATTCTTCATAGTGTTTAATTAAAATTACTAGCTTAATATTTTTACTCCCTAGTAGATGATGGATTTTAAGGGCAGCAAGAAATGCCTCCTATTTGTTTTGTAATTTCAGCATTTAGCAAAATGTGTAGGCTGCAACAGATGTGTCTTCATCAGTGCTTCTCAGTGGAAAAGAAGGGTAATTTTTCCCAGCCACGGGACACCAGGCAATGCTTGGAGACATTTCTTGTTGCCACAGCTGGGCAAAGGGCAGGGAAAAGGAAAGTTGCTACAAATGTCTAATGGAAAAAGATGAGGCATGTTGTTATGCATTCTGCAATTCCCTGGACATCGCCCTCAAGAAAGAACTTTCTAGTCCAAATCTCAATAGTACTAAAATTGAGAAATCTACTCAATTTATTAATATTATTACTTGTTGAATGTGCAAGTGAATTGACTAGTCCACAAACTAATTTTATTATAAAAATGCAAGATTCAAGAGTATTAATAAAAAGATTTTTGTTTCTATTAGTATATTATTTGCCTTTACAATTTCTTTAACAAAGATAGATTCATTTATTCACTCAGCTCTTAAGTACTTATTGACTGTTAAGTACTGCTTGAGTAGTGGAGATTCTTCAGTAAACCAGGACTCAATATTCAAGGATCATATATATCTGAGGAAAGGAAAGATAATAAGCTAGTAATCAATTAGATTCTGGTGATAATTGTGAGAAAATAAACAGAATGATATGCTAGAAACTGGCACAGGAAATAAAAGTTGGCAGCACTTTAGCAAGAATATACAAGGGACCAGTCATGCAAAGACCTTGGCTGGGGGGAGAGTATTCCAGGTGTGGAAAGAATGGACCCAAACTCCACCAGACAGGAAAAACGCTGGTGTATTCAAGAAACTTAAAGGATTCCAGCAGAGTTGAAATATATACATTTGAAATTATTTCAAAGGGCAAGGGGAATTTATTAAATGGTTTTCAGTAGAAAAATAACATGATTTGACTTATATTTTTAAAATGTCATGCCAGCTGGTATGTGGAGAATGCATGGAGAGGGGAAGAAATACATTAGGAAGAAAAATAAGACATTGTATGCTGCAGGCCAAGAAAAATAATGTTGATGTGGAGATGCAAAGAAGTAAATAGCTATGAAGTACATTTTGGAGATAATTTGTATGATTTATTGGGAAATTGGATTTTGATGATGAGAGACATAAGGACACTATTTTCTAATTTTTGCTTGAGTAATCAAATTGTGTTTGTAAGGACTGAAGAAAGAGGTATGACAGGGAAAACCAAGCTGTTTGTCTTAGATGTGATTTATTTTAGATACACTTGGGCAATTTAATTAGAGATGTTATAGACCAGGGTCAGTTCACTGTTGGCCCATAGCCCAAATATGGTCCACTGCTTGTTTCGTAAGTAAAGTTGTATTAGAACACAGACACTCCTAGTCATTTACACATTGTGTTTGTCTTCTAAGTAAATTAAAAGAATTACACAAGGAAGCATATGTTCTGCAAAACCTAAACTATTTCCTGCCTGGATATTTACAGAAGATGTTTGCTGACTCTGTTATAGATTATTTTTCTGTGACTTATCCCAAGCATCAAATATAGTGCCTGGCTTTTTACAGGTGCTTAATAATTATGTGTAGCAGGAATAAATAAATGTCAAGTGGGCATTTAGGCTTATAGACGTGGAGGTCAGAGATCAGGCCTTAGACTGGAATATACATTTGAGAGCATCAGCATGTTCATTATTGGATTAAATAAAAATATCCTGAAACATCATGTTAATGAAAAGGAAAAAAAAGAAAAGAGGGAACGCATGACAAGAAAGGGGACTAGAATAGAATCTCAGAAGCCTGTTAAAATGTAAAAGTGTAACAAAAATAGACTTATAAAGATAAGCAGTCTGTAAAGAAAGAGGAAAAAAACGTATGTATATTACTTTACACTGAAGCCAGGAATTGAGGAAAGAAGAGGAGGATGATTTGTGTTAATTTGGAATGTGGTTCTTCTACATAAAGTGGTGAGGATGAGAGCCAGATTGTATTCTGAAAAGAGAAGTAAGTAATTTGTTGCAGTGCAGACAATGCCTCCACTTTTTGCTAAGACACAAGCAGAGTGATTGAATGGCTTTGGGTGGGGGGTGGTGACACAAGGATTAAGGGAAGATTGGGTTTTAGTCTCTAAGCTGGTAGAAACCAGAAGGTTTTAGTGACAGCAGTTACAGGGAGGGAAAAACGATAATGTAACTGAGAGAGGAAATAACTGAAGAAATCCTTAAGCAACTGAGACATAAAAGATCCACAGAACAAATGGAACGTTTATTTATTTATAACAGAGGTTAAGATGAAACAAAGGAAGCAAATTTAAAAATCTGAACGTTTTGTATTGGAATATACTACTTTAAATTGCAAATAACAGAAAATACAACTCAGTGTGTTTAAGATGCAAACTCAATTTGGGGCGGTTAACATACAACACAGCATACAGATGATGTGTTGAAGAATTACAACTAAAACCTGTATAATTTTGTTACAGTGTCACCCCAATAAATTCAAAAAAGAAAAAAGAATGAAATTTAATGTCTCATATTAGCTGAAAGTCCAGGAGAAAAATCTACTTGTTAGACTCTTTGAGTCAATTAATCCCATGATACAATTATACCTGGTTGTTGGGTCTCTGGTCTGTTTCTGTTTGTTCATTAATTCTCTGCATTCCACTGTGGCGTTGTACTAATGGCAGCATCCTCATCTCTTACACCTATGTATCATATAACCTGAAAGCTTCTCCTTCCCCAATCATCACAAAGAAAGATTTTCCATTTTACTGTCTTTAGATGATTATATCTTCTTCATTAGATCGTCTTTATTTAAGAAGAGTACAAACTAATTGGTTTGGCCCAGTTATGTTCTTCCCCTACATTGGATTGGGGTCGATTCCACCCTATCATATTACTAATGCATTGCTAAGTATTAAGATGATGTTTAGAAACTCCAGTGGTAATCTGGAGTTCAGTAACCAAGAGAAAGGTAATCAGTGTCAATGAGTAAATACAATATAGAGTGAATTTGTGTATATATGAATGATGTGAACTTTAAATTATACAATAAAACATTAATAAACCTTACCTTGTGTGCACATTCTTTGATCATGTAAACTTCTCAATTTTTAGACACTATACAGAATTTGAGCAATTTTAAATATCAGAGAACAAGTGAGCTGCAAGCTTTGTACACTATGCTGTCACACTAAGGAATCACTTTCAGAAAAGAACCGCGGATTCTGCCTGCTGTTGTTTATGTGCATTGGTACTATTTTTTAAGCTTCATTTTTATTGTTTACACTATTACACATGTCCTCATTTTCTCTTTACCCCTCTCCACCCAGCCCCCGCCCCCTCTTCCTCAGGCCATTACCGCACTGTTGTTCATGTCCATGGGTCAGACCTAGATGTTCTCTGGCTAATTTCCCCACTAACCCCTCTCCACTTCCCCCAGTGCTGTCAGTCTGTTCCATGGATCCATGTCTCTGTTTCTATTTTGTCCATCATTTTATTTTGTTAATTAGATTCCATATACGAGTTAAATCCTTTGGTATTTTTCTTTCACTGACTTGCTTATTCCACTTAGCATAATGTTCTCCAGGTCCACCCATGCTGTCAAAAATGTAAGAATTCCACCCTGGCTGGTGTAGCTCAGTGGAATGAGCACAGGCCTGTGAATCAAAGGATCGTGGTTTGATTACCAGTCAGAGCACGTGCCTGAGTTTCAGGCCAGTTCCCAGCAGAGGATGCACAAGAGGCAACCATACATTAATATTTCTCTCTCTCTCTCCTTCCCTTCTCCTCTAAAGATAAATAAATAAAATATTTTTTAAAATGTAAGAGGTCCTTCTTTTTACTGCCAGATAGTATTCTATTGTGTAAATGTACCACAGCTTTTTTATCGACTCATCCACTGATGGGTGCTTGGGCTCTTCCCAGAGGTTGCCTATCATAAATAGCACTGCTATGACCATAGGGGTGCATATTTTCTTTTGAACAGGTGTTTAGGGGATCTTAGTTCAATAAGCTACAAGAAGTGTGATAGCTGGGTCAAAATGCAGTTCCATTTTTAATGTTCTGAGGTAATTTCACATTGTTTTCCACAGTGGCTGCTTCTGTAAATTATTATTTGTTCTTATGCTATTATTGCTATACCATTATTTAATATAATGTATTATCTTATAATAATGCCGTCTAAGTGCTGATTAATTTATGAGCTTGCTGCTAAAAGTGTGCTTAATATCCAACAACTTTAAGAGGAAGTCAGTTGCCAAAAAAGCTAACAAAGAGGACAATGTCATTACCCACCAGTATCAGTTTACTTCGGGGATCGCACCCTACAGAATGTGAGAGATAAGGCTGCACAGACAAAATCACTCTCGAAGGGAAACTATATCAGTGCCGTTAGAGTTATTTGCTCCTAGAACCAGCATGTGAGCACATATGCACATGGTCATTCTTTGCCTTCAAATGGAAAATTTAACCTTGAATTATGGAGACTTTGTGTACAAGATGTGGGTAAAATGGGACTACATTGTACATCCAACACAGATTATTTTAAAAGTTCCCTTTTAAAAGAGTGTTTCTAAAAGAAGAATGAACTATTGCCATGAAATGTAAATAAGAAAAAGAAAGAATTCTAAGGTAGTTTCCCTCAAAGAGAAGTCACTTAATCCTATCATAAATATAAACCATAGGCCACATGTACACATTTGCAAGAAGTGGCATCTCATTATTTTCTATAACTCTATAATTTCTGCATAAAATACCCCAATCTGGTCTTAAGAGAAACTTAAACTTGGAGCTCTCTGGTTTTTGTTTTCTTTCAGTAAAGAAACAGCTTCAAACACAAAGAGAAGAGTAATACATATTGCCCAAACACACTATGGAAATGTAGTATGATTTTAAAACATTTTTGAGTACTCGGCTGAGGTTTGTGGAGATTATCTGAAGTGAAGGAGACAACCCAGGTGTGCAGTTTCTCTAACAACTTTCAGCTGCTTGCGAGCAGGTGCAAATGTGGTGAATATGTGGATGAAGCCAGGAGAAGTGTTATCAGATGACTGCAATGGAAGGAGTATGCCTTAAGGAAGCTGGGGGTCTCCCCAAGGGTGTACTTACGTACTGCTATTATCAGATATCCATTGTGTCTTGACAGTTGTGTGATGATATAGGGATTATTTATATGCTAAACAATCAAACTTTGTTGTTGGCTTAATGTGGTGGAAGAGCTGGCACAGTCTCCAACAGAATTGAATATTCAAACCAAAAAATTATACTAAAAGCCTTAAGACTCAATGGATATATCTACTAACATATAAATAGATTGCTTAAATAAGGTTGACTTACACCAGGGATTGAATTTTGTTTAACCTTTTCAGATGTAAAAACTTTCTGTTTTTATCACATGTATATATGTGAGATATACATATATACATTATATACATGTAACATAAAATGTACATTTATAGGTATATGCATTTATATATATTATACATGTGAATTAAAACATGAAGTGCAATTAAAATATATTCATCACATAACCAAAACAATTATTTTGATAATGATTAAAAAGAAATTTAGGTCAATATAAGATAGCAAATTACACTTGGAATTTATCTTGATATCACAACTACACAGTTCTTCCCTAAATCTTTTGCTTTCAACTCAGTAAAGTCTACATTACAGTTTCTCTCTCACACAGACACATACACACACAAGAGGCTAGTTTTTAAAAAGTCATCTTATTAGAGTAGTTGGTTTCTAGTTTCGAATAAATTCTCCATAAAATCTACTAGAGGGGACACAAAGATAGATGCTTTTACTCCTGTCATTTTATTTTTTAAGTTACAGTTTATTGACTATGCTATTGCAGTGGTCCTGATTTTTCCCTCTTTGCCCCCCTCTACCCAGTACCCCTCACTCCCTCAGGCTATACCCACAGATTTGTTCATGTCCATGAGTCATACAGATAAGTTCTTGGGCTACTCCATTTCCTATATTGTACTTTACACTCCATGATTACTCTGTAACTACCTATTTGTACTTCTTAATCCTTTCACCTTTTCAGCCACCCCCTCAAACCTCCCTCCCATCTGGCAATCGTCAAAACGCTCTCTGTAACCATGATTCTATCCATTCTTCTTGTTTGCTTAGTTTGTTTTTATATTTAATTGTTGATAGATATATCAACATTGAACAATAAAATTATCATTTTATTGTTCATAGTATTGATCTCTTTCTTTTTTTTCAACAACTCCTTTTAAAATTTCATATAATGGTTTGGTGATGATGAACTTCTTTAGTTTTTTTTTTCCTGGGAAGCTCTTTTCAGCCTTTCAATTCTAAATGATAGCTTTGCTGGGTAGAGCAATCTTGGCTATAAGTCCCAGATTTTCATAACTGAATATTTCTTGCCAGTCCCTTCTAGCCTGCAAAGTTTCTATTGAGAAATCACCTGACAGTCTTATGGGAACTCCCCTATAGGTAAATAACTGCTTTTCTCTTGCTGCTTTCAAGATTATCTTTATATCTTTAACCTTTGGCACTTTAATTATGTGTCTTGGAGTGGGCCTCTTTACATCCATCTTGTTTGGTAATCTCTGTGCTTCCTGGACTTGCATGCCTATTTCCTTCACCAAAGTAGGGAAGTTTTCTTTCATTACTTTTTCCAATCCTTGCCCTTTCTCTTTTCCTTCTGGGCACCCCTATGATGTGAATGTTGGAATGCTTGAAGTTGCCCCAGAGGCTGCTTATACTATTCTTGATTTCTTCTTATTGTTCTGTGTGGTGGTATTTTGCTTCCTTATGTTCCAAATTAGTGATCTGATTCTGGGCTTCACTCATTCTACTGTTGTTTCCTGGTAAATTGTTCTTTATTTCAATTAGTGTATCCTTCATTTCTGACTGGGTCTTTTTTTTATGTTGCTGAGGTCCTCACTATATTCCTTGAGCATCCTTATAAATAGTGTTTTGAACTCTATCTGATATATTGTTTACCTCCATTTTGTTTAGCTCTTTTTCTGGAGTTTTGACCTGTTCTTTCATTTGGGACATGTATCTTTGTCTGCTTACTTTGACAGACTCCTTGTGTTTGTTTCCATGAATTAGGTAAAGCTGCTATGACTTCCCTGCTTTGTTATCGTGGCCTACTGTAGTAGGTGTCCTGTGGGGTCCAGTGGCACAGCCTCCGCTATCACCCATGCTAGGTCCTGGAGGCATGCCCTTTGTGTGGGCTGAGTACACCGTCCTTTTATAGTTGAGCCTTGGTGCTATTAGCAGATCAATGGGAGGGATTTACTCAGGCCAGTCAGCTGCAAGGATTGTCTGTGACCTCTGACCACCAACCTCTGCCTTCCATGGAGGATCAGCTGTACAAGGTCCACTTCAAGGAGGACTTACCTCAGTGGAGTCTAGAGGCTGGTGAGTCTGCCCCTTGAGCGTGTCACATGTGGAGGTGGTTGGATGGTGGTGCTCTGATATGGTCTGTAGCTTTCCACTGGGTTCCCAGTCTCTAAGGTTTCCCAAGTGATTCAGGCTAAGGTCTGCCACTGCCTGTGTTCTGTCTAGGGTCTCTTGGCACACTCTATAAAATGATCTGCAAAAGGCTGCTACTTGTGCTGGGCTTGGAGGTGCCCAAGTGAGGCCATGCTGTGAACCAAGGCCAGCTGCTGCTAGTGTCAGGTCTGGGGTCACTTAGCAAGAGGTATGGGGGCTGGGGACACACTGAGGATGAGTTTGCTTGTTGGAGAGGATTTAGGATGATCTGAAGTACGATCAAAGACAAGCCATTTACATGGAAAAGGCACTGCTAACAGCTTGGTTGGATCTGTAAGTTGGTTGGAGTGGAGCCTCAGGGAATCATCAGGGTGAGGAAAACAGTGTGAACCAGGTTGATAGAGCCTCATATAGGAGGCCTGCCTCCCAGCTCCATGGCTCTGTGGGGAAAGGACTCAGAAAAGGAGCAATGGCCTCTCCCAGAAGTTCTGTCTGGGAAAAAGCTGTCCCCAAGCTCTTGCCCTGCTTCCAGACACTTCAGTTCCTCTCCATATGCCACTGGTGCCTTTTAAGGTGCTATCCCAGTGCTGGAGCTCAGAGGAAGGGGGTCTGAGTAAGTTCACATGTGGGCCCTTTAAGAGGAACTGCTTGGGAACTTGGGAATCCAGCAGTTTCTTCCACTGACTCGGTCCTTGCTGGTTTTTACAGCCAGAAGTTATGGGGATTTAGCTTCCTGGCACTGGAATCTTGGGTTGGGAGGCCTGATGTGGGCCTGGGACTCCTCGTTTCCAAGATATCTCTCTCAATATTTATCCACCACACATGGGTGTGGGACAAGCCTATTCTACATCTCCTCATCTTTGCCCCTCCTGCCAGTCTGGATGAACGTGGTTTCTTTCATTCTGTAGTTGTCAGACTTCAATTCAGCTCCATTTCTGATGACTCTGAGTGACAGTTGCTCTATAATTTAATTGTTATTTTGATGTGGTTGTGCAAGGAGGCATGCCATGTTTACCCATGTCTCCATCTTGTCATTTCAGGAAATATTGAGCACTGAAGATTCTCAAATATGTTGATGGATGAACCAAATATTGAGTGTCCAAATTCTAAATTCAATATTTTCCTTGAGCAACAGTACAGCTTAATATTTCCTCAAGCCATAAGCCAATATAGCATCCATTTACTATATTATATATCAAAGTACAATTGCCATAGGATTCATAGCATTAAAGAATTTTGAAAAATTTCCCCACAATTTCAATCTTAAAATTTCTCAATAAAGAAAATACCATGAAATATTTTAGTTTGCCTTATTTTTAAAACATTTTCACAACACTTCTGGTTTAAACTTGCTTGGAGTTTGTTTCCATAATCAACTACTGACCAACACATCAAAATGATCAAGTAAGTTTTACTCTCTTTCTTTAGACATAACCTTATGAACGTTATATGATTTTACTCTTACTGAATCAGGAAAATAAAGTTTCTATAATATTGCATCAAGTTTTTAGCCATAAAAGTACTTTCTGTACCTAGACTGGCTATTGATGCACATCCACAGATGCAAGTAAAACTTGAGATGAAACATTAGAAAAAATCAAGGGTCCCATGATTAATATGTATTAGTTTGCTGGACGTACTCTAACAAATTACAAAAAACTTGGTGGCTTAAAACAACATAATTTTTTTTCTCAACAGTTTTGGAAGCTAGCTGTCTGGAATCAAGTTGTCCAAAATGTTGGTTTCTTTTGGAGGTTTTGAGGGAGAATACATTCTGTACCTTTCTCTTAGTTTCTGCTTGTTGACCGCAATGCTTGGTGTTCTCTGGCTTATAGATTCCTCTCTCCAATATCTGTTTCTGCTGGCACATGGCACATTCCCTGGATGTCAGTCTCTGCTGTTCTTCTTCTCGTTTTATAAATACACTGGTCATTCTAATACAGGGCTTTCTTTAATCTAATATGACTTCATTTTAAGTTGATTACATTACAAATAATTGATTTCCAAATAAGGTCCCATTCACAAGTTCCAGGTGGACATGAATCTGGGGTGGGGGGCACTTTCAGCTCAGTATAATATACAAGGGCTCATGAGGTGGATGGCCTACAGGCACATACTGTAGATCTAGGTTTATTTTCTTGTCCATATTAAATATATAAAATTCAACTAGGCACATTTATTTCTGGAAATAGGATAGGTTAGAAAACAAAAAAATCTATTCAAAAGTTCAAAATTAAAAAAATTGAACACAATATTTATTCACGTACCTTAAATTTATGGCTGAACTAGCAATAAATGGAGGGTAATTCTGAGAGAACAGAACTACAAGAAACCATGACTCTGAAGAAGGACATCCAGGACCAAAGCCAACAGCTATACTTAACACATCTGCCATTCCTTGTCGGCAGTTTTCCATTTTATTAATAAAAGTGCACATAAGTGTGGGGTGGGAAGCAGTCTTGGCCCTGTGTGAAATTAGATGGAAGTTGATGTTCACATTACTCAGTTGCCCTAAAGGAAAGGGCAACTCTCTTGGAAGTTTTGGGAGATTGTCTCAGCGCTGGTTCTGAATAGGTGGAGGGAAAAAAATCTACCCCCCAAAATCTCTGATTGCAACCTAGAATTAAATTTAAAATAACTCCAGACTGGTGGTGACCAGTAACTTGGATGAAGGAAATAATACTTGTCCCTGGAAGAAATCACCTTCACTTCAGAGCTCAACGTATTAATTACAGTATGGAAACTGCCATGGAAATTACACTCACCAGTAAAAGTCACAAAATAAACAATGAAACGATCCAACATGAGGCTAAGAAATAAGAACAAATAGAAGCAGATGCATCAAGATCCCAGATTTTAGCATTATATACCATAGAATATGAAATAAAATTATTTAATAGGTTTAAATTAAGAAAAAGGTTTTTAAAATGTGGCAGTAACTAAGAGCTATAAAATTTTCAAACCAACCAAATAGATCTTTTAGAAATAAGACAAATAAGACAATTTAGATTAAAAATTTTAATGAATTTAATAGTACACTGGAAGAGCCAACGTGAACTATGAAAATGTACCTGAAGATTTTCCCATAAAACCGAGAGACAAAAAAAGAAAAATAGAATGATGATATTCAGAAAGAGAAAATAGAGTATAAATGAGAAGTAAAATTCAAAGGGCTATTTGGATGCAGAACTGACCAAAAATACAAATAATCAAATTTAGGGAATAAAAAAACTCGCTATGAAAAATAAAAACAAATTTGAACAAAGATACATTATAATGAAATCTCAGAATAAAGATAAGGAGAAATTTATAAATGAAACCACAAAAAAATAGACAAGCTATGTCCTCTCACAAAAAAAGACAAAAATTAAACTGATAGCTGATATTTTCAACTGCCACATTAGAAGTTGAATTATATCCTCAAATAATTTTTAATTGACAGTCTATAATGATATACCTAGGAAAACCATTATTCAATGAGAGTATATTAAAACAGTTTCAGGAAAACTGAAACTGAGATGGCACAACAAATACAGAGCCTCACTAGAAGGATGTTTTAGATTATACAGCAAAAATTTAAAAATAAACTCAAGAGAAAATAGAAAATAAACTCAAAAGTCTAAAATTAAAAAGAAACAAAACAATAGTGAGTAAAGAAAATGCAAAATACAAAAAGTTAAATTTAAACAAAGCTTCAGTATAAAAATAATTTTAATAACATTTGTTTTGTGAGATTACAACTAAAATACTGTACAGCCGTATAAGTCATGAGCTTCCTAACTGGAATTAATATCTCCAAAGATCCCTACACTGTTTAGGTTAAAGATACAAATATATCTCCCAGTCAAAAAGGAGTGGGTGGAGGGACAGAGGACGTAAAAAGTAGGACAGAGATAAAACCCAAAATTAAATAAAAAAATTCAAGCCAGACTTTATCAATAAGTGTATCCCAGCTATGATGTTTACAAAGACACATCAAACATGAGGAAAAGTTTGAAAGTAAAATAATCATGGAAAAATATGCCAACACATGCAAATCAAGGGATAGCTAGAGTAGTCATAGTAATAGAAGACCACAAGGCAGCAAAAATTACTAGGGAAAGAGAGCTACACATTACCTAAATACAGGGCAAATAATTTGAAAATCAATCTCAAAAAGAACCAGAATTAAAATAGATGTATTTGGCCTAGAAAGATTAAGTTGTTTTTTAAATAAATCTAGAGGTTCCAAAATTTCCTTTGTGGCTTAGTTCTCAGAAATAGCAAACCTTCCTTCAGATACCTCATCTGCAAAGTGTTGTTAGGAACTGAAGTTGTCTTGGGATCTCGCTGGACTTGAGTCATGAGTCCCAGAGAGTTAGTGCATATGACAGAACAGGCATAAACTGAGAACACTGCCAATGGTGGGGACAGGGCAGATTTTACTCAAAAGCTTTAATCAACATTGCAATCAAAGTTAATAAAGAATATATACTATTTAAAGGTAAGAGAAAAGTAAGTCATCTAACCAAGAACACTGCTAAAACATTGGTTTAAGAATTGGGAAAGTGAGCTATGTCATCATATAAGGTGAAGGAGTATATACATTTCTCTGCTTACCCTGAACCTTATCATATTTGATCATAGGTAACTATTACACCAAAAATTCTAAGGAAACTCTTTTAAAATTTTTGATTAAAAATTTCAACAGAATTGGTTATCTTATATCATTACCTATTAGTTTCAAAGCAGGTCTATTTCTAGTGGACAAAATCTTTGTAACAAGTTTTATGATGATGATTAATAATTTTATTTGTCATTAAAGGTTGTACTTTATAAAGTATTTCAGCAACACTTTTTAACCTTAAATTAAGCTCTGCTGAAAATCATGGAAAAATTGATTACACTTACATAAAGATTATGCCATCCGTTCCCATTACCTTAACATTATCACCATTCAGAATTTTCTAAGCCTTAATTGCTCAGACATAATATTGGTTTGCATCAATCTGGTTTTTTACTATGTAAGCAAAGTGAAAAGTGAGTAACAGCATTTAAATCCACTGAGAATAGCCACAGATGAAGATAAAATTTCCAAATATGAACCCATTTGATTTTTTCTTAGATAATTTGAAGTATGTTTGATATTTTTAAAGGAAATATTAAAGCAGCTTTTAAAAATATGTTCTAGAGTCTGAAGTAACACAGCAACAAAAATGTAAATGTTTTGCTCTGTTTGACTAGTAACTATGTAAATGTAATTAAAACACATTAGGTTATTTCCTATTCCTTTTAGCTAAGCTTATTCTTGGATTGTTCTAATCTGCATTACATAATTTAACATTATTGCTTTTTTTCTCCATGTAGAAAAAAGAGTACAGGACAGAAAAATTTAAGATTTTATTGTAGAACTTTTACTATATTATGCTTTAGGTAGGTTGTCATTGTGAAGGGTAAAAGTGATCTTGAAAAACTTTTGACTTTCTGTTGTGCATTTTGTCTGCAAAGATTTTTCCATTGGTTTCTTCACTACACATCTGTTATGCCTACACATATCTGAAGCACTGCTGTGCCTCAAGTTGAGTACTTGTGCATTCATGTACTCATATGCTCATATACTCATGTTGGCAGTTAATAAGTCAAAGGAAGCATCTCAAAAAGTCACCTGGTCCATCCTCACACCTTCAGGCATAACTGCCATTTCCCTTTCTGCAAAGAGATCAGAAAGAAATATTTTGAACAGTCCAAATAATTCTGTAATTAAAAATGAATAAATAAATACAGTTCTTTTAAATCTCAAAAAGTAGGGGCAATAAGGAGAGGGAAATGAGGGATATTGGAACACTGTGATTTCTGCTCAATTTTTCTATAAACCTGAACCTGCTCTCAAAAAATTCTGTTAAAAGATACATCTGCAATAGGAATTGATGATATAAAATATCCAAAAAACTGAATGAAAGAAAGCTATGTAAGATTTATGAAAGAAAAAAACCTGTGAAACAACAAAAATGTATATAAAATATTATAAAATAAANGGAGAGGGAAATGAGGGATATTGGAACACTGTGATTTCTGCTCAATTTTTCTATAAACCTGAACCTGCTCTCAAAAAATTCTGTTAAAAGATACATCTGCAATAGGAATTGATGATATAAAATATCCAAAAAACTGAATGAAAGAAAGCTATGTAAGATTTATGAAAGAAAAAAAACTATGAAACAACAAAAATGTATATAAAATATTATAAAATAAAATGAATAATCTTCTTGAGAAAATAAAGGGAAAAAATGACTTGACTTACCACTTGTAACATCAGAGAAAATAACTTCACACCTAAGCATAGTAATCTATGTAAGCTATGTAAGATTTATGAAAGAAAAAAACTATGAAACAACAAAAATGTATATAAAATATTATAAAATAAAATGAATAATCTTCTTGAGAAAATAAAGGGAAAAAATGACTTGACTTACCACTTGTAACATCAGAGAAAATGACTTCACACCTAAGCATAGTAATCCTTTCTATCATTCCCAGCCTTAAAAGAGTAATTTTTTACCCACTTTACTGAAATATTTTTGTGATTTTAGAAACATTAATTTTTGTATCCTATGCTTATGATCACTATTTTCAACTGTATAAAAACTAGCAAAATAATTTGGTCTGCACTCTTTCTCCCCCAAGTTTTGCTTATTTCCAGTTCTTTTAAAACCAGTAAAATACTGTTCATGATCTTGTACATCTTGTTATGATGTAGAGACAGGTAGTAATGTTTTTAAAGCATTTATGAAAAATATGAGGACTGAGTGAAGCTAGTCTCTGAATTGAAAATGTTTTAAAAATTAGCAATCAAGTCTAGGAGGAGGGAGAGATTACAATACTCATTTTCTTCAGATTTCTTAGCAAACACTGACAGAATGTTGCTTATTATTTTGACTCTACTAGAGTCTGCATGTGTGTTTTGTTTGTGTGCATCATTATTTTACTTTCTCAAGTACTGAGAATGAGCTCATGTTCAAAGATACAGTTGCTGAGATAGATACCCAGACAGATAGATCCTGCAATTGTTCTGCGTCTATTGAAGGCTCTCTGTAGTGCTATTTATCAGTTACACAAATAAAAAATCCTGTAGTAAAAACAACAGTATTAACAATGAGTTATAATAATAATTCATAAGTTAAAGTAATGGGTGACAAAACAAATTATAGTTGTTTTGAGTTTTTTAATATTTTATTTATTTATCTTTAGAGTGGAAAGGAAGGAATGAAGGAGAGAAATATCGATGTATGGTTGCCTCTTGTGAGTACCGTGCTGGGAACTGGCCTGCAATCCAGACATGAAACCTGACTGGGAATCGAACTGCGATTGTGTGATTCACAGGCTCACGCTCAATCCACTGAGCTACACCAGCCAGGGCTTGTTTTGAGTTTTTTAACTTAACTTTTCTCTAAACAAGTGATTTTCCCTCAACAAAACTTTGTCTGATATTGCTAGTCCTGTATGTACCACATAAACCCTTTCCATACAGTTTATATTATTCAGCCTTTTCCTCTATTGATATTCACTTATCAATCTTAGAACAGGTCAACTCAACAGAACACATGAAAACATAAATAAATTATCTTATGGAGAAAGCACTGGTGGGAACCATTTGATTTCAAAGTGAAAAGCTAATACAGTGCTCAAGAATGTATTTTTGAACAATGGTGACATAGGCAGACATGGCTCACCTCTTCACACAACCACATCAAAATTACAACTAAAATATAGAAAAACCATCACTCAGGAGTATCAAAAATCAAGCTGAATGGAAGTCTGATAACTACGAACTTGAGTTGAACGGAAGTCTGACAATTATGGAATTGAAGAAACCACATCCATCCAGAGTGGTAGGAGGGTCACGAATGTGGAGCTGGCTGGCCCCACGCCCAGATAGATAAAAATCTGGGAGGTATATCTTGGGAGCCAGAAGTCCCATACCCTCACCAGGCCTCCAGCCCAGGATTCCAGTGCCAGGAATATAAGTCTTCACAACTTCTGGCTGTGAAAATAAGTGGGGATTGAGTTTGTGGAGGAGGCTGTTGAAGCCCTAAGATGTTCTTTTTGGTGAACCCACACACAGACTCACCTACTCAGACTCACTCCTTCTGAGCTCCAGCACCAGGGTAATACCACAAAAGGCACAGTGGCATATGGGGAGAAACTGAAGTGTCTGGCATCCAGGTGAGCAGAGGCCATTATCACTTTGCTAAACCCTCCCCCCCCCAATAGAGACAGTAGGCTGGTGCCATATCTAAGACGCCAACAACCTGGCTAACACTATTTGGTCCACTTGGAGATCCCCAGAGGCTCTGCCTGACCCAATTTACTGGCCCACCCAAGCTGCTTTTTCATAAGAATGGCTGGTCTTGGCTCCTAAATCCTATCAAACATGCAACAGCTGGCTTCAGTGAGCCCTAGAGGAAGCCAGATTAAATTCACAGCTCGGCTTCATCTGGGAATCTCCAGCGCAGCACAAGTAGCAGCCTTTTTACCTGCTTCACGTTGCTCAGGCAGAGTGCCCAGGGCAAAACACAGGTGAGGGCTGACATTGGCCTGAACCAGCTGAGAAACCCCAGGGCCAGGGTATCCAGTGAGCAGCTACCTCATCAGAGCACCACCCTGCTGCCGTGCACATCTGATCCTCCACTAAGGGCAGAGGTTGGTGGTCAGTGGTCACAGCCAGTCCTTGCAGCTGACTGGCCTGGGTAAATCCCTTCTATTGACCTGCCAAGAACAATCAAGTCTCTACTACAAGAGGAGGGCCTATTCAGCCCACATGAAGGGCACACCTCCAGTACACAGCTTGGGTGATAGCATAGGCTGTGCCACTGGATCCTATAGGACACCTATTACATTAGGCCATACAACTAAGAAACAGAGTCAAAACTGTTCTACCTAATACATAGGAACAAACACAGGGAGGCTGCCTAAATGAGGAGACAAAGAAACATGGCCCAAAGAATAGATCAAAACTCCAGAAAAAGAGCTAAACAAAATGGAGATAAGCAGTCTCTCAGAGGCAGAGTTCAAAATACTGCTTACAAGGATGCTCAAGGAACATAGTGAAGATCTCAGCATGAAAAAAGACCCAGTCAGAAAAGAAGGATACACTAATTGAAATAAAGAACAATTTATAGGGAAACAACAGTTGAGTGGATGAAGCCAAGAATTAAATCACTGATTTGGAACATAAGGAACCAGAAATTCACCACACAGAACAACAAGAAGAAAAATGAATCCAAAACAATGATAGTATAAATAGCCTTTAGGACAACTTCAATAGATCCAACATTCACATCATAGGGGTACCAGAAGGAGAAGAGAAAGAGCAAGAAATTGGAAATCTATCTGAAAAAATAGTGAAAGAAAACTTCCATAACTTGGTGAAGGAAATAGACATGCAAGCCCAGGAAACACAGAGAATCCCAATTATGATGGATGCAAAGAGGCCCACTCCCAGACACATCATTATAAAAGGCCAAAAGTTAAAGATAAACAGTGACTTTTCAAAGCAAGTGAAAATAAGTTAGTTACCAGAAGGTTTCCAGATGGGAGAGGGTGTGGGGAAATGAATGAAGAGGTGAGGGGATTAAGAAGTACAAATAGGTAGTTTCAGAACAGCCATGGGGATGTACAGTACAGTATAGGAAATGGAGTAGACAAGGAACTTATGTGCATGACTCATGGACATAAATAATGTTGGAGGGGTTGCCTGAGGGAGTGCAGAGTACTGGGTAATGGGGGGGCAAAGGGGGAAAAATTAGGACAACCGTAATAGCACAATCAATAAAATATAGTTTTAAAAAGAATGTATTTTCTGGTAGAGTAAATGCTTTTTAAAACTACATATAAATATATTACTTGTTTCATTTGCAAATGATAGTGGCAGGAACAAAATTAAATTGGATTAATCTGAGAATAGGAACTTATTGGCTCAAATAACTAGAATGTCAGGCTGCCTCATCACACAATTCCAGGGGCATCATTCATATAGGACATGAGTGAATGGTGCCCCTGGGGTTATAAAATACAGAATTCCTAAACCCAGAGTGTCAAAAAATGTTCATTAGAATTTGTTTTTTGTCTCTTCATCTCTCATTTCTTTTCAATTCCATTTTAATCTGTGTCAACTTGATTCTCAAGCAGGTCCTCTTCAGGACATTAATTCTATCACTTAAGTGACTCCAGTAGAACACAAACACATTGTTATTTATAGTATCATAAAAGTTCTGATATTGATGCTTGATTACTCTGCCCTGGTCATTTGGATCACAAGTGAATGCACTAAGGCTTTGGAAATAAGGACATTCTTATGTGAAATACATGACCTGAGTATTTCTATTTTTAGAAAGTGTGTTAAATTACCAGCCATCATTGCCTAAAAGATAAATCATAAGTAAGAATATAAAATAACAATAGTAAAAAGACAATGCAAATGAATAGCAAAGTAATTAATAAATAACAATGTAAGCATAAAATCAGCCACTCACAACTGTAAACCTCTTTTTGCCAAACCCTGTATATATCAATATATATTTACTAAAGTAAATAAAATGATAAAGAAAAAAAATATGTTAGTACCACAAGGGAAGTTTGATGATACTTCAGAAGAGTGGAAAACAGAAACAATCTGCAGGTAAGGAGAGTCAGGGAAAGTCTGAATGAATAGATAGCATTTTATCTATGGCCAGGATGTTGACGATGAGAAACAAAACAAAACAAAATGAAAAAAAACAGAAGATATTCCCAGATGGGTAAAATAAAAACATGAGAAAAGACATTGAGGCAAGAAATAATGAAGTAAAAATTAGAAAACTGCCTGTTATATAATTATCACTGTGATGGAACATAAAAAGAATAAGGTAAGAAAAACAGATTAGAAGTGAAAACTGAAAGGGTCTAAATGCCAGGATAAAAGTTTGAGACTATAAATAATGAGAAATCAGTGATGGCTCCTGAGCAAGAGAGTCATATGTTCAACTTTGAGGTTTGAAAAGATTCATATTGCAGCTGTGCATAAAAGGCATTGCGCCAGAGAAGGGTTTTTAGGAGGCTATGGCTGTAGCCCAAGTAAAACATAAAGAGGCCATGAACCAGGAAAATGGTGCTGGAAAGAGAAGCGAAATTTACACGTCTCTGTTAGGTAACTTTTCCTTGACCTCTTTCCCTCCTCCTTTCTACTACCTGGCATGTGTGTATGAAATATCGCACTTCCTAATGAAAAACCCAATGACTTTGCTGACACCTCATCTCCTTTGACTTCTTTTCATTATTTGTCAGTGAGCCTGTAATTTCTTTTAAAAAAATTATTTTTCTCTTGGCTCTCATGGTACTTACACTGCAATAGTAAGATTAATCCTTATCTGTATCCCTCACTTTTACAAACATTTAGTCTCTCTCTCTCTCTCAGGCTAGCCTTCACCTCTCTCTTCAGCTGCAGGCCACACTTGTAATAATCTAGCTGATATTTCGAAAAGGATGCTTTCTCTTTTAAAGTTTACCTTACATAAAAACAAAGCCTATCATCTTTTATAGGATCGTTTATTCTTCCCAAATTGTTCCATCATTTTTCAAAGGTTTTATTATTCCATTAAGTGCAGGTCAAATGCTACCTTATTTGTAAAGACTATTACAACATGCCTGCCTATATATTTTCCACCCTATACTTGCCTTTGTACCTGTTGTATACTTGTCATGCTACATACATTAATTCGTTTATTAATTTTTTGTTGATGCAGCAGATATTTATCAAGCCTTAGGTGTTCAGTCTCTATGCTGCTAATTGAAAAATGCAGCAGTGCACAAACCACCAAGTGTGATTCCTTTCTTTCATGGAACATTTAGGTCCAACTATGACCTGTGTGTACATTGCGTATCTGCATATTGCACAGGAATTGTCTATAGCCTTTTTATAATATCCGTTCAACAAATTACTTAATAGACGTATTAGTTATCAAAACTTCATTTTTTAAAAGATTTTTATTTATCTTTAGAGGGGAAGGGAAGGAAATATCAGTGTATGGTTGCCTCTCGTGAGTCCCCTGCTGAGAACTGGCCTGCAACACAGGCATGTGCCCTGACTGGGAATCGAACCATGATTGTGTAAAACTTCACTTTTTTAATGTTGAAATATTTTGGGTGTTGGTGTGTAAAGAATCTAGAGACAGGACTGTCTTATTTTTAACTTGTAATAGCCAACTCATTATAGTTTGTTTTCCCTTTTATGTTATTGTAACATTCATCAATCATTTGAAATGTTCTAAGTGTCAAATTAAGTGCATGTGTAACAGAAAACAGTTAACAAATGATTGTATCATTGTTTTGTTCACATATTTCTAAAGAATAGTCTCTCAGAAAATAAATTCTTTTCATGAAAAGCTGTGGGTGAATTTATTACAAAGTTCTGGTCAAATAGGTATGAGTGGATGCCATGTGATTAACTATTTTCTAAACAGAAATGTCAAATCTCTTATCATATACCAGGTTTTGATAATTTAGCCCAGTAAAAACTATTAGACTATAAATTTTTGTTTATTTGATGCAGGAATAGTTGTATAGCATAAGAGAATCACCCTTTTTAAACTTTTAACAAAACTGTGTTTAATCATAGTTTTCTTTAATGTTCTGCATAATTATTTTTTCAGATTAGTTGACATAAAATGTTAAATATATGACAGTTCTCTGATATGTTTTCAAAAATACATGAAGTGTTATTTTATTACCGCTTTCTTCCCTGCAGGACAAATTGTATAAAACCCTTCAATCAGCCCAAGTGACCGACAATAACAAGATTGCCTTGTTACTGGAAGCCCATTGTCAGGGTTTCTCAACCTCAATATGATCAACATTTTGTATTGGGAAATTTCTTGTCTGAGTCTGTCTTGTGCATTATGTGTGTGACACCTATGTCCTCTTCCCACTAGATGCCAGTAGCAGTCATGACCATCAAAAATGTCTCCAGACATCACCAAATGTTCCCAGAGTGGAGTGGTGAAGAGCCAGGAAACCGTCCTGCTGGGAACCACCGACATTAGCGATAAGGGAATACCCTAAATCTGCTTTAAAAATAGTCACATTGTAACATTTTCCTGAGAAACTAAAAATGTATTTCTAATTGACTACTTTAACTGATTTGTACAACGATTTTATAATAAACAATCTTTCCATTTCCTTTTCAATGAAGCTAAATCCTTTCTTGCTCTTCATCTCTGGATACAGGTTGAAGACTGCCAGTTCCTGGATCTTTTCAAGAAGAACTGAATATTTCATACTTCTGATCAAACTCACCTGCCAAGCCCTGCCTCATGAAAAATGAAATCACCATGTGTAATGTGAAAAATAAAAATGGTTTAGGAGACAAATGTTTTAATTTGTCTCAAATTATAATAAATTCCACACAGCCCCCAAATTTTAACTATTATGTAGTTACTCTTAACTAGTAGTTTATACAAACAGTGTTTTATTTCTCTGAGATAACTAAAACAAACTTCTTAGAAAATTAAATTGAAATAAGCAATAGTAAGTAAAATCAAGACAATTTAAATGAAGGAAATGTTTTATTTTAGTACCATCTTGAAAAACCCCACAAAATAAGTCAAAATGTAGCAATTTTTATTTATCTTGCAAGAGTAGCTTTAAAGATAACAATCTGGAATTTTTCAATCAATTTATTTGTCCACTTGATTGTTTTCTCACAGAGGACTTAAAGGGCTTTCAAATAACAATTCCCTCCGCAGAGTTATTTTACTTGTGCAGTTATGTCTCCTGTGGAGAAAACTAATAGAGGATGATGTTTCTATCATTTACAGCCATTTTCTTTCACTTAAATAAAAATAAGAAAAAAATTTAAAAACCTAGTCCGTGAGTTAGAAAAAAGGGAAAAAAAACATGTTCAGAAACTGTGATGGATGACATACTGATTTTTATATTTTGTATGTTTAGGAGCAAATGTGAAATCAATAAAGTTCTAGGCAAGGCTGAAAAATGTCCAATGAACAACATTCCACTGCAGGTCTCTGGACCAAGATTTCATCAAATGCCATTAAATTGTTGGCACCTGGTGTGGGCTCCTTAAGGCAAGCAGCATGGGTTAGACTTGGACACAATGCGATGCATTGTCGTTTAGAAGCCATCATTCCAAACTGAAGCATCTTCATTTAATCCAACAGGAACCATGTTCTCAAGGGCCATTTTAACCAGATGTTCAAACAGCTTTAATTCATCCCCCAGGGAATCAATTTAGATTTTTGAAACAATATCTTTTTCTTCTTATTAAAAATTGTCTTAGTTTTCATTTGCTCTTAGTTGGATTTTTAAAAAGTATTTATTTTTCACTAATCAGCAGGGCTGTTATAATTATAAGTTGTTATCTAAAATATAGATAAATAATATATAGATTAAACTTAGCTGTTACTATTCATGATTCTATGCATCTTTAGGGAATTCCCTTAGTCAAAACAACTTCACTGGAATCTTTCAAGCATCTCTCTTTTTTAGAAGAACATTATTACAGGAGTTGTTTTCTTCTGTATCATTTAACAACTATTATGCATATCTCAACAACAACTACAGCAAATCACTATAAGGTAAAACAAGCTTATAGACATATAAGAAATTAATTCATCATCCTGCAGTATAGTCATATAACTTCATATTTAATTGAAAGTAAAAATTAAAAAGTTTAACATAACATTTTTATTTAAAATTCTGTATTGTACATTTAGATCTCTAAACCATTTCTGCATGTAACATATCTTTTGTTCATTTATTTTATTGTCTCTCTTCCCTAATACCTAAATTACATGGTGTTCCCAAGTTTATGGGAACATCATGTAATTTGTTTAAATTCTTTGCTTTAGGCCTCATAGGAAATGTTTGATATATATTATGCACACAATAAGCATTTGCTGAGTCAATGAGCAAGTGAATAAAGTCTACTTAAATGTGATATCAGAAAAATATAAAGTAATATTTTGTTTTCATTATTTTTAAAATTTAAATACCAACGTCTAAAATAAAAAAAATTGTTTATATATCCAAACTGTTAATAAATACAGATTTTTGTTTTCAGATTTTTCTGAATAAAAATCTTGGATTTTGCCACAAACTTTCTGGTTCCAAGCAGGTAATTTAACCTCTCCTAGTTTTTATTTTCTTATCTGTAAAATATGGCATCTACAAAAGTACCTGACAAAAGCAAATGCTGAAATAAAAATAATTGTCATTCTCTTTCAGAAATGTTGGGAGATTACTTAAAGAGAAAAAACTACTAGTAGATGTCAAATGGAAGCACAAAATTACTTTATGCAATGTTCTGTTAGTACTTTCATTGCTGAAGTAGCTGAGAAGTTATATATCTCCATAGCCCACACAAAACAATAAACTAGCGTCTTCTTAAACTACCCTGTTCCATGCATGATCTTGCAAATTGTAGACCTTTTGTGTGACTGATATAGTTTCACTTTGGACTTTGTGCCTTGCATAATTATGGCAATTGGGATATTATGCCTACTGTCAGAGCATATCAATCTATTATCACACCAAAGGTAGGAAGAATGCTTTTAGATAGCTTTTCTTAAGGTGATGCAAAGTAAAAATAAAGAGTCGTAGATACTCCCTCAGTTATATGTGGAATCTAATGAACAAATAAACTAACAACAAATAGAAAGAGATTCACAGATACAAAGAACAGACTGACAGCTGTCAGAGGTGAGGGGGACTAGAAGGTTGGGTGAAAAAGTGCAGAGATTAAGCAAAGAACAACAACTACAACAACAAAAGTAACTCATAGACAGACACAGTATGGTGATTACAAGAGGCAGGCGGGACCAGGGAGGTAGAAGAGAGTAAAGACAGTAAAGGGAGCAAAGGGAGGATAAATGGTGATGGCAGGAGACTTGATCTGAGGTGGTGAACACACAAAACAGTATATAGATAATGTATTATAGAATTGTACACCTGAAACCGATATAATTTTATTAATCAATGTCACCCCAATGAATTCAATAAAAATAAAAATTTAAATAATGAATTTAAAATCTTGTTTTTCTTTCTCTTTTTTGTTAGTAAAATTCTTTATTAAATTTGAGACAAGTAGGTAGAAAAAATTTATGGAGAGAAATGCAACTATGGTTATGTTTTTTCTGACACTAAGATATCTACACTTCAAGTGACAAGATCAATCAATCATCCAGATGGATATGATTGATCACTCACAAGTGATTATTTCTTAATAAGTTCAGTATTCAGAAGCAATTTCTTTGTAGAAGCGAAATTGATGAAATAAGTCAAGCTGGATTTTAATCTAGGATTTACTACATAATAGCTGGACAACATTAAATTATTTACCACAACCTTCTTAAACCTCATTAGCTTAACTCTCCACAGTCCTTTCAGCATAATATATTTTGAATAATTTATGTTTTGAGATACTATATTTAGAGTTAGTATCTAAATCATAATTGATATTTAATAAAGTAGAGTTACTGCTTACCCCAAACTTATGTTTTCATGTCTAGCATGTAATGGAACTCTATGGATAGAATCATGAGAATAAGCTAAGGACAATTTAGCATCTTGATGACAACTGCCAATGACTCTGTGCCCATGCTTCTTAGTTTATTCATCAAGCTCCTGGCCCTCAGATTACATACATATGGATTACTATATATATAGTAATATATATATATAGTAATATACTATATATATAGTAATATATCTATATATTCCTTATTATTCATTGCACTTAGCTTCTGATTATTCTCTTACTGACTTTATTTCTAGCACTCACTAAGATTTAGGGCTAAGAAATTTCTTTGTAAAATTCTGGTGAAGAGTAGCCTACTCTCAACCATTGGAATCAATATACAACACTTCTGCTTTCTTCACCTTGACCAGAATTAAATCATATGACTCCTCCTTACAGCAAGGGATGCTGGGAAACAATTTAGCTGTGAGCCCATAAAGTAAAGGAGAGCACTGATTATGGTGAACAGAAACAGTATCACAATTGTTAAATCTAGCTTTTAGTGATCTATCATCTGTCTGTTTTTGCCAACAGTTTACTTCTGCTCTAGAGGTGTAGGCTGATTTATTTGACCAAAACATTTTTAGGACATTGAAGTTGCTGCTTCCTCTTGCCTGAAGTATACTACCTCTAGATTACTCATTCCTGAATCTTTCTGACCTTCCAGAATTTAGCTCCAGTGTCACCCTTGGGCGCCATCTCCTCTGATTTTCCATTCCAAATATCAATGCACAAACATTTTCTTTTCTATTTCCTTGTTTAACTACCCTAAAAATTATCACGTTTTTTCAATATCTTCCGTAGTGAACTACCCAGAGTTATGCAAAACTATTTAAGGGCACAGTCTTTCATAAAACTGTCATTACTTTAGACACTGGCCTCAAGTTTGGAGGTTCCTAGGACCTCTGTAATTTTTGTCAAAATTTGGAGGGTCTTACTACCTCCTAAGTTTTGATAATTCACTAGGACAAATTATACAACTCAGAAAATGCTATACTTTCATTATAGCAAAAAAGATACAAATAAAAACCAGCCAAAAGAAGACACATAGGGCAAAAGTCTTAAAGGTCCCAGATGCAAAGTGATTAGTTCCCTTACTCCACTGAGTCAAAACAAGTCGCCATCCCTGCACATTCATGAATATCACCAACTGGGGAAACACACCCAAGCTGCAATGTCCAATTTCTATTGAAGTTGCATTTGTTGGAGAGTCATTTATTGAGTCATTAGCCATGTGGTCAAAGTCAAATATCTAAGACCTCTCCTCAATGTCTCAGAGGTCAGCTGCTATAACTGGACTCAAAACTCAACTCTTCAATCACCCAGTTAGTTTTTCTGACATGGCCATCTCTCAGTCTGAGTCTATTCATGCAAACTCCCTAGGAACCTATCATAAATCATCTCCTTAGCATAAATGATAAGGATCCACCATAAATATAAGAGACACTTCTATAACTTATGATATTCCAAGGATGTAGAGCCATCTCCCAAGAACTGAGTCAAAAGCCAGCCAAATTCTTTTGCACCTAACACTTCCTTTGAAATGATGGTATGCATTTATTTTTAAGTTTCTATTTTTCTAAAATAAAAGTTTCATGATGCCAAAAATATTATTTGCTCTTAGTGCATAAGGGTATCCAGCAAATAATAGGTAATAAAATAACTATATATAAAAGGGGAAAAACTATGAATTAGAAGTGCTGCCCTTAACATTTCTATAGAAGGCTGCTGGCAACCAGGTGGTTCTGGAGGCAACCTGAAGCTGTGGTGTGTGAGTCCTAAAACAATTATGGAGAGAAATATGTCTTTGTTTATTGTTTTCTGGTCTTTCTTGGGCCTTAGCTCTACTAAATGTGCTGTGTAAATGCTCTTGCTTCATTTTCCAATTACCATGCAGTGAACTCTTTCTACCTCTTGGGAGGGATCAAATGAGATGTCTGAAAAACTGTTTGGAGGTCACCTGATATTTTAAAATCTTTAATAGCTGTCATTTTTATCAAGAATACTGTGTCTATGGTGTAGAAAGGTCTGGAGTCATTGACATGGAAGAGTAACTAAAGTAAATTAAGCATCATTTTAGCCTTACAGAGACCAGTACAATGCAGCCAAAAGCATTCATTATTAATGTTCCTGTTCTTATGGAAACCCAGTTAATAATTTATTTAATTTGAAATTTACCATACCAGTTGTTCTATGAAGAAATCAGACAGTCTATCTCCTAGAAAAAATATTTCCATTAGGAAGATTATACCAAAATGTCCTTGAATGAAGAGAATGTATTTATTCAGATTTGTCCTTCTTGGTGTTTTAACTGGTGCCCAACGGTAAGATTAAACTAAATGAACTAAATTTAGATAAGTTCAGCATATTTGTATATTATTAAACCTAAAAACATATGTACTACATTTATTAGGTTATATACATTTATAAAATTATTATGAAAATGGTTCAGAGATTAAAAAAAGTTCAAAGAATTCAGTGTTGGACCTTTTTATTTAAATTTTTCTACCATTGATTATGACTATATTAAAATTTATTATATAAAATCAAAAGATATACTAATAAAAATAATCTTTAGCAGTTTTCAAAAGACATTTTAAACCTATAGTTATTACTTTTCTAATAGAAAAAGATTAAAAATTAAAAGCTAAAAATAATACTGTTTTTGGTTCATATGAAATTAATAAACATATTAACTCTATTGCTCATAAACTTAAAATGTTTAACCATACTTAAGAAAATTACATTTTATCTTTTCTATACCAAGAATATTATGTGGAATTTATTAAACTTATTGTCATATAATTTATATAAAAAAATCATAGAGTAAATACTCAACTGAAGGAACAGCCACAGGAAGACAGGAAGCAGAGATGAAACTCAAGGTTTATTTTGCTGAAGGTGTCGTCCATTTGACTTAAGTATAGTGAGGTCAGGTACTGTTTCAAAGAGACCAATGTGCATAACAAACTCAAAGTTTCAGCATACAACTGTATGAGAGACAGAGAGAAGAAACATGTAGAAACCACCCTGAAATGAATGGTATTTTAACTTCATTTCAAGAAATACTTTCTGAGTTGGTTTTATACAAAACGCAGCATTCAGAACCAAAACGACCACAAATGATAATTCATGAGACCTGTTCATAGAAACATTGTGGTAGTACATATATAAAATGATAATTATTAACAATATATGATTTCTTGATTTCCCTAGAAAACCTGCTCTAGAGTATTCACTGTGAAATGTTCATCTAGATTCCTCTCTCATGGTACCTAGTGTGCTCCCTAGAAAATTCAATAAATAATTGTTTAATAAATGCATAAATAAGTTGTAAAATACTAAGAAAGAGCAAAATTAATTTCTAATGGGCAAATCTGAAAAGGCTGCAAAAAAGTTGACAGTTGATATTTGAATTGGAATTTGAAAGATAAGTGAAATTTTAACAAGTACTTGGAAAGAGTAGAGCATCCAAGAAAATTAAACCCAGTCCTCCATAAATCTGAGAAAGCTTTGAAGAAAACCCAACAAAGCTCAACACAAAAATGACACTCAAAACAAACACAACATATGCTGCCATTATTCTTACATGGCAATAACCATGACCAGTGACATGAAAAATCACTGTTGTACTTCAACTATAAGAACAGTAATGACCAACATTGGAAAAGTCCACCCCCTCCTAAAAATCATCAACAGCTCATTTGTAGACCTCCCTGCTCCCTCAAGCCTATCATCCTGGTGAAATTTTGGCTCTCTTTTAGGAGTATGCTTAGCCATACAAACCTTAACAGGATTATTCCTAGCTATGCATTACACACCCAATGTGGCTACTGCATTTAACTCTGTCATCCACATCTGCTGGGATCTCAACTACGGGTGACTCCTTCCCTACCTCCATGCTAACAGAGCATCCATATTCTTCATTTGCCTCTACCTCCATGTAGGCCAAAGCCTGTCCTACAGGTCCTACACATACTCAGAAACATCAAACATCAGCATCCTCCTCCTTTTCGCTGTCATGGCCACAGCATTTATAGGCTATGTCCTACCATGAGGGCAAATGTCCTTCTGAGGAGCTAGTCACCACCAATCTCCTCTCCACCATCCCCTACATTGGAGCAGACCTCATCCAATGAATCTGAGGCTGCTTCTCTGTAGACAAAGCCACCCTCACTCAGTTCTTTGCATGTGGTTAACATGCAAAATAGATGCAATTTTCTGTTATACTAAAAAAGAGTATTTGATCTAGTTTTCTTCTTTTGTAAGTTGTATATAAAAGTTGAGAGGTCTGCTTTAGAAGATAATGTAAAAATATAAATTCAGTCCAGGTTATAATTATTGATCTAAATTTAAGTCTATTTTAATTTATATAACAATGTAAGTTCATCCAATTTATTTTAATTTTGGGGGACTTAAATGCCTGGCAATTTTTAATGTCATTTATTTATTTAACATGTATTAATGAAGTCTTACTATAAGGTAGGCACTGATCTATTATTCAATGAGGCAATACCTCAAACAAAAGACAAAGTCCATTTTTCTATGGAGGCCATAGCCTAGTGAGGGGTACAGATGGTTAGAGATAGTAATAAGCAAATGTACCAAAACCTATAACATTTATTTAGTTAGACAAACATTTATTGAGCACCTTCATGTACCAATTACCCTTTAAAACACACAAAAATCCTGGTACTGCAGATTTAAATTATATTAAAAAACTGTTATGACAAAAAAAAGCAGGATATGAGGCTTACTAAAGCTAGTTTTGGAAGTTAGTTATTTTAAATAGAATCATCAGGAAAGACCTGAAGAATAGAGGATATCTGAGTAAATACCTTTAAAAAGTGATTTAAAAAAAGGGTAAAAATAACATGGTGGAAGAAAGGAGGATGGAAGGAATTGAAGTATCTTTGGTCCCTAAAAGTCTATGGATAAGATGGGTGGAGTAAATTAAATGGAATGGAGGAAAATCAGTTGAACTAAATGCAGAGAATTATCTGAAGCAGTGATTCTAAGTTCTTCATTAGCCAATAGAATACAATAGGGATGTATGAGAGAATTTTGAGCACAAAAATGGCTGGATCTGATTTACTATTTTTCCTAACCCAATTGCTACATTGAAAAACGAAAGAAGAGAGAAAGATTGAAACAGAGAAAGGAGTTATGTGTGATTGAAATAATGCTGTTAGGATATGATGGTGCCTTGGTCAAATACTAGATGATTTTCAGAGATAGGGTGAGAAGGATTTATTGATAAATTGAATGTGAAGAATGAGAAAAGGGAACATCAAGGGATGTACTTGATGCAATGCATCAAATATGGTCTAAGCAACTGGAAGAAGGAGTTGCCTTCTACCCAGGAATGAGGATTTTTTGTGAGTTTCAGCTGTATGTACATTGACATAGGTTGTGCCAAGTGGTACATTCAGATAAAAATGTTCAGTGGTCAGCTGAAATATTTAAACGTGGAGGTTCAAGAGAGTGGAATAAGCAGAAGGTATAAATTTGAAGCAATTAGCATTTACATAGCATATAAATATATACTCTGGTTAAGGAGGAAATAGATTAATAATAGATAAAGAAGAGAAGCACAGGGACTGAGCCCTTTGGAACTGCAGTATTTGGAAGTCAAGAAAATAAGGAGAAAACTGCAAAGAAGAAAGAAGTAGTAAATTTGGAGAACCAGGTGAGATTGATAATCTTGTGTTCAAGTTATAATAGGATTCTCAATAGTGGTGCGGTTAGCACAGTTAAAGGCTGCTGAGTGGTCAGATAAGATGTGAAATGAGCGTGAGTTGATCCTTGGATTTCACAATGCACAGATCATTGGTCACCTACACTGGAGTGGTTTCGGTGGAATGATTACACACACACACACACACAGAGCTAAAAGGAGAACATGAATAGTGGAAATGGGGCTGTTAAAAATCTCTAGAGAGCCCTGGCTGGTGTATAGCTCAGTGAATTGAGAACAGGCCTGTGAACCACACAATCGAGGTTGGATTCCCAGTCAGGGCACATGGCTGGGTTGCAGGCCAGTTCCCGGTTTCTGGCCGGGGCCGCACGAGAGGCAACCATACGTTGATTATTTCTCTCCCTCTCTCTTTCCCTTCCCCTCTAAAGATAAATAAATAAAATCTAAAAAAAAATAATCTCTAAAGAGCCCTGGCTCGGTACCTCCATTGATTACAGTTTCATCCCCATACACCAAGATTGCAGCTTCAATCCCCTGTCAGGGCACATACAAGAATCAATCAATAAATTCATAAATAAGTGAAACAACAAATCAATCTGTCTCTCTCTTTCTCCCTCTCTAAAATCAATAAAAATTTTAAAAATATCTAGAGAAATTTAGAGAATTGGTGTGTTAGATAAAGGAGATAGAGGTTTAAGGAGAGAAGTATTTTAAGAGAACTAACATAGTATGTTTGTGTTCTGAAAGGGAAAGTTGATGACACAAGAGAAAATAGAGAGAAGACAATTAGAAATGGCATCCTTGAGGAGGTAAGAATGGACAGGGTGGACAAGTGGAAGAGTTGACCTGAGAGCAAGAAAAGTTCATCCATTATAATTGAAAGGAAGGTAAAATATGTAGGTACAGACTAAGGTGAAATGATAGATTTAATTATAGGATTTTTAGAAACTCTCTTCTAATTGTATTTATCATCTCAATAATCAAGAAGCAAAGTTAATAGCTGAGAGGAAGGAGAGAAAGTAATTGTGGAATTGTCATGTAAAAAGTAGGAGAGTAAATGGATTGCGGAAATATAGTGAAATTCCCTGGTAGTACGAAGGATGCACTTGAGATTCCTAGTCATAAATTTAAAGTAAAATCAGGCAGCATGGTTTCTCTCTTTCTCACTCCCCCTCCTTCTCTCTTCTTTCTTTCTTTCTTTTTTTTTTTTTTTTGGAGCTATATTCAGCTTCTCTGAATGGAACGGAGTAAGTGACAAAATCAATTAAAGACCTATCACAGTTGTTATAATAGTTGCTCTGGTTGCTACAATATTTGAGTAACCAGACATATACAAAAGAACTTTAAAAGCTGTGAAGTACTACAGAACTATACTTCATCCCCGGATCTGGAACTGTCCATGTAGTAGCTGTGCTTTATGAATGGAAGTCAGAACGTCCTGTATTGCTGCCAGTCTTTCAAGTAAATGAAAGGTGCCTAGTAGTCTCTCAAGTATTGAAGCCTGTACCTGACAGATCATAATGTAAATTAAAATTCATATTACTACATGTTTAGAATTTAACAGACCTGGCCAAAATGTACATATACATAACTGAGCCAAGAACTGTGGCATTTTCATTCCTCAGGATACTTACAAACTCCCTTGAAATCAATATTATAGTGAGACTTTAATAGATAAGCTTGCTTTAAGATTTAACATGTCCATGCTTTCCCTTATGTCATTTTAATGTTTCCTTCCATTAAAAAAGGATGCTTTAGCCAGTTATTTCCCTTGAGATTTTTCTGTGAAACAAGTGTTTCATGCCAAAAAATTCTTTTCATATTGCAAGATTAGATCCATTTCATTCATTAGTATCACTCTTGGGAATCCTTGTAGGACTTTTTTTTGTAATAATTGAGTAATTCAGCAAATTTAACAATGGATTTAACTTTCCCATAACTGAAGAATAGTTCTTTACAATCTTCATTTTTCATTCAAAGCCTTTGGAAGGGGAATTGCAACTTTAAAGCCAAACAATATTATACATTTGTCTGAATGAATTTTCAGTATTTGGCTTGAAAATAAGGTCTTTCTGAGCAAGGTAACATGTTCTCATTCCTTATCAATCACCTCTTTCATATTTCCTGCATCATCTCTTAGTCTTTGTACATTACTTTATATTTAAACACATGTTTTCTTCAGATAATAATGTTCATGTACTCAATGACTACTTTAGAATTAAAATTTAGTTTTTATAAAAAATTTTGAAAATGTGTTGTATATTATTATTACTATCAAGAAAAGAGATATAATGAAATATTAATATGATGATTGAAAATGGTTATAACCAAGAAAATTCTTTAAATCACTGTAACTAAGATACATCAGTATTTACCAACATAATTAATGTATACTTTGTTCAAATATAAATTCCCATGAAGAAGTAAAAAAAAAGAAGAAACAAGAAAGAAAATTAAATACTAGTGTTACCGAACAGGGGTCTGAGGGAGGGGCAATACTTGGCCCCCCAAAGGATGCCAAAAAAACTGCTACAGAAAACAGGGGCCCCTCCCAAGGACGGTATACTAATATCTACTGGGTTCTTCTGTCTACTGCCAATTGGAAAGACATCTCTCAATGCCAGAGATTTGTGAAAAGGAAACAAAATGTTTATTTAATGCTACTCAGGCCTAATGCCTTCATTAAAATATTAGAGTCCTGTAGGGTATACACCTACACACACACACACACACACACACACACACACACACACACACACAGTGTTCCCTTCTCCCACTGTCCCAACTCTGGGTACCGTAAATCAGGAAAAGAGGACACGTCTGTTTTTCAGGTCGCTGGCACTGTGAGCTGTGTCGCTTGTCTAGGCAGGATCTCCAATTAATCCAAAGTCATGCAGCACCTTCTACTGGCAACAGTTCTTTGTATCAAGTTCTAGTCAAAGTCTTTCCTGCTTTCCAGGCCACTCGGCCAAAGGGAGCACCCCAAAGTCGCGTGGGCCTCTTCTACCAAAGCCGCACCCGACCAAAAGCACGCCTTTCTTCTTCACCTGGCCTCAGGGATCTCCATTCTGGCAAAGCTGCGTGGTCTTCCCTTTCATCTGGGAAAGAGGGGATCTTCACTCTGCCAAAACCGCGTGGCTCTCCCTCCTAATGGCTACAGGGGTCTATATCTTTCCAAAACAGCGTAGCTCTCCCCTTCACCTGGCCAAGAGGGGGTCCTCACTCTGCTAAAGCCACATGGCTTTCTCACAGGCACCGTCTGAGGATCAGTCCCCAGTTACATCCTGGGTAGAAGCCACCCACTTCTCCCTGGCCCAAAACTTGGCCACAGCTATTTAACATATCTATGAAACCAGTTAAAGGTTATAGATATGTTAAATGACCATTCCAGAGGTTAGCTGCAAAACTGTTGCTATGCAAAACAGCTCTCAATGGCCCTGCTCCATTCTTCCCTTCCCCCAACTGACACCTGGGCGGGGGTGAGGACATCTTAATATTTCCTCCAATATTCCTATACACTCTGAGTTCTGGACACCATTCCAAATCTTTTTTTGCTCCCCCCTTGGCTGCACCCTTTATCATGTTAAATAGCTGTGGCCAAGTTTTGGGCCAGGGAGAAGTGAGTGGCTGCTACCCAGGATGTAATTGGGGGCTGCTTCTCTGAGAGAGGATCTGTGGGAGAGGCATGTGGCTTTAGCAGAGTGAGGACCCCCTCTTGGCCAGGTGAGGGGGAGATCCATGCTGTTTTGGAAAGATGTAGACCCCTGTAGCCATTAGGAGGGAGAGACACACAGTTTCAGCAGAGTGCAGACCCCCTCTTGGCCAGGTGAAAGGGAAAACCACGCAGCTTTGCCAGAATGAAGATCCCTGCGGCCAGGTGAAGAAGAAAGGCACGCTTTGGGTGGAGTGCGGCTTTGGTAGAAGAGGCCCACGCAGCTTTGGCGTGCTCCCTTTGGCCAAGTGGCCTGGAAAGCAGGAGAGACTTTGACTAGGACTTGGTACAAAGAACTCTTGCCAGTGAAAGGTGCCGCATGACTTTGGATTACTTGGAGATCCTGCCTGGACAGGCAGGCGACACAGCTCACGTGCCAGCGGCCTGGGAGAAAAACGGACGTGTGCTCTTTTCCTGACTTACGGTACCCGGAGTTGGGACAGTGGGAGAAGGGAGCGCTGTGTGTGTGTGTGTGTGTGTAGGTGTATACCCTTAAAGACTTTAATATTTTAAGGAAGGCATTAGGCCTGAATAGCATTAAATAAACATTTTGTTTCCTTTTCACAAATCTCTGGCATTGAGAGATGTGTTTCCAATTGGCGGCGGACAGAAGAGCCCATTAGATATTAGTGTATCGTCCTTGGGAGGGGCCCCTGTTTTCTGCAGCAGTTTTTGGCATCCCTCGGTGGGCCAAGTATTGCCCCCCACCTCGGACCCTTTGTTCGGTAACAATAGGCTACAAATAGGAACAGAACAATTATTCAAATATATTGTCATCCCCAAAATAGTTTTGTAAATTATAATAATTGAAGAAATAATTTAATTTAATCCAAATTTCAACAATTATAGACTTAATTCTATTGGAGCATTTATTTTAGATATGTATAACTAGTGTTTTCAATGTTTGCAATGAGAATATTATGTTATAATTTTCCTGACCCATCAGGGAAAAGTATAATAAAAATATATTGAAATGAATAAAAATGTTAAAAGGAAATAAGAATTTTTCTCCTCAAAATATAAAAAATATTTGACATTGAAATATCTTGAAGTATTAAGCAATAAAATCATAACGTCATAATACTGTATTGAAAATGCTACAAAAAGCCCTGTCTGGCATAGCTCAGTGGATTGAGCGCGGGCCTGCGAACAACATGATCCCGGTTCGATTCCCAGTCAGGGCACATGCCTGGGTTGCAGGCCAGTTCCCGGCAGGGGACTCACAAGAGGCAACCATACATTGATACTTCTCTCCTCTCCTTCCCTTCCCCTCTAAAGACAAATAAATAAAATCTAAAAAAAAAAAGAAGAAAATGCTACAAAAGATCACGAACTCAGAAGAAGCTGATACTGTTTCTCTATCTCCTTTTTTTTTTTTAAATAGAAATGAGAGGGCTGAGGCCCAAAGAAGTTGTCTTCCATGTAAGTCACAAAATTCTTCTCACTCCTCCAAATCTCCTGACTTACATTCTTATGGAATTTCCTCCATATTAAATATGTAATCACTTATTTTTGTAAGACAATAGAACATATAAGCATATCCAGGGTTGAGGTGAGATGAAAGGTACATGTCATCCTCATAGGATTATTTGCTGGGCAATAGTCACTCTGGCAAAAATAACATCATGAGTACAACAAAAGAGAGACCAAGGATTCCTCATATAAAGAAAAATGGATAATTTAATGCTTAGCAAACCTACCCTTAATATATAGCTAAAGGGAGTTCTAAAGCTAAAAGAAAAATAGCAAAGGAAGACTTAGTTCTTCAAAAAAGAAAAAAAAATATTAAAGTTATTTTTAAAAAGACTGTGGGGGTGACTTTTCCCACAAGTTCCCCCATTCACCATGGATGAAAATAAAGACTACCAAGACATGATCTGCTTGGGGAGGAAAGGTGGCCGATCCCTCAAAGGGGAAGGGCGAAGAGCCCCTTCCTCAAGGGGCTTTTATTGGATTTGTTTGCACAAGAATACAGGTAAGAATCAAACAATAGATAACATTCAAAGAACCATGAGGGCTTATTCTCAGTCAGAGTCAGATAGCTAATAAGCCATAAAACTTTGAGGATAAACTCTGGCTTGGACCTCTATCATTTAAATGAGAGCATTCTAAACAAAGCAGGTTTCACAGGATTTTTACATATTCTTCCTTATGCCTGATTTACCCTGGATACCAGCCCTTTCCAGCACAGGGCTGCACTGCATTTTCCATCATAGGTTTTTAGGCTTAAGTGGACTAGAGCCAAGAATGCTTCCCCCAGATCAAAATGGGGACTCGGGCTATGTCACAATAGGTGGAGGATGAGGGCCTGTCACTCTCTCTTTGTTGCAGCCCCCTGAGTCCTTCCACGATGGTCACCCAAGTGATCATGTCTGGCCTAGGTTGCCCCTCTCTGAGGGGGCTTACCCATCATAGACATCAACCATGCCTTGGGTGCAGGGGAAGAAACAGAAGCAGCACTTGATGCCAGAGACAAGCTTTGTCTCCTGTGGCCTGCATTCCGGAGGTCACTCACTTAGCCATGGGAGGCCATTACAATTCCTGAAACCAGGCAGGGCAATTCCCAACAAAAGACTACATACTTTTCATGTCTTTTAAATCATATTTGATGGTTGAAGCAAAGTTATAACATTATCTCGTGTGGTCCTCAAGACGTGTGGAGGAAATACTTAAGAAAATTATATCTAACAATTGGCAAAGGTAAGGGAACCTAAATGAAAATAAGTTTCCTATGTTTCATTTCAAGCCCATATAAAAATATCAATATTAGTAAATTGTAAAGTTATGTATACAGTCACTATACTCAAATAATAAATAAATCAAAATATTATCTTAATGAATATTAAAATAACCTACCAGTTGTTAAGAAAAACAAGCATAAAAAAAGAAAAACAAGCATAATAAACAGAAAAGAAGTAATAAAATGGCAGATTTTAAGTCCTAGTATAATAATAATTAGCTTAAATTTAAATGGTATATATACACAAAGTAAAAGATTACTGATAGAATGAACAAAATGCATCAGCCAACAACATGCTTTATACAAAACACTCACTTCAAATACAGCACCACAGGTATGAGTGGTCAAATGATTAAAAAATATACCATGCAACCACTAAACATTTTTAAGTGCAGAAATTACTCTATTTACATACAGTAGACTTCAGAGCAGAAAGAATTGCTTGGGTTAGAGACAGACTTTGCAAAGAGATGAGAAAACTGATCCACATAATCACTCCTAAATATTTATTCATCTTTTGTCAGATTGGAATAAATCTATAGATGGAAATCTTTCAAGGAAGTCTGTGAGGCTAAGAGAAATCAGTTTTACTTTAATCCCCGATAAGGACCCATTTCCTGCTCTATTATTTATTACTTACATAACCTGGTAAAAATTACTTTTTATATGCCTGTCTATAAACTAAGAATAGTAACAATCTGATCACATGGTGTAGTTATGATTAATTGAGTTAATACATATAAAAACTTAGAACCACATTTAGCACATAGTTAAAGTTCAGAAAGTGTTAGATGTTATCATTGCTATTATCATTACTAAAAGATAGATAGCTTTGAAGATTTTACTTTGACTCATGAAGACCTGCTAACATGAGAAAACATAATGAGGATTCTATTAGACATGAATATCATATAAAAATGTCTGGAAAGTATCCAACCGTGTCCTTTGAAAAATAGAGACAGTTACTGAAGAAGACACAAGAAACATTGTACATAGGACAATGACGCCTCAGTCCTCTTGAAAGTAGGCACCCTGGGACCTCACACAGCTCTCCCAGCATCTCTTCCACTGTTCAAAACACCCTGCAAATTTCTTTGTTGGAATGACCATCAGCTGCCTTGTCATATTTTCCAGATTCTCATCAATAGTATGAAATCTCTTTCCTTTCAAAGGTGATTTTAGTTTGGGGAAAAGCCAGAAGTCACAGGGTGCCAAATCTGGGCTGTAGGGGGATTAAGCCACCTCAATGATTTGATGTTTTCTCAAATCAACAAAACAAACAAGCAAGCAAAATAGAACCAGAGACATTAAAATAAAGAACAAACTGACAGTAAACAGGGGGGAAGTGGAAGGGGATAATGGGGGAAGGGGGAAGGGTTGTCAGGAACATCTATAAAGAACACATGGAAAAATCCAAAGGGGGATAAGACTAAGGGCAGGAAGTGGGGATGGCTGGGATAGGGGGAGTGGTGGGGGGAAAATAGAGACAATGTACTTGAACAACAATAAAAAAGTTAAGATAAATAAATATGCACTTAAATTCTTTTTAAATTAAAAAACTCTGCACAAGATGTGGTGCATGAGCAGGCATGTTGTCTTAATGAAGCTGCCAATCACTGGTTACCCATAGCTGTGGCTGTTCTCAATGTGTTTCATCTCTCAATCACAAACAACACCGAGGTAGCACTCCTTATTAATTGTTTGGCCTGGAGGAGCATACTTGTGATGGACACCTTACTAATCAAAAAACATGGTTAACATGGTCCTCATCTTGCTGTGACTTTGCCATGCCTTCTTTGGGAGTGGAGAACCAGGCTATTTCCATTGGGGTGACTGGGCCTACATTTTCAGATCATAGCCATAGATACATCATTCATCCCTGGTTATGACCTTCTTGAAGAAGTATGGTACATTGGTAGCAGTTTGAATCAAATCATTTGCAACTGCAGCACAATGTCCTTTCTGCTCTGCAGAAGCTGCAGAATGAATTTTGCCTCAACACATTTCATGCCAAGATCTTGAGTCAAAATCTCAGAGTAGTTTTTGGAATCCCCAGATCCGCTCCTGGTTCTCACACTGCCAGTCACCAATCCTTGTTCATTGCAGCCTGTACACATTCAACATTCTCAGGGGTTCTGCTTGTTGCAGGCCTTCCAGAACATGGGTCACTTTCAGCAGATTCTGAACCATCTTAGAAGTGTTTGTGCCACATTTGTACTTACGCCGCACTCACTGCATTGTCCCCCAAAGCCTTCTGAATCATCTGAATAGTTTCTGTGGAGGAATGTTCAAGCTTAACACAAAACTTCATGCCTATTCATTGCTCTACTCACTTACTCATTTTGAATGTGACAGCCACACAGTACACATGTTCACTCAACTGCCCCCACTGACTAGTACAATGAAATCATCATTGTTCATGCATGCACATTCCAGTCCACTCTCCTACGTGGTAAGGTTACATCAATGTCAGGCAAACTGTTCTCATTATATTAACAATGGTTGAATTGTTCTGGAAAGACCTCAGGTACAAGCCTAGAAAACATGACCATAGAAAATTTTCTTTCTACTAGACATTGTGAAGAAGTGATATCTGCATTCTAGGTAAAATATAACTTTTTGAAACAAGCTAGACACATTCACTGCTCACTTCAAATAGAATCTGTGGTTTTGTAGGCATAAAATATTTTTTGTGTTATTATGGATAGGATTTGGGTAGACCTTCTATAAGTAATTTCAGGACCCATAAGAGTTCATGAAAGATGGGGTACCAATGCTTCAAATTCTAGTCGCCTCATAGAGCAGCCCCCAAACCCAATTTACTCTATACTGTAAGTGAGAAAGTTATGTTAATGAGTATGTTCTTATAAGGACATATTCTTCACATACAAATGAAATTTTGACCAAACCTTTCTCAGAAGTTGAATATTTTCTATATAACAATTTTATATCAATATTCTTTTAATGTTTAGTAGCCTTCTCCTTTTTCTAAATGAGTGTAGGTGATGTCTGCCATAAATGCCAACCCTGGGATGAGAACTTGAACTTGAACCTTTTGCAGAAGAACTTAGAGACATTATCATGTGACTATTTTGGCTATAACATTGCTCTGCTAAAAAGCTATTACTTGTAAAATAAAAATTATTAATCATGAATAAAATTATGCTAGTATCTTAGTCATTCTTATCATGTGAATGCCTTCATTTTGGTCGCGTAGTTTGAAATCTTTGTGTGACTTTCTGATATGCCTAAAAGTATGAGAGAATGATTATTTATTTAATACAGGTAAACTTGTGACAAAAGAATGTGTGCATTTTTCAAACCTGTCAGTAATTGTTTTAATCTCACTTGTATAAAGTTTTGTAAAAAGCAATATAGGCTTTAGCTGGGTATTTTGGTTAGGGTGTCATCGCCTATGCCAAGGTTGTAGGTTTGATTCCCAGTCAGGCACATACAAGAATCAATCAATCAATGCATAAATAAGTCAAACAACAAATTGACATTTTTTTTCTCTCTCTCTCTCCCCCTTCTCCTGTCTCTCTAAAATTAATAACTAAAAAAGCAACATAGAGAATATAAAAATCCAAGCCTTTATGGAAAATAAAATTGAAACATAAAAAGATTAAATAACTTACAAATTAAATTGCTAAATTTTTGTCAGACATAAAAGATAGCACTAAGGCCTCACCAAAAGACCAGTATCACTTCAAAAATATATACCTATGTCCAAAAAAATTTCAATAGAATTGCAAAAGGAACTAAAAGAACAAAAAACATCATCTTAAATAAATGTCACTAGAGCAATTGGATATCCATAGGCAAAAAGCAAACAATAACCTCAACCTAAACTTTACACTTCACATAAAAATTAATTCAAAATGGAACACTTACTTGAATCTAAGGCCAAGGAAAGTGCTCTTTTACTTGTTACCAAAAGAAAAATTTATAAAGGGGAAAATTGATAAATTTGACTTTATCAAATTTGTAACATTTGCTTAGTGAAATACCTTTTGATGAGGATGAAAAGAAAAGTTATGCATAGGAGAATAGCATTTGCAAATTGCATGTTTAATAGTGGACTAGAATCTAGAATATATATAGACCTTTCAAAGCTCAACATTTAAAAAAAGCAAACCATTCAACTGCAAATGGGAAGAAGATACAGATATTTCACTGCAGAGGATAAACAGATAGCAAGTAAGCACATAAAAATGTCCCACATTATTAGTCATAAGTAAATACAGAATAAATAATGTATCACAACATACCTATAAGAATGGTTAGAATAAAAAAAAATGATAACACAAAATGCTGATGAGATTGTATGGTAAATGTTTCTGTAAAAGGGTAAATGTTTTTCATGCTGAGCAAATCTGAAAATTTCTTGTAAACTAAATGTGTAATTACTGTAAGACCCAGGAATTATGCTCTTGAAAATTTATTTCAGAGAAATTAAAATATGTTCACAAAAACACATTCACCTGTTCATGATTCTTCAGAGTGGCTTTCTTTTCTACCACCCAAAACTAAGATCAACCCAGATATTCTTCACCAGCTGACTGTTTAAACTATGATACATCGTATCATGGAATATTACTTAGCAATAAAAAGAAAGGAGCTCTTGGTACATGCTATGACTTAGATGAATCTCCAGGAATTATACCAACTGAAAGAAGCCAATATCAAAACTGTACATACCCCATGATTCTACTTTTATAGCATTCCTGAAATAAAAGAACATACAGAAATAGAGAATAGATCCGCAGTTGTCAGGGGTTAAGCTCAGTGTTCAGGGCTGAAACATAGGACTTGGCAAAATGAGACACCAATGCCATAATGAAATTATTTCATATCTTGAATGTGGTGGTGGATGCACAAATAGACACATGTAAAAATTTTCATATCCCAAAATACACACACATACATGGGTCAGTACATGTAAAACTGGGGAAATCTAACCAGGATAGTAGATTGCAGCATGTCAGTTTCCTGGATGTAGTTTTGAGAGATGCTTTCATTCTGTTGAAGTGGATCAGGGTAAATAAGACCTGTCTATATCATTTCTGACAGCTGTATACAAATTTACAATTATCTAAAGAAAAAATGTGTGTGTATTTGTGTGTATGTACATATTTATGTATTTTCTTGATTTCAATATTAATTTTTGCTTTTAAGGACATTTGAAATATACCAATATCTACATGTACTTATTTGTAGTTTTTCTTGTTTAATTGTACATAAATTAATGATGTACTTACTATCCATTGCATCTTAAACTCAGTGAAATACAATAATATTCTTTTATAATATAACTTTAAAATCATATGTATTCAACATTAGGTAAAAACATAACATCAATCACTCTTAAGTTAACAAGGAGTCCAAATATATATTTGCATTTCCAGATTCTCAATTAAAATTTTAAATTATTAATTTATTTCTGAAAAATATTCATATCATATCTATTCACTTTAAAGTACAATCGATTAGACAATTAATCTTGTGAGTTTTCTCAATGCATTTCAATAACTTCCACATTTTCATATAACCTCAGAGAAGACCATAGAAGCACCTGATTAATAAAAACGCTTTCTCCCATGTCAGGTAGCCTTTATGCCTCAAAAAGTGATAAGAAATAATGATCTGAGCATTAAAACTCCTGAGGTTTTTATCTATTAATCCAGTGCCTCAGTTTTCAAAAGGTCAGGAAGTGACAGAGTTGTATTTAGCCTTGTATTCCCAATCTCCACACACTGTCTTTTGAAGGAATAAATAAATAAGTGTCTCGGTACAATTGAAATATTAAATATAAATCACCAAATTATAGTGCTCATTTCAGAACACTCATTCCTAAAGTTTCTCTATGAATTCAACAAAAGGAATTTTTATTCTACAAAAGGACCAAATACTTCACAAAGATTATCTCATTTATTGATAGTAAATTTTATTTTTCCCATTAATCTCATCATTGTTTTTGGTAACAGATTTGTGTAGAACCAATCACAGTTCCTTGTACATTTCAAAGGGAGAATGTAATCACATACCACTATCTTTTTAGAAAGTCCTTTATATTGGACTGAAAAAGTAGTGGATAGTATATTTCTACAATAATGCTCAGCTATGTGAGTTAAACTTTGACTAGGTTAAAGACCACCCTCCAAGGTAAGTCAAGTTCATGGAAGATGTAACTCTTCTAAGATTTTAATCAGTAACCTATTGTTTCCACTGATTTTGATTTTGATACCACAAGTGATTTATTTAGAAAGAAACTATATAAGTAAGTTTTTATACATCATTTTAATTCAAACTGAGACCATGTTTTCTATCAAATGAGCTTTGTATCGAAAAGGGCATGTCTTAGTGGTTTCTTTTTCTATCATGGCACATGACATTTAATTTCTAATCTTTATCTCTTAAATCATTCAACAAAGTGATTTTTTTGTATTCCTGTTTTTACTTTTTACATGTTACAGATGGTATGCATGCCAAGGATTTTCTTTAAGAAAATATGCAAGAAATAACATTTTGATGAAGTAGATTTTTTTATTATTTTATTCATTCTTTTAGCTATAATATATTCTAAATAAATTTAAATAGGAATACTAATGACATAGCTCCAAATCTCGTTTCCTTTCCTCAGCATAGAGATTAGTTGTAATATTTCTGATAGTGAGCACCAAAATTCTTATTCTAACTACCACCACCTGTTATTTGAATCTCTCTCATGTCTTCACTCCAGCACAACCATGTCTTTATCCTCATTGAAACATTCAGTCTCTCACACTTTTCTATTTTGCTACTGTATTATTATTTTTATTTTAGTCTTATGTAATGTGGACTTCACCATCAATCACGTCAACCATGCTTGTTACTGCCCTAAAAGTGTCTGTTATAACTACTTTGTAACCAACCCCCACTTTACCCCCTATAATCCTAAGCTAATTTTATAATTATGAAAGTTAAACTTAAATAATAGGGCCTTTACACAGGAATGTAAGTCACTCCATGTAAAGGAAGTAAAAGAAGAGTTGCTGCCACACCCCCCATTGTCTGGAAATACACGGGAGAAGTGAGAAGATGTCCAGCAGAGGAGTACGAAAGCATTACTTTTTTACTTACTAATGGCAGGGAAGCCCGCAGTGATAGTTGAGAATGACTATATGTTTTCTTATAGATGGTGAGGGGTCTCTAGACTGGGTCTAGAGGAGCTGGGCCTCCTTATCTAGAAAAGGGAGATGAGGTAAATTTTTAATATTGTATTCAGTCTAGAGAAAAAAAGTAAACATTTTCCAAATGAGTTTTGAATGTGAATATTGGTACATAATGCACAAACAGAATTTTAAAGTTGTACTACTAAAGGAGCCAATGACATGAATTAAGAGAAAGAAAGCCTTTAAAATTTCAAGTATCAGTAGAGAAGAAGCAGACTGAAAATGCTACTCAACTTCCAAGGACAGTGCATTCTGTTTTTTCTAGATATGGACCAGGAAGTCCTTGCTATGGTCTGAACATTTGTGTTTCTGTGCCACACTCCCCGCCTCAGAATTTTATGTTGAAATCCTAAGGCCTTATGTGATGGAGCCTTTGGGAAGTATTTATAAACAGGATTAGTGTTTTTTGTAAAAAAAGGCTTCAGAGGAATCCCTAATCTATCCACCATGTGAAGACGCAGTGGCTATGAACAGGAAGGGGACCCTCACCAGAAGGCAGCTAAACTGGCATCTTCATCTTAGCCTTTGCAGCCTCCAGAACTGTGAGTAATAAATATCTGTTTTCTGTAAGTTACTCAGTCTGTGGTTTTTTGGTATAGCACCCCAAAAGCAGTACGACGTCTTCACAGAGGGGAAATACAAAAAATCATGGAGAACTGAGGCCTCATCCAGGAATTTTCCTCTGCCATCAGGGTAGGGGGCTCTGCAGAATACCTGCCCCAAGGATCTCAGACTTGCTGCTAACCAGCAACAGCTGTGTACCTCCCATTCTTCCCCCTTATTCTCTAGACTCTATAGGTGACTGTATATTACAGTTATTATGTATCTGTGTCCCATGGTAGGTTGTCTAAGTGGGAGAAAGATAATTCTGTGATTCATTTATTTTTTAAACCTTTTTGTTCACTGCTTTATAATAGGAGAGAAGCCATACCTAGCCTAATATACAGATCGAATGAACTTGGAGCCTAATGCCGTAACTGGATGAAAGCTTGGGGTGTTTTCTTTAGGAGAGTGAGTGGATTTTATAGGCAAAAAGGAAGTAAATATTTGTGTTGGAGGGAGAGGATTACCATGGCTTCTAACTGTTTATTCTCTTCCTCCTTCCCCCACCTTGTAACAGGATTACATATCTCTGCCCATTGCTCCCTATCCAACAGTTAAGTTTTTGTGGGAAGAATGTACTTTCCCATCCCATAGACAGTGGGCTTAGCCATCTGACTTCCTTTGTCCGTGGCACACAAAGTGACTTTTTGTGTGCCAAGTCCAAGTCTGTCATTACAAACATCTCATTTGAGATAAATTCAAACTACCCATTACATTTAAATTACTTCAATCTGCTTTTTATTTAAAGTCTGCAAGCTTCAATTTAAGGGACATTCTGGAGAAATTCTTCTTCCACATGGTAATTTCTTGGGGAAGTTTGAAGTCCCCTCTAGTAACTAACCTAACAGATCATAACAAACTTACTATCTCGTTTTAAATTTTTTTTCCTGTGCTTAATGCTAATATCCCATAATATCTGAAAAAACTAAATATGCCAATCAGTTGTGCTACAAAGTACTGCCATCCTATCTAATGGTTTACATATAATAGTGCCTGTCAACCTTTATTTTAATTTTTATTGATTTGGTATTGTAGTGTTTACCAAATTATACACTGTAGAATATTATTACCATGTGATATTCCAGGAACAAAGACATCCATGATCAAATAAATGAGAAAACTGTTACATAATATATCCATCTTTGTGAAAATATGCAGAGCACAAAAATATATTCCAAGCACAGAGTAAAGTCCAGAGTAAGAATGTGAAAAACCATAAACCTCTACAAGCTCCATTGTACCCAAGTGTTTTGCCACACTTCATTTTATCTTATAGATAAAGCAAAATAACATAACCAAACACTATAGATATAACCAAAGCCTCTCTGAACAGAGGAAATATTTTTATCCCTATTTTAGTGATGCTATAATAAGCCGAGGGGTGATCCTGGGTAAGATCAAAAAGCTAGTAAAAACCTTAAATGAAGCCTACACTTGTTCTGGCCCACAGTTCAAGATTCCTACCTGAAAATCACCAGTATAAGGTAGTTCCATATTGAAAAAAATCCTGCTAAGATGTTCAATTAAACATCTAATCTAGGTGTCTTTAGATAAGAGACATTTAAAATATAAAACAACTTGTATATAGATATAAATATGGAAAATGTGTGTGTATATGTGTGTGTATATATATATATATACACACACACACATAGACCTACCTCCTAAGATTTGCTTCTATATTTTAATTCAGTTTTTTGTCTAATTTTCTTTCTTGACTTTTTATTTCTTCTAACAAGATACCTTCTTTTTAGCAAAGATCTCAGCATATAGTAGGCATTCAGTAAATGCTCAATTATAAATGTAATTAAATTTACAACAAATAAAATGATGTATAAAAAGCTGCATACAATGAAAATATTCTTTGAATATACAGTTATAAAATTCTTCATAATCTTAAAATAGATTATAATGGGACTGAAAATATTTTTTAAAGTCCTAAAGCAAACATTTGATGTTGCAGAAAAGACAAACAGATCCAAACATTGCCATTTTTTATATTTTACCCTCTTCTCTATTTTTAGAGCAGTTTAAAGAAAGCCACACATCATAAACTTTTTTTACATATAATAATCAAGTGAAACACTTCCACCAGGTGACCTTATACAGTTATTTACTCCCAAAATATTCATTTACTATATTCATTTTTGTCACCATCAATAATTGCATTCTAATTTATCTCTGCTTAACTAAATGTTTCATTCTGATGGCTAATTTAGCAAACAACTATTTTGAAGTAAATTATCTGAAGTTTAATTTTTTTTAATTAATGAGAGAATAAAAAGCAAACCATCAAAATAAATGAACAGCTCCAAGCCATAAAGAGATAAAAGGACTTCCGGCCAAGATGGAGGTGTAGGTGAAAACACTGTACCTCCTTGCACAACCAAATTTAAGGACAACAAAGATTTAGGAAGAAAAACAAAACCAGAACAGACAGAAAATTGAACTGTATCAAAGTTCGACAACAACAAACCATTCATTCAGACTAGTAAGAGGGGCGGAGTCAGCGGCCGGCGGAGAGGGGTCCCGGCGGAAAGAGGTGGTGGTTGGCAGACATGGGCGTGGGGAGAAAATGAGCAAACCCCTTTGAAGCACGCAAGGCGGTTGGCTCACTGTGGTCACATATTCACACATTCGCGCAGATAAACCAGGCAGGCTTAAAAATGGTCCGTGAGACAGACCGCACAAACCAGGGCCCCAACAATGGTAAACAAAGCCTAAAACTACCAATTGAAAAAATTTCAGGGGTTGAGGTGCCAGGAGAGGTGCCCAGNCAGATCCAAACATTGCCATTTTTTATATTTTACCCTCTTCTCTATTTTTAGAGCAGTTTAAAGAAAGCCACACATCATAAACTTTTTTTACATATAATAATCAAGTGAAACACTTCCACCAGGTGACCTTATACAGTTATTTACTCCCAAAATATTCATTTACTATATTCATTTTTGTCACCATCAATAATTGCATTCTAATTTATCTCTGCTTAACTAAATGTTTCATTCTGATGGCTAATTTAGCAAACAACTATTTTGAAGTAAATTATCTGAAGTTTAATTTTTTTTAATTAATGAGAGAATAAAAAGCAAACCATCAAAATAAATGAACAGCTCCAAGCCATAAAGAGATAAAAGGACTTCCGGCCAAGATGGAGGTGTAGGTGAAAACACTGTACCTCCTTGCACAACCAAATTTAAGGACAACAAAGATTTAGAAAGAAAAACACAACCAGAACAGACAGAAAATTGAACTGTATCAAAGTTCGACAACAACAAACCATTCATTCAGACTAGTAAGAGGGGCAGAGTCAGCGGCCAGCGGAGAGGGGTCCCGGCGGAAAGAGGTGGTGGTTGGCAGACATGGGCGTGGGGAGAAAATGAGCAAACCCCTTTGAAGCACGCAAGGTGGTTGGCTCACTGTGGTCACATATTCACACATTCGCGCAGATAAACCAGGCAGGCTTAAAAATGGTCAGTGAGACAGACCGCACAAACCAGGGCCCCAACAATGGTAAACAAAGCCTAAAACTACCAACTGAAAAAATTTCAGGTGTTGAGGTGCCAGGAGAGGTGCCCAGCTTCACAGGAGAGTTCGTTGGGGAAACCCACAGGGTCCTAGAATGTACACAAGCCCACCCACCCAGGAACCAGCACCAGAAGGGCCTGGTTTGCTTGTGGAAAGTGCCAGAGGGGACCAAAATCTGAGAGAGAGCCCAACAAATGCTATTACTCCCTCTCTGACCCTGCCCCTAGTCACAACGCAGCTTCTGGGTTGCCCCGCCCTGGTGAACAACTAAGGCTCCGCCCCTCATATGTAACAGGGGTGAATAGACCAAAACATAATGGCTCAAGTGGAAAAACAGCTCAAAGCCTTAGAGCCAATACTTCTAAGCGGCAAAGAGATAGCCAACCTATCGGATGCACAGTTCAAAATAGTGACGATCAGGATGCTCACAGAACTGGTTGATTTTAGTCGCAAATTAGATGAAAAAATGAAGGCTACACTAAGTGAAATGAAGCAAAACGCACAGGGAACCAACAGTGATTGAAACAAAACTGAACCAAAATCAATGGAGTGGACCAGAAGGAAGTAAGAAACAACCAAACAGAAAAGAATGAAGAAGAATTCAAAAAAAAAGGAAGAGAGGCTTAGAAATCTCCAGGACATCTTTAAACATTCCAACATCCGAATTATAGGGGTACCAGAAGGGGAAGAGTAAGAGCAATAAGTGGAAAACTTATTTGGATAAATAATAAAGGAAAACTTCCCCAATCTGACAAAGGAAATAGACTCAGGAAGTCCAGGAAGCTCAGAGGGTTCCAAAAAAGTTGGACTCAAAGAGGAATACACCAAGGGACATCATAATTACAGCAGCCAAGATTAAAATGAAGGAGAGAATCCTAGAAGCAGCAAGAGATAAGGGGACAGTCACCTACAAAGAAGTTCCCATCAGACTGTCAGCTGATTTCTCAGAAGAGACCTTACAGGCAAGAAGGGGCTGGAAAGAAGTATTACAAGTCATGAAGTCCAAAGACCTACATCCAAGATTGCTCTATCCAGCAAAGCTTTCATTTAGAATGGAAGGGCAGATAAAGCGCTTCTCAGATAAGGTCAAGTTCAAAGAGTTCATCATGGCCAAGCCCTTATTATATGAAATGTTAAAGGGACTTATCTAAGAAAAAGAAGATAAAAAAATATTAACAGTGAAAAGATAGCAAACTCACAGTTATCAACAACCACACCTAAAACAAAAGCAAACTAAGCAGACAGTTAGATCAGAAGTCACAGAAATGAAGATCACATGGAAGGTTAGCAACAGGGGAGTGGGAGAAGGAAAAGGGGGAAGAAGGTACAGAGAATAAGTAGCATAGACAGTAGGTAGAAAATAGACGGGGGAAGGGCAAGAATATTATGGGAAATGTAGAACCTGAAGAACTTGTGACACATGGACATGAACAAAGGAGGGGGATGTGGGGCAAGGGGGTGTGCAGGGTGGAGGGGAATGAAGGGGGGAAATGGGACAACTGTAATGACATAATCAATAAAATATATTTTAAAATAAAAATAAATAAGAGGTGACCTGGGCTGACTAACTATCCAGGTTTGCCTGGGACTTTTCAATTTTAGTTCTGCCCCTTAAAATATCCTAGAATATCCTTGATGGTCAGTCAGCCTAGACCTACCAGGCATAGTGCATTGCCTTCATGCTGCAGCTAAAAGCTGAGATAGCAAGAGCCTTGATTTCCTTTCCATTACACTTAAATTCTAATTCCTTGCTTTAAAGCATTCAAATGTGTGTTTTTTAAAGAAATAAGCATAAACTTTTATTCTATTTCCAGTGAAAATAGGATCTCATAATCTGAGTTTGGTTTAGCAAATTTAAAAAGTAACATTTCTGTTCATCTAAGTCCATTGTGAATATTTTATTTAATTTTTTAAGTTTATTAAGCTTTTATTTATTTATTTTTAAAAAGAGATAAATGTATGTATGGATTTAAAAAGCTATTTTTATTTTACTTTTTAAATATATAATCTTTATTATATTTTGTCCATTACTTTTTAGTGTCCTTACTTTCCCCTCCCCAGCAATCACCACCCTGTTGCCCATGTCCATGAGTCTAAAAACCTATTTTTAATTGTTTCAACAACAATATAGTTTGTTAAAGATTATAGAATTTGAAAGGTTACTGAGAGCAAGAAAGACTGTGACTTTTCCCCAGTCAGATAAAAGAAAGGAAAAATTCACAACTAAACAACCACCAGACTTCAGGTTCTCTGTCTCTTGATCAGAAGGATACTTACGCCTTTTTCAAAGTAGACTTACTTGATTTTCTCCTCCATCTTGAATTTTATATCAAATTTTAAAACAATTTTTACAATTGTTTTAAAAACTATTGTAACTTGATATGTTTCTAGTTATTTAATAGCTCATAATATTGAATTACAACATTAGCAAAAATTATAAAATTTTGAGTACAGTTGTGATTATTTGTGACACATGACATTTGCTATTGAAGGAAAGAAAAAGTTTGCCTCATCTTTCTTAGGGACCCTGACTAGGTCTGAAAATTAAACTAACAATGACAACTTAACAGGAGAAAAGCATACAAGTTTATTTAATATAAGTGTGTAACACAGAAGGATTCAGGAAACAAAGACCCCCCAAAACAGACTGAGTATTTTCATGCTAGCTTTGATGAAGGGTGGAGATGCACAAAGAAATAAGATAGGTCAAGTAACATGATATAAGTGTAGTAAACTGGAGGAAACTCTACAAGGCCCATTTGTTTGGATTCTTGTTAGTGCTGCTCTCTCTGTAGAGTTAAGGATACTCTTTGAATCTAGATATAAAGAGGGCACTTCCCAAGTGGCAGTTTTATATTGTTTCAGGCTATTTTCCAAAACTCTTTCAGCCTAAAAGGTATGATACAGCAAGGTGCTAGATTTTTGGATAGCATGTCCTAAACCCCAACATTGTCAAATTATAATGCTGAGTATAAATTAATATTTTATTTTTTAATCACCTTTATTTTTTTATTTTTTTAAATATATTTTATTGATTATACCATTACAGTTGTTCTATTCCCCCCTTCATTCCCCTCCACCTGCACACCCCCTCCCCCACCATTCTCCCCCCCTTAGTTTATAACCATGTGTCTCAAGTTCTTTAGATTCTATATTTCCCCCACTATTCTTGCCCTCCCCCCTATCTATTTTCTACCTACCCTCTATGCTATTTTCTGTGCCTTCTCCCCCCATCTCCTCCTCCCACTCCCCTGTTGCTAACCCTCCATGTGTTCTTCATCTCTATGGTTCCACTCCTGATCTAGCTGTCCTCTTGGTTTGCTTTTGTTTTAGGTGTGGTTGTTAATAACTGTGAGCTTGCTGTCCTTTAACTGTTAATATTTTTTATCTTCTTTTTCTTATATAAGTCCCTTTAGCATTTCATATAATAAGGGCTTGGTGATGATGAACTCCCTGAACTTGACCTTATCTGAGAAGCACTTTATCTGTCCTTCCATTCTAAATGAAAGTTTTGCTGAATAAAGCAATCTTGGCTGTAGGTCTTTGGATTTCATGACTTGGAATACTTCTTTCCAGCCCCTTCTTGCCTGGAAGGTCTCTTCTGAGAAATCAGCTGACGGTCTGATGGGAACTTCTTTATAGGTGACTCTTGCTGCTTTTAGGATTCTCTCCTTCATTTTAGTCTTGGCTAATGTAATTATGATGTGCTTTGGTGTGTTCCTTCTTGGGTCCAACTTCTTTGGGACTCTGAGCTTCCTGGATTTCCTGGAGGTCTATTTCCTTTGCCAGACTGGGGAAGTTCTCCTTTACTATTTGTTCAAATAAGTTTTCCACTCGTGGCTGTTTCTTTCCCCCTTCTGGTACCCCTATAATCCAGATGTTGGAACATTTAAAGATGTCCTGGAGGTTCCCAAGCCTCTACTCATTTTTTTGAATTTTCATTTCTTCATTCCTTTCTGATTGGATGTTTGGTTCTTCCTTCTGGTCCATTCCATTGATTTGAGTCCCAGTTTCCTTTCCATCGCTATTGGTTTCCTGGACATCTCCCTTCATTTCAATTAGTTTAGCCTTCATATGTTCCTCTAATTTGTGGCTATAATCAACCATTTCTGTTAGCATCCTGATAAACAGTGTCTTGAATTGTGCTTCTGAGAGGCTGGCAATTTCTCGGTAGCTGAGAGTTATCGGCTTTGGGACTTTGAGCTCTTCTTGCGCCATCTTTTGAGCTGTTCATGCCTTTTCCGTGGCAGTATCGGAGCCCTAAGGTGTTCACTAGAGCAGGGCAACTAAGTNGTTTCCTGGACTTCTCCCTTCATTTCAATTAGTTTAGCCTTCATATGTTCCTCTAATTTGTGACTATAATCAACCAGTTCTGTTAGCATCCTGATAAACAGTGTCTTGAACTGTGCTTCTGAGAGGCTGGCAATTTCTCGGTAGCTGAGAGTTATCGGCTTTGGGACTTTGAGTTCTTCTTGCGCCATCTTTTGAGCTGTTCGTGCCTTTTCCGTGGCAGTATCGGAGCCCTAAGGTGTTCACTAGAGCAGGGCAACTAAGTCGCTGGGTTGTGACGTTGTATGTGGGGACGGGGTCAAAGAGGAACAATGGCGTCCCGTCTGCCACCTGCCGCCACGGCCCCCACCGGCGCCGCAGCTGCCACCGTCACCGGGCCCGCACATTTCGTCCCACTGCACCTGAGTGTGCCACCGCCATCAGCCCTCACCCCCTGGGGCCTGCGTGGTCCGTCTCACTGTGTGTGAATATGCGACCGCGGTCAGTCTGCCCCACACCCTGACTGGGTCCGGGCCACTTGGGCACCTAGGTTTGGGGATCTTTCCTGCCGGACCCTCCTCCGCTGCTGGCTCCGCCCCTCTTACCTTCTCTGTGGAACCAGTAGTTGTAATCAGACTTCCGTATAATTCAATTTTCTGCCCTTTGGCTGTGTCTTTGTTCTCCAAACCTTAGTTGTATTCAAACTTGGTTGTGGGAGAAGGCACAGTGTTTCCACCTATGCCTCCATCTTGGCGGAAGTCCTAAATTAATATTTTAGATGAGTAAATCCAATCTTAAAATCATATCCTGGAAGTAGAGAAGGTATTGTGGACACAATACATTAGCCACTAGATAAAATCAATATTTTGGACCTGCAGGATAATAACCAGTATATATACTGAGATATGTATGTATGTGTGTATGTATGTATGTATGTATGTATATAGATATGTATGTATATATACACTCTCAGTCATTCATACATAGAAACAATCAATCAGAGTAACAAAGTCAACCTCAAGTCAACAAAACAAATAAATAAATTAAGCTTATTGGAGACTACTATAAAACCAGAATGTATTAAATCAAGTAAGTAGCAAGGCTAGAATCTTATAGCTTAGTCTTTGGACTCTGGAAGATTCTTATGAGATTTTCAAGAGGTGCTATCATGGTCAACATTTTTTTATAAGATGTGTTCGGCCTTTGCCTTTTTTCACATGTTGGCAGTATACTGAGGGTGGGTAAAATTGCTGGCACTTGAGCATGAAACAAGGCAGTGGTACCAAACTGCAGTAGTCAATCCAACCTTTACTAACCACCATATACTCATAGTAAAAACTTTCAGATTTATTTAAGCATGCCCTGATGAAACAGTAAAAAATAGCAACTTATATTGAATATTAATCTTTGAGTGTGCATCTTTTAAAAAAGATGTTATTTATTTATTTTTAGAGGGAACGTGGGGGGAAAAGATGGAGAGAAGTATCAATGTGTGGTTTTTTCTTATGTACCTCCTGCAGGAGATCTGGCCTGCAACCCAGGCATGTGCCCTGACTAGGAATCAAACCAGTGACCCTTTGGTGTGTAAGCCAGTGCTCAATCCACTGAGCCACACCAGCCAGAGCAAGTATGCATATTTTTAATATTCTACCTAATGCTTATTCATACTGCAGTACAATGGTTTTCTCCAGGAGTGGCACTTTGTGACTGAGTGATGAGCTAAACTTGGAGCTTTGTCCATGAGAAATATACTTGAAAAAAACAACTGACCAACTATGGTTATTCAGACTTGTGTGATTAGCAAATATTTTCTCAAAAATTAACAAAGTGACTTTGTGATTTCCAGGGAAAGGGATTGTAGTATTTATGGACAGGGATAAAATCTGAGCTTTCAAGTAAATATTTTAATTTTGTAAAAATTGTAATTTTATAAAAATTATATCCAGCACCATGAGCTTGATGGTATCCCAACACATAAAGACTTTTCTGAGAATGTTGGTGGTGATGCTAGCAAATATAACACTTTAATATTGTACAATAAAATGTATCAAAATTTGTAAGATCCACATAACTCAAGGAGCTAGTATTTTCTAATGGACCAATGTAAAAGGTTACAATATAATGTATAGGTACAAGATTCATTTGAAGTATAAAACAGACTAATGAATTTTAATGTAAAATAGTTATTAATATAATTTCAGATTGCACATTGCCACTAGCATCTAAAAAACTACCACGTGTCAAATTTTAGTTTAGTATTAAAGGATAATAACCACAATTATCTGAAAAGAATAATAGAATGATGTTTCCTTTTCTAATTTCTTATAGATAATAGGTAAGGTTTTCTTCATATAATTCAATCAAAGCAGCATGAAGCAATAGGTTGAATGCAGATGCAAATATGTGAATATCTAGTGGGGTTTTCAAATATATCAGGCATTAGCTTTGTAAAAGTGTAAAATTATATCAATATTCTCACTATTTTTCCTTGGTAAAATATAGTTGGATTATATAAAAGATGTTATTTATTACAATGTTTATTATCACTATTTTCTTTTTATTTTTTTTAATTTTTGTTGTTCTATTAAAGTTGTCTTAATCCTCCCCTGTAGCTCTCCCCTACCTTGCCCACTTCTTGCTTCCACAGTCAATACTCATCCTGTTGTCCGTGTCCATAGGTCATTCATGCATGTTCTCTGACTAGACCTTTCCCCTGCTTTCCCCATTATCCCCCTACTCCTTCCCTCTGGTCACTGTCAGCCTATTCCTTGTTTCCATGTCTCTGGTTCTATTTTGCTTGTTTGTTTGTATTGCTCATTAGATTCCTCTTATAAGTGAGATCATGTGGTGTTTGTCTTTCACCACCTAGCTTATTGCACTTAGTATAATATTCTCCAGTTCCATCCATGTTCTCACACATGGTAGGAGTTCCTTCCTTCTTGCTACTGCATAGTATTCTATTGTGTAAATGTACCATAGTTTTTTGGTCCATTCATTTACTGATGGGTACTTTGGCTGTTTCCAGCACTTGGCTATTGTAAATAATGCTGCTATGAACATTGGAATGCATAAGTTCTTTTGGATTGGTGTTTCAGGATTCTTGGTGTATAATCCCATCAGTGGGATCACTGGATCAAAAAGCAGTTCCATTTTTAGTTTTTTGAGGAAATTCCATACTGTTTTCTACAGTGGCTAAACCAGTATCCACTCTCACCAACAGTGCACTGGGGTTCCCTTTTCTCCACAACCTCATCAGCACTTGTGTTGTTTAGTTAATAATGGCCATTCTGACAGGTATGAAGTGGTATCTCATTGTGGTTTTTATCTTAATGTCTCTGATGGCTAGTCATGCTGAGCATCCTTTCATATGTCTCTGGGCCCTCTGTATGTTCTCCTTGGAGAAGTGTCTGTTTAGGTCCTTTGACCATTTTTAATTGGATGATTTGTATTCTAGGTGGTGATTTTTTTATTTTAATAAGAAATGATTGAGTATGGTTATAAAATAGAGAAAAAAGTGAAGGTTATAAAAATGAAATAAAGAAACACCTACAGGGAACCAATAGTAAAGGGAAGGAAACCAGGACTCATATCAATGATTTGGAGCAGAAGGAAGAAATAAACATTCAATCAGAATGAAGAAACAAGAATTCAAATAAATGAAGAGAGGCTTAGGAACCTCTAGCATATCTTTAAACATTCCAACATCAGAATCATAGGGGTGCCAGAAGAAGAAGAGGAAGAACAAGACATTGAAAACTTATTCGAACAAATAATAAAGAAGAACTTCCCCAATCTGGTAAAGAAATAGACTCCCAGGAAGTCCAGGAAGCTCAGAGAGTCCCAAAGAATTTGGACCCAGGGAAGCACACACCAAGGCATTAGCCAAGATTAAAGAAAAGGGGAGAATACTAAAAGCAACAAGAGAAAAGGAGAAAGTTACCTACAAAGAAGTTCCCATACGGATCAACTGATTTCTCAAAAGAAACCTTGCAGGCAAGAAGGGGCTGGAAAGAAGAATTCAGTCATGAAAGGCAAGGGCCTACATCTAAGATTACTCTACCCAGCAAAGCTTTCATTTAGAATGGAAGGGCAGATAAAGTGCTTCCTAGATAAGGTCAAGTTAAAGGAGTTCATCATCACCATGACCTTATTATGTGAAATGTTAAAGAAAAAATATCTAAGAAAAAAATATCAAATGTACAAGCAGTAAAATGACAACAAACTCACAACTATCAACAACCTAACCTAAAAAAAGCAAAAACAAAAATAAACTAAGCCAACAATTTGAACAGGAAGAGAATCACAGAAATGGAAATCACATGGAGGGTTACTGGTGGGCAGGGACAGTGGGGAGACTGGGGGAAATGATGTAGGGAATAAGAAGCATAAATTATAGGCACAAAATAGAGGTAGGTTAAGAATGGTAGGGGAAATGAAGAAGCCAAAGGACTTACATGTACAACCCATGGACATGAACTAAGGGGAGGGGATGGTTGAGGGAGGGTGGGTACAGGGCAGAGGGGAATAAATGAGGGGAAAATGGGATACCTGTAATAACATAATCAATAAAATATATTATTGTTCTTAAATGAGTTGTTTTAAAATTTCTTCATCTCAATGTCTAATACTGATAAATATAAATTGTAAAAGTGTGTTCTTCATTGTCTTCGATAATAAACTCCTTTACATTTTTACCTTCATAAAAAGATCTTGACAAAGAATCACTTTCATGTACTTTAAAACACTTTGTCCCACCTCCTGGAATGGTGATTTTTTTCATTTGCTGTTCATTTATGATGCCCCTGCCAGATAGCTCCAATAAAATCTCTGATTACATCACTTTTATGGGTCTGCAAAGGTCAGAGGTTCTCCTATTTATCTGCTACATCATCTCCCTACCTTTGAATCTTTACCTATGCCAGAAGTGCCCTTTCCCCACAGTTTTGCCTTTCAAATAATTTTTGTGCTGCAAGATCCATTCAAATGCTAACTATTCTTCAAACGCTCTTTGGAGAATCTGCTGCTTTCCACAGGAAGTCATCTTTCTCTGCCCCTGAGATCACTAGAAAGTTTTTAAAATCATTCTCACATACTTACAATATTATAAATTTAAGCATGAGTATAGGTGTCTTTCTTTTCTAATTTTTGTGATTCTTGGAAGCAATGTTATGCTTTTCATAGTATCTTTCATATATTAGAGATTTTAAAAATCCATTTACTTATTTATCCAGAAAACATTAGTGATTGCCTACCATGTGCTGAATAATTGATTGGTTAGATACAGAACTTTGCATCAAGGCTTTTGGGATTAGTTACAGAAAAGATTTGTTGTTTTATGTCCATTTATTCCCATATAACAACATTAAACCTCCACTCTACCCATAGTTGTATAGGTAATTAACTCCCAGTGTTTTGTGGGACACGTTTACAGAGAACTACTCATTTCATGAAAGCTGAATGTACATCAAATTCATCTTTATGAGAATCTATAGTATAATGAACAAAAGTTTATAGAGTAATAAACAGTTCAGACACAGACTAAATGCATCTCACAGGGAGACAGGGTATGTCACTATGCACAGCCATAGGTCTGAGGATGTCACACCAGGCGATGACACTGAAACATGACTATAACTCAGGGAGTTAATAGGATCCCTATAATTATTCTAAAAGGTTCTGTTCTACATTTTCTTTCATAGTACTTTCTGTAGTTCCAGTTTCACAGTTGTATGATTATTTGATAAAATTTAATCCTCCCACTGGACTCTAAGCTCACAAGAGCAAGTGCATTGTTGTTACTAATTATTTCCTCCTCAGAACCTAACTCTGTGCCTGACACATAGTTGATCCCATATGTTTGTTATATAAATAAGTGTAAAGAAATAACACTAATGATACACACTTTCATTGTGATTTCCACAATTCCAACTGAGATACATTTCTACATATGTCACTGTTCTATTTACAATGTAATCAAACTTTTGATTCTATAATTAGTAACAGAGAATAAGCATCATATTTAGGACAGTTGTGTCCAAAAAACAAAAGCCAGACACAATGTCCAAAACATCAATGCATAAGAAAGAGCTGCTTGTTATGCACTATAGCCTATGATTAATAATATCTAATCGGGAACAATATTTGTATTCAGAATGTGAGGCAATAGTCCAAAAGCCTGTGGGTTGGCTTTTTAGAACAAGTTAAATGTTTGCTTTGGTTACATTAGTGTTTTGCTTATCAAAGTATCATCATTCACAGGAATGGAGAACAGCTGCTAAGATAGACCATTGGCCTCTATTTTCTCTTTGAACCCTCCACTCTTCACACAATATTTATGTGTTCTGCCACCAAAATGTCCTCTCTAGAGCCTAAATCTCGTCATATAATTTCATAACATGGAACTCCCTCATAATTATCAAAACCAGTGATTCTCAACTGGGGAGTATTTTCTCTCTCCCAGGAAACATTTGACACTTTCTGGAAATATTTTTGATTGCCACAACTGGGGGAGGAAAGGAGTAGTGGGTAGAGGCTGAAGAGGCTGCTAAACATTTCACAGTGCACAAGAGAGACTTCCACATCAATGAACTATCAGGACCGAAAGTCCATAGTGCTGCAGCTGGGAAACTCTAAGCAAAAGATGAAGTCCAAATTGGTATACGTCCCAAATAAAATTCATCCCAAATGAAGTCTTTTTACCATTCACCCTACCTATTTTGCATAGGATGCAAACCTGTAGCCAAAGGGACACATGTGGCAAGCACATGCGTTTTAGTTGACTGCCTGCCCCTCTGGATGTTTCAGATCCTTTCCAGTTTGCCACATCCTCCACCTTGTTATTGTCTTCACCCAGCTGTCTTCACTTATTTATGTTTCCCACCTTACCTAAGGTATCCAGTCCTGGCCAAAGTTACTCGCCCTCAAATGAGAGCAATGTTGACCTGCCTAAGTTCTTCAATATGCCCTTCTGTGTGTCCATGTCTGCCCATATGCTACAAAATCTGACAGGAATTTTCTGGAACTGTGCTTCACAGACTCCATTTTTCTGACGAATTAATCCATGTCCTCCCAGATTCACTTCTTTCATTTATGTCTTAGTTATATATTTGATTATGTCCATTATAACAGAGTTTACACAGAGTAACAATTTGGTGTTTATGCCTTTGCCTTCCCTTTCATTAGGCTTGAGGTCCTTCAAAGTTAAGACCATGTTGTAATTAGTATGCTGACTTCATAGCACCTAAGACAGTGTCTTGGCATACATTTACTAATTTTTTTTATTGAATTCCTGTAAATAAACCAGTTTCTAGGGCACACTTTAGCATTTTAAATCATAAGTGCCATACCTGTAATTATTTTAAAATCCAAGTAAAAATAGTTTATACATGTTTCTGTCCTCAAAGCTTTAGATAATAGAATTAACAGTTTTTTAGAAATTTCAGATATTAGGTTATACAAAAAAAAAGAGAGAGAAGAAAATATGTGGCAGATCCTGGCCAACAGGCTCTGTGTATGTTGTGCCTGCTCATGAACAAGGACACACGGACAACAGAAGTCCTGTGGAGGAAAAAGGACTGCATTGCCGCTCTCTGAGAGAGAGCAGGGGAGAGGGCCAGAGCACTCAGTCCCTGCCTGGACAGGCTTTTATTGTTTCTCTGGGTACATAACATGGAGGGTAGTCCTCATTTACTATGCACAGATTCACTGCAGGGATTACCTTTTACAGATAACAAAGGGAAGAATGTTGCTAATTACTTCAAAGAGAAGAATGTTTCAGTCTAAGGGGAAAAGTGATTGAACAGATCACACTTCATTCTTGGGAGGTTTAGCTCACATTTTAGGAAGTTGCACTAAGCCCTGCTGCCTCAATTCAGGGTGAGGGAGTTTTAGCAAAAGCAAGTCTCATAGCAGTCTAGGCACAATGCAAGCCTGATTCTCCCAGGGAAAACCTCTCCGTGGGTGTGGTCCTGAGTGCCACTCACTCTCCATTGGTTTTCCTTGTGGAGGCTGAGCTATATATCCATGCCATGAGAAGCAGTTCCCCACAAAAATATGTATGACAAAACACTAAAGTATTATTAATGTATTAGAAGAAAAAATAATATTAAATGTTCATGAATTTGAATTATTATATGTGTACTTATCACTATATTCTAAGTTCTCTAAAATACACATTTGTTGATTTAAACTCAAAAAATAAGGTAAAAAGGAAAGCCACACATATTTACATTTTAAAGGACAATCTTTTTAGATTAAGGTTCAGTTTCTTCATTATAAAATAGAGATTTGCTCCTGGCTGGTGTAGCTCAGAGGATTGAGCACGGGCCTGTGAAGTAAGAGGTTGCTAGTTCGATTCCCAGTCAGGGCACATGTCTGGGTTGCAGACCAGGTCCCCAGTGGGGGACACATGAGAAGCAGCCACACATTGATGTTTCTCTCCCACTCTTTCTCCTTCCCATTCCTTCTCTCTAAAAATAAATAAAAATAAATAAAATATTAAAACAAATAAAATGGAGATTTGCTGATTGAGTGCCCATTCTTGCTATAAAAATAAATTTAAAAATTATAGCTAATACAGCCATCATGAAAACAGCATGGAGGTTCCTCAAAAATTATAAAGGGAATGATCTTATAATCCAGCAATTGTCCTCTGGGTGTACATCTGAAGGAAATAAAATCAGAATATCAAAGAGTATTTGCACTCCCTTGTTCATGGAAAGGATAAATGATAGAGAAAATTATTTGCAATATCTATATTTATATTTTATTTATATCAATAAATAAATATAGATATATCATACAATAGTATATTATTCAGCCTTATAAAAATAAGGAAATCCTGTCATTTGCAACAGTGTAAATGAAACTAGAGGACATTATGTGAAGTAAGATGAACCAGAGACAGAAAGACAAATACTGTATGATATCACTGACATATGAAACCGAAAATAGTCTAATTTATAGAATTACAGAGAAGAATGTTGATTACCAGGGGCTCGGGAGAAGAAGTAAATGGGGTGATACTGGTCAGGAGGTACAAAGTTTTACCTATGTGAGATGTATGTTCTGCGGATCTAATGTACCAAAATGTGACTTAGGCTAATATTGTATTGTATACTTGAGTTTTGCTAAGAGGATAGATCTTGTGCTATGAACAAAAAGTTGGGGAAGAAAAGGAAAATAAATTGGTAACTATGTGAGATGATATTAGCTTGATCGTGGTGAATATTTTATAATGTATCAGTATATAAAATTATCAGGTTGTGCATCCTAAATATATACAAGTTTTGGTTGTAAATTATACCTTAATGAGACTGGGAGGGTGCTCACAGTGTGGCCATAGTAATACAAACCAAACACATTTTACATTTTGTTCATAAACTATGTAGGCTCCTTTCAATGTGCATAGAACTGTGAGAAGTATAATTTTTTTAATTTATGCATTGATTTATGTGGTAGGTTCACATCAAGCTAATCAAGATTTGTATGTTTACTTTGCTAAATAAATCTATAAAAGAGAGAAGTAGCTGAGGTCATCTCACATGTTAGATGGTCATCTCACGTGTTATAGCAATAGCAAGTTTCAAATTGAATTCTTCCACAACTTCAAATACACATAAAGGCAGAGGTATGTCCATTATTTAGGTCTGGAGAATGTTTAGGTCCTTTTTCAATGTTCAAATAGCATAAGGCAATAGTCTTATGACAAGGTTTGGTATAGATTTAGCTAAGTACCTAGTTGCTGTGATGTGATAGCAATCTTTTGGAAAATTATAAATTAGTACAGAATCCTAAACCAAGTACATTATTCTAAAGCATATAGTCTCTTCAACTTTTAGAATCTTAATACTCTCATTAAACAAGGGTAGGTGTTTAATGAGAGTTAAATGCCAGCACTTAAATACAGTTTATTTCATTTAAAAATTTTTCTAACTTTCATTAGACTTATAACTAACCAGCCTCTGTTGTTTATAAGATATAAAAATTGATAAATATACATATTTGTATTAGATTTCTGGAGTAGGAGCTTCTGAGTAGATATTTCAACTTAATACAAATGACCCCTGGTATATTCATTGCAAATTAGGGTGCTTCAATATCTGACAATTGTTCATGTAGTATAATAAAGGATTGCAACTAACTAGCACACACAAACACACACTCAGACATACACACATATCCACACTATTCCTACTAAAGTAGATCTTAAAAAATATAAATAATGTAAATGAGCCATGGCTGATTTTAATGTAGGTATACCTTAAAATAAATATGTAATATTAATATTAAAAAAGTAAATAGTTAAAACTCTGCTAATAAAACCATGGCTAGTATTTATTGAGAATTTGCTAGTGTTATTACTGTTTGTAATATTTCCTGGCTCATTATAGATACTCTATCACAATAGTAATAAATTGATAAATATATAAATAAATGAATGAATGAACATTCAGCTCTCTGGTATTTTCCAAGCAGTATCTTATGAAATCCTCACAATAACCGTATGAAGTAAAATTTCACAAATACATCTTCTGAGGCTGAGACATTAAGAATCATTCTGTGGTGATATCAACATAATAATGTGTATATTGTTTATCTTTGTCTGTCTACTTTCTTCTCTTTCACTCACACACATAGGCATTTATAGTACATGAACTGAATATAGGTATTGAGTGAACAAAGGCAAATGGCTGGGGGGCCTGTACACATTTGGCCTGATGGAACAGTAATTATTGGGGAAAGCTCAGAGAGTAGAATAAAACCAGGTGATCAGTTTCCCATTAAGCACAGTGATTTTGCAGGTCCAGAAGTCAGATTCTTGAAGGGAGATGTCAAATTCAGATTATGTGACTGCCGAGCCAGATGTTGGAGAGGAAACAGCCTCCCCTGGTGTGAACAATACTAAGGGACACTGGCATCTCAGTCCCCTAGCAATCCAAAATTGATTGCTGTAAACACCAGGCCACTGTTGGTTTCCATGGAGCTTGAGATGGAGCTCAGCTGTTTCCTGGGAGGCCAGCCTGTGAAGTATTAGCCTTGTACGGACTAACACTTAACCCTCTAAGTTAACTCTTATTAATGATTCTCCTTATTGATTGAGCACTTACTTTACCAGCACTGAATGCCTAAAGCAATACCTGAGCCAGCCCTAAACTCTACAATGATTCTCACATATTCTACATTAAAGGAAAACCTGTTTAAAAACTCAAGAAAAAGTTTTTATTCCTATCAATAAATACAATTCACAAAATTGAACAATACTGGCAATAGAAACACAGCTTCTCCTTGACTGCTTCTTCAGTCAGAGAAGAATCCTCCGGTAACTTGTGAATAGTGCTACAGCTAGTACAATGTTGTGTCTGGGGAGAGACAATAAATAGGATTTCACTACAAAGCCTAGCATAATTATTACATTAGAGTCAAGTTTAGGCCTACAAACAAAAGATTTTTCCCCATAACAAAACCTTCATTAAAAAAAGAAACTCAAAGAGTAATTTAAATGGGATTTGCAAACCTCTAGGTTTGCATGAGATCTGATTAACCTTAGATTTCTCATGAAATCTAATTAAGTCAAATAAACACCAAATCCTGAAGAAAGGTTAAGAATTTATTCTATTTAGTTGAATAATACCAAATTTATTAAAGAAGTTCTCAATGTTTTTTAGCCAAGTAGTACCTATTAAAGGAATTTCTAAAACAAAGTATTTCCTAACAGATTTTAGCTTAAATGTTTCATAAATGTAAATACTAGCAAAGGAAGTGATTTCTGAATTTGGTAAATATTAGCATTTTAAAAGCTATTAGTTTCAGTACATTTCAAATATGAATTTAATAGTTCCCAAACATCATAGGTTTTTAATTCCTATGATCATACATTGTTTAAAGGCATGGAAAAACTATTTTTAACCTTTACATTGTTATTTTCTCTTAAACTCATTTCCAGTCCAATTATCTGATATAATGTCCTAGAATATGTCTTTATACCCCAAAATATTACACCTATCATATTCTCTGACACAAAATTATAAATCAACATTTGATATTCTACAATGATCCAAAAATACTCAAGTTTTCTTCTGGATTAAGTTATTATTACAAATATTATTCATACTTTATAATACAGAAATTTTGGTGCATTTAAGCAATTGAACACTGTGCAGTGATTTTTTAAAATGAGGCAGTTTTATATGAACTGATATGGAAATATCACCAAGTTATATTGTTAAGAAACTAGCCCTATTACATTGCATATGTTTTTAGTTATTTTATTTTTTTATACATACTAAAGATATAATTTTCTTATGTTAAACAATCCTGCCAGTGGAGTTGTCTTAGTGAATGTACAAATTTAAGAACTGAGCTTCGGCTTCGGGCCAGATGGAGGCATAGGTAAATACACTTCATTTCCTCACATGAACGAAAGAAGGACAACAACAAATTTAAAAACAAAAAACAACCAGAACTGACAGAAAATTGAACTGTATGGAAAACTGACAACTAAGGAGATAAAGAAGAAACATTCATCCAGATTGATAGGAGAGGCAGAGACAGGCAGCTGAGGCAGAGAAGATACATGGCAAGGCAGCAACTGGTAGACCAGGTGGTCCCACATTTGTGTGTGGATAAACTGGAATGAACAACTGAGGAGGGAGACAAACTGCACAACCCAGGGTGGCAGTGCAGGAAAATAAAGCCTCAAACCTCTTACAGTAAAAACCTGTGGGGGTTGCAGCAGCCGGAGAAACCCAGTCTCACAGAAGAATCCTTTGGAGGGTCTACGGGATCCTAGAATGTACACAAACCCACCCACCCTGGAGTCAGCACTAGAAGGGCTCAATTCACATGTGGGTAGTGGAGGAAGTGACTGAAAGTCAGTCAAGAGCTGGGCAAGCAAGGTTGTTCCCTCTTGCACCCATACCCCACATACACACCACAACATAGTGAAGTGGGTTGTGCTGCCCTGGTAAATACCTAAGGCTCCACCCCTTACCATGTAACAGGTGCCCTGAGACAAAAAAAAAAAAAAAAAAAAAAAAAAAAAAAAAAGGGCAAACAAAAGAACAGATCAAAACTCCAGGAACAGAACTAAGCACTGCAGAGAAAGCCAACCTATCAGAAGCAGAGTTCAAAATACTGATAATCAGGATGCTCACAGAAATGATTGAGTATTGGGGAAAATAAAGGAAGAAGTGAAGGCTATGGAATGTGAAATAAAGAAAAATATACAGGAAACCAACAATGAAGGGAAGGAAACCAGGACTCAAATCAACAATTTGGGATAGAAGGAAGACATAAACATTCAACTGGAAAAGAATGAAGAAATAATAATTCACAAAAATGAGGAGAGATTTAAGAAACTCTGGAACATCTTTAAATGTTCCACTATCTGAATCATAGGGTTGCCAGAAGAAGAAGAAGAAGAAGAAATTAAAAACTTATTTGAAAAAATAATGAAGGAAAACTTCCCCAATCTGGTGAATGAAATAGATACACAAGTCCAGGAAGCTCAGAAAGTCCCAAAGAAATTACATCCAAGAAAGCACACACAAAGGTACTTCATAATTATGTTACCTAAGATTAAAGAGGAGTAAATTTTAAAAGCAGCAATAGAAAAGCAGACTGTCATCTACAAAGGAGTTCCCAGAAGACTATCAACTGATTTCTCAGAAGAAACCTTGCAGGCAAGGTGCTGGAAAGAAGTATTCAAAGCCATGGAAGGCAAGGGCCTACATCCAAGATCACTCTATCCAGCAAAACTATCATTTAGAATGGAAGGGCAGATAAAGTATTTCCCAGTCAAGGTAAAGTTAAAGGAGTTCATCAAAACCAAATCCTTATTATGTGAAATGTTAAAGGGACTTATCTAAAAAAAAGAAGATGATCAAAACTCTCAACAGTAAAATAACAACAAACTCACAGCTATCAACAACTGAACCTAAAATATGAAAACACACTAAGCAAACAACTAGAACAAGAACTGAATCACAGAAATGGAGATCACATGGAGGATTATCAGTGGGGAGAGGGAATAATAGAGGAAAAGGTACAAGGAATAAGAGGCATAATTGGTAGGTACAAAATATATAGGGGAGGTTAAGAATAGTATAGAAAATGGAGAAGCCAAAGAACTTATATGTACAACCCATGGACATGAAATAAGGGGAGGAAATGGTGGAGCGAGAGTGGACGCAGGGCAGAGCAGAATAAAGGGGAGAAAAATGGGACAACTGTAACAGCATAATCAATAAAATATACTTAAAAAAAGAATTAGGGGCCCTGGCTGGCATAGCTCAGTGGATTGAGTGTGGGCCTGTGAACCAGAGGATTGAGGTTCGATTCCCAGTCAGGGCACGTGCCAAGGTTGCAGCAGGGGACTCATGAGAGGCAACCATACATTGATATTTCTCTCCCTTTCTCCTTCCCTTCCCCTCTAAAGATAAATAAATAAAATCTTAAAAAAAAGAATTGGGCTTCTTTGTTCAATTCTTTTGTTTCTACAATAAAGGAAAAAACTCTTTTATTTCTACAATCTGTCGCTATGGAAAGTGCATTAATAGGCAAGCTTTGATGGTAGTACAACATAACCAGAAATCTAGGTGTCACAAGATTAGTATTCTGATTCTGTTATTTGGGGAACATTAGAAAGTCTCATATTTCTCCCAATTCCAACCTGTAAGTTGATAACACTAAGTAATATAATTCATTTTATAGATTGTAAAAATTTTATTCCATACCTGACAATTTGATAACTGAAATAAATGGATAAGTACAATCAACACATCCTCTATTAAGGATAATATAGTATATAAATATATATCATGGAATATATAATGATATACAATACATATTGTATAATTTTCAATGGTATATATTATATATAATTTAAGACACTATACATTGTATATGATATGTTTATATATAGCATAACATACCAATTTGATAGCTAACCTAAAATAAAGTTTAAGATGAACTAATACTTCCTCTATTGATATATAATATACATAATTCAAATATATATTATTAAAATATACAATATATGTAAATAATATATACTATATGGTGTGTTATGTATCTCAGTGTATATGTTATAATACACAATATATAATGTTTATTATACAAAATATAACATTCTGTTTGATAGCAAAACTGGAATAAAGTTTTAAGGTTTAACTAATAGTTCCTCCATTGACATAATATATGAATATTATAATGATATACCATACTATGTATATTATTTAGTTTGCTATTAATCTGAAATAAAGTTTTAAGGCTAAACTGATAACCTCTGGCTAACTTCCTGGGGGAGCGGTTGTTTCATTTAAGTCCAAATTATTTTTCTAAATGACTAGGTTCATTTGGTGATTAGAAAAAGCACTCTGGTTCCAAATATCTTTCACTTTTTGGGCTATATTCCATTCTGAAAGCTTTTTGATTACTCTCTCATAACCTTGGCATTATAGGTGTTTTAATTTTAAATAGCTCTTATTAAAACACATTTTTTAAAGCTTTAGGATTTAAACTTGCATAAGTAACTTTTCAGCTGTAGAGTTTGATTACCCAAATTGATATAAATATTTGCCTTTTATAAAGTGTCAAATTTAAATTAATGCACAACCCAATTTATTACAAAAAATAGAATAAAAATAGTAATACCTAAATCTTGTAGCTATTTGGTTAAAATAATTCCACATGTAATACTTTGGTGTTTTAGAATGTCTGTGAGAAAATTGGTAGTCTTATACAGACTGGATTTAATATTTATTAAAAATGCACATGTCTATTAATATAAAACACTCTGTTAAAGTAACACCCACAATATTTTGAAATTCAAGTACAAAGCCAATGTAGCAGCTGCTGTGGGTGCCCTGCCCAGGCTCCCTTAACCCCTCTGTCTCTGTGCCCCTCACTCGAAGCCCAGTCTCTATCCATTGTTTCTAAGAGCCTATATTGACTTGCAACCCTTTTGAGGGATCTCTCCAGTTTATTGGGGAAGCTTTTCCTATCCACGCATGCAATCAACTGCAAATGCTTGGAGTTTGACCAAGCACTCCTTGCCATCCAGTTGTGACACCCTTAGCCAGTATTGACTCAGGTAAAATATGAAAGTCCAAGTTCTGCGTTTTTAAGACATGATGAACTCTGAGACATCACTTATACCCCAGAGATGCCCTGTATGAGCCCAGGGTAAGGCACTTCATGAAACTGCTCCATTTCTTGACTCGTTTGTCTTCTCTGCCCCGCTTCTTTCACTCTTGCTGGGTTGTACTGCAAACACATTTGTAAGTAAATCACCCAATTTAAGTAAATCACACAATTATACACAAAATCCTATCTAAGTCTAGGTCTGGGGAATTGACTTAAGGCAAACAACTCAGACGTGAGTGGCAACTCAGCACAGTGATAATGAGAAAAGACAAGGCACTATCACTCTCATCTTCCAAAAGAAACCCTCCACTTTCCTTCCAAAAGAGACCATCACTTTTTAATGATAGAGGCAACTGCACACACAGTTCTCATACCGTGTGGCTGCTGGGCTGCTGCAGGTCTACACCAAAGGTGAAATAACCGCCTGCGTGCTCAAAAGAGAAACTCTGCCCACCCTGTTCTTCCTCACTCGGCAGGAACGTGGCGCCTGCAGGCAGCAGTTCTCATATTGGTGTTGTTTCATAATCAAAACCGCATTTGACTCTTCTTCTATACCAAATGCATAACAGCTTAATGTATATATTCAGGTTTATCCTAATCGAGTATTTTAAAAGATATTTGCATCCACTGTTTAAAACCCTAGATGTAAAATACTCTTATAGTAATCCAAGGTGTGTTTTTTTCAGAATATAATTACCACAGCAGATGGTAGTACATTTGAAGCATTTCCAAATTATTTCACCTAAATTTAATTATAATCCTATTACAAAGAAGCAGCAGGCGGCAGAGGGGCCATGTTCAAATGGAAGAATTACATTCATACTAAATTCTCAGGAATAATGATACAGTTAGAGCAGTTGGAAGAGGTGGTATTATATTTTGAAATAAAAATAAGTTGTTTTAATATAAATGAATGTTTTCGAAATATAAAAATGATAATAAAAATAAAATTTGATCTTATTTGTTATTGTCCTGTAATTTTGAAAATCCTTTTATTACAATAAGAAAGAGATTTCTTGAATAAAATATACACTAATACTCTTAAAATTCCCTCCCAGATGAGTTAATGCTGCAATTTACCTTTTTAAAAATAATTTTTTTAAGATTTTATTTATTTATCTTTAGAGGGGAAGGGAAGGAGAGAGGAGAGAAATATCAATGTATGGTTGCCTCTTGTGAGTTCCCTGCTGGGAACCGGCCTGCAACCCAGGCATGTGCCCTGACTGGGAATTGAACCGCGATCCTTTGGTTCGAAGGCCTGCACTCAATCCACTGAGCTACACCAACCAGGGCTGCAATTTACCTTTTTTTAAAATTTGATATATTATGTTGTATTTCTAGCTGTATGGTATCAGAAATACCTGACAAAGAAGAGTTTTATCTTTTCATTTCATAAAATTACCATTTTTATCAACATGATTTTTTATTTTGCACCTATTTTTGTCTCCTGGCCCCAATAAATATACTCCTACAGAGGACAAAAATGGGTCAGGGGATCTGCACCAGTGCTTCTAAACCCCAAGCATGCACAGTGCTGATGCTGCCTCTACCAGGGCCAAATTCACAACAGCTCCCTCTTGGTGGAATTATTCTCTTGTTCTCTAGTAAAAGAGTAACTTGGTAGTAGGAGTATGATCACATTTACTCTTTTCCTCTCTCTCTCTCTCTCTCTTGTTTATGTGTGTGTGTGTGTGTGTGTTATACAAAATATAAGATTTTTTTGTTTGCTTGGTTTAATTTGCTTTGAATTTTGAAATTACATTTTTAGATTAAGAAAAAGCCAGACTACATTCATCAGAACAACGTATTTCGGAGAAAACATCCAGCTGTTGATTTACTCATCAGAGCATCGTGTCTGGAAAACTAGATAAGTCTCCTCCAACGAACCAACTTTTGAGACATAGCATCGCCTCCTTTCATCTTCACAGCTGTCACTCCAGCTCTAACTCTGACCCACCCACACCTGCCCCTCATTGGATGTTTGGCCTATCCTTGCTATCCATGAAGGTTTTCCATGATTTTATACAGTGTTATGCAAAAGGAGTAAAAAGTGAGCGGCACCATACTGTTTCCATCCCTGAAAGAAACTTTACTCTATGTGAGTTGGAATTAACAAAACCTGGAACTGAATCCTAGTGCAGTTCTGGGACTCAGTCAGATGGTGTTTATAACCTCCAGGCAGTTGGGGTTTATAACGACCTTTGACTCTCAGAGGACCCTTAACATATTTTACCAAATAGCCGAATGCCTCAAATATGAATATTTTATCCCAAGCATTCTAGATGTTTTAAGCAAGTCTTTCGTTGTGGTTGTTAAATATTTTGGATAAACTTCTCTCTCCTTCATTGGGCATATTGCTGAAATAAAATCCTAGACACTCCTGTAATTATCTGTTTTATGAGATCTTGTACAAGGAACTTTACTTCTCTTGGCTTCGTTTCTCTCATCTGAAATATAAATGGGCCAGATGCTCTGTATCACTCTTCTCTTCCAACTTGAAAATCTTACTATTCAAAAACCAGTTTCTTGCACCACATTTTTTAGACAATTTTCCTTTGGAGCTAGTAAATATACATATTCTTTATCCCTGAAAAAGAAAAAAGATGAAGGACAAATTAGGTTTGCACATTTGTTCATGAAGAAACTATATTAAAATTATTTATAGAACTTAAACTACTTTCCCAGTCCAATCCCTATTCCCAGATGTAGTGGGTAGGCTCTCTATAAACTTGTATTGCTTAATCACTTACACCCTCTGAGAAATCATACTACTACTCACTGCAGTTTAATTGACACTAGAGAGTGGTGTTACTTGACAGGTTTAAAACATCATCAAACTCCAGATTTCTTTATAGGCATAGCTTTCTGAATTCCTAAGATAGATCTTTTAGAGAAGCATGTTAAACTTATATAATATAAATTAAACACTGCTTGGAGCATATGCCTATAAGAAGATAGTTTGAAATAATATCTAAAGGAATGAGTCTCAATTTACGCCACTCCTACTTTTAATAAGTTTGACAAAAACTTGGCGTTTCTTACGCTTCTGTAGAAAATCTTCAATTTTCAAAGAGCCGGACCCTTGCCATACAGGGCCCCAGGCCAGCCATTTACAGCTTTGGCGTCTGTTGTTCTGCATCCAAGCTTGTCACTTCATCAGAGCTAAAGTATCTCTTTTAAATCTGAAGAACGGCTTTCTGGGCAAAGCAAGAACAGAACTCTTGAGCCTCCTGCTCATGAATTCCCTCTGAATTGCCAGAGAAGTGCCTCCACCTGGTGGGCTGCAGCTTTGGATAGGATTATCAAGTGATCCTTGGCTTGACTTCTCTCTGAGGTTCACCAACTCTACACAGTCTGCTCTCATTTAGTTGGGAAGCAAACAGCTATCTGGTTAATGTCTCCTATTCTTGATATTACTGCTTACCTTTCCAGCAGATGTTAGCTTTTAGTAACTTCACAATTTCATCCAGTCCAAGGCAAGTAGAGATATTTGAAGGAACTGCCTTTATCTTTGGCTACCATTAAATACTTAAAACATGCTCTAACACAGTATATTTAAACCACTAATTATATTAATCAACAGTACTTTTACAAACCTAAACTCTTTTTTAATTAATTAATTTTTAAAAGGTTTTATTTATTTATCTTTAGAGGGGAAGGGAAGGAGAGAAGGAGAGAAATATCAATGTATGGTTGCCTTTCATGCGTCCCCTGCTGGGAACTGGCCTGCAACCCAGGCATGTGTCCTGACTGGGAATCGAACCGCAATCCTTTGGTTCACAAGCCCACACTCAATCCATTGAGCTATGCCATCCAGGGCCAAACCTAGACTCTTAATTTTAGCAACTAAGAAAAAAAAGTTTTAACTGTTCAGATGAATAAACTTAGAATGAAGATAAATAACACAGATTATAGGTTCAAGGATCTGTGTAGGGCCACTGGGTTGAAATCAACAAGAATTTTAGGAAAACTAGAAAATACCACATGTATTTACATCTAAAATTAAATGCATAGGTAGCATGATAGAGATTCAGTATTTTAAATAAAATATATATGGATGCTTATGTAACCACAAGTTTAATATAAGCTAACAGCATGATGAGTATATATATATATATATATATATATATATATATATATATACATATATGTTTAAGATATATAAGATGTGTGTGTGTGTGTGTGTGTGTGTGTATACACACAGATCTTAATTTATTCAGGCTTCAGAGGGCTTTGCCTAATTTTAGATTCATAGCAAAAGAAAAAAGTGTTTTGAAGAGACACCCAGAGTTGTTTAAAAAGCAATAGTGTAACGAAATGACGGCTGAAAGAGCCTGAATGCTAACAAGACCATCTGGCCTGTTGCGGGTTAGAGATGAAGATATTGTTGAATAGGATATATTATTGTTTTAAAAAATTGGCAAATTGACTAATTCTGTGCTATTTCTAAAGATAAAATTAGGATTAAAAAGGCAAACAGAACTGAAACATACTTGGCTCAAATAAAATTTAACTTTCAAGAAATCATCAGTTTGTAGCAGAGAAATAAACTTTCTTACCAAACTGAGAACTGATTACTAAAAGAAGTGTGTGCTGAAACCATGAACTAACTGATTCTCATGACTCCTACCCTAGATTTAAATTAGAAAATAGAATTTATAGTCTCCTGGCCAAGTAAAAAATTATGTTTTTTTTTTAATTTTGAATGTGAGTTTCATTAAAAACAGGGTCTAGCTCCCTCCATAGTCCTCATATTGGAAGCCTCTCTTAGATATTGTGCCCTGAATCATAGTGTTTCTCTTAGCCTTTTATCTGTAGGACAAGTGCGTAATTCACCTAATGAGAGCAATAAGCATCACAGAGCAGGAGGGTGCTATAACCCAGAACAGAACACAGAGAAAACAAAAGATTTTTTAAAAACAGATAATTATCCACTTATTCCCAACCTTATTTTAAAAGATTTTATTCAAGCCCTTATTGCTTATGATTTCTTTAGCAATTAATAACCAGAATCATTCTTATTTTTTATTGTAATCTGAGAAGTGTCATAAAATACTTTTCTCACTCAGCTTTAGCTTTCAACCTTTGTTTGTCCCAGCCGTCCCTATTTCCAGTCATAGAATGTTTTCTTACAAATTTCATAGATGATAGGATACATGTAAGGAATAATATACATAAAATCCCTTGAAGTTTGCACAGTGAGAGTTTCTCTAATTTATAGAGCCTTTTTAAGGAAAAAGACTTAAGAGGAAAGCTAGCCAAGGTTGAAAAATCATTGCTTAAAAGTAAACTTCAGATTTCATTTTAATATAAACTTCAAATGCTATGCTTTTGCTAGATTTTCACCTCAAAAATATTTCTATTTGATTGATCTTTATGTGGTTTCTTATATCCCCCCTTAAAAAATGTTCTTTGAGGAATGTCAGCACATCACTTGGCGCAATACCATTACAAGTACACTTAAAGGAAATGAAGAAAATTCTAACAGATTAATGTGCTAGCGTTTTAGAGTTGGAAATAGAGGCTGAAATTACAAACTGTTGAATAAGTTTGGTGCTAAGGGGTCATTTATCCACTCACAAAGATAGCACAAAATTGGTAGCTTTGTGTTAGGTAACAATACTATTCCAGAACAGAAATGAGATGTGTGTATTTTTCCGAATAAGTGCTTTGTGTACGTCACTTCAAATGGTGCTGCGATGTCATTTATATAAGGATACATTTTCTGACATTTCCCAATCCATTTCCACAAAGATAACGTTGTCAAATTTTCCTGAAGATTCCCCTTGTATGTATTGACATCAAACCTATTTTAAAATCCACATAATTAGAATGAAATGAATGAGTCTTACTTTCCTTCCATGTTTCGAATACTAATTATAAAGTGTTTTAAATATAATGTGTTTTACTGCTTTCCAAACATATTGTAGCCTTAATGCAAGCTAACGTCCCTCCTCAGAGAGCTTCCAATATTGTTTTTAGATCATCAAAATTCATCATGTTTGCTTTATTTTCTCCATTTTTATGATAAGAAATTTGAGCTTTAAAACAATAAAATAGTTTCACCAAAATCACCTAGGCTACCATTGGCCATAGTTTCATGAGTTCCATGGTTCTTATAGAAATGTTTCAATAAGAATTGTGAAACTTATTCTCTCACTACTGAGAAACTATCTGAACCTGAATTATAAATGAAACCTCAGCATCCCAAAAATAATTCTCCAAATCTTTTGAAATTCTGTTCATGTTATCTCATCAATCTTGAATATTTTATGCAGGTGCTTTACCTTTAGACCATACAAACAAAGTCAAGGTTAGTATCTTAAGAAAGTGGGAAAAGAACATCCCACCCTTGCCTCACACTCTCTGCCTCAAGTGTTATTTTCAAATGAACTTAGATTAGTTTGAAGTTATGGTTTTAATTTTGCATTAAAATGTTAAACTATGGACTGTTCTAAACTACCATATTTAAATGAGGGAATAAAAATAAAAAATATCTAAAATTTTAAAAAGTGGTACTAAACTATAAGGAAACTTACAGTTGAAATAAAAATAATTAATTTTTTTTTACTTCAGGATGTAAAGAAGGTCCCTCTAAGATAAGAGAAGGTCCCTGAAATATCAGAACTTCCTCCCCTTTTACTCTCTACTTTAATGTTCTCCTTTTCTCTTGTTTTCTTCACCCTGCTATATGTAGCCTCATAATGCAGAGAATAAATATGGGAAACACAAGGAAATTCTAGGAGGATTTTTATGAAATTAGGATAAAAAGATGAATATAGATACAAAAATTAAGTATGACTTTAAAATAAGCCTTAGCAAAAATACCGGAAGTTAGGTATAAAAGTGAGTGTCACTTAAAACCTGAGGTAACTATGCAATAGATACCACTAGAAATGTAAACCTTCAGAGCATGGACTCAATTTTTGAGACATGCTTCTTTCTCCGGGTGCAACTTATTTTCAGGTCAATTTCTGGGCGCTTGTGCTTTCATAGAAGAAAATCCTCCAACAGCTCCCTCTCGAATTTCCCTTCTGTCTGTAATTGTCAAAGATCCTAAGGACTAGTGGTCTAAAATAGACTTAGTTCTGACTTCTAGACCCAAAGGGGAGACTATTAGTTCGGGATCATTCTCCTTTGATCTGCTCCCTGCTCACTGAACTGACAGTGGCATTCGTTTGATACCACTCTTGCTGAAATGAGAACAAGTTGAGCCAGATTTCCTATACAGGCCTTGTGGCTCTGTGACAGAGAGTAACCTCACTCCTCAGTCCTAACCTGACCAGTCTTAACCATCCTTGCTTGTGCTTCCACATTTCTAGTGCTTCTCTCAGGGTTTCACATGACCTTTGTCAACTTTTAAGAAAAAGATGTTATATCTTTTGTCCTCTAGACAAAGGGGACTATTCACTCAGCTCCTGAGGAGCTACAATAAGGGGGTATAATAAGAAATTAGTAATATTAAAATAATGTATTACCCAAGCCTCCACAATACGTGTATATCTCTTCTTTGCAGCATAATAAAGTTTAAATGGAGGTAGAGTGAAATGTATACACCCATTTCCCAGAGAAATATCTCTAAAGAGAGTAGTGAATGGAGCAACAAACTTGGGCATCAGCTATACATGGAACTTCAACCAAAACTCAGAGTAGAAGCCTAAGAATCATAAAGCCCTCATTAGAAATGACAGAAGAAAAGAATGCCGCTAATGACAAGGGTTCCTTCCCATGTCCGTCAGAGGGATAGGAATTCTAATTTCAAGAATTCAAAGATCACGTATACCAGTAGGGGAAATTTGTAAGTTTCCACCTACCTTAGAGTAAAAAACTGATTTATTTTCACCGATTTTATGATTTTGTTTGTTTGATTGTTAGATTGGCATTGTAGCATATCTAAAAAAAACTATAATGGTATTTTCTGATGAAGCTTTTGTTATACGTGAAATTGGTTTTAATTTTTGGTAATAACCAAAAATCATTTGGAATCAAGCACATTATATGGGATGAATATTTGAGCTGTATAATGCTGATTCAGATCTAACATTATCTATAATTCTATTCTGAATATGAATGATGGTGATGGTTATACAACAATATGATTACACTTAATACTATTGAACTACACACTCAAAAAATGGTTAATGCAGTGTTTTGTTATGTGTAATCTACCCAATTAAAATAAATAAATAAAATGATTTGGGACTCTAAACCAAGTATTGATTGACTGATAAATTTTTACATTTTCTGACAGTACTTTTATATCTGTAGTTCTGGTATATTTGCTTTTATAAAGATCACTACTTTATAGACAGATAATTTTATCCAAAAAAAAGAATGCTTTAAACTTTAAGAGCTAGAAAAACTCATGCAATGAGCAAATTTTGAAAATATTTAAAAACTAATGAAAATGTTAAAGTATACTTTTTGAAAAGTTAGAGGAAGACTTTCACACAAGTCTAAAGTATCTTTCAAAATATGCTACTGAATTTAATAATTCAGTAACCATTAACTAATAAAGTTAATTAAAAGAAAAACTCGAGAACCAAGAATCTATACAGTCACTCAATCAACAAAATGCTGAAATAAACTTACTAATAGACATAAAACTAGTTAATGTTCTATAAGGCCATAATGTTGTAACTTTTGGGTTATCTTTTCTACTAAACAAAAATCTAAATGTTCACATGTAGCAGTTAACAGTCTTCAGAGCACAAATAAAATATTAACTACCGATGTCAAGCACAAGTGCTTTCTCCTATACAAAGAAATACATTTTGCGTGAGTTTATGATCATAAAAAGACCTGGAATATATGCAAAATTTAAAAGAAGGAAAGGCCATCCACCCATTTTGTTCTAAATCTGGATTTTTTTTTTAACAAAGGAAAGTAAAACACAAAGTGAAGTTCTGTAGAGAATTATCATTAAGTTGAGTTTAATTTAAAATTTCTTCTCTTTAAAACTGAATTGAGATCCTTGGACAAGGGAAAAAGGAGAAAAAAGAAAGATAGAGAGAGAGAGAAAGAACGAGAGAGAAAGAGAAAGGAGGGAGGAAGGGAGGGAGGGAGGAGAAAGAAAGAAAGAGGGAGGTGGGAAGGGGAAGGAGAAAACAGAGAAGGACTTGGTTAACCCTGATGGTAAGAGCCAATCCAGACTTCTGGGGTCCAAGATAGAAGTAGAGGTAAACTATATCCTTTTCTTCTGTGTTGTGTCCTCTCTTCCAGGACATTCTGTGTGCACTTTGATGGCTTTATAGGAGATGGGAACCTCAGCTTCATGCCTAGTTTTGAACACCCCCTTTTCTGGTCCCCACCTAGCCCCATTGTCAGGCACGAGGACCCTGACTTTTGAGGGCTAGGCCTTTGGAGAGCAGACTGGCAGGAATGACTTGAATTCCAGAGGCACAACAGAAAGCTGGAGGGATGATGGGTGGAAAAGGACACATCAGGCAAATCTGATTTTTCCTCTCTGACCAAGTCCCCACAACAGGGACTTCTGGTCAAGATGGAAGTATAGGTGAGTATACTTTGCTTCCTTGCACAACTACAGCAAAAATCACAAAACAAATATCACCCAGATTTGTCATAAAATCAAGCTGCATGGAAGTCCAACAACTGAGGATTTAAAGAAGGCACATTTATCCAGATGTGTAGGAGGGTCAGAGATGTGGAGACTCACAGAGAGGCATGAAGATGCAGAAAGGGTGGTCCCACATTTACGTATGGTGCATAAAAATTGGGAGAAATACCTTAGGAGCAACGGATCCCATTCCCAGACCAGATCGCCCAGCCTAGGATTTCAGTGCCAGAAAGATAAGTCCCCATAAATCCTTGCTACAAAACCAGTGGGGAATGGGGTGGTGGAAGAAACTGAAGGATTCTCAGGTGACTTCTCTTAAAGGGCCCACAATTGTCTTAGGACTTACACAGACCCATTCCCTCGGGACTCAGCACTAGGGAAACAGCTGGAAAGACACCAGTGGCATATGGTGAGAGAGCAAAGTGACTGGCAATGGGTTGAGTGCCAGGAGACATCTTCCCACTGGGAAAATCTCCAGAGGCCAGGCAGAGGCAATGTCCCTTCTCTGAGTCCTCTCCCACTCAGAGCTGCAGGGTGGTGACTCATGTTGCCCTAGCCTGGCAATTATCTACTGCTTAGCCCCAAACAACTTACAGGTATGCTTTTCTATAATAAGCCACACTGCTAAGAGAGGGGGTCAAAGCAGCTCTATCTAATGCACAGAAACAAACACAAGGAAGCTGCCAAATTGAGGAGATAAAGAAATATGACACAAATGAAACAACAGAACAAAACTTCAGAAAAAAAATTAAATGAAATGGAGATAAGCAACCCAGCTGATGCAGAGTTCAAAACACTCATCAGGATGCTCAAAGAACTCATTGGGTACTGCAACAGCATGAAAAAGACCCAGGCCAAAATGAAGTTTACAGTAAGTGAAATAAAGAAAAATCTACAAGGAACCAACAGTGGAGGGGATGAAGCTGAGAATCAAATCAAAGATTTGAAACAGAAGGAAGACAGCACTCAGTCAGAACAGCAAGAAGAAAAAAGACTTGTAAAAAACAAGGATAGACTAAGAAGCCTCTGAGACATCTCCAAACATACCAATATCCAAATCATAGAAGTGCCAGAAGGAGAAGAGAAAGAGAAAGAAAGAGAAAATTATTTAAAAAAATAATGAAGTAAAACTTCCCTAATTTGGTGAAGGAAATGGATATACAAATCCAGGAAACACAGAGAGTCTCAAACAAGTTGGACCCAAATAGAACCACACTAAAGACACATCATAATTAAAATAACAAAGGTTAAAAATAAGGAGAAATTCTTAAAAGCAGAAAGAGAAAAGCAGATAGTTACCTACAGAGGCAACCCCATAAGGCTGTCAGCTGATTTCTCAAAAGAAACTTTGCAGGCTAAAAGAAACGGACAAAAAGTATTCAAAGAGATGAAAAGCAAGGCCTACAACCCAGATTATTCAGCAAAGCCATCATTTAGAATTGAAGGGCAGATAAAGTGCTTCACGGGCAAGGTAAAACTAAAGTTCATCATCACCAAGCCATGATTATATAAAATGTTAAAGAAAATTATGTAAGAAAAATAAGAGCAAAACTATGAACCTTAAAATGGCAATAAATTCACAACTATCAAAACTGAATCTAAAAAAACCTAAGCAAACCAGCAGAACAGGAACAAAATCATAGATATGGAGATCATTTGGAGGGTTATCAGTTGGGAGGGAGACAGGGCAGAAAGGGTAAAAGGTGCAGGAATTAAAAAGTAAACAATGGTAGGTACAAAATAGACAGGGGGATGTTAAGGACAGTATAGGAAATGGCGTAGCCAAAGAACTTACACACATGACCCATGGACATGAACTGAAGTGGTGGTAGAATTGCTGAAAGAAATGGGGGTACTGGGTAGAAGGGGACAAAAGGGGAAAATTGGGACAACTATAATAGCATAATCAATAAAATATATTTAAAAATAAAAAATAAACAAATGGGACTACATCAAACTAATAAGTTTTTGCACAGCAAAGAAAACCATCAACAAAATGAAAAGAGGCCTCTGTATGGGAGAATGTATGATGTAGCTGATAAGGGGTTAATAACTGAAATTTGTAAAGAACTTACAAAACTCAACACCAAAATAACAAATAATCCAATTAAAAAGTGGGCAAAGGACCTGAATAGACAGTTCTCCCAAGAGGACATATAGATGGCCAACAGATAGACACAAAAATGCTCAATGTCACTAATCATTAGAGAAATGCAAATTAAAGCCACAATGAGATGTCAACTCATGCCTGTCAGAATGGCTAAATTTTTATCATCAATAAATTAACAAACAAGTGCTGGGGAGGGTATGGAGAATAGGGAACCCTTTTGCATTGCTGATGGGAATGCCAATTGGTCCAGCCACTATAAAAAACAGAATGGAGTTAAATTCAAAAATTAAAAATGGTATGCCTCATGACCTAGCAATTTCGTTTCTAGGAATTTATGTGAAGAAGTTTTAAACACTAGTTCTTAGGTATATATGCACCCCCATGTTCATTGCAATGTTGTTTATAGTACAATAGCCAAGATTTTCAAGCAACCCAAGTGTCCATCAATGGATGAATAGATAAAACAACTATGGTACATTTATACAATGCAATACTACCTGGATGTAAAAAAGAAGAAAAATTTACTATTTGTGATAGATAGCAAGATGGACCTGGAAAACATTATGCTACCTGGAATACATCACTCAGAAATAGATAAGTACCATATAATTTCACTTACATGCGGAGTCTAATGAACAAACTGAACTAACAAGAAAAATAGAATCAGACTCAGAGATAGAGAGCATGCTGCCAGCTCTAGTGGTAGGGAGGCAGAATGGGAGTGTGGAGGGATGGAGCAAAAAAGAAAAATCAATAATAAAGAACTCACAGACGTAGATCACAATGTGGTGCTTGAGAGTGGGAGGCAGAAGCAGAAGAGGGTGTTGGGAATACCAAGGGTGATGGAAAAGTAAATAAATAAATAAATCTTTGAAAACAAACAAAAAAGCTAAAACGGAGATATTAAGAAAGAACAAGGCTGTTTATTGTATATAGAAACATATTATTTTTGTCCATTGCAAGCACAGATTTTGAGACATTAACTTAAGTTAATGTTACAAGTAATTAAAATTTTTTCATGAAATTCAAACTTCAGTGTCCACAAATAAAGCTTTCTTGGAACACACAAAAAAATATCATTCAATTTAGAATAGCGCATATTCCATTCAAGTACTGAAAAAAAGATTAAAAGTAGAAGGATATGGATAACTTTACTTTTTAAAAATTAGTGTTACTCAGTGGAGCCTTTTTCTCTAAGTGGAGTTTCCTGTAGAGTTTTGCCCCATATGGGAAGCCACTCAGCATCAACTGACACCAGGACACCAGATTCAGCACGCATGGAGCAGAAATCCATGTCTTTAACTTGATAGCTCCATGTCAGGAAATAGTTTTGCCTTTTATATTTTTGTTTTTATTCCACTGAAGGCCCATTTAAAAGAATTACAATACCAGTCCTAGCATAGGAATAGGACCAGACAGCCAGTCTTGAACATTCATGAGTGTGTGACATAAGAGTATTTTAAAACACACCATCACTTTTTTGACAAAGTTTTATGCTTTCCTTAAGGAGTTTTATAAAATATTTTTAGCCCTGGCTGGTGTGGCACACTTGATTGGAGCATTTTCCATAACCAAAAGATTGCATGTTCAGTTTCTGGTCAGGGCACATACCTAGTTGTGGGTTCGATCCCTGGTCTGGGTGTCATGTCTATGGGAGGCAACCGATTGATGCTTCTCTCTCACATTCTCTCTTTTCCCTCTCTTCTTTTCTCTCTAAAAGCAGGGAAAAAGTGTCCTCAGGTAAGAAGAAAAGTTTTTTTCTATATTTTTTAGTACTTTATCCCTAGGACAAAGTAGCTCTTTATTCACAGGATCATCCAAATATTTATTTGTCCATGGAAAAGTATTAAGCACAGTTTGAAAGCAAATGAAATTTAAGAACGCAAGCATTGAACATTCATTCTAGAAAATATTTTTAATAAAAGAAAAATGCCTAGAATAATTAGCAACATATAAATAATGCCAACTAATTGCCATATATCTATATAAGTAATTGTAAAATATTAATGTATTTATTTAATAAATATTTTGTTTTTCATCACTATTTGATTTAATAAATATATTGCTACACTTAATGATAGATATAGAAAAGGCATTAGTACAATTCAGCTTACAAATCATCAGTTATATGAAGGTTTATGTAAAATATTTGAACTAAAAATTTTAAACAATTTACATTTAATAGTTCGCTCCCATTGTCCCCAATCCAACCATTCATATAATTAAATAATAAATACAAAATATGTATTATTACACATTATTATACCCTACTTCTCCCACTTATACTGTATCAATTGTCATCTTAAGCAAATTATTTATCCTAATGCCTTACTTTCATCAACTGTGTAGTGAGATGCTAACAGTTATCTAATGGCATTGTGACGAGGTTAAGATGAGTTAGTAATACATATAATGCACTTGAAAAAATCCCAGCATGTTGTAATCACACAAAATATTGGTGCTTGTATTATCATTGTAATTATTAGTAATAGTAATCATAAAGGATATTGCTTTTTAAGGAATCATATCTATATTGATCAAAAATATATGAGATTGAATTTATTCTCATAGTCTAGTTCTGTTGGTGAGATTACAGAAATCTAGAGCCAATGATCATGCAAAGGCAAAAAAGTGGTTTGGGTTCACTTAGTTTAATTAGGTTATGCATTTCCAGAAGAGGTGTTTATAAACCAAATCACATATTATCTATTCTAAATTCATGTCACTGGTACCCTCTTTGCTTTACCTGTTTGCCTTTTCTTTGATAGCTCAGAAAACTAGTCTTTTTATTCATCTCTTAACTATGTACTCTAAAGCACACATCCTACACACTTAACTCACCAAGCATCACCGAGAAGGATGCTCTGGGAATTCTATGAGGCCTGCATCTTCCCTAGATCATTTATTTATTCATTCAAAGAATGGACACATGCAGATTAAGTCACGCTTGCTGTAATTTAATTTGTTAGTATATTTAATACATCTTATTAGAAAGATATATTTTGTTACAGAGTATGTTTGTAATAAACCATGTAACTGGTGCATTTGTTTTGCTTTGCTTTTGGTCTTAAATATAAATACTAGTATTATATTTTAGTAAAAATAATTACTACAATTAAGTGCTACTTTGCAAAAATTCCTGAATTCTATATATTTTGTAATATCATACCCATCTTACAAATGAGAAAATGTGATTTAGAAAAGCATGTGTTTCACCAAAATCCACCTGAAAATAAAAGAGAGAGCAAGGAATTTAAGTCATGTCAGAATGTATCTAAGTCCCCAAAACTGTCCTCACTAAGTAAAGAATAAAATATTTTTGGAAGGAAATAGATATATATTCTATGAAAGAAAAAATGACAAAAAACATATTTAAATATACTCTATAGTGACAAATGCTACATTTAAAATCTATTTTTAGACATAAAATGTTCCTGTATGGAAATATAATATTTAAAGTATTTTTATTGCAAATTTACTTTTAGGCTTCTTAAAAATTTAATCTTTATTGTATTTTTCCATCAACATTTGATCCCCTTACACCCACCTCTCTCCAGAAATCCCCACACTGTTGTCTATATCCATGAGTTTTTTTTTTCCTTTTTGCTCAATCCCTCCACCCTCTAACCTCTCCCTAACCCACTAGATGTCCTTGTTCTCCATCTATGAGCCTGTCCCCACTTACCTGGCTAGTTCAGTTTGTTCATTAGATTCTACATGAGTGAGATCTTATGGTGTTTTTCTGAGAAAAATAAGTACATATGAAGTTATGATATATGTCTGTATAATTTCTTTTAAGATGGAAATTTCAGAGATTTTCAAAGACTCCAAATATTATTTTTAACTATATGTAACATTAAAACTATTCAGCATCTGGAAAAAAAGGAAAATGAAAAAAGAAAGAAAGAAAAAGAAAGAAAGAAAAAGAAAGAAAGAAAGAAGGAAGGAAGGAAGGAAGGAAGGAAGGAAGGAAGGAAGGAAGGAAGGAAGGAAGGAAGGAAGGAAGGAAAGAAGGAAGGAAAGAAGGAAAGAGAGAGAGAAAGACGAAAAGAAAAAGGAAGAGAAAGAGAAAGAGAGAGAGAGAAATAAATAAATAGATAAATTAGTACATAAATGGTAAGTACATCTGTCATTGAGTTGTTTTTCAAGGTTTTTTTTTTAAAAAGCTGAATCACAACTGGAGAAAAACTTATAAAACATTAGCATTAATATTAAACTTCCTTCTTTAACTATTTTTGATATATTAGTCTATATGTTAAAATAAATTGTTACAGTGAAAAAAATTATGGAAAAATACTGGTAAATAGTTAGATATATTTGGGTCAAGTAGAGGGATGATTTTTATGCCTTATTTATCCAGTGGTATCCCCATAACTTTACTTTGGTTCTCCAATAGCAAATAATTGTGAATGGACTTAATACAGTTCCAGAATTTTAGTTGGTCACATCTAAACATTGGATCTACCTAATAAATAAATAAATGTTTTTGGAAAACATCACAAAAAAAGTATCTAATATGTGTTTGAAAGATGGAAAAAATTTAGTCTATCCCAATATTGTATCTCCATTATGTTTCTCCCTAGTATTTTATTGCTGCTGAAACAAATTGTCACATACTTTGTGATTGAAAATTACGAAAACTTATTAAATTACAGCTCTGTAGGTAGGAAATTCAACACAGTAGTCACTGGGCTGAAACCAAGGTGTTGACAGAGCTGCATTCCATTCCACATAAGCCTCTGGGAAGAGAATCTGTTTCCTTGCATTTTCCAACTTCCAGAGGCTGAACACATTCCTTGGCTAGAGCCACTTTCCCTCACCTTCGGCAACTCTGCACCTCTAGCAACACTCTTCCATAGATGCATTACTGTCTGATTCTCTTCTGCTGCCTCCCTCTTCCACTGATAAGGACCCCTGTGATTATTGTGGGTCTGCTAGGATAATCCACAGTAGTCTCTCTATTTTATGGTCGAAAGATTAACAATCTTAAATCCATCTACAATCTTTATTCTTCTTTGCCATGTAACCTCACATTGTCCACAGTTTCAAGGTTTTGGGTCATGGTCATCTTTGGAGGCAGCTATGGACCTGACTACCAAACAGCCCCTCCCATTGTTTTTACCATACTCCTTTTAAAATCACTGGCTACACTATTTTAGCAATATATTCACATCTTCAGTAAACTGTTGTGAAGAGGACACGATTCACTGACTTGCCAAATAAAGATTCTCAAATCACAATCATCTCGTAGGCTCCATTGTGAAGACTGACATGATTAAAACTTGCTTTCTGAGCCAGAATCCTGGGTAGGAGTAGCTACGTGACATAGTTCCAGTTAATGAGTCTGCTGTGGGCGTCTAAAAATGTTTCCCTTTGCTTTTAAAAGGGTGAGACCTAGCTGTTCTCATGCATTACTGTTCTTTCTACCCTGGTTGCAGATATGATTCCTAGAAATGAAACAGGCACGTGCCGTATATGAGGAAAAGGCAAAGAGAATCACAGATACAGCAACTCTGAGTGGATGACCCACCAAACTAAGGCCTAAAGCTGCTCACCTCAAGATTTTTTCTCATGTGAGAAAAATCAGCATGTATTTGTGTGTCTGTTAACAATGTGTTATTCTGTTATTAGCAGCCAAGTCGAGTATTGTGCAATTATTAAACAAAAGTACTCATAATAAGTTTATTCTGAATCTGAAAGCAACATTTCAAGACTTTTTCTGAAAAAATAACAACCCAAATGTTATTAATTACATCTGATTGTTTTTGTTGTTTACAAGAAAATCATTTTTGGACCACATTCTACTGTCTGTAGAATTTCATGAAAGTAAACAGAGAAAGAATAAAAAAAGACATTAACAATTTGTTCTCTTTTAAATATTCAAGGTATGTTTTAGTTATCAACTGAAATGCCTGTCACGTGAAATTCGCCCTTCCTTCTTTGCCTTGTAAAATTGATCAGACACTTCAAGTATATTCTTGCTCTATCAGTTGGCAGGAAGCTTTGTCAATAGCTGGTGCCGCAGAGGCTTTGCAGGAGAAACGCTTGTCCTCCCCGGTTCAGGTGAGCTCACTTGGCAGGCTCATGCAACACAGTTGGCTCCAGCACCAAGTAACCGCAGTGTGGACGGAGTCTCAGTTTCTGGTATCCAGCTCTTGGAGCACGCACAGCTTCTCCATCACCAGACTCCTGCAGTGCATGCACGGCATCTAGCAATTTCAGCAGCCAGCAGCTTCCCCCAGAGGCCCTTCTAGGCAATTCCATAGCAGAATGTTTCCATGAGATACCTTCCTGTGAACAGCTTTCTTTTGCACCCTAGATAATGGATTTCCAACAAGTTCCAGAGGGAGAATCACCTGCAAGTTCCACCAGTGCTTCATCTCAGCGACTTCTCTGCCATTCTGTGAGAAGTGCATCTTCTCTCCAACAAGGTATAGCTTTTAGCCCTGAATCAGAGGATGGTGAGGGCTTTCCAGGGATTCTCTCTCTTAATCCAGAAGTCCTGGCTGACCTTTATATCTGTTATTCTTATCATCTTTAGAGTTTGTTTGCATTTTCCAAAGCCTATCCGTCATCAATCTAACCCCTACTATAGTTGATAACTCTGTTATTGGACTTCCTCTACTCAAATTACTATGTGGTTCTCACTCCTGTTCAGACCCTGGCTGACTCATGTTCTTTGAAGTATAGTTTGTAAAGTTAAATGACATTTAAGAAGTAATTGCATAATTTTTCTTAAAACAGCTCCTTTTAAAAATGGTTCTCAGAATCTGTCACGAGATGTACTTCAAGAAAATGGGTTCCATAGTCTCATAGCTTAAGGAATTCTCTTTCGATTAGAGAGTCATCGGGCTTGTGAGCATGTTAAATTATCCCAAAGATTCTGTGGTAAATTTAATCTATTTAATTTTATTTACCCTACCATTTCTTGAATTTACCTGAGCTTAAAACTGTTTATTTAAACAAAAACAACTGTAGCAACTTGTTTGGGGTGAGAAACAAATCATGCAAAATGTTTTCTTAAAATATCCGTGTAATATGCTACACTATTCTGTCAACAATGGCATCAACAACCAGGCTTTGAAGAGCAGGGAGGATGTATCTTGCTGGATTTTTGTGCCATTTCTTGGACTCTTCTTTTGCAAATATAAAAATTGAACTCTAGGAAGGGGTTCTCAGTTTTTCATAAAGCATTTTACGCTTATGCTGCATAAAACCTGGCATAATTTTAAAATACATCCTTAAATTGTGAATAGCTAGGGGAAAAGAGAGTTTTCAGTTCATGTTGTATCATTCTAATTTTCACTATGTGTGATATTGGTCACTTTATTTGATATGAAACTTACTTTTGATCAAAAATAAATTTCTAACTGAGGTCTGGCTAACCTATTTCTCATCCAAAGGGGATTTAAATAGAAAAGTTTCTCTCTAATAATCTCTGTGGGTAGCCACTTTTGAGTGAGCCCAGCTGAAAAAAAATCAACAATAACTGATGTAGTGAGGGAAAGTGATATGTGTAATGGCGATATGATCATGATTTGCTTAGACTAAAACTGCAAAGATTGTCATTCTCTTCCAAAGCTATAACAAGATGTTTTTATTGAGAAAATGGATATTACATTGATTTTTTCTGTGTCTTCGCGTGTAATAGCAATTATTATAAGACTCCTATTGATATTTTTACATGGCATTTAAAAATATTATTAACATTTTATAAAGTTCATAAGAGCAACATTAGACCTTACATTTCTTTTGTAACTGTACATCAGCATATTAGTAACATATAGTGATTTTCCAATAAATGATTAAGTTAGATTAGCATAATAAATATTAAACATTTACAATCATATGTTTGAAATTTAATAAACTTTTCCTTATGGTGAAGTTCTTTGTGTGAATCATTCCACTCTAGTAGCTTGTGGACACGCATGTCTTCTTAACCGTGCTGTAGGTATACGCCGGAAGGTTTTCCTGCCTCACGCAGCTTCCCTTTAGCAGCTCATCACCCAGCCATCCTCTAGCTGCCACGAGCACCGAAGCTAATGGCTTATAACTAAGACTTTCTCAGCAGAATTCCCCCTGGCCAAAGGAAACCCACTTTCCTGGAGACACCTGGGCATGTATGCCACCCACTCCCCATTTACCGACTTATGAAAAGATGGAAAATCATGTCCCTTACCCTCCAAATAGTATAACTCTATGGTGTGATTTATTCTTCAGGAATATTCCCATTCCCTCTGTGTATCAGCCCACTAGTGTACATCCTCACTCTGATTTTTCCCATCCTCTGCCCTGCTTTCTTCATTTGCTTACAGGATTTTCCTGAAGGGCACCCACTCAATAAGTCACATACATCTGAATGTCTGCCTCGATAACTACTTCTATGGAAGTGATCTAAGGAGAAAGGCAACTCCAGGATGGGATTCTGGAGTCGAACATACAGTGACCAGCTGAAACTAAGTCCCCATCTTGGATACCAAGTAGAAAATTGATAGTCCCTCTGGCATTCTGTGAAAGTATAATTTTTAAGGCTTTCATTTGGAAAGGACTGCACTGGAATTAAATATTTGGCATATTCTCTCTGCTCCTTAATAAATATGGCTATTATAGTCATGATTTTCATTGAGAAATTAGATAGCTATTGGTGAGAAACACTGGTACTTGGAAAAGAGAAAATGAAAGACTCTGGGTGATCAAACATCAATTTCAATAATTCAAATAAAAATGAGAAAGTAGAGGCTTCCTTAGCAACATTTGGGAAAAAACAATAATTTTTCATAATGGGAAAGCTGATCATGTTGAAAATTAGGCATAGGAGTTTATTTAAAGAATAGAAAAATATAGGAGAAAGTCAATTACTTATCATGGCAAATCTGCTGCATGAAGCTAGGGGCCGAATTATGAAAGATATGGGATCCTTAAACATTAAGTAGATGAACTGGAAAAATTTGAGAGCCCAGATGCCCCCAAAATGTTTAGACCTAAAAAGTAACACATAGCTTGTTTTAAAGGATGACATACTCCTCTTTTTCTAAGACTAAGTGAAACCCTCAAATGTGGCAGGTGCTGCTATGCAATGTTGGTCTTCTTCAAGGTCTGCTCCTACAATGCCTTCTGCTCAACAGATCGGGTTATAACATAACCAGCTGGAGTGCTAGGAGTGCTAAGAGAGAAAAGTTTATGCAACAATAGAGCTGCCGTACCTGCCTTGCATGTAGCAGTAGGAACTGGGAGAATACAATTGGGAGTAAATCCTGAAGGAGCTGAATCAAGGGAGGCAGAATATCAAGGTGAGAAAGAGTGAGGTTGTCAATATAGCTAAATTCTCTCATGACACAAAATGTAAAGCTTGATTTAGGCCCCAGCAGCCAATTCTTATATGTTGCTGAGATGGCATTTGGATGCTTAGAAACAAGTTGCCCGCATTAAGTAAAGAAGATGCCAGAACTGTCATAGTAGGTTGTGGACAAAGGTGGTCATGCCTGGAGTGGGCATGCTAGAATGGGACTATTATGAAAGATCGCAAACTGAACCAGCTCTCTGTTGCTCAGTCGGCCTATCACTTGTCACTTAAAGATAAAAAGAAACACATTGAAAGCAGGCAACAGCACTGATAAAATGTTTAGTCACGAGTCTCCTTTTGGACTAGGATTGGTGTTACAAGATGCTATTATTGAACTGAATCTCTGAATAGCAGAGGTCAAGTGCGAGGAAGGTAGATATGAGTGCCACGACAGGATAGCAAGTTCAGAATTGTAGCCTGTGCTACATGACTTTGCCTGACTATATATGAACATCCATGTGAAGATGACTAAAAGAATAGAGTGGTTTAGGAGCAAGAGACATAAGCAGCAAACTATACACACACACACACACACACACATATAAAATACTGTACATATACACATATATATTTTATATATTCCACATATAATATATATTCATTTGATATATAATATATATTCTCATTCTAAAGATATATGTATTCCATATATAATATTCCATATATAATAAATAGTCATTACATGTGTTATATATGTGTGTGTATATATTCATTCTGTAGAAAGTCAAGATATTTATGATAGCTTTAAAAACCAATAACAACAATAAAATGTAAATCAAGACAGATATATTAGATCTAAAAAACAGTAACAACAGCCCTGGCTGATGTGGCTCAGTAGATTGAGTGCAGGCCTGCAAACCAAAGGTCACAAGTTCAATTTCCAGTCAGGGCACATGCCTGGGTTGCGGACCAGGTCCCCAGTGGATGGTGCACAAGAAGCAAACACACATTGATGTTTCTCTTCCTCCCTTTCTCCCTTCCTTCCCCTCTCTCTAAAAAATAAATAAAGTCTTTAAAAAGTATATAAAACAGTAACAATAAAATTGTTTACAGTCTCTATTAGTAACAACTTAAAAAATGATAAAGTTTGAAAACCAAGAAATAATTGGTATATCAATAAGCAAGTGCAAAAGCTATTATTATGTCAGCTAAAGTTGAATTTAATTATAATCAGAAATAATTCAAAATATGCAATTTCCTAATAAAGTATATAATAGATATTTATTTGTATGTATCAAATAATATAGAAACCAATAAATCAAATAAAAATTACTAAAAACTTTCACAACCATACAATTTTACTGAGGCAATTCTAAATTGGAAAATTTAGAGAAAATTGAATAAAATTATATGACAATTGAATAATATAATAAAATTATTGAATATATCTATCTAGCATGTTATTAAGTAAATAAATAATGTGTATTATTTTTCATATAAACATGAAATAATTATAATTGATTATTTATAACATAATAATTTACATATTTAAAACAATTGTTAGGCAGTTCTATGCTATCTGATAATGAGCCAATAAAATTAAAAATACATCATAAAAAGTGTTTAACAACTGAGGAATGATGAAATTCATACCTATATAATCCTTGTGTTGGAAAACAATATTTTGAGTCTCAGAAATACTGAATCCAAAAGTAAGTGTATGGACTTAATGACTTTGATAATAGAAAATTAATGGAAGAAAAGAAAGAAAGGAAATTTTTACTCAGCCTACCAACAATTTGGGAAGTGAGTATAAAATAAAGGAAAGAATATGATCAAAATGAAAATTAAGAAATAGAGAATAAAAGGAATAAAATATAGAAAAATTAAAGTGTCTAAAGAAGTTCTTTCTAAATAGCAACAAGGCCAGTTCTGTCCAACAGAACTTTATATGATGACAGAAACATTACGTATTTCTGCTGTCTACCAGAGTCGTCCCGACTAGCATGTGACACCTGAACTGTGGTCAGTGGAACTTAGGAGCAGAAATTTCCAAATTTATTTTATTTTAATTAATATAAATGGATATAAATTTGTGACCGGCTGATACATTATTAGACAGCAAAAATATAGTTGGCTAATTTTTTATAAGGGTAATTCAAGAAAAATAAGGTAAAATTGTAAACATTTATATATATAATTTTTACAAACAAAATTAATGTACAAATCATAGATTTGGGGAGAAAATATATTTGATGTAAAGACAGAATATAGTACAGAGTATATCTGTACTATACAAGGAAGTTTAAAAATTGGTCATAAATGGATAAAAAAACCATAGCGTAGAAAAAAAACATGTGAAGAAACAATTTTCAAAGAATAAATACATATGGCCAGTTGTGGTTGGCAAATGTCTAAGATGGCCCCCATAATTCCATGATATTCATCCCTCCCCTTGGGTCTTGGTAGAATTGTGACTTTTTTCTATATGGTAGAATATGGCTAAGTTATAGAAAATTTTCATCTGTAAGTAAGGTTCTTAAATAGCTGACTTTGAGTTCATGAAATGAAAGATTATCTTGGCCAGACCTGGCCTAATCATATAACCTAAAAAAGTGTAGGCCTTTCCTGAAGTTAGAGACTTGAAGCTATAGAGTCTGACTCTCTCCATTTCTGGTTTTGGGAAAAGAAAGGGGAAAAAAGCCACCGTGAATTATATAGTCATGAAATGAATTCTACCAACGACCAGGGGATATTTAAAACAGATCCTTCATTAGGCCTGAAGAAGAGATGGCAGCCCAGCCAGAACCTCGATTTCAGCCTTATGAGACCCTAAGTAGAGAATTCTTCTAAACCATGCCTGAACTTCTGACCTACAGAATCTATAAGATGGGTATTGTTTTCAGCTGCAAAGTTAGTGGTAATTCCTTATGCTACAGTAGAAAACTAATACATGAACAGACAAAAAGACACTCAAGTAGTGAGGAAACTAGAAATTGAAAAATGTGGGTTCTTCCTATTGTGATGATTTTAGAACATGACTAAAAATTATTTGAAATTTCTCCCAACCAAAGGTGAAGTCCAATTCTCCATGGATGTAAACTGGCCTTAGTGACTGACTTCTAACGAATATAATGAGGTGGAAGTGATGCTAAATGACTCTCTTGGAGTGCTGAGTTTTCTCTCCTGGAATGTTTGCCCTTGGAACTCAGCCACCATACTCTGAGGAAGCCAAACAGCCCTTGGAAAAGCTACATATATGTATTCTGGCCCCTGCCCCAGTTGCAATCTCAGCCAACAACCACCAACAACTTGACAGCTTGTAAGTGAGCATGGTTTTGGATGACTCCAGCCCATGGCTTTTGAACAAGCCCAGATGAAGCAGAATGAGGCAAAGATGAGCAATCCTTATCATGTCCTACCCACACTATGTATTTCCCAGAAAACTGTCATTACTTTAAGCTTCTAACTTTTGTGGTGGAAAGATAACAGAATATCTCTGTATTCATTTGACAGGCAATTTTTTCAAAGAACAGTAACGTCTACTAGTGGCTGAGTTGTGGAGAAAAGCAAACAGTGAAGCAATAAGCGGAACTGTTTGTAAATGAATCTGGGGGCTCACTCTGATTAATGGTAAGACAATGGCTTCATCCAAACTCTGCTTCCCACAGAACTAATAGCTACCTCCAACCACTGGCAAAAGAAATTTCAAATAGTTTCAAGTTCTCCAGATGCTGGGCAGCTGGTTTTCCCAAACAAGTGTAAACATCTCATAAAAAAATCTCTCTTGCCTATCAAGAACTAGAACATTTATTCCTCCACTGACCAAGCTATAACAGTGAATTGAATCCTGCTCTTGGAACAATTAGATAGCTGTTCTATCCCTGGCAGGAGTCTCTGGCAATGACAATAAGGATCAAGGATCTGTGCTTTCTCTTCTGTTTTAAAAGTTTTCCAAAATGGTTTCCAATATTACAGAAAATGTCCTGAAGTCTATAGCGAGACTGGGTGCAGACACAAAGGGGCCTACCTTGTATGGGGATAGGTAATAACAATAAAAGGTCACATCTTGCACAATATTTACTCAAATATTGCTCATGATTGTTCAGTGTGGCGTGTTCAATAGTCGATAGAACAAAAACAAACACAATGAAAAAATTAAAAGAGATTAAAATAATTTGAATATCTACTAGTGGAGAAATAGTTAAATACATCATTGCGTACTAACAGCATGGAAAATAAGATCTTCTGTATATATATCTGTGTGCATAAATTATATATATGTGGATATATATGATTTTGATAAAAGTGCAAACTATGAAGGGTTCCATATTAGGTTATTCATATGGACAAGGTAGGTGCAGAGAAAAAGAATATGAAAGCTGATTATTTCTTGAAAACTAAAAAGACATGGGAGTCAGTGCATACCAACCTAAGAAGGTATCGGGTCCTGTAGTGTGGCCAGGGTTTATTTTCTCAAAGATATACGTCAAATCATGGGATATTTCATTCTTTCCTTAGCTACTTTACTATTGAACAGATCATAATAAAAATATTCACATTTCCCTATTCTACCTTTTTCATTCCTGACAAATACTTTCCAATTTTGGTGCTCAAAACAATCAGTATGCCAAAAGACTGAGAAAGGGCATATTTTCTTCAAAGTCTGAGAGTCTGCGTTATTCCATACCTGACACTACCCCAAAAAGACAGTATGTCAAACAGGTGTCCAATTACCTCACAGTTTCAAGCCCAGTGGAAAGCTCCTGGAAAGACAAAGAAATATATTTTAACAGAATCTTTGCCTCTTCCTTTGCATCCAAAGTTCAAGTAGAGTAAGTAAATCTAGTTTCCATGGCCAATAAGACAAGAGAAAGAATAGGAGAGTAGCTGGGTGGCGGAAGGCAAGGCCCTGAAGCCCGCTGCCGGATCCCCAGCTCTGCTCGACCATTTATTAGCTCTGTAAACTAGGACTTTTTCTGTGGAACAGAGAATAGTACCCATTTCATATAGTACCGTAATGAGTTCTATCTCATTAAAGGTGTTCTTAGCAATGAACCTGGTATGCTGTAAGAGCTCATTAGATGCCAGCTGATATTAATTATCATTCTCATCAATTGAGCTATCTAGTTCTAAAGGCATAGAATAACAAGTTCTTATTTTCTAAATTGCTAAGGTGTTTTACTCCACCAACAATGACACAGTAGCAAACCCTGTAAGTGTCCTACCATATCCCCTGGGCTTTACCACATTCAAGTACTCCAGCATCCCCCTCATGGCTTTTTCCAGAGACTTTAAGAACTCAGAAACTAATAAACCCTCACCTCTTCCTCCTCCCAGCCCAGGGACAGCTCTCAACCAATGACTGGACAAGGGTCAGTGTCTAAATACCCTGCCCCTCTGCAAAGTTATTCTGATATGTGTGTTTTACACTTTTACCAGAGTTTCTCTGCTTTTCTTAAGGTTTAGTCACATGTGGTTTATTGGCAGCCATCTTTTCTCCATCTCATCGGGGATTTATCTAAGAAGATAAAAAATATGAACAGTGAAAGGACAACAAACTCACAACTATCAACAACCAAACCTAAAACAAACAAACTAAGCAAACAACTAGAACAAGAACAGACTCACAGAAATGGAGATCACATGGAGGGTTATCAGCGAGGCATGGGGGAGGGAGAGAATGGGGAAAAGGTACAAGGAATGAATAGCATAAATGGCAAATAGAAAATAGATGGGGCAGGGGTGGTTAAGAATAGTGTAGGAAATGGAGAAGCCAAAGAACTTATATGTACAACCCATGAACATAAACTAAGGGTGGGGGTGGGGTAGATTATGGGTACAAGGGGGTATACAGGGTGGAGGGGAATAAAGGGGGGAGGAATGGGACAACTGTAATAGCATAATCGATAAAACGTATTTTAAAAAAACTGAGCTGATAATGTAAAAGCTAAATTGCCATATTATTTAGTAGGATCTTGACCTACCTATAGCTTTCTCTGCCTCTGTCTCTCAACCTAATGTTGCTAATGCCACCTTGCTTCCTGGAAGACAAATGACTTGTCTGCTGACCTTTCTGCTCCCAGCCCAATCCTGCCTCTAAAGCCTGCTATAGCCACTCATAGCAATAAGTATTTCTCCTCCATCTCTCAACTCAGAATTTCCTTCGTAATCACTCCCCTAGTTTTTAAACCAACAATTGGGCTTGGACAGATTTCCAAATTATTGCTCATTATGTATTCAATGTGCAAAACTATGAATGTTTAAATCCCAAACCTGAAAATCTACCAGGATGTCATCATCATTAACAAAGTTCCTAACAAAATTATTCTCCCCTAAATGAAATTTTCTTTTTTGCTTGAACTGGAGAAGATATCTGATGTTAGTAATGACAGGCTATGTTAACTTAAAATTGGTACTAATTAATAGACCACTATTGCCTGTCCAACCAATGTTCTCTTCTGTAGATGATTCTAAGGAGGTTGGGTAACCTCCGGAAGCCTACTGCTTCTCCGCTACAACCTTTGCAGCTGTTGTATTCATATTCACATTCAAGTCTTAACCCATGCTTCCTCAGTATCAAAGCCATCAGTCTTTACCAGCTTTCCCTCCATTCCAGCTGAGAAAAGCCTTTCTAAATTTTAGTCGTCCAAATTTTTCCAAATTTCTGTCTACTTTGAGTTTGTGCCACAGATTCAAATGTCTAGACTTTTGAAATGTAATTGCCTTCTTGCTTTTCTTCAGAGAGAATAAGCTTCATCTAAAGAAATGAATTCCAAGGGTCTAGATAATGTGTGATTTGGGAGAAATGCCCTGGATCACAGGAAATTGGACAAGGTGGGTGGTGTACATGCATAATTGAAAAGTGATATCCATTAAAGTTATTTGGAGATTGTGAAAAGAGAAATCATTTGTTAGTCTGCTGTGAGCTGCTCAAGGTCAGAAGCCACGTCTCAATCGACTTTAGATATTAAGCCCTAGCATATTGTGTGGTTCCTTAAAGGAGCTCAATATATGTTGTCCCTCTGTTGGTGGCAGAGTAAATTTATGACATGCCAAAATGGGAAGATGTTGAGAAATGCATGTTAGGTGGGTGGTATTTGAAATTTGTTCAAATACCTAAGGTGAACTGTATACCTTTATACTCAGAAGAAATTCCATTTCAGCTGGCTAGCATCAGTGAAGAATAAAATGCAGCTTCAGACCCTACTAGACTATAGCTGTTTTACCCCAAAAGGAAAGATAATGTCCTCTCCTATGCCAATAGACACACACCCAGAAAAAAATCCCAGAGAATAAACTTTGATTTAAAAGAAGAGAAAAATAAGGCATTAATCAAAACAGGTTATAATAAGGCAGTTTGTTAAGGGCTTAATTACCCACAGTCCCAGAGTACAGTATGATGTTATGGTGAAAAAGAAATCATACAACTTAGCAGCAGGGGTTCATCTTTTCAGGTATTAAGTAGGTAATTAATCTTAACTGTAGGAGACAATTAAGGCCCACTCAGTAAGGTGCAGAATTTTAGGCTCATAGTTAGGGCAAAATGTCACACTAAAGTAGAAATGGAAAAGTCAGGAGAGGAAAATAAATATCAGCTATGAGTACATTTCTTATAAAAAATGCACTAATCTTCATATCATGTCTGTATTAATCTATATTGTTTTGGAGAAATCTGGGTTGGGCTGAAGATAAAATTTTATTTTTATTAATTAAAAATACTCTGGGATTTCTGCCTACTTTGTGGATTTTTGTTTTTCAGCAGCCACTGTAGATGACAAAAATGTTCCTTCAACACTCTACATGTTAGAGAAACGTAACCTTACAACAAATCTATAGAACTAAAGAGTGGGCAAGTATGCTTAGCAGGATACTTTCTATGTACTTATAAAAGGACATAGGTTCATACAAAAAAGTTTTTATAAAACAAAAGAGCAGTAATTTTGTCCCATATAAAATATTAAACAAAGCAAAATTAAAAGTATTTTACTGATTTGTTATTTTAGGCGTAAAAAAGGATAACATACACTGTACTAGTTTGCTGGGGCTGCCAAAATAGTGAATGAGGAAAAAAGTGGTAGGAATATTCCAGGTAGAGGAAGTACCATGTGATAAAAGCTCTAAGGTGAGATTTAATTTAGTTAATTCAAGAAACTGATTAAAAAACAGGAAAGTGACTAAGGTCTACTCTACACATTTGAGAGAATCGTGAGAAGACATCAAAAGCCTGGGAGCAGCCAGATTCTTTGGCACCTAACTTGTGCTAAGGAGCTTAGCTTTCATCGTAAGTGTAGTAGGAAACCATTGAAGAATTCAGGTCTAGTAAGACATATCTGAACTACATTTCCATAAGACAACTACAACTGCTTTTTTGAGGATTGATTGGGAGAGTATAATCATGGAAACCAGTTAGAGGGCAATAATGATAGTCCCTGTGAGAGGTGATGGTTGCCTTCAGGGAGGGTGGTAGCAAGGGAGATACACAGATATGGGTAGATTCACACAACACGTGTGTCAGAAACTTGACTCTCTCATACATTCAATGGAAAGGCATTTCAAAGCAAGAAATCAAAGGTCACTTTCTAGTTCCTGGCTCTGAGAAACTAGTTGGATGAGGCAAAAGAATGGGAGGGAGGGGGGGGAGGACTGGGGGTAGGATGGGATGGGAGTAATAGACAGAAAACGGTACCTGAAAAATAATTAAATTAAAGAAATTGGGGGGGAAAAGAAACTGTGTTTTCCACTCAGTATTTTAAAACACTTAAAACCACTCTAAATATAAATTCTACCATGTCCTGTAAGTCCTACTCTCATAAAACATATTCTAGTGGAGAGTGGGGAAGTGAAGTGTGTGGAAACCAGTGAACTTTTAAACAAAATAATGTAAAAAATATAATTTAGTGGAAAGTTCAGAGAAGTGTTATGGAGAAAAATAGGAAATAAAAAGATAAACGGATTAACTGGCTCGAAAGGAGCAATGTTATGTTAAGTAGAGTGGTGAAGAAAGGGTTCACTTTGAGAATCATATTTGAATAATTAAACTTTAGAATATTATGGAAAAAATAAATTTTGGCAAGCTGGAAGAAGAGCAAATAGATCATTATGTCTGGAGTGAAATAAACTAGAGGGAGTTAAAGGTCAAAGAAGGAAAAAGGGAAGCGTGAAGCAAGATTTGCGAAGTTTTGTAACTGTTACAATAACTATAGTTTTACTCAAAGTTAAATGGGTGCTCACAAAGTTTCCAGGGAAAGGTGGTATGTTCTGACTTTTTTTTCACTATGTGTAGTTATTACATTTATTCTGATTTTATATATTATATTTTTTAATTTTTATTTTTATTTAATTCTTGTTCAAGTACAGTTTTCTGTCTTACATCAGAATAATTCTGCTGCTATGTTAAGAATTGATAGTATCGGGGCAAGTGTAGAGGCAGGGATCTCAGGAGGCATTACAATAATCCAGGCAAGAAGTGATAAAGGCTTTGACTAGTTTGTAGCAATAAAGTGAAGAGAAGTGCTCCTATATACTGGAATAAGCATTCCAGAGCTGCAGTACAGATGACCTGCAAAAGGGCAGTCCAGCTCAAGCAAAAGAGCCTCTGAATGAACTCAAACTCTCCCCTAAGAGTCACTTGTCCCATATATCCAAGAAACTATGAAAGAAGCATGGGCCATGGAGTCAGACAGCTATGGACCAGGTTCTGGTTCCTCTGTTAACAAGCTTGGTGGTGATGAGGAACTTCTTTCAAATTTTTGTTTTCCTTATCTAATGTAATGGTATCTGTCTATATCATAAAAAGTATAGTAGGATTAAATAAATAATATTTAGTAGATAGTAAAAAAAAGAATACATGAGAAACAATTTTAGAAGGTAACATCAAGACCTGTATCATGTATCATAGCAGATACTGTTAGATTTTTCTAACATCAGTTCTTTGCTTCTCTCTTCCTAATAGAATTAGTTGGGATTTAGCTGAATGTGGAGTTGCCTGAAACACAGACTACATTTTCTTACTCCGAGGAAAGCAGAGTAAGTTCTAAATGATGGAACATAGAAGAAGAGGTGCATGTAACACCCAGAAGTATGCTTAAAGGAAAGAACATTTCTTTCCCATAGGTCTCAGTCCTTCTGAGCAAAATGTGGGGGTTATTGTAGGAAATGGAGTAACCATTTATTGAGGATGGTGAGGATGGTACAAAAAAATTCTTGGTTACCAAGAATTCATCTTCAATATGGATGAGAGAGAAACAAATATCTTTTTTAAACCACTGGTATACACTTAGATATATAAGTCTGGAACTCAGAGAAATTGTCAGGAAAAGATGTGGATTCAGAAATCATTTTTAAGTAAATGATTTCTAAATCCACAAGAAAAAATGATTTCTAGAGCATAAAATGGACTAGAATCACATAGGAAGAAAATACAGCAGTGATCCACAAAGTCAGCACTAGGGCCCTGGAGAAAGGAAAGAGTGAGAGGCCTTATCAAAAGTAGGCTTAAGAAGTAGTCTTAGTGAGAGTGTGTTGTCTTAGAAACTCAGAGGACAAGACTTCAAAGAAAGCACGAATGGTTACATAATAGGTCAATTAATAAGGATGAGGAAATAAACAATCTGTCTTCAGTCTTAATGTTAGTGGCCTTGACAGGGGGAATTTCAATAGTTTGGTAGGAACAGAGGCCCAATTTTAGTGGGTTGATGAGAGAATAAGAAGAGAAAAAATTAAGACAATGTTGACCACAGGATGTACATTTGAGTTTTTGAGTTTTTTTCTCCACTATCAGAGGGCAGTAAAAAGATAGAAAAGCAAGAAGGTGAGAGGAAGACAATCAAATTTGTTGATTCTAATCTGTTTAGTCTCATGCCTGGACCTAATGGAATAATAGACTAGGATCTAAAAGAATAGAATTTAATTGGATGGAGTCTAATAGAATAAATAATAGATCTATTCATTCTTTAGAGCACCCCCACACCTGGTCTTTCTTATCAGCTTTTTCATACGTGTTCTATTCCTGGAATAAGCAATTTTTATTCATACTTTTCTCCTGGCTTCTCCTTTATCCTATTAGTTCTTATGTATAATACTTATTTTCTATTGTCTTTCAATCACCCTTCATTGGCATTCTATATTTCCTAACTTCTCAACTGTAAACCAGGTGAGGGCAGGCCCTGGAACTACCTTATTTTTTCCTGCATCTCCATTTCCTACCAAGTGCCTATTGTGTGTAGGGAGCCAATAGAATGGGAACGGCAATAATTTCTAGTAAAAGATGTTGTGGAAACTAGAGAAGGTGAAACACAAAAAGAATGCGGGACATTGTAGGTGCTGAGCACATTTGCACTCATCAGTGTTTTTACTTAACTTGAAGTCTTCTAGGGCAGTTTAAAAAAAAAGTCTTACCAAGCACATCATGAGTTTTGCCTTCTATAATGTGAGATTATACTACTTTTTTCATGAATGGGATCTCTACCACCTAACACAAAATTCATGTATGACAATCAGCTATGTTGTCTCAATTTAAATATTTCATCCAATTTCAGTTTCTTTTGAAATGCTCTATGAGAGTCATTTAAATTTCTATTATTTACTTGTACAGTTAACTGCCATTGGTAGCATTTTTATATTTTTGATATTTCTTCTGAGTTTATCCAAAATTTCTGAAAAATTCTTTTTAAAAAACATCTCTGTGTGATATATCTTATCAAGATAAAACTATAAACCACACCAAATTTAGCTATTACCGTATTTTTAAGACCATAAGATGCACCTAGGTTTTAGAGGAGAAATTAGAAAAAAAATTTGAAGGAAAAATGTGGTAAAATATTTAATAACATAAATAACATAAGCCACCACACCCGCCACCCACAGTAGCCAGGTAAGCACATTCAGACTATAAGACACACCCTTTTTTCCTCCCAAATTTGGGGGGGGGGTCATAATCTGAAAATACAGTATTTTTCCTACATATTCTTTTCTCTATATTATTTAAATATATACTTATATGGTTAGCAGAATACCAATGACCCTGCCACAAATATTGGCCAGCAGCAGGTTGAAATAAATTGTAGTCATTAATACACAAACTTTGTATAGATGACTGAATTATCACAATTTTCTCAATTTTAAGACTTGGCCAGTGAAACATTTCTACTCACTTCTCTGAATTCCATTCCCCCTAAATTGGCACTTGAATTGTATACAACACAATAGTTTTCCATTAAAGTATATTGGTTAGAGACGATTTATTTATAAAACTTATTTTTGCTAGCATAAAAACTGCAGTGGTAAAAAAATATTGGTTAATAAGCAGTGTGAGTCATGACACACTTCTCAACTTAAGTCAAACTAGCTTAATATTTCATTATATAATATATTCTAGTAAAAAAAAAGGCCAAAAGCAAACAAAAACATTATCTCTCTAGTTTCTAGCAGGAGAAGGAAATACCAAGAACTGTGTTAACCTAACTATGTCTAAAATTTATCTAGCTTTTTTTTTATTGTAAATAGACTACATCTTCAAAGGAATTCAGCCCTTTAGGAACTAATAAGCATTTGCCTTTCTAGCAGAGAGGAATTTACAGGTCATCACTAGTAAGATGTTCAGCTAGCAGATGATATCCATCAGTCACTAAGCTGATTTCTCTGGAGTGAATATTCCTGCTATCAGTGCGGTATGAAGTGATATGTTTATTTTAGGTTTCAAGGGTGAAATGAAGCATTCAGAGACAAAATCACACCATGCTAAGACAGTATTCTTTCAGGAGGGGTCTTATCTCACCTGCCCAAGAGAACATCAAGATTTTCATTGAAATACTCAGTGGGGACACCTCAGACCAAATATCAGGCTATGGTATTTTCTGTGATTTATAGAACTGTATGGAAAGAATAAACATACTTAATCATGGTCTACCCAACCATGAAGCATCGTTCAGCAAGAAATCTCAAGCACGACACTTTGCAAATCACTTTGCAAATGATTAAACTCCTGTTATATGATGAAAACAATATGTAGATTACTAAACTGTTCACTCATAAGCATACACATTAGGGAATTCCATCAGAAAAACTCTTATCTCTTATTTTCAGTCAGCTTCCTCACTAAGCAAAATAGCAATATTCAGCCTGAGAGTAAAAAAATCTCTTCTTACAGAGAGGCAGATTTTTGCAGAAAAGAAAAAGAAGAATCATCTGAGAATGAAATGGACATTCTAAATACAAGCTGTTTAATATTGAAGTAGTGGCTAAACCATTCTGTCTTAATTTTCTCATTATCAAAAAGTTTTATAGATACAGGGGTAGGCAAAAGTAGGTTTACAGTTGTGAGGACACAAAACAAGGAGTTTATTCTCATCATAATTTATTAATTATTGCACTATTTTCCATGCAAACTGTAAACCTGCTTTTGTCAACCCCTGTATACCAGTTATTGAAAATCTGCTATAAAACCTCAATGACATAGCATGCAAATAGCTTTCCATAAAGCCTGTCATATATTTGTATTGCCTAACAGTTTAGTTTAACATGTTTCTTTAAAATATTACAAAAGAAATCTGGAAGGTGCCATCTGCTGTATGGTATATTTCTATGCACATGGTCACACAGGTCTTTTCACATTGTGTCTAGGGTAGCATCTCTGGGTTGGCCAAAATGGCCATGTGTTTATTTCCATAAAATAAAAGACACATTTTTTTCATTTGCACCAATGACTTTATTGATCTGGATATTTTAAGCATGCCAGCTATCTCCCATGTGGCATAACATTAATTATTCTCAATTAATGCCTCAATTTGATCGCTATCAACTTCAACCGGTCCACCCAACCATGAAGCATCATCCGGCAAGAAATCTCAAGCACAGAACTTCACAAATCACATTTGACACATTCAATCCATCACAGCACCTTCTCCAAACATTGCACAAACTTTTTTTGTGTGTCTCACTTGCATTTTTACTTTTACTATAAAACATAATATGCCAAAATGTTGCTTATTTTCTCCATCTTCAATATTAAACTGGCTACACAAAAATATACCAATTTTGGTTAGTTTTTTTTTAAATGCACGCTGCTATGACAGCTGTCACAATCCAATCTAACACAAGCATTTCAAATGAAGTTGAAGACAACTAAGCACTACAAGAGCCATCTTACAGAAAAAAAAACAAATAAATTTTTTGGCCTATCCAATATTACATAATTTGGAAACTACCTGTTTTTGTCACATATGAACTCATTAGACTATAAATGCTTCATGATAAAAGCTATGTTTTTACTCAAGCATATACCCCTAAGAACATTCAATAAATGACTGCTCTGTCTTAGATGTGTCTAAGACACATTTGTATGTGTCTATAATTCAGCTGTTTCTCCGCTCTGTCAAGGTCTGCTGCAATGTATGGTAAAATTTAAGTTCTATTTTTTTTGCTGGGAAATGTAACCACTAGATTGAGGCCATAGTCTATTGTTTGAGTCTAAGGTCTATTGTTTGTTTCCCATATGCAAGTGTTAATGAAGCTGGATATTCTTCCTACTGCTTATTGCTCTATTTGTAGTACTTTGAACAAGGCTCAGCAAAGATTACATCTTCAATAGATATTATTGATGTGAAAGAAGACACACACACATCATTTCTTTAACACTATTAAACATCTAATATTTGACCCTAACCATATCAGAAACAGAGTCTTATGGAGCAATCAATTGCCAAAAGTATGTATACCAGAATCTCTAACTTAAAACAAAATAAAACGAAAAACCCCAAGGAACTAAAAAGTATTTCAGGGTGAAAAATATGGGAAAACTGACTTCTGCACATGCAAGGCTGTTACTTGATGATAAAATGTTCTGTTTCCAAGTTTCTCACGACCCGATGCCTACCATACATGTTTTCTTGACTTCAGCAGCAAACCTTTCGCCTGGTGCCTTTGCCATGGTGAGAGTACAGTAAAATGACAGGCGGATTCTGAAGGAAAAGGGGGTTTGTTAGAGGTCCACATCCAACTCTCACAAACTATGATTAATCTTCCTGTTCTCCAAAACTGACACTTCTTTCTCCACATCCCGCTCCAGAGAGGTAATAAAAATCATAAAGTTAAAACTGTTGACTAGGCCTCTCCTTTGGGTGTCCTGTAGGTATTCACCACTTTCTCCATCAAAACACACTACATCTTGAACAAATTCAACAATATTGACCAAATGCAGTTCCATAAATGTCTTTTGGGGGAATTTATGGTCACTACACCTGAGAAAGTGCTGTAGAGGAGCCAACCCCATGGAGCAAATCTCACTCAGCTGGGTTCTGGGGCCTGAGGAGTTCGAAATTTTAGTGTGTCACTTTAGAGGTGGTTGGTTGGGTGGTGTGTCAATACGGTCTGAAGCTGACCACTGGGTGAGCTGGCTCTGGGACCTGTGAGGAGGTGTAGGCCAAGGTCAGCCACTACCTGTGCCCCTCTCAGGGCCACCAGCATGAGCTACAAAGTGATCTGCTGATGGCTGCTACTTGTGCTGGACCCAGAGGTGCCCAGGACTGTCCAAGCTGCCAGCATGGACCAGCTGCCACTAGTGCTGGGCATGGGGCCACTTAGCAAGAGGTGCAAGTTACAGAGGCCAAATTCACTTGTTTGGGTTTTGTTAATCTTTTAGACTATTAGGAAAGCCTGAAGCATGAACCAATACAGGCTACTTGTATGGAAAAGCCACTGGAAATATCTAGGGTGGATCCCCAGGCTGGGTGAGGCAGGGTCTCAGGGAATCACCAGGGTGGGGCAAACAGTGATAGGCAGGTGGATATGCTATCCACATGCTGGCTCTGTGGGGGAGGGCTCATCAAAAGAACAATGGCCTCTACCAGTATTTCTGAGAGAGCTGCCCCTCACAACATTTGGATATTGCCAGGCAATTTATTTTCTCCCCATAGGTTCCTGGCACCTTTCGAGATGCTGTCCCAATGCTGGAACTCAGAGCAGGTCTGAGTAAGTGCAGCCCCTTTAAGGGGACCACCGGGGATTTCAGAGCCCTCTGTCTCCCTCAGCCACAATCTCTGCTGGTTTACACAGCCAGACTTCTCTTTCTGGCATGGAACTCTCAGCAAGGTGGCTTGGTCTGGGGCTGAGATCCCAGTTTTTCATGGGGCCGCTTCCACAGTGAAGATATCATTCCCAGTGTTTAACCACTTGGGTGTGGAACCAGCACATTCTGCCTCTCTGCCCCTCCTACCAGTCTCTCAATGTGGCTTTTTCTTTGTATGTTTAGTTATAAGACTTCTTTCTACTCAGCTAGATTTCAGGTGGTCCTGAATGAGGGTTGTTTTGTACTATAGCTGTAATTTTGGATGTGGTTGTGAGAGGATATGAGTAACGTATACACCTACTTGACTGAAAGCCCTGTGTTCATTTTTAATGTTTCTTTATTTTGCACTGATACAGAATATCAGGCTATCAGATACTCCTTCTGGATATTGCTTTCTCAACTGATAATAAACCTTAACATATTTCTGACAAGTGGGTCATCCACTACTTTATGAGCGTAGACAGAGAAAGCTCTACAGTTGTAAAGTCACCATTGTGTTTCTTTTTGACAAGGTAACATCCTTCTGTTTTTTATACCCAAGATGATTGCTAGGGCAATCATACTAGTTGCTCTCAGACATAAAAACTAACCAGGGTGTGTGTATGTATATATATATATATATATATATATATATATATATACACACACACATATACACACACACACACATGTATATATATACATGTATATATACATGTATATACATATATGGCACATTACATATTATGAGATATAAGTACTATGTCACATATCATGCTTTCCAATTCTCCCACTTGAAAATTCTATAAATTGTCTCTTAGGAATGTAATAGCCCAGTTCAAGTGGTCCCATTCTCTCCATTTAAAGTTTATTTAGTCCATGTCTTCCTTTAAGGAGGAAGCACGCATCATATTACAAATGGCCAGTGTCTTGAATGCCCAGAGTGGAAAGACAAGGGTCCTCTGGTATATACCTTTTTGATTTTGCACATACTACTTTCTGCCCCTAGAATGGCTTGCCTCTTCCTGCTCCCTTTCTTCATTTGTTTATCTCCTCATAGTGGGTAAGTGCCTTACTTAATATTTATATAATTTTTTATATCTCTACATATAAATACAATGGACTACACTCACACAAGCCTTGTTAGGAAAGAAATCAGTCTTAGTACAGGGTTTGTCACGTGGTGTATACGGAAACATTTGACTCAGTGGGTAAATGATGGTATTTTACTTTACCATTTGGCAGGCACATTGCAAAATATAATGTGACCAATGATGGGGAGAAAGATTGAACTAATTAATGACAGCACTGTTCAGAAAATGGCACATAGTGATAGAATTTGGGGTAAAAAAGTTACTGCTTGTGTACCAATAGATACAGCTTCACCCCTCTTTCAGCAGCCAAGGAGACTTCAAATTCACTGGAAGAGACAATAACTCGAGGTGAAGGTTAAAAATAGACAAAAGAAGTTTCCCCTTCTTCTGGCTCGTACAGCCCATTACAAATAGAGTGCTAAGCTGAGCTATAAAGATATTACAGAGTCCCATTTTTACTCATATAATCAGTTCATTTTCTTCATAAAGGGAATTGCAGTAGGGACATGATCTCCCAAGATTATAATGAAAGTTTTATTCTAGTCAGCCTGACACAGGCCTAATTTTTTTTTAATGAACAGGTTTCTTCTAAAGGGAAGGCTTATAAAAATAAGTTGAAAATAGATGTACTCACATAAAATCCCACATCTCTGAATTTTCTATTATGGACTTTCAATCAAAGCAACCAAATTGAACAAAGAAACTTACTTGGTGTCACTGCTGAAAGTATCAATGGTCAAAGTGTGGTTGAATTGTTCTAAAGACAAAAATATAGTTATTACAAAAAAGTAACTTGCAAGAATTTTAATATTAATTCTTTTATAAGCATGAAGCCATACCTCTTTTTATATTAATTACATAGCATATTTCTTGCATGGATAAATTAATAAATAAATTAGCATACTTTTATATATCTTTAACACCCCAAAAGCAACTGATTACTTTTATGTGCCTTGAGGATTTTAATTATAAGAACAAATTAACACTAAAATATGAAAATATAAAAGTTTCTATCAATATCAGGAAAATATTTTTCCTGATTTCAGACTTTCTTAAATGTCCTGACATTTAAAATGATGTTACATAAAACAACGTACTGTATTCACTAATCTTTCAGTGAAGGACCCACAAGGCTAGTGTAAATTTTCATTAGTCTTTTTTTGTCTCCAAGCTTTTCCTTTTACTAAAACATTAGCTATGCAGTATGTCATTATCCACCCTATTAGGTAGATAGAAAGCTAGAAATGGTGTTGGGAACCGCTCTCTCTGGTTTCAGGGATTGTAACTACCCCCATGGCTAAGGATGAGTGAATGACCTCCAGAATGAGAGCCACAGGAGACTAGGCTTGTCTCTGGTAGCAAATGCTGCCTCACTTTCCTCCCCTGCCCCCAAAGCATGGTCGGCTAGTCAGAGACGGGTAAGACTCCACAGAGGAGGCGCAACCTAAGCCAGATACGATCACTTGGGAGGCCATCATGGAATGACTCGGGTAGCTGCAACAAAGAGAAAGTGATGGACCCTCGCCCACTGGTTATTCTGACATAGCCTGAGTCCCCATGTCCTCTGGGAGAAGCGTTTCCTGGCTCTAATCCACTCGAGCCTGAAAACCGGTGATGGGGGAGGTGGTGCAACCTCTTGCTGGCTGATATCACCCCTGATCCGGGGTGATCGGGCATAAGAAAGAATTCCTAAAAGTTTTGTGAAGCCTGCTTTGCTAAGAGTGCTTTCATTCATATGGTAAGGGTCCGAGCAGGAAATGAGTATGTCTCCCAGAGTTTCTGCAACCCCCCTTCCTCACAGACACTAATTCAGATTAAGCCCTCAGATTTCTTTGAAATGTTATCTACTGTTTGATCTTTGCCATTCTGTATTCCTGTATATTACATCCTAATAAAAGTCCCTAGAGGAAGGGGCTCCTGGCCTTTCTCCTCTGAGAGATTGGCCACCTCTCCTCCCTAGGCAGACCATGTCTTGATAGTGTTACTTTCATCCATGGTGGACAGGGGGACTTGTGGGCAAAGTCACGCCTCCAAAATGGTAAACTTTCTTTGATGTCACTTGAAAAAAATACCACTTACTTATACTAAATTCACTAAATATTAAATTTATTAAATGTGCAAGAAAAATTGAATCTCCACAATGACAGTTCTTAGATTTTCCAAAATTCTTTTTAAATAAATATTCTTAATAATAAATTAAGTAATGATAGAATTAGAATATCACCATTCACAACTTCTGATTAAATAATTATTGTGGCATACGCATATATTAGTGTCTGCTAACAAAAAAGTCAACATTACACTACATAATACCACTTGTGAACTATTCTTGGCAAAAATAGCAAACTTGTATCTCATGAAGCTTCTGCATCTGACATTCAATTTGTTGGAAGTTGAAAACAGAAGTACACATGAGACAGCATCACAAATGTACAATTAGCCAAGCCCGTTATGTGGTGAACTGTAAGGGAAAATGACCTTGTTTTCAACAAATGGAAAGGGAAAATAGAAAGATTGAAAACCATAAAGCTTGGGACATATAACCAATGTTACTGTTAACAGATGAAATTGGGAAAATGTGACCAACTAGAGATTCAATAACTTTAAGGATTTATTGTTCAGTTTGGGAGCATAATAATGGTATGGTTGTAAATTTTAGAAAAGGCCATTGTATTTTAGAACTGCAATATTTATTAATAAATTAAATTATATGATGACTGGGATTTGATTTTAAAAGTTTCAGGAGGAGTGTGGAAAGGAAAGTGTGCATTTTTGTAGAGGAAACAAGATGAGCCCGTGATTGATTATTGCTGAAGCTGGGTGATAGGCATAGGGAGTTCATTCAGCTATCCTCTGTATTTGCATATGTTTGAGATTTTCCATAGTACATATGTTATTTTTTAAGTTTTTAAGATTAAAACTCTGCCCACTTCACCAATAGGAACCTTTTTCTTTTTTAAAGATTTTATTTATTTATCTTTCGAGAGAAAGGGAAGGAGAGAAGGAGAGAAATATCAATGTATGGTTGCCTCTCGTGCATCCCCTGCTGGGAACTGCCCTGCAACCCAGGCATGTGCCCTGACTGGGAATCGATCCTCGATCGTGTGGTTCATAGGCCTGTGCTCAATCCACTGAGCTACGCCAGCCAGGGCTATTTCCTTCACTCTTAAAGAAGAAGTTTTGTTCTCCATCTCTTATAGCTAAGTGCAGTCCTGCCTTTGAGAATCAACAGACTGACTAATGTGTCCTATTAAACTATGGGCTACCTATACCAGGTGCTAACCCTGAGTATCCCATACTGGCAAAGCCTTCAAAATATCAGACCTATAATCTCCTCTGACAGCCAAGCTCTATGACAACCAGACTCTATGAATAAAAATAATTTTATTTTTTCCACTGATATGAATTATGTAATAACCACCTTTTTCATCTCTTTAAAAGACAGGATTAGATAATAGGCTGTTTTACATTACTTTGGAAGTGGGGCTCCTCTATATGATTGTTATTTCTTATATAAGATATGTATATTGCTCATACCATTTCAGAATAAAATTGGAAGCAAGACAATCCTCTCAGAAGTTAGATTGAGAACAAGTACCATGTGGAGTAATGCTTTAAATAATTCTGTGACTTTCTAGTGAGGCCATTTGCATTTTAATTATGTGCTTTACATCTCAATTTGGAAGAAAGAAAGATGTATCATCCATTAAAAACGTCTTTTGTAGTCATTAATGGAAACTTTTCTAAATTAGAATTGCATATTTTAATTCCATTTCTGACTTGAAGTTTGTATATCATCCACTTACATATAACTTTGGCAGAAAATCATTCTCCTCTATCTTCTTTTAGTGGCAGACCATTCAGCTTATAAGTATTAAGTGTAGAATTTAGGATAGAGAGCAAGTGTTAGTAAAAATGCTCTGTAAAATGATAGCTTTGCATTTTAGTTTATATACAATAAAAAGGAAGGTGTAAGTGGGTTACATGAAATCCATTGGTGATGTATTAGACAGGTGAGAGAAAGCAAGGGTGGGGGAGAACCTCTGGGATCTGTTAAAAAGTAAGATTATAGATACATACTTCTTTTACATAGGTGAGTACAGGATACTTAACAGTCAACAACTAACATGATAGCAATAACAATGAGAGGATTTGCTCTGCTCCGGCATGGTATGTGCCCAGAGAGATCTGGAAAAATGGAAGCTGGCTTGACATTCCAAAGCTATGTTGTTTTAGATGCAAAAAGAAAATAGACAGGCTCAAGTAAGGAACAGATTGACTCTTCTCATGAAAGATGTTGACCTGGGACATGACTGCTCACTATTACCTGCTTTCAGTTTGAAAGTTTTAATTTCAGACCATTCTACATGGTAACCTAGATCTCTGAGCTTGTCAAGCTCAGTATGTGGACTCATTGCATCCATGCACAGAAAAAAAAATTGTCTAGTTTTAGGGGAATAAATAAAATCTATTAATTGAGGGAATTATAGGATTTGAAAAGGAAGCAACTCCCCTCCCTTTATAAAGAGTTAGCAAGGTGTATGTGTGAGAGAGAGATAGAGATATTTGGGGGTAAATTTGTTTTAAAATGAATAAGTTATATTCAGTGGGAACCGGAAGTCACATTGTTTCACACACTAAAACATGTCTTTATTTTATACTGAATCTCTAGGACCCCTCCTTCTCTTTTCAAAGCACATCATTTGGGAGGGAAAAATCAATGATGCTATTGGTGCTTTCTGAAATTATATGTTTTAGACACATAGATTCTTTTGGTCGTTGCTCTTCTTACTAATGGAAAAATATAATGAAAAGGTGCACAATGGAAAAAACCCAATGAGAGCAGGTTAAACTGATACAGAATTTTAAACTTGCAATGTGAGCTCTGGTGTAAGTTTCTAATTTAAATCTGTTACCAAACGGAAATGGGGTCCTGCTGCCTGTTGCCCACAAGGAAGTTCCAGAGGCAGAGGTTTAGTGAAAAAGGAAAGGAGTTTTTTTATTTAAAAGCTACATAATTTTGGAAGAATGGCAGTCAACTGCTTCAGAGCCCATGCCTTCTGGAACACTCAGAGAAAAACTCTCCCCTCTGCCAGACCAGTTCAAGCGGGCTCCTGGAGATCCTTCTCCCATCTAAAAACCCCATCCTTCCAGAAAGGCAGGTAACCACTGTATAATCATCCAAGTGGATCCTCAAGGAAGAGAAAGAGGGCCACATCTCTGCCTTCCCTCCGTTTAAATTCCCCAGCCCATAATTCCATGCAATCTGGAACCATCCAGCTTCCCAGCCAATCCCACCCTTTCTCAGGCTAGACTGGCAGGTCTGCCCCTCCTCCTGCAGTGTCTCTGCCTGGAGGTAGGGCACCCACCCCACTTCTGTCCCCCCACCCATGCTTCTTTACTGTGGCCTCAGGCAACCTCCTTCTATGGCCCCTTCCCTCTTCCCTGACCCCACCTGGCACAATGCCAGTATTAAGTTGTCATCTCTGTAGAAATATGAATTTCTTTATAAAGAATACAACTGGATTTTTAAAAACTACCTGAGTTTAGAATCTTTCTCTGCATCAAAAGACTTCTTTCAATTTTAAGTAAAGTTGGCATCCCCAATGACTGTAAAACTGGGACAGAAATTAAAAGAACCTATTGTATTGGATAGGGAAATAGTCCCATAAAATAAAACAGTCAGGATATATTTTTAAGGATTATTTGCATGCTGAGAGGAACCAATTTTGACGTCCCTAAAATACCCCTTTTGGGATATTGATTTTAAGCTGGTTATTAAGAAACAAAAGATACAGAAAGAACTTTTGAACTCCCCCCTTTCCTACCTGAGGTAATTCAGATTAAAAGGCCTGCTTCAGGAAACAAATCTGAGCATAATCACCTCAAGAGTTTTAACCTTAGCTTAACTTGGATGGCGTGTGGTAGACAGGGAGGATTCCAGCAGGGGCCGGTCAATTAGATTCCTCAGGGTGTGCTATTGTTGCTGGACTGTCTAGCAGGAGTTTGTTTGCCCCTTACTTTATGTTCCTCTCTTTCTCAGCCACCTGTAAACTGCTCATTTCCCCTTGAAAATCCCAGGCCTTGGCCCTCTTTTCTCCTTTGTCCATAATAATATATCAATCTCACTATCTAATGCCTTATTGTTCTCATTATGTGACACCCTCCAATGTCTATTCATAATAATGAATCATGGATATTTCTCCTGTTAATCTATCTGTTATTCTGATTATTTGCTTGGCTAGAAGAACTTACAAGGTAGGAAAAATATTATTTTTTAACCTCCACAATGCATAAATCCCCAAAAGAAGCTGAACAATGAATAAGAGTATCAGTCGTTACCAGTTAGACTCTGTAGACATGAAAGCAACATAAGGATTGAATATCAAATTGTTAAGCAGCAGTAACTCAGGACAACTGAACTCCAGGGCATGTTCAATAACCAAATAAAGGAAGCTCATGATATCCCTGACACATTGAAATCCCCTGTATTTGAAGCCCCAAATAGGAATTTCTTCTGTCTCCCCTCTCATCACCCCCTCAAAAAAACTTAATTTATTAGTCACATTTATATTTTGCTTTATATGTAAAAACATATAAAGCAAAAAGTGAATCGGGCTGAACTTAGAGCAATTAACAGATGATACAACACTCTGGTGATATACACAGAGTTAAAGGAGTATGAATACAGAGAAAAATCTTTCCAACGCAGTAAGAACGTTAAAAGGGACATTTTTCCGTTTTAACTACAAAGACTGAGAACTTCCCACAAATTCTAAAATACGCTATGTAAGTAAAAACGCAAACTCCTATAGGCAGCAGTTGGAAATGAGCAGTGGGAGGAAGGAAGGGGGCCACTGCCTTTGTTGACCAAGGCAAATGGTTGAAATGGTTTCAGTTAACCACCCTTGTTAGCAAAATTTCCATTGTGGTTTTAGCCTCACCACCACTGCCCCCACCCCCATGTGGGTAGTCAAGGAGAATTATGGGAAAGGGCATGTCCAGAAGAGACTAAAGTTATGTGACCAACTTGTCTGTCAATCACTTTAGAACCTCCCTTACGCTAATAAAATAATCACACGCGCATTTAAGGGAGCAGTTTCAGGAGACTCCGACATTTCACACCACGTTCAGGAGGCCCATTCTCTCCCTTGAGGACATAACTAATAAAACTCTTGCTTCTTACCCACTTTTGTGTTGCTCATCTGTAACTCTTTATTGCATCAGTGAGAAGAACCGGGCCCCGGTGACATCTTTTGGTGCTGCAACTCAGGTCCCTGGACAGGGTAAGTTTCCTCCACTGCAATTTTTTTTCGACTGTATTACCATGGATCCTTGATTTTTTCACTCTTTTACATTGCCTGGGCTGTCTTCATGGTTTATCCTTGGTGATAGCAGTTTTCAAACCAGCTCTCTACAGTTACTGGTTTTGCTGAGGGTATCCTGTTCTCTCCAACTCAAAAACTGCCCCACTCCGTGCATGGGTCAAGCATTTAAAACCCACTATGGTGCTTGCTGCTAGAAGTCTCCCATGAAAGGTTAAGCTGGTCACGGACTAGGGAAGAGACACTAGATCCTCCGTCAGCTGCAAGCAAATATCCATGTAACAAGGAACATTGTAAAATCAATCACACTCCCACCCATGTGCACTTCCCCTACTTAGTTCCCCAGAGGAGGAGACAAGATTTTAACCTTCAGCAGAAAACTCCAGCCTTTCTAGGCTCCTTTTTCTAACCATGCCTTCTCGTTCAATCAGCCTTTCTCCTCAGTCCTCACCTTTCTTTTTAGATCTAGGTTCTCCTGCTGCCTTTTGGCCACTCTATTTACACCTCAACCCTTTCTGCCTATGCTGCAAACAGGGCAGGTGTTGTGTCTGCTCTCTTAATGAACAATGGCCACACTCATCCAGGCTGTGTGTCTTCACTAAACCATACCCGACCCTGGTGACAGAGACCCTATCCTTCCCCTCTCTTGCTGCTGTGAACACTGCTTATACCACCATTGGCTGGAGGCTATCAATAGACAACTCTTGGTACTCTGTGGCCAGTTATGGCCCCACCTAACAGTAGTTTACCACATTGAGTCTAAGGTTCTTAGACTCTTTGCTATCTGTTCCAAACCCTGCATTATACTCCCTTTTCAAATTGAGCTCGGCCTCTTTGTGCCCACCTCAAGTGGAAACAAGGAACCTTTTGCACACATCTCCTCGGAGGCCTCCTGCACACTTTTTTGAATTGGGACAGCTTCCTAAATTACCTCGAATGGGCAGACAAGTTGGCATGAACCTGTCCTTTGTGTGCCTTTGAGAAGCAGAGGGGATGAGTCTGGGTTTGCAACCTGCATCTCTGGTTCTTTCCCAAAACAGGGATCCCCCTCATCCTCAAACATAACATTTGTTTAAAGCCCAGAGACCCACAAAATCGGGCCCATGCAGATTACTGGTCCTGGAGAGTATTTCCCCATTCAGAGAGTCATTGTTACTGGATTAGTCAATTCATTTTAGGCCTTCAATCTAGGCTTAAAACATGTGGTTATGATTCACTAGGTCCTAGCATTACAGATTTTAGCAGGAATCCAGCTCATAAAATCCCTCCAACAAGCAGGTGCTGAATTCAATCGCACCAAACTTTTTGCCTCCGCTTTGCTTGTACCTAGGCTCTGCACGACTCCACTCACCCTATTTTCCCGTTAGCCTCATAAAGCTTCCTCCTCAAGTCCTGGTTGAGCCTCTTTGGCTCCCCTGCCTGGTTGAGCCTTTCCTGCTTCCAGAAGAATGAGGAAAATGCCAAGACTTTTCCTATGCATGGTAAGCAACCTCTCAGGAAGGGAAAAGGCTGATTTGCCTCTACCTCCACTCTATCCATGACAAAGATCTCTGTTTTAGATATAGGGTCTCAGGATGCTGAGGCCCAGTTCCCTGGGTTTCAGTGCGCTGAAACTCTCAGGTTTAGGCCCCAAGATGCTGGTCTCTCTAATCATTCAGTATCTGTTCCTTCTAGATGGGAAGCCAAGAATCCATTTCTGCTGTCACCCCTCTAGATGTATCCTTTCCAGTTGGCCTCAGTTTGATCCTTAAACCCTAAAGACAAGTTGACATATTTTTCTGCAATACCGCTTGGCCTCAGTATTGTCTTTTGGATGGGGAGGTTTGGCCACTAAGGGAGACCTTAAATTACAATATAATTTTACAGCTTGATCTTTTTTGCAAACTTCTTGGTAAATGCTCCCAAAATACATATGTACAGGTGTTCTTTTATCTAAGGGGTCATGGAGATTTATGTCATAAGTGTAAGCTTTCTCTCATCACTTGAACTGGTGACTTTTCCTCTAATTCTCAGACCACTTCAAAGCCTACTTTTCCTGTAGAAACTCAGGGCAAAACTCTCCTGCTATCTTCTTTACTAGCCCCATACCCAGGACCCCCAGCCCAAGCAATGACCCCTGCTTTCTCTACCCTTTAAGACTTCCCCACTTACAAAGCTGTAACAGAAAGCACAGGACAGTTTGACCCTCGGTTGATTCACCAACCCTTTTCTCTTGTCTCAATTTAAAATCAACTTAGGAAACTATTCTGACAACTTAGATAAATATACAGATGCTTTTCAACACTTCGCCTTAGCGTAGGAGTTAACTTGGAAGGATGTCATGGCTGTCTTGGGGCAGACCCTATCAGATCTTGAGTAGGAGAAAGTAATAAAAAAAGGCCAGGAAATCTAACAATTTACATTCTTCAGACAACAAATGTCTCATAGGAGAAACAGCAGTTCCACCAATGGCTCCTGAATGGGACTAGCTCTTCCCCGAAGTGGGAAAGGAATCATTTCCTTCCTCTGCATTAGAGCAGGACTTAGGGTCAGCCATCAGAAAGCCATAAACTATTCCAAGGTCTCTCCCATTAATCTGGATGCAGATGAAAATCCCACCACATCTCTCGAGAGACTGAGGGAGGTACTCATCAAGCACATCAATGTAGCTCTAGAATCATCTGAGGGCTAAACTCACTTGGCCTCTGGTAGTAGAATCTACAAAGGTTCCTTCAGAAGCCCAGAGTTTTCTCGGAAGAAATAGTAACTATGGCCAAGGCAGTCTTTTACAACTGAGACCAGGAGAGGGATGCCAGGGCTCAGGAGATTGAGGAAGGGAAGGAGACTAGGCATGTTCAATTCTACTTGCTTTTGCAAGACGATCACATTCCACAGGCCCTTCCAGGTCCACCCCAAAGGACACTAAGTGTCATGTTGCTGGAAGGAGGGACTGGTCTCAGGAGTATCCAAATCATAACAAGCTACCCCAGATACCATGCTATAAGAGCAGGAAGGCAGGCTACTGAGCAGCCTTCTGTCCCTCAAGTTGAAGAGCCCTTGGGCCTGAGTCCACAGCTGCCTTGCAGGTGGTGGCACAAGACAGAAGCTGCCCACCCCAGCTGGCCCCACCTCAAGAGGTCACCACTCCTGGACTGGAATACACAGCCTACGGTATACATGGATGTGGCAGGTAGGACAGTAACTTTATTATTAAGTACTGGGGCCACCTATTCTACCCTTACTTCCTTCTCCAAACCCCCATTCTCCACAGTCCTGCACCATCCTAGGAGTAACCAGAAAGCATACAACCCAAAACTCGACCCTTTCTTTGGGATGTGTCTGGAATGGGTATTACTTCACTCACCCTTTTCTCATAATCCCAGAGTGTCTGATCCCTCTACTCAGAACAGACCATCTTCAATGATCAGGAAGTAGAATAATTATAGGGGGCAGCCCTACATTAATGCCCCCACTTTAAATGATAGTTATACAGGCTAGAGATCACACGGATGCCCTTACTCCTTAGTGGAAACGCCAAATGATCAGGAAGTAGGAAATAATGGGGTTTCTGGCCAAACCCTTGGTCACAGAGATTCCCTAACCCCTGGGACCCAGACCAGTGCCAGTCCATGGCCTGTTAGGAACTGGGCCACACAGCAGGAGGTGAGCGACCGGCAGGCAAGCAAGTGAAGCTTTACTTGCCTTAGGGCTTGAGCTCCAAGGTCCTGCCTCCAGCTCCTCTCCATCCAGAAGTTCATTGAAAAATTATTTCCCGTGAACCTGGCCCCTGGTGCAAAAATGTTTGGGGACTGCTTCTTTACAAACAGCTGAGTGGTGACCTAAGTGCTCAGGCAGTTAACAATAACTGTTTTTGTTTTAAAAACAAAGTTTTTCTTTATAGGGCCAGAGGCGTGGCTCTGGAACATCACAGCCCACCAAACCCTTTTACCTTTCCCAAACCTCTTCTCTTCATCTAGGATCTATCATTATTTTTTAGTTGAAATTCTGCCAACTCACTAAATGTAGTCATTAAATGTAGAATTTAACATTATATAGTACTGCCCATTTCCCTCAAATGCCATTTAATGAAATGTATTCCTTTAATTAGGAAAACAATTACAGCTATACTGGTTAACTTAGAGTAATAGGTATTAATGCTTAACAAAAGTTAAATAAATAGAATTTAACAATTATGGTCAAATTTTTATTCTGCTAAGAGTAATAAACCTCTGCTAAGAGGTTTAAATTCTCTTTCATAACTGTTTGTCTACATTTACTTTAATATTTTAGTGTTAAATTGATTTACACCTAACTTTTAATCCAAAATTAAAGTTTATAACTATAAAAGCACACAAAATCAAGAGATCTTGCATTTTAAATTTATGAAAAGCTTGATAGCTTCCCAGATAAGTGGCAGAGATGGCACTCTTAAAAAGAACTTACAAAAATAAACTTATTTTTAAATTACCATGTAAAATTCAATTGGATATTAAAAACCCTAAAGTTCCTTAAATTTGAAAGCAATACTCTAAGTCACACTTTTACCCTAGAAATCATGATAAAATCAGACAAGAGTTCATTTCATAAAATATTGTGTTTACCACAGAAACAAGATTTTATATTGGGAGCATAAAGCAATCATTTTTTGCATGCCAGGAAAGTGAAATTCAGCTCTGTAACAGTCAACTGACATCTAGGTATTATCTTCTATTCCATTTACCTGGTTTCTTATCTATTCAGTTGTGTCAAGCACTTTTTGAGAACTTCTTATTTGTGTAACTCAGTATTGACCCTTAAATCATCTACCATTGAACACTTTACTCAAGTGTGGACATGACTTAGTGTGAATGATTATTCTTCACATATGTTTGGCATAAAATGGCCTTTTAAAGTTTTTGTATTGGAATTATGATAATTGAGGGCATTTGTCACAAATACAGGAAAAAAATTTAAGTACTTTAAGAAAATATATATAATAAAACTGACCAAATCTAGTCAAATTCATTATTTCAAAGTAAGTAGAAACAATAAGCCTTGGCTGATGTAGCTCAGTGGATTGAGTGAGGGCCTTCGAACTGAAGGATCAAGGTTCGATTCCCAGTCAGGGCACATGCCTGGGTTGCAGGCCAGTTCCCACCAGGGGACACACGAGAGGCAACTATACATTGATATTTCTCTCCCTCTCTCCTTCCCTTCCCCTCTAAAGATAAATAAATAAAATTTTTATAAATAAATAAATAAATAACTGTAAAAACATCACCACTTTATATTTTCTGGTGGACTATCCTATTTCTGAATTCTACAGAAGTTTCCAAAGTGTGCTATACAGACTATTAAAGCAGAAATGTAACTGGTAATAGTAAAACAGAAAAACCAGGAGCAATTGTGGAATTCCTGTGGCCAAATAATTTGGGAAAAGTTATAAACTTTCAACTGTTTTTTTTGTTCTGTAGTTTCATACGTATTATATGTATATGTATGTGTGTGTGTGTGTGTGTGGTAAATTCTGAGGATATCGATATCAATTTTCTACTGATGTATATGAGGTCTGTGTGGAAAAACTGCAGCCATTATTAATGTAATGAAAATGGGGCCTGGCTGGTGTAGCTCACTGGATTGAGCGCGGGCCTGCGAACCACATGATCGCGGTTCGATTCCCAGTCAGGCCACATGCCTGGGTGGCAGGTCGGTTCCCTACAGGCCAACTCCCAGCAGGGGATGCATGAAAGGCAACCATACATTGATGTTTCTCTTCCTCTCTCCTTCCTCTCTAAAGATAAATAAATAAATAAAATCTTTTAAAAAAAGAAAGAAAATGGTTTGCATGACATTGATGTAACCTGACAACCAAGGAGAGTGGACCGGAATGTGCATGCATGAACAATGATGACTCCACTGTACTAGTCAGTGGGGGCGGTAGATGCCATTTACTGAGCATGTGTACTATGTGCCTGTCTTATTCAAAATGAATGAACCAGTAGAGCAATGAATCTGCATCAAATTTTGTGTTAAGCTTGAACATTCCTCCACAAAAACCATCCTGATGATTCAGAAGGCTATAGCTATGGGCAACCTGTGATTGGCAGCTTCATCACGACTACACACTTGATCATGCATCAGGTCTTATGCAAAGATTTTTGGTGAAACATCAAATCACACAGGTGACTCAGCCCCCCTACATCCCATATTTGGTGCCCTGTGACTTCTGGCTTTTCCTCAAATTAAAATTACCTTTGAAAGGAAAGCAACATCAGACTGTTGATAAGATCCAGAAAAATATGACAGGGCAGCTGATGGCAACTGGGAGACCTGTGTGATATCCCAAGGTGCCCACTTCAAAGGGGCCTGAGGTCTCATTGCCTATGTACAATGTCTCTCATGTCTTCTTCAATAAATGTCTCTATTTTTCATGTTACATGGCTGGGTACCTTCAGAACAAACCTCTTATAATAAAGCACCCCCAAAGTTTGAATATATGGGTTTCTGCACAGTTCTGCTCATTTGAGTAAGACTAAATGGATCTCTATGCTCACTCATGCTTCTCACCTAAGGAAGGGATGGTCCAGCATCCTCAGCTGGGATAACTTGACATAGTCTTTAATCCTCCAGCATGCTAGCTTGAGCTCATTGTCCTAGCAGAGGCAGATTACATAGAGAGAGAAGTAAGCAATGCTAATCCTTCTGGACCTACAACTAAAAATGGGAAAACATCACTTTCACTATTTTCTATTGGACATAACTAGTTACAAGTGCAGCACAGATTTAAGGAGTGGAGAAAAAGATTCTACCTCTTGATGAAAACACCTCTTAATAAGAATTAAATTTCAAGAGATGTAGATAGGAAGATGAATGGAGTGTACGGAACAATATTTTAACCAATCTGCCATAGAATGTAGTGTGGAGCCCTTTTTTCACATGTCTTCCAAGATTGAATTTGCAGCTCACATTTGGGAAATGCTAATGTAAAATGGGTTTATTTATTCAACTTAATAAATATTAATTGAGCATTATTTGAGTCCAGTTAATAACTGATCTTTTGGTAAGCAAGGTAAATTGAGAACATGTTCTCTACCTTTAAGATAAGTAGGTCTTTCCAACGATAACAAAAACTAGAATTTGAAAGCACAATTCAGTGCAGCTTTTGATGGCTGCCCAGACAGTTGAAGTAAACTGTTACATGGGTGTTTTCCAATAAACCACACTCAGTGTTATTTCACAGTGACTCTGAGCTTGCCCAAATGGTTTTCATACCAATGGGACCTTAGTAAGTATACCAGAGCAGAGGCATAGATTGATTTAAGCATTACAATGACAACTATGAAGCAGACACTATTATCAATCTAACTTTAGGAATGCAAAACAAGGCTTCAGGTTAAACGATCTTCTCAAGACACAGCCCTAGTAAATGATGAAGTTGGATGCAAGGTTGATATTGAAGCTCTAGAACTTGTAGTCTTGTTACATTACGTGGCCTCTAAACCACTGTGGGTTATCAAACTTCCAAGGTATTTTTTTTGTCAAACTTGTATCCTATGGAAATCATTGCATCTGACATTCTATGTTTTCAACATTGTTATCTTTGCATAGAAGAGAGATAAAGAAAGTGACTGAGCAAAAAACCATCAAAAGAAAAGCTTGCGTTGGACTGGTGAGAGAAGGAAGAGAAAGGAACAAAGGGATACACAAACCACTGCAATGAGTATATGCACTGGTTTGGGAACTGTGAATACAGGAGTGAAAAAGATGGATGCTAAGAAGTTCCCTGCCTGTGTGGAGTTCGCACTGATTCCAGAGGAGTCACACAGTGAAAGGATGGCAAAATTAAAAGATCAAGATTGGTTAAGTGGATAATAAGAAGTAGACAAACAAGGTGAAAGAATTCAAAATATGCCACTTTGGCATATGGATTATTTTGCGCTGAAGGCAACTGAGAAATAGTAGGTGAAGAAAAATGCTTTGTGTCTCCCCCAACTATTTCTCTGAAAGCAGGACCTGCAGCCCCCAGGAGAAAGGGACCTTCCTTCCCGCAACCAAGAGAAGAGAGCACAGTCACCAGAGACAAAGAGTGGATGCCAGGATGAGTCTACATAAACAGACGTTACCAAAATAACCATTTTCTTCCATTAGCTTTCTCTGCGGATTTTTACTTACTTTCCCATAATTCATTAGGCCAACCAGCCTAGACCCCCTTTCCTTTGTCTAGTCACTTCTCTACAATTTATCACCCTCTGTTAAAATGGTGCATAGGCCTCAAATCTAAGGGCTTTGTGAAGCCCTTGTGAACATAATTTTAAAATCACAATAAAGCTGAATTTTATTCTGTTAACTTGTCTTTTCTCAGTGTAATTTGTAGGTGTGTTATAGTTAGAAAAAGCAGAAATCTCCATGGCCTGAGTGAAAGGAATGGTGGTCTGGTTAAGCCCCAATGGCAGCAAGAAGACCTGTGTGGACAATGCACAGTGAATAGGTGGGGAGTGATGAAAGAGATGTGGTCCCAGAAGAAGACAGAAACCAGGTCATGAAAGAATGTGTGTACCAGGCTAAGGAATTTGGAGTGTATTCTAACTGAAATAGAAAGCAACTGAATAGCTTTAAGCAAGAAATTGATTGCATTTGAATGTGTATTTAAAAAATAAAAAATAGTTTCACCCTGGCCCCAGGGTGATTCAGTTGGTTGGAGCATCATCCCACATACTGAAAGGCTGCAGGTTAGGTTCCCGGTCAGGGCACATGCCTAGATTACCAGTCCATCCCTAGTTAGGGGTGTAACCGATTAATGTTTCTCTCACATCAGTGTCTGTCTGTCTGTCCGTCTGTCCGTCTTTCTCTCTCTCTTTTCCTTCCTCTCTCTCTGGAATCAATGGATATATCCTCCAATGAGCATTAAAATTTTTTAAATAAAAAATAATCATTTCAATCATTCATTCATGAAGGTCTCATGTATTTTCCTCTGTGACAGAAATGCAAGTCAATGTGTAGAATTTTATTTGTTAGCTATTCTGTTGGGTGGGGAAAAGAAGCTTCCCATTAAAATAGATCCATGTGTTCACCCAGATAATCCAGAACACAGCTTCTACAGTTTGCTAGATCTTCAATTTCAGTTGAAACTTAATGTCAGTAAAACCTGAACTTATTCTCATATTGTTTTTTTCTTTTTGTTTAAAACTATGCCTGAAGCCTTATATAGCCTTATTGATTTTAAAATATAACAAAAAGTGTAAAACATGTAAAGTATATTCATGACATTTTAATTAGCGAATGTCAGTATTTATATCATTATAAAACTGTAATTGTTTCATTTTTTTAAAGATCTGGTTCTTAAGGTTGAATTCACAACAGATTGAAGCAATTAGAATAAAGTTCAAAAACCATAATTTCTTAAATATTTCATTAAATCTCTATAGCTTTATAAGTATATTTTACTTTTGTTTTGCTTGCTGATTAGCATGCAATAGGAACACGAAACGAAGGACTGTTCTCAGGACACTATGTTAAGAGGAAAACTGCACCACAACGTTAGCAGCAATTGGACCTCGGTTTAGCAAACTTGATACTTCAGTTCTGGCTAAGGAAGAATTTAGAGCCAAGTCTCAAATACAAGTTTATTTAGAAAGTCACAGAGGTAGGAGAAGTGAGCTATGGGAGAAGTGAACATTCTGGGTTGTGTGGGCTCGGGAAACACGTTACAGAGGCAAAAGAAAAGCCTTTGGAATTTAAGGGAATGAATGCAAGGATATAAGGGGGAAGAAGAGGGGGAAAGGCTGTGCGTGCTTCAGAAACAATGTTTGCTGGGAAAAGAACAGGTTGGAAAAAGATGTGGGCGGGCGAGAGAGAGAGAGAGAGAAAGAGAGAGAGAGAGAGAGAGAGAATTGAACCTCACTGGGTCCTTTGTCTTGAGGGTTTTTAAGTAGAGGTCCCAGAGGAGATCTCAATGGAATATTCATCAGTTTTGCAGGGGTGTCTCTCAAGGTTATGGCTCCACTGATTGATTGACACTGATGAAGAGAGGCATTCGTCATTGCAGCTGGTCCTGATATCAGCCATGGCATCACCCTGCCTGGCCTTGCTGCTCTTCTGGGCCTGGAGCTGAAACATAACTGAGGCCTAGATGTTATTTCTAGTTTGACCAAAACTCTGTCTCTGTGGCCAACAGACCTTAAGCATTATCTCCAAGATTACTTGATGGGGGCCAACACCTCATTGTTCTGAGGGCTTAATGCTTAAGGGAGTGCTCATGCAGGGCTTGTACAGGAGTCCCATGAGGCTACTCCCAGGTACCCTTTTTCCCTCCTCTAAGGGGGCCTAGCACGTGATTAGTGACTTTCCAGGAGAGGAAAGGTTGGGGGAAGGTCTGGAACAGCATGACCATTGATATGAAATGTCAGAGCATCTAAACCACATGACCACTATATGCTAGGACAGGAAAGGTCACCCTGGGGACAAAGTCTCAAAATTGTTGTTGCCAGGCACACAGGGCTTTCCAGCTGGGTAACCTCCCCTGCCTGGCTTATCATTCCCACTCTGCTCAGATGTGTCCAACTGCAGACTTCAGCTCTAGTCCCTTCAATTATTTAATATTTCAGGAGCAAACCAAACTTGCTTTCAGATTATTTTCTTGTAATTTTCTTGCCAAGGACACTAGTTAGAATTGTGCCACAATGGTTTATTTAAGTAAATGGATTTGTCCAAGGTCATTAATTGCCACTACCAGAAATGAGAAAAAAACTAGAACTCTCACATAGTTTTATAATAATTGAGAAAAAATCTAGTATTTTACACCATTTACTGACTAAACAATTTCTATCATTTGGCCGCAAAGCTGTAAAAAGTACGACAAAACTTCTTGATGGGTAACTGAATTGTTTACTTTTTATGTGATGTTTCTCATGCAAATTTTGGCATGCTAACCAATGTAATGTACTGGAACCAACACAAGAGGTTGGGACAAGTTATCAGAAGACATGTTGTAATCTCAGCTACAACACTTAGTAGCTCTTCTAGTTGCTATTGCTATAAAATAGATTATCCCATCATTTAGCGACTTAAAACAACAAAAATCAATGTATTATTATCACTCCCAGTTCTGAGGGTTGATTGGGCTCTCATTTGGAATATCTCATATAGTTGATGTTAGATGGTAGTTGAGGATGAAATTATCTCAAATGTTCTTCCTTCACACGTCTGTCAATTGATGCTAGCTGCTTTTTTTTGGGGGGGGGGGTTGAAAGATTTTATTTATTTATTTTCAGGGAGAGGAGAAGGGAGGGAGAAAAAAAAGGAGAGAAACAGCAATGTGTGGTTGCCTCTCACATGCCCCCAAGTGTAAACCTGGCTCATAACTCAGGCATGTGCCCTGACTGGGAATTGAACCAGTGGCCTTTTGGTTTGCAGGGTGTCATTCAACCCACTGAGCCACACCAACCGGGGTGCTAGCTGTTGACTACCCTTATAGAAGGGCTTGTGACAAGATTTGAGGTTCCTCACAGCATGGTAGCTGAGTTCCAAGCTTCAGTAAGAAGGGATATTACTTTTTATTATCTAACTTCAGAAGTTGTGTAACTCCAGTTTCATTATATCCAAACACCTTCCTAGAATCAGGGAGAGAAAACATAGGTCTCTGAAACTCTTAATGAGAAGAACATCACTATCACTGTGCAAGAAGAGCATGTGGACCTTGTTACAGTCATCTCAGAAAATACAATCCATATACTAACTGTACTCTTTTTATCAAGTTTCTGCATCCCTTATTTTATTAAAAAATAAACAATTAATTTTTAATTTTTATTAATTTTTTCCATTACCATTTAGTCCCATTATAACTTTCTCCCTATAATCATCACACTGTTGTCCATGTTCATGGGTCCTTTTCCATTTTTGCTCAATTCCTCCACCCCAACTAGCTGTCATCCTGCTCTCTATGAGTCTGTCCCCATTTTCCTTATTAGTTTAGTTTGTTCAATAGATTCCACATATGAATGAAATCAAATGGCATTTGTCTTTCTCTGACTGGCTTATATCACTTAGCATAATGTTTTCTAGGTCCATCCATACTGTCACAAAGGGTGAAATTTTATTTTTATGGCTGAGTAGTATTCCACTGTAAATGTCCCATAGTTGTTTTATCCACTCATCTACTGATGGACACTTGGGCTGCTTCCATGTCTTGGTGATTGTAAACAATACTGCAATGAGCGTACGGGTGCTTATGTTTTTTGAATTCATTTTTTTGGTTCTTTTGAATATATTCCCAGAAGTTGGAGCACTGAGTCAAAAGACGGATCCATTCTTACCTTTTTAAAGTATCTCTATACTGCTTTCCACAGTGACTGCACCAATCTGCACTCCCACCAATGATGAAAAAGTCTCTCCCTTTCTCCACATCCTCACCAGCACCTGTTGTTTGTTGATTTATTTATGACAGCCATTCTGACAGATGTGAGATGATATTTTATTGTGGTTTTAATTTACATTTATTTGATGATTACTGACAGTGAGCCTCTTTTTCTATGTTGATTGGCCTTGGCCAGCTGTATGTCCTCTGTGGAGAAGTGTCCATTCAGGTCCTTTGCCCATTTTTAAATTGGGATGTTGGGTTTTTTTGGTGTTGAGTTTTTTTGTAAGTTCCTTAAGAATTTTGGATTTTAACCCTTTATTAAATGTATTGGAGAATATGTTTTCCCATTCTCTGAGTGTCTTTTTATTTGTTGATGTGTTCCTTTGCTATGCAAAATCTTTTAGCTTGATGTAGTCCTATTTGTTTATTTTTTTCTTTTGTTTCCCTTGGCTGGAGAGATGTAGCTGATAAAATATTGCTATGAGCACTGTCTGAGATTTTGCTGCTTGCTTTTTTCTAGGATTTTTATCATTTTAGTTCTAACATTTAAGTCTTTAATCCATTTTGAATTTATTCTTGTGTGTGTTGTAAGAAGGTGGTCTAGTTTCATTTTTCTGCACATACCTGTCCCGTTTTCCCAACACCATTTATTGAATAAAGTATCTTTAGCCCATTGTATGTGCTTGTTTTCTTTGTTGAGTATTTTTTAGAAAGAGTTTGTTTATTTATCTTTAGAGGGGAAGGGAAGGAGAGAGGGAGAGAAATACCAATGTGTGGTTGCTTCTTGTGCGTCCCCTGCTGGGAACTGGCCTGCAACCCAGGCATGTGCCCTGACTGGGAATTGAACCGCAGTTGTTCGGTTTGCAGGCCTGCGTTCAATCCACTGAGCTACACCAGCCAGGGCCTGTTAAATACTAATTGACTATTAAAGCTTGTGTTTATTTCTGGGATCTGTATTCTGTACCATTGATTTATGTGCCTGTTTTTATTCCAGTACCAAGCTATGTTGATTATTATGGCCTTATAGTATAGTTTGATGTTAGGGAGCATGATTCTGCCAACTTTGTTTTTTCTCAGGATCACTGTAGCTATGCAGGGCCTTTTGTAGTTCCAGATAAATTTTTGAAACATTTGTTCTAGTTTGGTGAAATACATCATTAGAATCTTGATAGGAATTTCAGTAATCTGTAGATTGCTTTGGGCAGTATTGGACATTTCAGTGATGTTAATTCTTCCTATCCATGAACACAGTATGTGCTTCCACTTATTTGTATCTTCTTCAATTTTTCTTAAGTGTCTTATAATTTTTCTGAGTACAGGTCTTTTACATCCTTGGTTAGGTTTATTCTTAGACATTTTATTCTTTTTGAAGCAATTGTTAATGGGATTGTTTCCTTAATTTTCCTTTCTGTTAGTTTACTATTGGCATATAAAAGTGCAACTCATTTGTGGATATTAAAATGACACTGTTTTATGACCCAGTGATTCCACTTCTGGGCATTTATCTGAAGGATCCCCAAACACTAATTAAAAAATACAAGTACCCCTATGTTCATCGCAGCATTATTTACAATCACCAAGATGTGGAAGCAGCCCAAGCGTTCACCAATAGACGGATGATAGAACAACTACGGGGCATTCACACAGTGGAATTCTACTTGGCCATAAAAAAGAAAATTTTCACCTTTGCAACGGCATGGATGGATCTGGAGAACATCATGCTAAGTGAAATAAGCCAGTCAGAGAAGGACAAATACCATACAGTTTCACTCATATGTGGAATCGAATGAACAAACTGAACAAGCAAGATAGAGCCAGACTCAGAGAGAGAGTGAGCTGACAGCTGTGTGACAGGGGAGCCAGGGATGCAGGGATGGAGCAAAAGGGAAAAAGGACTCGTGGACATGGGCAACAGCATTGTGATTGCAGCCAGTGGGGGCGGACATAAGGGGCATAAAAGGTAATGGAAAAATACAATTAAAAATAAAAATAATAATTGACTTTTTAAAAGTTTCCCAATCCCTCTGTGCTTTCATTCTTCCATCTATATAACAGACATATGAACTGCTTGACTTATGTGATATTGGGATTATGAAATTCAGATATTAGGATATGTAAAAAAGATGTAAGACATTTTCAAACACAATAAATGTTGTTATTAGAACATAAATAATCTCTATAACTTACGTGACAAGGAAAAAAGTGGCTTGATTCAGATCTTAGAGTCCAAGTATTTGTCTAGAGTTTCTACTTTCTAGCTTGGCAATGAATTGCCTATATGGGATAAGCTACAGAATTAACTCAATATTAAAACAAAAGGAAGCCTTATAAAGCTGACTTTCAAAATTCCTTATTCTTTACAAATTTGAAAATAGTCATAAGAATGAAAGTATTTATGATAATGAATCACTATACTGTGTAATTATCAATATGTGGGTAGTTTTAAATGTCAGGAAAATTTAAATAGTCATATTTTGCCACAAATGTTGTACTAAACAATCAATTAGATTACATTTAAAACAATACCAACATGAAGAGTAAATGTAGTCTGATATAGAAATAAAGTTGGAAATTAATTCTGAATTAGATCTGATCGAGCCACATAAAAAGCATGAAATAATGACCAGTTTGCCCCCAGGATATCTCACTTGTTTATCAGGGGTCTTATATTTATTTGACTTTTCTTGTGCATTTGAATTTTGATAATAGTCCTATTTAATCATGCCTTTCACTAAAAATCATTTTTTAATGATTCAAATGCAGAAAAAATGTGATGTATCCTATTTACCTAAGAAACTCAGAGGATAGGGCCATGGATCTGTGTGGTTATTACTGCTTAAGAACAATGAGCTGAGGAGTACATATTTTAGTAGTGTGTTGCTATTATTTTAGTGAATAGTGATATAAATATAATTTAAAATATTCAAAATAAAGAATCAATTATCATTTAAAAATAGTTCTGAGGTATAAAACAATTCTTTTTTTAGTTATGCCTAAATTAGTAAACACAATGCATCCTAAGATAAGGAGATTGACTACATATTCTGTCACATTGCCAACTGAAATTTACACAAGCAATGCTAACTTTAGAGATTTTAAGGAATGTAAATAGAAGGGTAGAGTGTGAAGACAGCAATTTTCATAGTCATCTCTATCACCTCTCACCACCAATGATTAATGTAAGAAATATTTACTGGGAACAACAGTTCTATGTGCTTGGCATTTTCTTAGATCTAAGAAAACAAGCCAGAGGAATGTAGCTGGTTACTGAAATAGTCCAGGAGAAGCCTAAAAAGCTGAATTTGTGGCATGATGGTAGAGGAGAGAAACCAGATCAAAGAAATGCAGTCCACAGTGTTCTGTAATCAACAGACTGTGAGAAATTAAACAGAAGAAAGTCCACTGGGCCTCAGGTTTATAGCTTCTGACTTGGGCAAATGACAGATAGTGTAATCAGTCATTCACTGAAAGTGAATTTGAAAAGGAACAATTCTTTGGGTGAATGGAGTTAAAAATAAGATCATTTAGGATAAGGTACATTTTTAATATTTTAGGGTATCCAGGTGGAGACACAAATTTCAAACAAATTAAGATGAAGGATACATTCTTCCCAAGAGTTGAGGAGTTTGAAAGTTTGTTGAGTATGAAATAGGAAGGACAGAATAAATACATTGTGAAATATAAACATGGGAGTCATCAGCAGCATATGAGCCAGTGACAAAACAAAAGTAAAAAAAATCTTAAATTCAGAACATTGGCAGTACTGAGAGCTGGAAAGACTTATCAGGATTCATGAAAAAAATTTAAGACAAAAATAAGTTACAGACTCCACGGATTGGGGTGCAATGACATCCCTTGAAGTTCACTCCTTGGTGCAACTAAGAGAGTCAGAAAGCGATGCCCTTTTACTGTCAGAAACTAACCTCAATAAAGTTAAACTTAAGTTTAATGTAACTTGAAAAATGAATACGATTTGGAAGTAGATCATGTGTTTGATTTCTGGAATCAACAGCAGGTAGTGGACAGATTTTGAATGAATAAGGAAAAACACAGTGAGTTGTCTTGTTTCATTTTGTTTTATTTTCACATAAACCAGGGATTCGCTATTCAAACCCATAAGAGCATAAGAACAGGTTGTGTCAGTAACAAAGCACCCTGTTTTCAAGCATAGGCCCATAATTAGATATGAGAGTATATACTGTTGCATACAAACTAACTCACCAGACCACAGCTTTTCCATGTGTAAAACAGAATAACCCTCTCGGTGAAAGAAGCACTGTTGTGACACTTTCACTTTAGTATTCCTCTCCTTCCTCATCATGTCCTACAGCAGAATCCACACCAACCTCCTCAGAATCATTCTTAAGGGCAACCATGTCTTCACGGGCCTCAGAAAACTCTCCTTCCTCCATGTCCTCACCCACATATCAGTGAACAAAGGAACGCTTGGTATACATCAGGTCAATCTTGTGGTCTGGGTGAGCCCAGGCCTCAGCCAAAGGCTGTAGTGTTGCTCAACAAGTACACAGCTCACTGTACTTTGGCCAGGTCTCTACCAAGTACCACAGTGGGAGGGTGGTCATTCATGTCAACTTTGAAGCCAGTGGGGCACCAGTCCACAAACTGGATGTACACTAGGTCTTGATCATGCCAATAGCAACATTGACATCCATGGGAACAACATCACCACAGTACAACAGGTAGCAAGCCATCTATTTATCATATAGAATCCGATCAAGAGGGAGGTGAATGCAGGAATAGGGTACCAGGTTGGTCTGGAATTTGGTCAGGTGAACATTCAGGGCTCCATCAAATCTAAAGGAAATAGTGACTGAGGGCACAATTTGACTTATCAACCTACTCAGGTAAGTATAGTTTGGACACCTAAAATTGAGGTTACCACAACTTGTCAGTCGTGAAGGCATTATCACAGTGCTCCAGGGTGATGTGGGTGGTGAGGGTGGTGGTGTAGGGCTCAACCATAGCTGTAGAAACTAGGGAGACTCATTAAATGGAAAACTCCAGCTTGGGCTTCCTGACAAAACGGACAGAGAGGTGTCCCATCAGCAGGAAGGTAAACCCAGAAACAGTCCTCCCACTAAAGTTGTGGAAAATCAAGATGCCCTAAAGACCTGTGCACTGCTCGGCCTGTTTCTGGATTCCATCCAAAACAAAGTCAGTGATTTCCTTGCCAAGGTGTAGTGTCCACAGGCATAGCTGTTGGCAGCACCTTCTTGCCCATGATGAGCACTTTAGGGTGAAAAAGCTGGCAGTGTACACCAGGAGGAATTTCATGAGTGATCCTTGGTTTCAGGTCTACCAACACTGCCCTAAGCACATGCTTGCCAGCACCTCTCACTGAAGGAAGTTCTTGAAGGAGCCATCTCTCCACCCGCCAAGTGTTTTTTCACTTGGCATCTGGCCATCAGACTGGATGCCGTGTTCCAGGCAGTAGAGTTCCTAGTCGGCATTGCTGACCCGGCCAGCATGGATGGAGATGCAGTCGTGCCTGTGGCTGCTTTGTGGCTGCCAGGTGGGTGGCGGAGAGGGGAGGGAAGGCTGCTGCTTCTCAGACACAGCTCTCAGGCAGCTGATGTGATGGAGCCTTCTATTATGGAAAAAACATAGTACATTTGGAATATGCTATCTTTATTATTTCCAAAATAACGTCTATTATTTTGGAAAAAAACATAGTATATTTGATTCACTGGAATTTTAAGGGCAGTTGGCAATAAAGTAACTGAGCCACAGAAAGGTCACTGGTGATCAACATAAAATTTATTTTCTGTGCGTAAAGATATAGCAGGTGTTGGTGTGTGTGACCATGAGTGAAGTCGTCATTGAACATACAGTACTTGCTTTACTTTTGTTAAACTTGTTAAGCAATAATAGTTGCACTCATTTCAGACTTTTTTAAATGATTCATTTTTGCCCTGAAATTAAAAGAAAATGGTTTCTAAAATTTCCTGAAATACAGAATCATCTCAGGGAGATTATAAAAAATTGAGCTCTCTGTAAAATTTTGTCTCCTGTCACTCACTAGAGCTATTATACTCTTCTAATTCAATAGTTTTCCATTGTTAATAAACAATCAACTCCTTGAGATTAAGAATTGCATGTGAATCCGTAAGATTCTCAAACATTACATCTTAGGAGAATACAATATTTATTGGCTCCTACGGAGTTGCATGTAACGTGTCTGAAGTTCCTGACTAGAAATGGTGAGAATACTTCAGAGTCTCCATCATTATGACAGCTCAAGTCAATAGACAAGTGTCTTTACTTTTCTTTTGTTTAAACAATTATCCATCATTTTTTACTTAAGTGGAAATTTTAAAAGCTGAGCAAATACAAAGTATATGCACTGGAAACCTATCATTTTTTTCTTGGCATTACAGTGCAATACTCTATAAGGTGTTATTAATTTTGGAATGGCTTACATATCATGAGCTTTGGGAAATATTTTGATGTCATCTATTAAGAAACAATTTACTAGTATAGTAGCTAATTTATTTTTATGAGGGTAAATAACACTGTCCTAAGACATCAAATAAAATGAAAAGGCAACAAGACTATGTTCAGAAACAAGGTTCCACACACGAGTAGACAGGTTTCAAATTAATTTCTACCACCTGTTAGTGTGTGACTATGGTCACGCTATGAAAGTCCTAAAGCCTGAGGTTTTTTTTAATATTTAAAAATGGTAAAAATAATTGCCCTGGATGGTGTAGCTCAGTGGATTGAGTGCAGGCCTGCGAACCACACGATCATGGTTCGATTCCCAGTCAGGGCACATGCCTGGGTTGCAGGCCAGTTCCCAGCAGGGGATGCATGATAGGCAACCATACATTGACATTTCTCTCCCTCTCTCTTTCCCTTCCCCTCTAAAGATAAATAAATAAAATCTTTAAAAAATAAAAATAAATGGTAAAAATATTATCTGGCACACCCTAATTACGTGGGGGATTCATTAAATAATGCTTATAAAGGACATATTGCTTTTTAACAAATCATTTCAGCTTTTCTTGGAACATGAATACAGTGAGGCAGTGGTAAGGAGTAGGGGCACAATTAAATTGTGGAGAGGACTAGCAAAATTATTTCCTTCCTCCTAAACAATATGGTCTAGTTGATAACATTACACTAGAAGCTGACTCATGACCGGAGAATTTTGTTATTCACTGTAAAGTTAATTTCAAATTGCCCCGGTGAGGAATACTCTTTTCTAGATATTTTACTTTTTTACACATTTTCCCCATAGAGGAAGGAAACTCTCCCTTTCTTCTTTTAGTTTCTTTTGGCTAGTCTAGTAATTAAATTTACCTAGTAGAGTAACAGGAGAAAAGCAAATTTAGTTTTGTACTTACAGGAACTCATAGAAATATGAAACCTAAAGAAGTGACCAAAGCAGGCAGCCTTTATATCTTTTAGACAAAAAAAAAAGAAAAAAGAAATTTTTGAAGAATTAACTAAAAACGAAGTTTGAGCTTTAGGTGGCTAATAAGCGAAGCAGGAACAAGGTTTGTTTATACAGCTTTCTCGGCCCTGGATTTTCTACCTCTGGCGACAGGGATGTCTTCGATTCTCCTGGTGGAGGGAAAGTCCCTTCAAGTGGAGATTCCTGTTTTCATGGGGGCAAAGGCGGGTCAGAGCGCCCTACCTGCACCTGCTTTTTCTTAAGTAACTTTTGTTCATTATAATTAATATGCCACAATATATTCTGGGGTGGCATAGTCAGCTCTCCTTCACCCCTTATTTGCAGATAATAAGCATTATACTTTCTTTGTGTGTAACTAATGGAATTGCCAAAAAATAGATTTGACACCAGAACATTAAGATATGTCCCATCAAAAAATGAGTGTCACTTTGACAACAATTCCACTATTGGCTGATCACTTATTCCTGGTGACACTAGAAATGCAATGCCACCAACGGCCACCGGTTAAGCAAAAAGTTAGGAGAGTACGTGCTCAACAGTAGATTTACTCTGGAAAGGTACAACTGAGTTACCATTTGATTTTATACTCTATCTATAAATTGTAGCTTTATTCATTTAAAAACCTACATTAATTTAAAAAACAGCTAAACACAATTTCTCCCATGTACATACTAGCAGTGAAAAAAATTCTGTTTGAACCATAAGGTGTGGATAAGGCTTTAATATGGATGTGTCCAGGTTAAATGTGAGGGTACAGAGCCAGCTGGGACAGAAAGTTGGATCAGTCATCAAATGTTAGATGTCAGAGGAAAGTCATATTACAACAGTGACTATTCATTGTCCACCTTTTTTGATTTCTAAAACTAGCTATAGAGAATATAGTGAGAAAACCCCAAAGGGAATGAGGTGTGAAATGGGCCATAACAAACGAAGAAAAGGACAGAGTGCTGCAGGCTGAATTGTGTTGTCCTCCACGGCCAAACCCACATCTTTAAGTCCTAATCCCCAGTATCTCAGAACATAACTGTATTTTGAGACAAGGTCTTCTAAGAGGTAACTAAGTGAAATAAACCTTGAGAGGCTTCATGGGATTCATACTGAATCCTAATTCAGTGTGACCACTGTCCTTATAAGAAGAAGAAATTGCTTTTTGTCAGGCAGCTGTGAAGATGGCCAGAAATTCAGACTGNGTTCAACAATAGATTTACTCTGGAAAGGTACAACTGAGTTACCATTTGATTTTATACTCTCTCTTTAAATTGTAGCTTTATTCATTTAAAAACCTACATTAATTTAAAAAATAGCTAAACACAATTTCTCCCATTTACATACTAGCAGTGAAAAAAATTCTGTTTAAACCATAAAATGATCTTAAGTTTATATAGACGCAAGGTGTGGATAAGGCTTTTAATATGGATGTGTCCAGGTTAAATGTGAGGGTACAGAGCCAGCTGGGAGAAAGTTGGATCAGTCATCAAATGTTAGACGTCAGAGGAAAGTCATATTACAACAGTGACTATTCATTGTCCAGCTTTTTTGATTTCTAAAACTAGCTATAGAGAATATAGTGGGAAAACCCCAAAGGGAATGAGGTGTGAAATTGGCCATAACAAACGAAGAAAAGGACAGAGTGCTGCAGGCTGAATTGTGTTGTCCTCCACGGCCAAACCCACATCTTTAAGTCCTAATCCCCAGTATCTCAGAACATAACTGTATTTTGAGACAAGGTCTTCTAAGAGGTAACTAAGTGAAATAAACCTTGAGAGGCTTCATGGGATTCATACTGAATCCTAATTCAGTGTGACCACTGTCCTTATAAGAAGAAGAAATTGCTTTTTGTCAGGCAGCTGTGAAGATGGCCAGAAATTCAGACTGAACATGCCTACCAAAAGCAGCCTACTGTCTTTAAAAATAAGAAGGAGGTCCTGCTTGGAGAAACTGGCAAAGAGAAGCTACCAGGACGCCACAAGAACATCAGTCTGGATTTTAAGATGCCCAAGGAGACCATCGAGGGCACCTACACTGACAAGAAGTGCTCCCTTACTAGTAATGTCTCCATTGGTGGACACATATTGTCTGGTGTGGTGACCAAGATGAAGAGGCAGAGGACCACTGTCATCCGTCAAGACTGCCTCCACTGCATCTGAAAGTACAATCACTTTGAGAAGCACCACAAGAACCTGTCAGTGCCCCTGTCCCCTTCTTCAGAGATGTCCAGATCAGTGACATTGTCATAGCAGGCTGAGTGCTGTCCCCTGAGCAAGACTATACTTTTGAACATGTTCAAGGTCACCAAGGCTGCCGGCACCAAGAAGCAATCCCTGAAGTTCTGAGAATAGACACCCACTCACTCCCCAGACAAAATGAAGTTACTTTCTCAGCCAAAAAAAGAAGAAGAAATTATGTACAGACATGCATATCTACAGATGAAAGACCATGCAAAACAAAACAGAGAAAGATGTCCATCTGATAGTTAAGGAGAGATAATTTTTAAAAAATCAACCCTGTACATACAAAACACCTTAACCTCAGACTTCTAGCCTCCAGATCTGTGAGAAAATAAATGTTTAAAGCACCCAGTTTGTGAGACATTGTTATGACAACCTCATCACACTAATATGGAGACAAAAAGAAAGAAGAAGGGTGGGGAAGACTGATGCCCTCCTTCCTTCTAGGCCATTCTGTGCGGTCATCACCTCCTTCCCACCAAGATCCTCATCTAGTTTCTAAGAAGTTAAATCTTCAAGAAGATGCTTGCGAATCTGTTCTAATCTCCTTGGGGTCCTTATTTTTTTTAATTTTCTCTCCATTATGGTAGAAATGATTATTAACTGTTCTACTAACATTGAAAGTTTTCTTGGAAATTTTTCTGTAACAATCTCAGTCAAAGGTAGAAACATATACCCAGTTGAGTATTGGCACAAGAAATATGGGGGCTGACTCATAGGTTGTACTCAGATCAATGCATAGGTTGATTTTTTCAACCAAAATGAAATTAGTAATGAACACTAGTATTTAATTCTCGATGCCAGTAAAAAATTTTCAGTTGTAAATTAATTCACTGGCATCCAAGAACATTAATGAATTATGCTACTGTATCAAAATATAGTCTGTTTGTTTTTCTTTCTTCACTTTTCTTCCACCCTTACTGCCTTCCACGAAACTAGGTAGTGAGGCTTTAAAAGTCCAGGTATTTTTGGTGAAGTGGAAAGCTTCGAATTTAAATGATATGACAGATAATTTTTTTGTCTTTTGATTTAAAAAAAAAATTAGCCCTGACTGCTGTGGCTCAGTGGATTGAGAGCTGACCTGTGAAACAGAAGGTCCTTGGCTTGATTCCTGGGCAGGCACATGCCTGGGTTGCAGGCCAGGTCCCCAATAGGGAACTCGCAAGAGGCAACCACACATTGATGTTTCTCTCCCTTTCTTTCTCCCTCCCTTCCCCTTTGTTTAAAAATAAATAAGTAAGATATATTTTTTTAAATTAACCAAGGGCTGAAATAGGCCTCCAAGTGTTGACATAGTTAAAAATGTGAAGTTCATGACAAACTTCACCATTTCATAATCTATTCAGTTTGAGCCCAGGGAACAAGTCCGTTTAAATTCCCTGGATGCTAAGCAAATAAAAAATATTATGTTAGATCATATGGACACAGTATAGAAGAAAGAATATAAGGTCTGTCCAGGAGGTATCCAACATTGTAATATGAAAAACAGAGACATTTATTGAAGAAGATACAAGAAACATTGTACATAGGATGATGATAACTCAGTCCCCTTCAATGTAGGTACCTTGGGACCTCACACAGTTCTTCCAATCACCTCAGCTACCTTGTTGTATTTTCCTGAATCTCATTGATGGTCTGAAATCTCTTCCCTTTCAAAGGTCACTTTAGTTTTGGGAAAAGCCAGAAGTCACCGGGTGCCAAATCTTGGCTGTGGCAAGACTGAGTCACCTGGGTGATTTGATGTCTCCCAAAAAAAACACTGCACAAGACGTGATGCATGAGTGGGTGTATTGTCATGATGAAGCAGCCAATCACCAGTTGCCCATAGCTGTGGCCTTCTCAATTATGCAGATAGTTTATACAGAAGAATGCTCAAGCTTAACATAAAATTGGATAAAGATTTATCCAATTTGCTTTACTTGCTCTGTCATTTTCAATGCAATGGCCACACGGTAGACATGCTTACTCAATGGCATCTACCTCCCTCACTGACTAGTACAGTGAAGTCATCATTGTTCACACATGTCATGTGCATTCCGGTCCACACTCCTTAGCTGCTAGGTTACAGTGATGTCGCACAAATCTTTCTTGTTATATTAACAATAGTTGGACTTTTTCCAAACAGGCCTGGTTTCTTTCAGAATCAGGGAGGCAGAGAAAATGGATCATGAATTGGGAGATAGGATTCTTAGTTCCATTGGCAATGGAAATCTAAGCATTGTTGGAGCAGAGGGAGACAGCTCCACATTTGTAGATATAGTTGTCTGATATATCTAGGGTGGTGCTATACCTGTTACAAAAAAATGAAAAAGACATACTAAAGTTGAACAGAAAGGCAATCTGTTGGCTTAAATTACTGAAAAGTTAAAGAGTTGTTTGAGCCCTGGCTGGTGTAGCTCAGTGGATTGAGCACAGGCCTGTGAACCAGAGGATCACAGTTCAATTCCCAGTCAGGGCACATGCCTGGGTTGCAGGCCGGTTCCCTGCAGGCCAGTTCCCAGGAAGGGACGCACAAAAGGCAACCATACATTGATGTTTCTCTCCCTCTCTCCTTCACCTCTAAAGATAAATAAATAAATAAACAATAATAAAAAAGAAATAAAGGTACTTTAAAAAAAAAAGAGTTGTTTGACCAGCATTGAAAAATGTCCCAGGTTTTGGTTTCTGATTCCTAGTTTTTTAATTCTACTGAAATAATACCAATGTTATTCTTCAGAAACCTCTCTTCTCTTGGTTTTAAGACAGCTTAAGCAGCTCCAAAGTATGCATGCTCTGAGCTTCATATTATAAAGGAAATAGTAATATTCTGCTATTCAGGTCAACCCTCCCCCCATTTCTTTCATTTCATCCTCCCTAAATATGTCACATGTTTATCTACGAACCAATTACTATAACCAAAGAAATGTGCTGTGTCGATTGGCTAGACCAAGGTTTTATGCCTACTTCTTGGTCTTGAGAGTAAAACCAGCTTTAACTAAACCACATAGAGTGAATGAGATTGAAGGAACTGACAGTTTTCAAAAGAAGCTTGGTTTCTAAAAACAGAATAAGTAGATCCTGGGTCCCACATCCAGCATGAAAGCACAGAACTACTGGACATCAAGGGAACACTGCAGACTTAAGGGGGAAACAGCAGTAAAGAGCAGACAGAGATTGCAAGTTATTGTCTCATTTGGGAGGGAGCTAGTCTCTAGAATCTTGATTTCCGTGTGAAACTGGGAGAGGAAGGCACCCCTATAGTGACTGAGGTGGGACTCCATTCAGCACAGAAGAACTACGACTCTGATCATCTAAGCTGACTTAGTGGCCCATAGAAAGTAATGTTTCTTTGATACTTGGACTTGTGGAGCAAGATTAATACCCTCTCATAAGTATTTTAGACTTGCTTAGTAAATGCTGACCCAGCAAGTTTTCTGAACTTGTAAGGGTAAATGATGTCCCTGGAATCTTTGAAAGTTATTAGAGAAATGCCAAACTATAATGTCTATGTAGGAGTTGGGATATTTCTCATTATGAGATATTCATGAATTTTAAGTATACAAAACTATAACCACCTAAAAATGTAACCACTTACTAAAATCTATTTTTAAACCTATATATTTGATGCTACAGGGTCAGCTCATGAAATTAAGAAAAATAGAGTGAATGGAGGGGGATATTTACTTAAGGACAAACTCTCTTTAAAGGGAAAAAATATCAGAGAAGAAAACAAAATCCTAAATAATGTATCATATGTACTCTTAATGCCCTCTGCTTAACTTCTTTTTCTGAAATATTAAAAATATATGTCTGCACTTCAGGGAGAAGATACCTGTTTGTTACCAGTATTGAAGTTGTATTTTAAATGTAAGAACAATGAAAATTATAAATATGGTTCCAACAGTAAAAATATATGAAATATTTCAAATCCTAAAAACCTACATTTTTGCTCACACATTTCAGCAGAGTAAGTATTGAAGCCAGGTGACCTCCAGTGGTGACAGACAGGCTCGGCTTCTGGCAATGAGCCTTACATTCGCTCTAAGCTAGAACATCTTTAAATTTAAGGAGAAATAAAATGAGAATTTTCTTACACAATATGAAATAAGACAGTCATATAAATTGAGCATGAACCTAGGGCATTAATTTGTGATAACTTCAGCTTCATGTAATTATGCAAACATATTTTCTAAGTTGGTAAAGCAGAAGCAATTTTACTATAAATTAGTTCAGTTTCTCAGGATGGTGCAGAGATGATGGTTAATTAGTTTGTTCTTTTAGTTCGTGAAAATATTTAAAAATTAATTCATTTTATTTCCCTTGGTAACTTGATTAATTAAATGGTATGTTTCCCTAGGAGATATCTTTCATGCCAAAGTCAGTACTTTCAAAAATCTGAAAAACTGTCTTCATCTGATTGCCTTTATGTCTGTGGCTTAGAAACCAGATTCTCCCTACAGAAAGTTTATTTCCTTAATCATTAGGTTATAGAGTTGTTTTTCCTCCTGGTACCCAAAGCATTTATTTAAGCAATAGATTTTCTTTTTATTATTTACAATGTTCTTAGTCAATAAATAAGGAAAAGTCCAAAGAAAATACAAGTTAGAGATTTTATGTAGCTTTTATTATACCTCAATATACTGGGAGAGGCCAATTGCCAAACATTTATGTATTTACTTAAATGGCAAAATACCCAATTCTTCCAAGTTATTGTAATTAACTAGAAATTTTTTCATTTTAGTTTAAAATTGAACCAATGGGGGTGGGGCAAATGTACATATATTTTAGAATATATCACAGAATGATTTATCAATGTAACTTTCCTGTGGGAACACTCTGCTACGTGTTCTAGACACGTGTTCTAGTGCTTTTCATCAGCTCATCTGTACCCAATTACTAAATACATAACAACTTTGAATCTTGTTTCTTTTTTATTAGTTTTGTTGTTGAAATCAATATCTTGGGTGCATGAATAAATCAAGTAGCTAGAAAAAAGAGAAGACTTTCTTTTTACATTATTTGAGCAAATAGACCTGTGCAACAATGTTTTAAGTATGATTAATTAAAATTTTAGGACAAATTAACCAATTAGTTTTCTTAATTTTCTTCTAATTTGTGAGCCTTCATTTGTTCAGGGGAAGTCGTATTCAATGGTGGATAAGAATACAGGTTATTCCCAGTCAGGGCACATGCCTGGGTTGCAGGCCAGTTCCCAGCAGGGGACACACAAGATGCAACCATACATTGATATTTCTCTCCCTCTCTCTTGCCCTTCCCCTCTAAAGATAAATAAACAAAATCTTTTTTAAAAAAGAATACAGGTTATTCAGTAAAGTTACCTGAATTCTCATGTTAATCTGCTTCCTATATTACTGATGTAGTTAGAATTCATTTGACACAAATGGCAAAACCCAACTTATACTGTCTTACAGAGAAAGAGAGAGAATTAATTGACTGCTGTATCTGTAAAGGACAAAATATAGATTCAGATATCACTGTATTCAGGGACACGAACAAAATTACCAGAATTCTGTCTTGCTGCATCCTCCAGCTTTGCTTCTTCCTGCAATGGCTATTTCAGACAGTGTCTCTCTTATGTTACCAAAAACGCCAACCTAATTGCTCCAGGCCACTATTTCTACAACTAAGGGAAAAATTATTTCTTGGGAGTGACTTTGGCTTGAAACTTTAACATGTTCTTTCCTGAAGTGAATCACTGTAGTAAATGAAAGGGAATAATGTGTGACATAGACCCAAATACCAGACTGAAAATCCCAGTAGGTTCAGGAGCAATTCCCAGAAGGACTGTAGGCAAATAAAAAGACATAGATAACTTACATGATAACCTTGAGCATGCTAAGCACTGTAAGAGTTGACTCCATCTTCTAAATATAATATATAAAGACAAAAACTCCTATAATAATAATAAAACACAGAAATCATGAGCAGCTAAGAGATTTTTGGTTTTGATTCTAAGGAGTCAGAAGAAAGAAAAACCTTATTGATGATGTAGTGGAGTGAATGAAGTCACTCAGAAACATCATATGGGAGGAACCTTTAGAAAAAACAAAAGTGAACCTGTCACCCTTAAAGAACTCTGAGCTTGAAGTCATTCGGAAAATTAGAAGAAATAAAACACTTAAAGGGTAAGTTGAGAGCATTTTAAAATACAATAAATTGATTTCACTCCACTGGGCAAACTTTATTTATATGTCTTTGGACATGACCTATTGGCTTTTCTATATATTTTCTACAATTTGGACGTGTAAAGAAGCTTCAAAACAATAAAAGTCATAGATATAACCCTGTAGGGTGAGTTAGGGCTTTCAGGAACCCTTTTAGATTTTTCAAAGTGTTTCACAATTTTTTCTGACACTAGAATGAATGTGAAGTTGGTGATATTAGTTGCCTGATGAAAATAACATGCTATTTCTTCCAGATTAAAAAAAGGAATAAAGAAAGAGAGAAAGGAGGTGAAGCAGATTAAAGGGATGAAGGGGAGGAGAAAGAAAAGGGAAGGGAAGAGAGGGAAAGAAAAAGAAAGGCAGGTTAGGGAAATAGAAACTTCACAAAGAAAAAAATGTCAAAAATAATAGTTTAAATATGAAAGAAAAATGGCATAACTAAAATGACTGTGGGTTGTAAAAAATAAAAATCTGTTTTACTTTGACTCTAAAAACATTCTCTTTTGAAGAGCAATTCTAAACCTATTAGATGATATGTGCAGTGACAGAAACTCACATAGTCATAATAATGAAAACACAAGTTATTTGTTTTAATATTTTTGAATATACTTATTAAAAGTAGAAGATTAATTTATAGTCACATGAGAATACATAAATATAAAGACATCCCTGAAAACTTTTGGAAATAAAGATACACCTGCAAAAATTTGGGGTGTTGTAAAGAAAAGAGGTAGAAAGAAGCACAAATATCAGAATTATCTCTTCATATCTTTCCAAGATAATATGGAAATTAAATAGGACAAGAAATAGAGTTTTTAAGTCTTTAAAGTTACACAAGCAACAGAATCAGTCATACGCTGGACTTGTAGTCCACTTTACTTATTTTTTGACTGTCTTCTTTGCCTTATGTAACAGGTGCAGGGAATAAATTTCCAGAATTTCCTTTCCTGTGTGGTTCTGGGTTAGAGGTCAGCACCACTTGAGAGAAGGGAAGCCTTTGTTCTCTGGAAGCAGCCATGGCTTGATGCACTTGGACGTGTGAGGCTGACTCCATGGTTTCCTGGTAAAAACAGGAAAACTACTCGGTTTACTGTTGGATACTAATACAGTAAATAAAAACTTCTCAGAGACTCCTGAGAATAGCATGATCTTCCTGGAAAGTTCTTGAAAATTATCCAGTTTGCTCGAGGCCGAACTTTAGAGTGCCATCTTCTCTGAACCTGATGGTTAGGGGTGAGGTTCTTAAGCTTGACCCCAAACCTGGCAGTGTTGTACATGCCTCTAATACTACCCTGTACATTTTATCTTGAAATGTATGGATTATCATCTGCCTTCCAGACCAAATACTGATTGATATAAGCTATAAAAAATTGGAAGAAATCGAAGTAAAATTAAGTGTGAGTGCTTTATAGCAGGGAATAAGTCAATAACATTTCGGGCTAGTAAAACAAGAAATATATATATGAGTGGCCTGGGAGTGAAGAAACTGTAACTTGGTCCAGAAAAATTACAAATCAATACATAATTGTTGAGTATTTTCATTTATGCTTTTCATAACTTTTCTTCTGTATTACCTCAGTTTTTTTACATATTAGTTTCTCACTGCCATTATAAAAAATTACCACAAACATTTATTATTTTATAGTTCTAGAGATGAGAAGTCTAAAATAGGTCTCACTGAGCTAGAATTAAGGTTTTAGCGAGGCTGTGTTACTTCTGGAAGCTCCAGTGGGCCATCAGCTTCCTGGGTTTTTTGAGATTACCGAGGCTACCTGCATTCCTGCCACTTCGTACAACATCTAAACCAGCAGAGTAGCCTCTTCAAACCTCCCTCTCATTCTGAGGTCCACTTCTGCCCCCTTTTTGTATTTTAAAAATCCTTTATGACTACAGTAGGCTCACCTCAAAATGTGAAACAATCCCCTTCCTTTAAGGTTAGCTAATGACCAAACAGTTCCTTTAGTAACCTTAAACTTCCTCCTTGATGTGTATCATGGCATATTCGTAGGTGATGAGGTTTATGACATGGACATTGTGTGGTGGTCACTATGCTGCCTACCATAACAGTTTTCTGTTAGAGTTTTCTTTATTGGTTGCATGTGATTTGGGGCAAGTCTCTTTAACCTCTCTGTGTCTTGTTTTCTTTTCTTATTCATTCTGTAGCATGTTTAATAAACTGGCAACAGAGAAAATTAGTTGAAGGAAAGCAGAGGAACTTCATCTTTTAAGCATTAGAACCGAGGGGCTCCGTAATCATCTGGCAGCTACTCAATGTTGTACCTATGCTTAGAAATGTACATGATGGGAACTCCAGGGATCTTCCTGATTCTTCTTCATTTAAGGTCCCGGTCAACTGTGGCCACAGTGTAACACTTGTGCTGAGTTACTCTCTGTACTAAACAGTCCTCTGCCTAGGTCCCTTGGGGGAGCATCGTAATCGTTCAAATCTTGGATCCTTGGCAATCCCTAGGGCCACTCAATACTTCTGCCCCAATTTCTCAGTTTCAGCCATCACACAGTCGCTTATACAAGGTGTCCACTTGGCATAGAGACAGTCCATCATTGACTGCACTAAGCCCAATTTAGTCTTAATGGAAAAGTTGATAAAGTTGGTATCAACCAGGATGTGGTAAGACAGGCCCAGTTGTGTGTCATGTTGGGAGAATACGCAGGAAGATCATTGGGGGACTTCTTTTCCCTTGAGTGCACTGGGATCTTTTTTTCTTTCTTTTTAGGTTTCAATCTGTCCTTTTTTTTAAGCCTCTGATCCCTAAGACTAAGCATTCACTTCATGGTCGCATATTTCCTTGATTTCTTTTGCCTCCCCATGATAACGCCACACTCTTGTTTCTTCCAACCTCTCTGTGCCATTTTCTTACCTATAAAATAAAATAAAATATTACTGACCTCATATTTCCACTTACACAGCCAAGGAATTTGGTTCATTGAGTCCAAGCTTTTAACATCTGAATCTCTGGACGATGAAAATAGGAAGCACGTGTCATTCAACATCATTTATACCTTTAATGTTGGATGCATATTAATTGTTCAATTATCTTTTTCCTATCTAAATAGATGTGAACTGAGCATTGTTCAAAAAACCTAGAATGATACATTCTTGCGTTTTCACATATCAGTTTCACATATTGGCAAAAGAAATTACTTTTTTATAAGGCATATTTTGTTTTATTTTTTAAAGACTTGATTTAGTTATTTTTAGAGAGAAGGAAAGAGAGGAATAAAGAGAGAGAGAGAGAGACATCAATATGTGGTTGCCTCTCACACATCCCTTACTGGGGACCTGGCCTGCAGCCCTGGCCTGTGCCTTGATTGAGAATGGACCCAGTGACCCTTTGGTTCACAGTCTACCACTCAATCCCCTGAGCCACACCAGACTTGCCTCTATGTGGCATATTTTAAGGCCATGAACAAGTCCAACTATCTTAGGATATGCACAAGACTATCTTATATTAAGACTCCTCTATTCTTAAAATTTTTTAGTTGTCACAGGTACACTTAGATGTGGCCAGAAAAAGCATACGTGGATTGGGGAAAAGTATGGTTTTGAAAAGAAATATGCTGCAAGATAGATCAAGTTTGGTCCAATGTTACTGAGAAAGGAAAATTCAAGGAAGATTTAGGTTGGCTTAGGTCTGTGCATGTTAGTGTCTGGGAACGAGGGCACAGAGCTAGTGCTAGGGATGCATCACTTATTTCATCATCTCTATGCACAGTGGTCCCAATCCACATCTGCTATAATAAAAATGTGACTTAAACAAAGAGCAGTATCTTCGTTCATGCATTTATTCCACTTATTTATTCAATGCTTACTGTGTATTACATGACTTGCTAGACATTGGCACTGTAAGAATGAATACATTAGGCACTCTTATATTAGTCTTGGAAAATGCAATATTATATGTGATAAAATACAATATAGAACTATAAATTTAAAGGAGCCTTCTTTTTCTTAGTATTCATCATTTTCACAATTTTATCTTTTTGCCTAAGAATGGAGACTTGCCATTAAAACGGTGAGCAAAATTTGCATAGGTGGGTATAAATAGAGATTTTGTAGTTCTTATCAAAACTTAGAATGTCACAGAAATGGAACATTTCATTGTGCTTTATGAAAGAAAAGTGAAATTTTGATCTTGAAAAGTATTCCTGGCTAGTACATATGAGTTGGTAAAATAAATTTTATAATCCTATCCTTGTTTGATAACCTTTTTCTCTAACAGAGATTTGCTTTATAATTGTTTTCTTCTACAGTAAACATTCATGTGTTCGGTCTGTGCTATAAATATTGTTATTACTTTCATTAACTCTATTGGTAGCCAGGGCATAAGTTTTCCTATATTTTATCTATTTAAATAGTACATTCCAAGAGATTATCTCTAAGAAGACAATCTATGCTACTGNTGCTTTATGAAAGAAAAGTGAAATTTTGATCTTGAAAAGTATTCCTGGCTAGTACATATGAGTTGGTAAAATAAATTTTATAATCCTATCCTTGTTTGATAACCTTTTTCTCTAACAGAGATTTGTTTTATAATTGTTTTCTTCTACAGTAAACATTCATGTGTTCAGTCTGTGCTATTAATATTGTTATTACTTTCATTAACTCTATTGGTAGCCAGGGCATAAGTTTTCCTATATTTTATCTATTTAAACAGTACATTCCAAGAGATTATCTCTAAGAAGACAATCTATGCTACTGTGTGTGTTATACATTCCTATATCAGGTTCCTTTTAACTAATACAGTAAGTTAGCCACCTTTTAAACTATTTTTTTGATTGGTAAAGTTGATTTGTAAAGGAAAATAATTCAGAACATTTTAATTTAACATCTTTTGGACACCTCTGTGTGATGCACTCTGATAGTTTCCAGGGAAAAACCAGTAAAAGCTACTCCATTCCTTCTCTCAAACAGATCAGAGTCTAGTGTACAGAGGTGGTATGCAGGCACCACGCTCAGACAGTGTAGTTCACACTTTTTTCCATCTCTCTTTACTCAGCCGAGTTTCATGCATTTTCTGTTTCCAATCCAATTCACCTTGCAGGCTGCCACCCCAGTAATCTTTTTCTAAATCCTGTCAGCTTTCAACTCACAGGTGTAAAAAAATCTTATGTCAAGTGATATTTTAAATTAACTGAAGTAACATAATGTAAATAATTTTAATGATGCCTCCCTATGGCTTCTTTCTACTTGAAAATAAATCAACTTGGTTATACATTTTTGAGTTATATAGTAGAAGAATGGGAGATGTGCACTTTAAATTCAGGAATTTATTATTCCCCTTACATCATTTGCTAGGAGTTTGTTAAATAAAAGACTTTCTTTTTATTGAGGATGATTTTTAAAAATTAATGTTATATCAGTGAACATCCTCCATGTCAAATAAAATACAGATTTTCAACATTACTTTTAAGTGTTAAAAATCATCCCATCACAGAATTATAAAACAAATTTTTCAGCCAGACCTCAATTGTTGGACGTGTATATTGTTTCCAACTTTTAAAAAGAAAACTAACATTGCAAAAACATTACTATAAATAAATTTTAGCGAGACTTCCGCCAAGATGGAGGCATAGGTGGAAACACTGTGCCTTCTCCCACAACCAAGTTTGAATACAACAAAGGTTTGGAGAAACAAAGACACAACCAAAGGACAGAAAATTGAATTATACGGAAGTCCGACTACATCTAACCATTCAACGGGATGGTAAGAGGGGCGGAGCCAGCAGCGAGCAGGGTCGGGCAGGACAGGGCCCCCGACCCAGGCGCGCAGGCAGCCCGGAACCAGTTGGGGTGCGGGGCAGACCGCGGGCGCATATTCGCGCACAGTGAGACAGACCACACAGGCCCTAGGGGGCGAGGGCTGACGGTGGTGGCACACTCGTATGCAGTGGGACGAAACGGTGGGCCCGGTGACGGCAGCAACTGCGGCACCAGTGAGGGCTGTGGCGGCAGGCGGCAGACAGGACGCCATAGTCCCTCTCTGACCCCGCCCCCACATAAAGCATCACAACCCAGGGACTTAGTTGCCCTGCAATACCAGTGAGAGCCACTGTCCCTCTTTGACCCCGCCCCCACCTACAACATCACAACCCAGGGACTTAGTTGCCCTGCAATACCAGTGAGAGCCACTGTCCCTCTTTGACCCCGCCCCCACATACAGCGTCACAACCCAGCGACTTAGTTGCCCTGCAATACCAGTGAGAGCCATTGTCCCGCTTTGACCCCGCCCCCACATACAACGTTGCAACCCAGCGACTTAGTTGCCCTGTTCTACTGAACACTTTAGGGCTCTGATCCTGCTATGGAACAGGCACAAACAACCCGAAAGATGGCGCAAGAAGAAGAACTCAAAGTCCCAGAGCCAATAACTCTAAGCGACCGAGAAATTGCCAGCATCTCAGAAGCACAATCCAAGACACTATTTATCAGGATGCTCACAGAACTGGTAGATTATAGTCACAAATTAGAGGAACAGAGTCACAAATTAGAGGAACATATGAAGGCTAAACTAATTGAAATGAAGGGAGATGCACAGGAAACCAATAGTGATGGAAAGGAAACGAGGACTCAAATCAATGGAATGGACCAGAAGGAAGAACCAAACATCTGACCAGAAAGGAATGAAGAAATGAGAATTCAAAAAAATGAGGAGAGGCTTAGGAACCTCCAGGACATCTTTAAACGTTCCAACATCCAGATTATAGGGGTACCAAAAGGGGGAAAGAAACAGCCACGAGTGGAAAACATATTTGAACAAATAATAAAGGAGAACTTCCCCAGTCTGGCAAAGGAAATAGACTTCCAGGAAATCCAGGAAGCTCAGAGAGTGCCAAAGAAGTTGGACCCAAGAAGGAACACACCAAGGCACATCATAATTACATTAGCCAAGACTAAAATGAAGGAGAGAATCCTAGAAGCAGCAAGGGATAAGGGGACAGTCACCTACAAAGGAGTACCCATCAGACTGTCAGCGGATTTCTCAAAAGAGACCTTACAGGCAAGAAGGGGCTGGAAAGAAGTATTCCAAGTCATGAAATCCAAAGACCTACAGCCAAGATTGCTTTATCCAGCAAAACTTTCATTTAGAATGGAAGGACAGATAAAGTGCTTCTCAGATAAGGTCAAGTTCAAGGAGTTCATCATCACCAAGCCCTTATTATATGAAATGCTAAAGGGACTTATATAAGAAAAAGAAGATGAAAAATATGAACAGTGAAAGGACAGCAAACTCACAGTTATTAACAACCACACCTAAAACAAAAGCAAACCAAGAGGACAGCTAGATCAGGAGTGGAACCATAGAAATGAAGAACACATGGAGGGTTAGCAACAGGGGGGTGGGAGGAGGAGAAGGGGGGAGAAGGCACAGAAAATAGCATAGATGGTAGGTAGAAAATAGATAGGGGGGAGGGCGAGAAGAGTGGGGGAAATATAGAATCCAAAGAACTTGAGACACGTGGTTATAAACTAAGGGGGGCAGAATGGTAGGGGAGGGAGTGTGCGGGTGGAGGGGAATGAAGGGGGGGAATAGAACAACTGTAATGGTATAATCAATAAAATAAATTTAAAAAAATAAAAAATAAAAAAATAAAAATTAAAAAAAAGTAAATTTTAGCACCTATTTTTCAAGTTTTTAAAAAATATTTTTAAATTACAGTTTACATTTGATACTATTTGTATTAGTTTCAGGTAAAGAGCATAGTAGTTAGATAATCATATACTTTACAAAGTAATCCTCCAAATATAGCTAAATAACAATCTGAATGCTTTTCTTCTTTTTTGTTTGTTTTTTTCTCTTTTTTTAATTGTTGTTCAAGTACAGTTGTCTCCATTTTCCTCCCGCCACTCCCCACTACGCCAGCCATCCCCACTTCCCACCCTTGATCCTACCCCTCTTTGGTTTTGTCCATGAGTTCTTTGTACATGTTCCTTGACAAACATTTCCCCCAATCTGAATGTTTTAATGCATTATATAAAAGTTGGTTTGGATACATTTTGGCAGTAATTCTATCAAGCAGTCAGTTTTGCAGGCATTATATGAAGAAACGTTATTTTAAAAAACACTTAAGAATGGTAGACACAGCCCTTGCTGGTGTAGCTCAGTGGATGGAGTGCAGGCCTGAGAACCAGAGGATCACTGTTTGATTCCCAGTCAGGACACATGCCTGGTTTGCAGGTCAGTTCCCAGCAGAGGATACACGAGAGGCAACCATACATTGATATTTCTCTCCTTCTCTACTTCCCTTCCCCTCTAAAGATAAATAAACAAAATCTTTTTAAAAAAGGAATGGTAGACACAGAGAAACAAACAGAGCACAACCATAAGGAAGAAAAAATGGCATTAAAACAATACTGGCATTTAGAAAATAAGAAGCTATGAGATTAAAAAGCTTCAAAGGCAAAAATAATGAAATATAAATAAATAAAACCCAAATCTGAACCAGTTTGACCAGAAAAAAATGAAATACAGTTTGCAAAGGGGGAAAACACTACAGAACATGTATTTAACACACTAAAGGCCCATCACAGAGGACTTAAATGTGAAGTCCAGTTGACAAAAGTGTTTAGTGAACAGATACCTATAACTGAAATTGGAAAAATAGTTATGATTAAATTGGTTAGAATGAAAGTTTGAAATATTATCCATCAAATAAAATCAGAGGTAAATGGTTTATAACAAGTCAAAATCATGCTTGAAATATATCTCTTCTAAAAAATACAAATTAGAATTTGACTGTACAAAGATATGCTCACCCTGAAGAGATGAAAGAATACCATTTGACATATTTCTTTCCAAAGTTATTATAACATTTATTTTCTTAGTTTCATGTATAAAACCTAAATTAAAAAACACACTTAAAAATTTTTTTCTATGGAAACTTGTGCTTCAGATATATTTGGAATGAAGTTATACTACACCATATTTTTTTAAGCCTGTGACATTAAAGAATTCCTCATTCCCAACCCTAAGAGAATTGAATGGAATTTTCTATCTTGAACTTATAAAAGTGAATAAACTTAGTCAAATAATAAAAACAATAAAACAAAAAGTGTTCCATTTTGAAAGACCTTTAGAGAGATTTGGTCCTCACTGGAAAAAAATTTCTTGGCATTTAACATGTGCTCCTAAAATTTCCAAGTAAGTACTGTCTATATTTTATTTATGGACTTACCTTAGAACTCATAACCTAGAGTTGATAAACTATGTAATATATGACTTAGCTTCATTCTTTAGTATAATTTTTAGATAGAAAAATATAGCATAGAACAATGATGGGGTGAAAGTTCAAAGACAAAAATAAAAGTATTATATTTACTCTCTAAATGATCCTTGCCTTTTTAATAACTAAAATAAGTTATTACTATTGTTAAAAATTAGAAAAAGCATATGCATTTAAATTAGTAACTAGCCTAACAGATTTTATTGCATATATAGTTACATATTATATATATTTATATATTTATTTTATATATACTCAGTCTGGAAGAAGTTCAGCCATTTTTAGTATGATAAGAACAGTAGCATGATGATATCGATGTAACCTGTCAGCCAAGGAGAGTGGACTAGAATGCATAGGCATGAACAGTGACAACTTCACTGTGCTATTCAGTGGGGGCAGTAGACACTGTTAAGTGAGCGTCTGTACTATATGGCCATAGCATTCAAAACGACTAAGCAGGTAGAGCAACAAATCTGCATCAAACTTTATGTTCAGTTTGAACATTTCTCCATAGAAACTATTCAGATGATTCAGAAGGTGTTCAAAGATGATGCAATAAGTGCATCACAGACAAGAGTGAGGCACAAATGCTTCAAAGATGGTCATGAATCTGTTGAAAGTGATCCACCTTCTGGAAGGCCTGCAACAGGCAGAACACCTGAGAATGTTGACTGAGTACGGGCTACAGTCAACAAGGACTGGCAACTGACAGTGTGAGAACTAAAAGCTGATCTGGGGATTCCAAAAACTGAGTTCTGTGTCTGATTTTTTGACACAGGATCTTGGCATGAACCGTGTTGTGGCAAAATTCATTCCACAGCTTCTGCTACCAGAGCAGAAGGAACATCGTGCTGCACTTGCTAATGACTTGATTCAAACTGCTACCAGTTAACCAGATGTCCTCCAGAAGGTCATAACCAGGGATGAGTGGTGTGTCTATGACTATGATCTGGAAATGAAGGCCCAGTTGTCCCTATGGAAGTCAACTCGTTCTCCTGAAGAAGGCATGGCAAAGTCAAAGCAAGATCAAGACCATGTTAACTGTGTTTTTTAATTGGGAAGGTGTTGTCTATCAAAAGTACACCCCCCAGGCCAAACAGCTAATAAGGAGGGCTACTTCAGTGTTCTCTGTTGGTTGAGAGATGGTGTAGGACAAAAACAGCCACAGTTATGGGCAACAGGTGATTGGCAGCTTCATCACTACTACACACTCACTCATGCATCACAAAGTCTGTACAGAAGGTATCCAGCTTTGGAATATGAAAAATAGAGACATTTATTGAAGAAGATACAGGATACAAGAAGCATTGTACATAGGGCAATGATGCCTATGTCCCTTTCACAGTAGGCACCTTGAGACCTCACACAGTTCTCTGAATTTCCCTCAGCTGCCCTATCATATTTTCCTGAATCTCATCAATGGTCTGAAATGTCTTCCTTGTCAAAGGTGATTTTAGTTTTGGGAAAAGCTAGATATTGCAGGGCACCAAATCTGGGTTGTAGTGGGGCTCAGTCACCTTGGTGATTTGATGTTTCACCAAAAAACTATGCATGAGATGCATGGATTGGTTCATTGTCTTGATGATGCTGCCAATCACCAGTTGCCCATAGCTTCAGTCTTCTGAGTCATCTGAATAGTTTCTACAGAAAAATGTTCAAGCCCAACATAAAATTGGAAGCAGATTCATTGCTCTACTTGCTCTGTCATTTTCAATGCAATGGCCACACAGTACACATGCTCACTCAATCATATCTACCTCCCTCACTGACTAGTACAGTGAAGTCATCACTGTTCACACATGTCATGTGCATTCCAGTCCACACTTCTTGGCAGCTAGGTTACATTGATGTCACACAAATCCTTCTTGTTATATTAACAACAGTTGGACTTTTTCCAGACAGACCTCATTTCTTTCAGATCAAGGAAACAAAGAAAATGGGTTATGAATTGGGAGATATGATTCTTAGTTCAATAGGCAATGGGAACCTAAGCACAGCTGGAGCAGAGGGAGAGAGCTCCACCGTTGTAGATATGGTCATCTGTCTGATACATCTAGGGCAATGTTATATGCTACAAAAAAATCACCAGTTGCCAATAGCTGTGGCCTTCTGAATTGTCCAGATAGTTTCCACAGAGGAATGTTCAAGCTTAATGCAAACTTTGATATAGACTCATTGCTCTACTCACTCAGCCATTTTGAATGTGACAACCGCACTGTGCACATGTTCACTCAACAGTGTCGACTGCCACACTGACTAGTACAGTGAAGTTGTCATTGTTTATGCATGTGCATTCCAGTCCACTCTCCTTGGCTTCAGGGTCACATCAATGTCACAGAAATGACATTAATATAATGTCATTCTCATTATATTAATAATAGCTGGACTTTTTCAGACAGTATTTATGTGTGTGTATGTACATGTATATACATATGTACATATATGCGCATATACATACATGCATATATAAGTATATATAATAAGTGTATATATACACTCTGCCACAAAGAGCGTGAGTTCTTGAACCAGACTTTTTGAGTTAAACTCCTATCCTCAAACAATTTGACAAATTATTTAACTGTCTTATGCAACAACTTTGCATCTGTACTATGGGGGCAATAATGTTACCTCAGAGGTTTATTATAAAGTTAGTATGTGTAAAGTGCTTACAACAGTGATTCCTGAAGTATTACTATTACAATTATTAGTATATAGTAACCAAGGAAGTAGGACTTGAATATAGAAGCTATAAATATGATGAACTATTGAGCAATTACTTATCTCCCTTTTCTGGTTTCACTATTAGTATGTGGCCTTTAAATCCAAGAGCTGAAGAATACAGTACGTGGTGGAATATCAAAATCAACAGAGCATATCTTTTTTTCCCAAAATACACTGCCTAGAATCCATATTAGAACCTACCGAATTAAACTTCCAGATGCGGTGAAGCAGACAGGACAGGTAAGTTGTGTATGTCATCCTCTCATCTCCAACCTTCGAAAGCCATTTTCTGAGGATCTTGATTCCAGAAAGTTTCACCCAGAAATCATCCAACGTTTCATCACTGCAACCAATCTTTTCTGTTTCTTAAAGAACAAATCAGGAAGAACAAGATGGAACAAGTCTTTGGTTACTCTCTCCTTTAGAGAGACAAGGAGAACAGGGATCTAACACCTCACACCTATTCTCTGGGTCTTCGTCTCACCAAATCTCACCTGAATCGGCATGTTTCAGAGCTTTGTGACTCTTCAGCTTTGAGAACAGTGGGCACATTGCCTTCACGGGGTCAGAGGAAGGGCAAAGCCATGCATTTGAGTTGCTAGTTTTAGATTTAAAAGAATAAAAGATTACCCATTTTTAATGATTATTGGTAAGATGCTCCAGTCTTATTTTAAGAAAGGGAAAACCAAACTTTAAGAACAAAAAATATTGAAGAGCTGGAAATATGAAATGAAGATAGAGTTGACAAGGCAATATGCTGTCTTCTTTAAAATGTTTTAAATAATATTTAAATGCCATTTTTGTTTTAAAAACAATACTCACTAAATTTTGGTTATCAAGTTTTGCCTTAGTGTATTTGAATGCTTATAAGTAACCATGTAACTAAGTGTAACTATACATTGAATTTTATAGCAGGTTACCTGTTCTATGCTTCTAGAAGTCTTGTGAAGTGGAATTCTTAACCTTAACTAGGGATCCAAACATTTTATTTAATATTCAATCCATGCACTGAAAGACATCACAAAACAAAAGGTCTCTATATTTAGATGCAATTTATGACTTCCCTGATCCTTACCAAACACATTATCTGGAATCGATTATAAGTAAGATAGTATTGGGCTGTCCTAGATGAATGCAATGATTTCTGATATGCTAGTCCCATTTGTTTCTTCATTAATTTGGTGACTGTTTTGGGTTCTCTCTAATTCTGTGGTTATTTATGAGTCCTTCATCTATTTATTCAACAAAATAATCGTGAGCCTATTGTTATCTGGCAAAACAAACAAGAACAAAGTATGGTTCTCATTTTCTGAATCATTCGGGGGGAAAGCCTGAAAGTCACTGGGGAGAAATCATGAACTCTCACAAAGGAATGGAGGGCAACCCTCAAGCTGGGTTTGCTTGAATGTAGGGTTCAGTTAGGAATTGGGAAATTCAGGTTTAGATCTAAGATGAAAAGAGACTACTAAAATAAGAAGCCTAACACTGTGAGAGAATATTGTCTTCTGCTTTGGGTGGGGGATGGGGGGCAGATGTGGCATTAGAGGTAATAGCTATAAAATCTCTATAGAGTGAAGAAAAAAAGGACACAATTCTTTAGAATAAACAAAAGATATACTCAGAAAGAATCTTAGTGTTGATGGAGGTCATTAATTGAGAAAAATCAATAGATTTCATTTATCCAGTAATTTAACAGTTTGAATGCCTATAGTATGTAGAGAGCCATGCTAACCTTCATGAAACAAACCCAGTGCCTGCCTCCCAGAGTTTGTATTTCAGCAAAGGGAGCCAGAGTATATTTATAAATTATGATAAATCCTATGATAGAAAGGGAAAATAAGGGAAACTAGTATTTCTTCAGTATCTACCATATGTGCTCAGATACAATGGTGAATGTAGTAGGCTGGCTCCCTACCATCACAGCTGAGAAACAGAAACCAACCACATAAAGACATGAATATGCAAACTGGCAAAAGCCACAAAGAGAAAGTATGTTGTGTCTTACGAAAGTACATAAGGGATTACCTGACTGAAGCTGAGTACTTTGGGAAAACATTCCTGAATAAGCAATTGACTGAGAAGTAAAGGATCATCCATAGTTAACTAGTGCGGAGAGATGAACCATGGGGGTGGAAGAAGCAGGCCCAAACCAAGAGAACACCTTTAGCAGTAGAGATAAATTCTGTCTGGTCTGACACCTGTCAGAGCCTGCCATCTCATCCAAAACTTTGGACCCAGAGTATATGGTCATTCTCCTCCACTGTGAAAAAAATGGGATGCAGAAAGAGATTATAGAAAACACCGAGTGATTTATCTGGGGAGAAATCATCTCTAGCAGAATTCTACAGGGGCACTTTTGTCTCCCAGTCAAAACCATCAGGGTGAAGTATAAAAGTATCTCAGTGAGTAGGTATCCAAAAGGCAGGTAGGACAGATTATGAAGTCTGGGAAGCTAAAATGGATGTGTGGGTTTGTGCACAGGCAGTACTGCCCAAGCAAAAGTATTAATGTGAAACCTCTGAGTCTTACAGTCTTGGCAAAAAAAAAAAAAAAGTTAAAAGGAAAGGTATGAAACCAGGTGGCCAAAAAGTAACGCAATTCTTATACTAAATAGCAAATGTAGAGGGCAGTGTGAGGCAATTCAAGTCGAGCAAAAATAATATGATGTTCAACTGAAGAGGCCAAGAGAGAAATAGCAGCAGCGCTAGCAAAAGAAGCAGTGGTGGGGGTGAAGCAGGGTTTTGCAATTTAGTTTAGCAAATCTTTACACTGTGGCTAAATCTGATGCTAAACAATTGGAGTTGAAATCTGAAAATCCCTGCAGAAAACCCAAAAGCTTAAGCATTAGCCAAATTAGATCAGTGTATTTCATGTGTTTACAAATATTGCTTGATCTCCCACTCTGTTCCAGGTACTGTTCTAGACGTTAGGGATACAGCAGTGAACAATAACAACAACGAAAAAACCTTGCCCTCGTCCTGTTGGAGAAGACTGATAAAAACAAAGAAATATTTAGTATGGCAAATAAAATGACAAGTGCTATGTAGGGAAATGCGGGGTAAAGGAGTTAGAAAATGCTGAGAGAGGGCAGTCAAGCATGTTCAGTGGCAATGTGGCATTTCAACAGGGACCTAAAATACGAGAGAGAGAAGGCGAGAGGATTCTTAGAGACATGCCACACAGATGAGAAGAAATCCAGGAGCCTGACCCCAGAGACTTCCTTTTGAGTCCACAGACTGCCTGGGTGGATAGCAAAGAGAATAAGCCTAATAATGGCTTTGGTAGTGCTTGCTGAGTGGTAGGCACACTTATTAGAGATTTGCAAAGACACACTTGAAATAACTCACTGAATCCTAACAACAACCTTATAAGGTATATACAGTTATCATTATTCTATTTTATAGATGAGAAATGAAGGAAAAAAGAACTGCAACGATTTGTTCAAAGTTCTACAGTTACCATGGGGCATTTCTGGGATTTGAATCCAGACATTCTGGCTCTGCATTAGTCTTCAGTACTTCACACATTGTACCTCATCTGACCTCTTCCATAACTGCATTTTCTTCTGACTCTGGCTCTTCTACTTTCCTCTTCCAATTCTAAGGACCCTGATGATTATATTGAACCCATCTGAATAATCTAGAATAATGTTCCTATTTTAAAGGCAGCTGATTAGCAACCTTAATTCTATCTGCAGTCTTATTTCTAACATAACAACTTCACAAGTTCTGGTTTAGGACATCATGATCTTTCCGCAGAGGGAGAGGTCATTCTGCCTACCAGGGGCTCCAACTCTACTCTGAACCACCAACTGATCCTGCCCTTATAAACTCGGCTGTAACACAGCGGGTTTCCACAGTCCCTGCATAGTCCAGGGCATCCAGACGACTGAAGCCAGACAAATCTGGGTTTCTGAACCATGCTTTCAGCCTAGTCACAAACTCATAAACTCAATACACACTGAGTTGAAGTGTAGAAAGCCAGGGTGCTAGTTATTCAGTTGGCCCGGGATTTGAATCATACACATTATTTGAAACACAACTTCACGTTGAGAAATATGTACATGTTTTTAATGTAAAAGAATCATATTAGCATCTATTTATGCTCACTTTTCACTAGTTTAGTCCTGTTGAAAATGATTTTACTTATTTCCAGTAGTTTTTCTCAATCTTTTTCTCTGCCCTTATTCATTTTTATTTTTTTACATGAGAAGCTGCATATGTTATTCTGGTCTGTGATTTATGTTCGTACAAAAATTTAAAAGCAAAAACTGAGACTTTGTCTACCAAAATCATTTACTCCCCCCTAAGTTAAATCCATTTACCTTTCCCTAAATACTTTCTATACTTGGTCTTACATGTGACCTTTCCTCACTGCCCCCTTGTCCTGTCTCCAGCCCTGCACGTGAATGTTATTCATCTTTCAAGGCCAGGTTCTCCTTCCTTTGTGCACCTACCAGCCCATTTTCCCTCTTTATGAAGCCATGTATTGAATTTTGTCATAATTATTGTTACCTGTATCCATTTGAATGAATTCTCTATCAGATTTTATAGTAGCAGGAGTGAAACTCCCAATGATACTAGTAGCAAGATGGAAATTTAAAAAATGTTTTTGTTGAATCACTACTGTGGTTTTTAAATCACCTAAATATATAAAAATTCCTTCTTATAATTTCCTAATACCCTACTAATTTTCTGAAATGAAATACATAGATAAGAGAAACTTTCCTGTGCAGGATTAAAAGTAATCTAATGCTTGAATTTTGGCATTTGTGAAATAAATATTTTAAAAATTATAATAAAGCTCTGCTTTTTGTTGTTATTGTTGTTGTTGTTGTTGCCACCTGTTTCAGGGCTTAGGCAGGTCTATACTAAGTGACACAAAGTGGCCAGAGGGCTGTGCATATCTTTAAAATAATAACGGTGGATTCATAACCACAAATGCTGACCCACACTTTGTATATTATGTTGTCTTAAACATATCATTAGAGATACTGTTATTTATGTTGTTCCCCACAGTATGAAATACACTTGGTAAATTCCCAAACAGAACAGTGCATAATTTTCCCTTGGTTTATACAATAGTTATATTTCTATAAAATTCAGTTTACATTAAAATTATTCAAAACAAAACCCTTGTGTTTATATATATATATATATGTATATATATATATATATATACATATATATAAAATAGAGGGAGAGTCTAGTTTCAAAAAAGTATGAGTTTTTCATCTGCAAGATTGATGATATAAATGTTTAAAAGTCATTAGCACACAATTAAATGATTTTTTGTATTGGATTCTCTCACACATTCTAGCATTTCTAGCACCCTGATGGAAGGCCCCTGAATGCTAGCAGTACAAAAGGATAGTAAAAACCAAAAACTTACTTCAAAAAATTTCAATCTCCCCTAACTCTGTGGAGTTCAGATGATTTGTTAAGGACCCTATAGTAAGACTAATTTTACACGGGGAGAAGCATTCCTCCATCACCATCTGCATCCAGAAAGTACTGAAAATATTACTTAGCTATGGGAAAGTATTTGAAGGCTGACCTCTTTCTGTTCTCTATGAACTAATTATTTAGACAATGTTTAATGGACCACCAAAGTCTATTTGGAAAGAAAAAGAGAGGATTCCTACGGAGCGATAAAAAAACTGTGGATAGCACCCCAACACAATTTCCCAAACTATTTTCCAGAAAAAAAAAGGAAGAGGGGAGAAAGGTGGAATACCACTATTGGGGAAGTATAAGGTGAATGGGGCTTGCTTTTGTTTGCTTGTTTGTTTGTGTGCTTGCTTGTTTGTTTAAATTTAGGCTCTATGTTTACTCTGACTTGATATCCAAAAGATCAAGCTTGTAATACCTTTGATCTGCCTCCCCGAGGCTCTCCTCGAAAGGGCCATCTCCATGATAATCGCACGATGGGAAGCCAGGCGGGCCAAGAAGGAGATTTTTCTCGGATCCTGTCTGGCTGCCTTTGAGTACAAAACCCCACAGTGGATCAGAATGAATGTCAACCTAAAAAGAGTTTCTGAACGCTTAGTGGCCCAATTCGACTGAGACGCAATTCCCATGTCTGCTTTTGGGGTGAGAGTGCTAAAGTGAGTGTATTTACTAAACGTTATATTCATAAAGATTATAAACTCTTTTTTGTAATCCTTCTACCACAACCACCACAAAATTCTAACACAACATATTCTGGCACAAGTAGACTTTAAATACATTTTTATTTGATTATTTCTGATCTCTTTTTTCACTATGCTCTTGGCAAAAAAAATTAAAATGTCCTATAGAGTTCAGTTTTATACTATTATCTCTTTAATATTCTGGGATTTTTCTAAATCTGCACTGTGTATAGCTTTCAAGTTCATGTGCACACAGTATGCAGAAAATAACTGGTCAAACCAACGGACGATCTGTGTGCGTGTGCAGGCGTCACATTTTGAGCACAAAATAGGCGTCTTAATAAATCCTGGTTAAACTGGATTTAAATTCAGTACAATCCCCACATTAATGGTCTTGTTTTTTCCCCCAAGATTTCACATAATTAGAATTGTTGAAGTTTTGTCCTTAAGTGCCTTGTACAACGTTGTGTAGATTACGGAATTTAGCAAATATTCTTGAGTAAATAAATGACTGAATAAAGCGACTACAAATTTTTAGACAAGAGATTTTGTAAAAGATCCAAGTGATCTGCGTTTAACGCCTGCCCAGTCAACTCTAAAATGATTACTTTGGTTTTAGACATTAATGTAATTTCAGAATCTAATGCCATTGGAAGTTCAATCTGAAATTGGAAGTTCTTTTCCTGTCTTCGACCAACTTGTGTTTGCAGCTAAATCAAGAGGAATAACAAATGCACAACTATCTTTGCGTCTTTTGAATATGGTCTCCTTTGCCATGAACCATGTAAGTAAATCAACACAAGTGGATGACCTAGGTCAAGAAAGAAGACACAGTTACCAGCTGGAAGTGTTCAGCAAATCTGGGTGTCTGCCGTGTGCGTGCCATCTCAGTGTGGGTAACATCCGCAGCTGTAGGGTTGCTGAGGTGCTGTATAATGGAAAACATAGACACCCCTCCCACACTGGATCAAAAAGTAAACAGCTATGAAACAGTGAGCTCTTGATAGACCACACGTATATTTAAGAAGAAAAATAGCATCTCCCCATGTGATTACTTTAGCCAGCTGTGTGAATTTGCCTTGAGCTGAACCAGGGTTTTTGCAGTGCCAATTCTTCATTGGAATTCTGAATAAGCAACTTTTGGAGCCAAGAACATGGGATGGTGGGGGAGGAAGAATCTAAATACCTGGGTGCCTTTGGCAAGCAAACCAACTGGACACAATTACACTCTAAATTTTGCTTGGTGAAAAGATCCTAGCATAAATGTTGGGAATAAATGTCAAACTGATTTGTTTGCCTTTCTTGCTTGAATAAAAGAACAGTAAATCAGCAATCAGACAATGTTTTTATATCCACAGAAATGTAAAACAAATGATTCACTACATTATAGCAAAACAGGAACCTAAAATATCTTCACCCCCCTCTTCTGCTGTTTTTTAAACAGCCAACAAATATATATTACTCCCTAATCTGCGCTGGGAGGTGTTATGTTTACATAGTAATGTCTCTCAAAAGCTGCCACCATCCTTAAGGAATTTAAGTGATAATAATAAATTCAAAAACAAATAAAAATTATATATGTGTAGGGAGAGAGACAGCTACATAATAATGTAATATAACAGGCTACTCTAATAAAAGGGATGAGGATAGGAAATTTGAAAGTAAGTGCTTCTTTTACTGGGACAATCACATCACTCTGATGTGATACTTGAATTCATGTGTATCAATTCATGAATGAAACACGCACTATGGGATAGGAAATTCTCCAGTAGTTTGTTAATATCTGTGAACAAGGATCCCTACCATCACCACCTCTAATAACGTTAGAGGAGAGAAGAAAGAACTGAAAAATAACAAATAAATATAGCAAATAAGTAATATAATAGAATGTAATATATGCTAAATTGATGCATATAAAAGTTGGTGGAAAAGTTTTCATCTGAATAGGGTGTCAGAGAGGCTTGTTGAGAAAATATTTAATTAAATACTTGAAGTAGTAAGACATCTGCCATGGAATATTGGGGTAAGTATTCCAACCCGAGGAAACAAATACCTGCTCCAAATTTGGAGGGTGGCTTTTCAGGGATTTTCTGAAATAGCAGGGAAGCTAGCATGATTAGATTAAAGAAACCAGAGTTGGAGAGGGAAGAAATTACATGATTTCATAGGTCTTTGAGTTTATTTCTGAATAGTGAGGCTGTGCTAATGGGTCAAATTAGTTTTGCCTCAAAAATCAGTGCTCCTATATTTGGGAGAAAAGAAGCTTTGAGATTAGGGGGTGTACCAGCTCAGAATTAAGGGGTGTACCTTCTCTCCATTGAACTCTAAAAATCTTTCACCCTGACTTCTGGGCAAGATGGAGGTGTAGGTAGATATACTTTGCCTCCTCAAATAACCAAAAGGAGGATAACAACAAATTTAAAAACAAAAAATTACCAGAACTGATAGAAAATCAAACTATATGGAAGTCCGACAACCAAGGAGTTAAAGAAGAAACATTCATCCAGACCAGTAGGAGGGGTGAAGACAGGCAGCCGGGATGGAGAGGACATGTGGCAAGGAGGCAGCTGGAAGACTGGGTGGGTGAGGTGGTGGCTGACAGATGGGCCCCACACTCATGTGCAGATAAACTGAGGGGAACAACTGGGGAGTGAGGGAGACCACACAACCTAGGGTTCCAGTGCAGGGAAATGCAGCCTCAAAACCTCTGGCTGTAAAAATCTGTAGGGGCTGCGGCAGTGGGGGAAACTCCCAGCCTCATAGGAGAATTGGTTGGAGAGACCCACAGGGTCCTAGAACACAAAACCACCCATTTGGGAATCAGCACCAGAAGGGCTCAATTTGCTTGTAGGTACGTTGCTTCAGCGGAAGTGACTGAAAGCCAGCCAAGAACTGAGCAAGCAGCACTGTTCCCTCTCGGAACACTCCCCCCAAGTACAGCACCACAGTGCAGTGACCTGGGTTGCTCCACCCTGGTGGACACTTAAGGCTCCACCCCTTACTATGTAATGGGCATGCTGAGACAAAAAAAATATATATAGCCCAAACAAAAGAACAGATCAAATCTCCAGAAAAAATACAACTAAGTGAGGAACAAAAAGCCACTCTATCAGATGCAGTGTTCCAAATACTGGTAATCAGGATGCTCACAGAAATGCTGGCAAAATAGAGGAAAAAGTGAAGGCTATGAAAAGTGAAATAAAGAAAAATATACAGGGAACCAACAGGGAAGGGAAGAAAACTGGGACTCAAATCAACAATTTGAAGCAGAAAGAAGAAATAAACATTCGATCAGAACAGAATGAAGAGACATGAATTCAATAAAATAAGGAGAGGCTTAGGAAACTCCAGGAAAACTTTAAACATTACAACACCCGGATCATAGGGGCGGGAGAGGAGAAATGGAAGACCAAGAAATTGAAAACTTACTTGAAAAAACATAATGAACAAGAACCTCCCCAATCTGGCAAAGGAAATAGACTTCTAGGCTCAGAGAGTCTCCAAGAAATTGGACCCAAGGAAGCACACACCAAGGCACATCATAATTATATTACCCAAGATTAAAGACAAGGAGAGAATCTTAGAAGCAGCAAAAGGAGACACTTACCTACAAAGGGGTTTCCATTAAGACTATTAGCTATTTCTCAAAAGAAACCTTTCAGGCAAGAAGGGACTGGAAAGAAGTATTCAATGTCATGAAAGGCAAGGACCTACATCCAAGATTAATCTATCCAACAAAGCTATCATTTAGAATGGGAGGGCAGATAAAGTGCTCACAGATAAGGTCAAGTTAAAGGAGTTCATTATCACCAAGCCTTTATTATATGAAATGTTAAAAGGACTTATAAAAGAAGATGATCAAAATTATGACCAATAAAATGACAACAAATTCACAACGATCAACAATGAACCTGAAAAACAAAAACAAACAAACAAAGTGAACAAGTAGAACAGGAGTAAAATCACATAAATGGAGATGACAAGGTGGGTTATCAGTAGGGCAGGTGAGGCAGGAGACTGGGGGAAAAGGTATAGGGAATAAGAAGCATAAATGACAGGTACAAAGAAGACAGTGGGAGGTTAAGAATAGTGTAGGAAATGTAAAAGCCAAAGAACTTATGTGCACAACCCATGGACATGACCTAAGGGTGGGGGGGGGGGTGGAATGCTGCTGGGAAGGGGGCGCAGGGTGAAGGGGGAATAAAGGGGAAAAAATAAGGGGACCACTGTAATAGCATGATTAATAAAACAATTTTAAAAATAATAAATAAAAATAAAAATCTTTCACCCCAAACCCCATCCACATTCCTCCCAACACACCCCATGCCTATATGCACTCTCATCAGAGACAACTATTGGTCTGAATCAGTGTTCACCATCCTGGCTAAGACTCAGTCACTAGTGGAGTTTATTAACTGATCACATGGCAGAGGCCCACTTAGGCAACCCAGATTCCAATCTCAGTTATGGGTCCAGGCCTCTTTTTGTTGCTGTTAAAGCTTCCCAAGGTGCGTTTGACAGGCAGTCAGGATACAGGATCCACTGCTCTAAATCCTAGCTACTTGGCGTTCGGTCTACAAGCATTATCTGGGAGGGTGTTTGAAATGCACACACTCAGAACTCATCAAAAAAGTACAGAATCAGAATCTGCATTTCAATGAACTCACCAGGTGACTTGTATGCACATTCAAGTTTGAGATGCACGACTCTAGATCACTGCCTTGACTCTCAGTTCTTTTATGTTTAGTCTGGTAGATGCACCCCAGTACTTCAAACCCGTTTCTTAGCTGGAAGTAAATGCAGACCACCGGAATAAAATATCCTCTCCAACAGAAACTCTTCACGGGACTTCTTGTGTAAATCTGTTCTGATTTCTGATTTCTCATAGTATTTTTATAACCTGGAAACAATTTGTAAAATAGTGTATAGTGGCCAGAAATCCATCATGCTAATTCTATGTAATTTGATACCATAATAATATCATTATTTTTTAAGACATTGGTGAGACATTTTACAAATATTTCTCTGAAACATTCTTGAAATTGAAAATTTCTCTTATCCTAACTTGAAATATGAGCAGAAACTTCTGCATGTATGAAACTTGAATATGATCAACTCATACAGAAAAAAAATTTAGGAAGTATATCTCTCAGGGTCTGGCAATCAATGTAACTTTTTTTTTCATTTTGTTCTTTTTGCCTGTTTTCAATGAGTAGACACTAATATTATACTTATGGGCTCTGAATTTCTTTCTATATATATTTTTAAAAATAAATAATAGCTTATAAACAAATAAAATATTTTAATTTAAAAATAAATTGAAAGTACTTATGGTATTTTTAGAATATATATAGGATATATGTGTAACTATATTGAATATTTATAATATATATGAATACATGTGAATATTTATAATATATACGAATATATGTGAATATATATAATTACTCCCACATAATTTTCACAGCTCTCAGAGTAATAACTCACAAATCCCTACTGGGGCCATCCAACCCACAGCCCCTGGGCCACATTTGGCCCACGATGGCTATAAATGCAGCCCAACACGAAATTGTAACTTTACTTAAAACATTATGAGATTCTTTTTTGTTGTTTTCACTAGTATTTGTGTATTTTAAGTGTGGCCCAAAGCAACTCTTCTGCTTCCAGACACCAAAAGTTTGGACACCCCTGAGCTTAAACCATCACCGAGAGACAAAAATAAATATATCAGAGAGTATTTTTCTCTTTAGGTTTACAGCCAAGAAGACATAATTCTAACTAAAATATCGCATCTGAAAGTGGGTATGTTGCAGAAATAGCAACTTGCAGTGCTGTCTGTGGTTGACGATGAACTGAAGCCATTCCCAACGACTCACACCTTTCTCTGCACTGCCAGATGGTTGAAAAACTGGTCAGTCCATTTAATATCTAACTTTGAAGCCAAAGGTGTTTCTCTACCAAAAGACCATGTGCCATGGGAGAAATTTCATTTGAAAAGAGCAAGACTGATTTGTTAAAACATATTCAAATCCAGTTCTGTATGGTACAATGAAGACTGTCACTTGCTAGTAAGAGTCACCTTTAATAATGAAAGATCATTAAGTGAGCCACAAAATCGACAAAAATAAGTAATTTGTTCAGAAAAGCAAAATAATCAAAGTGCTTGGTGAAGAATATCAAAACACCGTCACAGATATTAAAACTGACCTGCACCTTTGCAACTCAAATTTGACTTAAACTTTATCAGATAAAATTTACTGTGTGTAAAAAGTGTTATTCAAAAACAGTTCTTCATTTTCTACATTTTCAGAGGGTTTTTATGTCCAAGACTTTATTTCAGTTAACAATTCAGAATGTTAATTCAGAATGACAAAACTTTATGATTGCCTGTCAGAAAACACATACTCCAATAGTTTATTAACCCACCTTCCATCTCTCTGTGCACCCTTTTGAAATAACTCTTTCCTCTAGCCCCTTTCACATTTAAAAAAAAAAATCATTGGATAAGAGGCATGGAAGGATAAAGAGAATGTGTAATGTTTGTAATTTTATTCATTGGTTTATACAGAATTCAGAAGGAAATTTGTACAACTACAGAAATTTTTCATTATAGCTAAATTCAATTGCCCTTATTTTAACTAAAACCATCAGAAAGTCCAATAAACAGTCATCACAGCAGAAATGAAAATAAAATGAACAGTTTTCAATGTGGTATTAAATAGTTTAATTCAGGCCAAAAAAAACTTTTTAGTGAATTATCTTGGTAAAAGAAAAATATGAGTTGTATCTGTTTTCTTGAGTTGCAAGAAAATAGGGGGAAATTGGAGAGATAAGAAACTAATTAATTGTGACTTATTTGTCACAATTCTAAACAATGTTATAAAATCTTTCTTCAAAATGATGTCATTGAAAGACCAGAAATACCCAAATTTGGGTCACTTTCAAGGAGTTTAAAATATTTTGAAAACTATTTTTACAGAGAAACAACCTCTTAGTGACACCAGAGCTTCTTGTCCTATTTCAGTAGTGCCCACACTTGGCTGCACAACCTACTCATGTTATTTAATAAAGCAGAATTCAAAACTCCAGGAGTGGAAAAAGTTTGAAAGACATCAGTGCACATGAACGAGACTAGTTCTATGCCAAAAGTACAGGATCATGCTAAAGAGATAATAAACAAATAAAAAAGGTAATATGGAACAATTTCCTAAATATCTAGCAATATTATATTTAAGTGCTGGTACTTTTTGAAGATTTAGATAAATTGCACTTTCAAAAAATAAACTATTAAATCTAACTTGCTTAAGCCATTTATTATCTCAGAGATCAACCATACTGACCGCTAAATGCAGCTGGGCATTCATGCCAGTGTCCTGTGGTAAACCAAATGATTTCAGGCAAGAAGAAAACCACAAGTAAATGTATCTGCAATTATTATTTTCTAGACTCCATTATGTCATGTTTATTCTTACTAGTCTTTCCTATCGATTATTCAAACTGTGATTATTTCAGGATTCTGCTTGGAAAACAAAAAAAAATTGGTGTAGAGATTTTAGGACTGTTTAGATAAAGCTTGTAAAAATTATTCTTCCAGATTATTTTCTGGTTGCTGGGATTATGAATGATTTTATTTACACAATTTCTCAGTTGTTGTGGACTGCTCTGCCTGGTTCTAGGAATTATAACTCTACCCCCTGTGGCTAAGAAGGAGTCAGGGACCTCTGGAATGCGAGCCGCAGGAGACAAAGCTTGTCTCTAGTAGCAAATGTTGCCTCAGTTTCCTCTCCCTTACCCCAAAGCTTGGTCAGAAGTCACTGATGGGTAAGACCCCTCACAGTGGGGGGCAACCTAGGCCAGACACAATCACTTGAAAGGCCATCATGGAAGGACTGCGGGGAGGTGGTGCATTGCAACAAAGAGCAATGGACTCTCACCCCAGGGCTTTGACATAGCCCGAGTCCCCATGTTCTCTGGGAGAAGTGCTTCCTGGCTCTAATCCCCTTAAACCTGAGTACCTGATGGGGAGGGGTGCAGCTGCTTGCCTTGCTAGAGCATGTCCTGGGGAAAAATCTGGCATCACAAAGACTTCCTGATAAACCTGTGAAATCTGCTCTGCTAAGAGTGCTTTCATTCATATGTTAAGGATTCGAGCAGGAAACCCTAAAACTTTGTTCCCGACAGACTCTGACTCAGACTAAGCCCTCAGATTTCTTTGATCCTTGCCGCCTTGTATTACTGTGTATTACATCCCAATAAAAGCCCTTGGAGAAAGGGGCTCAATGCCTTTTTCCCCTGAGAAACTGGCCACTGCTCAAGGCCTTTTTCCTCTGGGAAAATGGACACCTCTCCTCCCCAAGCAGATCACATCATGTCTCAGTCATGTTTACTCTCATCTGTGGCACACGGAGGGAATTGCGAGGAAAGTTGCCCCCACACTCAGTGTTTTCCTAATTTCATAATGTATATGAATTATTGTCATAACTAGATAAAAATTAAAAATTATACCAAATGGGAATTGTGAGTGATATGAACATTGTTATAATGATAAAGATATTAGTATCAGTAGATTTACTCAGGTGACAAGATAATTCATCAAGTTGATGACTTGTGTATTTTCACTTCTGTGAAATTCCAGTGAAATCCAGTCAGGTTCCTCTGCCTCAAGAGCAGCCAGCTTTCCTACTTTTCTCTCAAGCTGAAATTTTAGTTCATCGAGTATAAAGGCTGAGAGTTTGAAGGAAAATGGAAGGGAGGAAAATGTCTACGCAGGGTGAGAGAATGAGCCAAAGGCGGTGCGGCAGATCTAAGGAAGCAAGGTTCTTAAGACCCAGGTGTTTCTCAGAATGCTAGAGCTGAGAACACTCAGTAAAGAGAAATCATTTGTGCATCTGAATTAGTGAAACATGATATATATGTATACCCTACATTATTTTCTCTTCTGAATTATGAGTTAAAGTGTATAACATATGTTTATAGTCTGTGGAAGAATACTTCATACAGTAAATGATATAGATTTTTGCACTAAGATCCTCAAAGATATTACTTAAAAATAATGCTGATTGCTGAGTCTAAACTTATTAAATCACCATTTCTTAGACCCAGAAAGCTATCATTTAAATAAGCTTCTGAAGTAATTTTAAGCACAGTAAAGTCTGAAAACTATTGTTATAAATGCATAAATTAATATTTATTAAAGACATCATCTCATCACACACCTAATTTTAATACTAGCGGCAACTCTTACATACGTTACTCAATCTAAAAGGATGTCTTCTCTGGTCCACAATAAGATGGGAAATAAAGCTAATTCAGTGACTATGTACATAATGGAGAGAGCACCCTCTCTCTTTTCTCATTCTTGACCCATTGGGGAACTGACTACTGCGAGCAGAAGAATAATAAACCCATATGTTACCCCCTTGCCTTACATTAATTTACTCCAGTATAATGTAAAGAAAGTAAATGTGATATATTGTCTTCCAAATGTGCTTTTTGTAGAAGTTACTCGCAAAGGACAAATGCTTGAGAAAGTCACAGCAGTTAGCATTATTTCTTATTGACCCAGAACCCTGTGGGTATGCTTTTGGACTTGAGGAGAACAACAGAGGTGTGAGTGAGAACAGTTCGGTATCTACACGATAAGCAAAGTATTCTATAGAGATTATGCATATTTAATATGAATCAGGACCATAATGACCCGAAATTATCATTTTTTCAGGTGTGGGTCTATGTGCACATAAACATTTTACATGAATTATGCACGACCAAAAAGACATCTTCAATGTGACCTAGAGGAGAGGCCCCAGAAGGTACTGAAGGATCAAAATATGACCTGATTTAAAGCTGGAGGATCAAAATCTGACCCAGTCTGTGAGCTGCCCCTAAACTCCACATCCCATTACAGCAGTCTCACACTCTCCCTCACACAAGTTGTTTTCAACAGAGAAACTGAGACCCGCGGTCTTTACTCCGGTACTTTTATTGAATCCCTCAGGTTGTACCAACGGAGAGGAAGAACAGACTCACAAATGGGACTAGAGTCTGCAGTTGTCAGTGGAGTTTTCTAAGTGGGGAGGTTAGTACTGCGTTAGCACAAGTGCAAGTGCTTCTCGGGAGATGGAGAAAAAGGCTTTGACGTAGGAAGCATGACTCAGGTCTGGGATCTGCTCATGGGGGAATGGATTCCTCTGAAAATGTCTTGGTTGATTAATTCACGATAGCACGAACGTTTTCTTATAGTCATCATGAAAGGAAAGACATGTATTTTCCTATTATCACAGAGTATAGATGCTATTAGGAATTTCTAATTGCTGACAATTGACCTTGGTATCTGGTGTGAACTTTCACAAAAAATGCTAAATTCACCATAATTGAAGCAACACATATTGATCCCTTGCTATTTTAATTTTGTTTAAAGAGGAACCACCCGTTGATTGACCCCTATCACAAACGAGGTGACCAAGTTATGATGCCTTTTTCACGACCCATTGTTTCGGCTCAAGAGAAAGGAATCATAGTGGCAAAAATCCCTTGTACCTGCCACCAACAGTCACCTGACTGTAGGCTGAACCCACCACAGGAGCCCAGACCTGCTCATAGCTTTAGAAAAGAGAGAGGAAGAGGAGGAGTCATTTTAATTTGGACAGAGGGCTAACACACGTCAGGACAGAACCTGAATGTGTTTAATACATTTGGCTGTAAATAATAAAGAAGCATGGTACATCAGTCTCTGCCTCCGTGTAAACTGTGTTTGTTTTAGGAGAACCACAGCTAAAGTTATTTAATGTCTGAGATTGGCTTTAAAATACTCCAGTGGGGTGGGGTTGGGGTAGGGGGAGGCAGTTTGGAATTGATTTTAAAAGATAAGCCAATCCTTTAAAATTATTTGAGTGAGTGAACAGAATACATGAGGGTTTGTTATGTCACTGTCTCTCCCTCTATAGGTTTGAAGATCATGTAATAAAAAATTGGTGTGTTCTATCCCAGGAAAGGTGCCAACTCTGCTTTTGGCCAGCTCAAACAATGCCCCTCTAAAAGCTATTTTCTCTCCACACTGAACTGTGCAAGAAGCCATATTCAGTGTGCAAGTTCAGTGATTTTTTTCTATGTTTAAATTTCCTAGTGACTACCATTTCTCAGTAAATATATAGTCTTCAATCAGGAATAGCAAGATACAGCAAAGTAAAGATTGATCTTTTGTATGTGTACATTTCTGTTGAAAACATTGTAACATTCCCCGGAATGGGCAATGATCCTGAAACTTTAGACCATAATCAGCTGAAGTTGCAGTGAGTGCCAGTCCATTTTAGAAGAGGGAGACTTGGGAAAAAACACTAACTCGATTTGCTTTCAATTAATCTAGTTGGCTGAAGATAAAACTGCTTTTGTTCCCGAATGTAGCAGGGGAGAATGATCTTTACAGTACCTGTGGTGTGTCTGCATGTGTCTATGTTGAATGGAAAGTTACTGTCTCTTCTAGGAAAGGACTGATTTGTATTCCGACAGTACGTTATTCCTCCATTTGTATTCAAATGTCTTTTCTCAGATAAATACGGTTTGATTGTACTGTGTCAGGTCCCTGGAATAGGCTAATTCATTGAGACTGAAAGGAGAAGTAGCTGGGGGCTGGAGAGACAAGAGAATGGAAGTTACTGTTTAACATGTACAGAGTTTTGGGGGGAGATGATGAAAAAGTTATCAAAGTGGATAGTCCTGATGGTTGCACAACATTGTGAGTATACTTAATGCAAATGAACTGTACACTTAAAATGCTAAAATGGTGAGTTTTAAAATTATTAGAATGTTAAATTTAAAAAAATGAAATTGCTGTATTACAATGGAAAATGTCTTTTCTTTATGAAGTGATGGTACCTGGTGGCATAACAAAATATTTCTGATGTTTATTTTTACACTGTTTCTCATAATAGTTTTGGAATTGTTCTCCAAAAATAAGAAAATCTAAGGATCATTGGTTTTTAAAAATATTCATCTTGTGTATTTCCATCTCTTTATCTCCTTTCTCTAATCATCTGCTTCTCTAATTATTTTTACTTCTGCAATTATTTTCTACTCTATTCCATTAAGCTTAATTATACTGAGCAATTTATTTACTGTATATATTGTTCTTATTCTTTTTCATCATTATTGACTGTGGACCCCTTGTAAGACTCCTGGGGGCACACAATAAACTTGTGCAACACACAGATATAGAATATGTAGAAGTCATAACTTTACCTTTCATTTTATAATAACAAAGAAGGATGGAGTAAAATAAAGACACGTATTTTTAACAATGAGATATGTTTACTGATGGTGACTATGTCTATGAAAACAGAAGCTGCGCTTTAACCATGAGAATTTAATAGAGAGAATTGGTTAAAGAGGTATTGGTGAGCTCAAACGAATTTTAATAGACATAGCAATAGTAAAGGGAGGAAGCAGCTACCAGCTACGTTGTCAAGTTAGAGGGAGTTCTGAGTCTGAGAGACTCAGAACCTAGAGGCTTGAAGAGGGATTTCTGCAGAGCTCCTGGTCCTCTCAGAATGGGAGGAGGGCTCAGCAGAGCAAAAACCGAGGCCTTGGAATGGAAGTTGCTGCCTGGCTGATGCTGGTACCTCAGCAACTCAGAGCTGTGCTGAGATGAGCCCAGATCTCCAAGGGGAAACTTCTACTGAGCTACAACTGGTTTCTCTAAGGGAAAATGTGTTTTTCAAAGGCTGGAAACACAAACTAAGTGCTGTTCCCAGAGTGAGTAACTGTTGCCGGGGCAGGACTATCGGGAACCGCACAGGCATCACAGAGCAAAGATCAATAGCCAGCAGGCGAATCTCTTCCGCAGTTCACCACCGGTACACAGTCTTATCAGATCATATGTTAGAATCCCCTATAATGGCAATAGCAGCTTCCTGCGTTCACCAGAAGTGTTCAATGATCTTATTTACACACAGAGCTGTTCTCATCCGCTCTCTAATCACAAAATCCAATTGGTCAGAGAAACCATCACAGGATATTGTTAATAACTCCCTATATTCAAGCCTGGTCCCACCTGAATAGTCTGTAATCTAAAAACTAACTGATAAAGTTAACTACACATGACAATTCTTAATAACATAATACAGATGAGATAGGGGTGAGAGACAAAGTAGTGCGCGTGTGCACACAGTGCTGGGGAAAACACGCATAGCAGCTATGGGACTTGTTTTTGTAATCAGTCATGAAGCCACAGTTGATACAGGCCCTTCTGAATCAAGTTTGCTGATTTCTGTAGTGTAAATACTTCCAAAGACTGATTTCAAGGCGATGTCACTGAAGGCCGAGTTGAGAAGTAACCCGTACAACCAGTGCTGGGGGGACCCTGTGCCTCTGCTCCAGTGAAGCGGGGCTTTTAGAGGATCAGATGGTAGAGCAGCGCCTGCCACTTTGCAGTCTTCCTGTTCGCCGAGCAAGGGGCAAAGAAGATGCTGTACTGGCCAGGGTGATAGATTATAACCAACAAGGGTAAACTGTGCTTGTTGCTGTACAGTGTGGGGGGAAATATCTAGAACCTCCGGGAGTCTCTAGCATCTCCTCTTATGATTTCCATGAAGTAATTGAAAATTAGAGCAAAGCAAATATATGAACAAGTAAACAAGTAGGTGAACAAACAGACGAATGCGGCTGGTCCACTCATGATGCAGACCCTTCAGGAATCAGCATTTAAATGTCTCCACACTGGTGATGATTTCCCTGGTCAATCTTTATTTTCCCATGTCCCTCGCTATGGTTTGGGAAGCCTCTAGTTATCCATTTAAATGTTCTTCCTCTATCAAATTAATCTAGAACGAATGACCGTTCTATCCCATATTTTTTCCTCATAAATGACATTATAGAGATGGATGAAGCAGAAAGAAACAAAAAAAAAAGAAAAAGTTAATATTTGTTGATTAGTCTTTGAAATTAATGCAAAGGTTTCCTAATACCCAGGATCCTTAGAGAAGGATGAGAGGAACATTTGTCAGAAAGCAGTGAAATACAATATTGTTTTAAGAGTCTATTAGTCATTTCTAAAATTACTTTTAATGCTATAATATTGTAATTCTATGCACAGTTAGGTAGTAACTAAGGAGTGGGCGTTCTGAACCATTATGAAATTGCTATTAAATTATCTAAAATGTGATAGAAGAATAGCTGTAATCACATCGATAGTTTATATTAGCACTTTAAAATACTTCAAGGTATAATTTCCTCATAAAACATTCACTAGAGAAACATTATTGTATAAATATGTCCACTCTTCTAATTATTTCCAAATGATATAAAAATTATCAATCAACATATATTCAATATGCATAGACTATTTTATATATTCAAGTCCCTATGCTGTGTATGTACTCGGAGACATACAAAAGAATATCATTTACACACCCCCTTGTTTTACAGAGAACTTCGGAGCCATCCTCTTCCATTTACTCTGTCAGCCTGTAACCATAGGTTCTGAGTTCAAAACGTGTCTCAAATTTATCTGCTCCTCCTCACCTGCATTGCAGTCACACTGGCTAAGCAATGACCTCGTCACACAGAACGCCCCTCACTCCTGCTCTGCGTTTCCTCCTCCTCCTCACCACCAATCCAGTTTATATTCAACACACACAGTATGCTTTTAAAACATACATGAGAACATGTTAATTACCTGCTATAAAACTTTCAGGGCTTCTACTTTCTTTTATGATAAAACCCAATGCCTTTGGCCAGCAAAGCTCTCCTAGACAGGGTTCCTGCCTGCTTCTGAAGCCTTGTCCGGTACACAATGCACCCCTTCCCTCAGCTGTCCTGCCCTTCCATCTCTACCCCGCTCTGGGTTGAGCATTGTGGCATCTGCTGTTCTCTCTCTCAAGTAAACTCCTCCCACTTGCTTTTATAAAATCTCTATATTTTGAAATAATTTCTAGTTTATATAAAAGCTGCCAGATAATATTAGGGCCTCTCATATACCCTTTGTCCAGATTAAAACACTTGCTTTTATAAGCACAGAAAGATCATCACAATCAGGAAATTACTATTGACCAAATTTTCATTAAGGATTACCATCTAATCCACAAAATCCATTGACTGTTATAATAATATGGTATAAGAACTAAGCTTCCAGAATTTTACAATGCACTTAATTAATATGTCTCATTAGCCCTTTTTAAGTTGGAAGAGTTCCTCGGGCTCTCCTTGTAGTTCACGTTTTCGACAGGTTTAAAGACTATAGAACAGCTACCAGTTTCCTCATTACACTGCACTAAGAACTACACCATGGCTGGCTGTCATTTCACTGGTGATGTTAACCTTCATCATTTGGTTTAGGCAGTGCATGCATTGCAAAATTAATGTATGGGTGAATAATAACTTAAAAGTTTTTGATGGAATATACTTTGGTAATCTTTAAATATTCTTTTCTGCATTAATTTTTGCATCCATTTATGATGCTTGCATAAATCATCAATATGAAAGTGCCAAATACTGATTTTCCACTTCAGCATTCCTTTTACATATATTAGTCAACATTCTCCTTAAAGTAGAATTTGTTGTCTATTCAATTTAATGTATAATTTTTATTTATTTTTGTATATTTGGATTTCGAATTTCTGTTTTATTCAAAGTGTTAACGGTTGTTACTATCATTATATATTTGATGTTCAAATTCTCCCACATTTGGTCAATGGAAGCCTCTTCAAAGTTGTTGTTTGAAGCCTCTTCAAAAGTATCCTTTTGACACACCTCCATCATTCTCTGAGCGCTTCCTTATTCCCCGCCTAAGGAGTTGGCCCAAGGTCATCTTGTATTTTTCTTGTCCAAGCCCTGGAGACAGCCACTTCTTCAAGAAGCCCTGGTTCATTTTAGTTGGTTCATTTTAGTGGGGAATAGTATTTGGAAACCAAGCTCACAGCGCCAGTTGTGCTAACTGGTACATCATTCATGACTCACTGGCTGGTCAGTGGAGAGAGTTGGAAAATACATATGGATGTGCATACATAGACACATGCATTTATATCTATTTCTATACCTATTTATCTACAATTTATTTTAAAAATCAAGTTCACTTTGCTAACTCTAATTCTGGTCTCCCCATTCTGTTTGTAACTCCATTTATTAACCGTGAGAAACTATTTTCTCATTATTCTCAATTTATTTGCTTATTTTCTCTGCCCCCCCTAAATTATATGTATCAATATCCCAGCAGTCTTGGGAAAAGCTCACTACCTATAAAGAGGGGAAAAAAGAGGAAAAGAGAGAGAAAAGGAGGATACCTCACCATATCTTTTAACTACTTCCATTCATTATTTTTTAAATATATTTTATTGATTATGCCATTACAGTTGTCCTATTTTTCCTCTGGTGAACACCTAAGACTCCGCCCCTCATATGTAAAAGGCGCGAACAGACCAAAACATTATGGCTCCTTTTCATTCTTGAATCCTAGCTCAAATGCTTTACATCCTTTAATATGGAGCCTTTTTATAGTGACACATGGGTCACTCTGTGTGCCACACAGGTCATAAGTTAAAATATAAGGTTGGTGACCAAGTTTAAAAACTGTGTGTTAAATTTTAATTTTCTATTTAATCAAACTGGTTAAGATCTCAGGTTCCTGGAGAACTGATTCTGCCACTTCCTAGCTTGTGAACTAGGTCCACAGATTTTAATCATCAAGTATAAAAAAGGCCTCATTAATACTGAGAGATCTAACTCATATGGATGTTATGAAGAATAAATGAGATCAGAAATGTAAAGTTCTTGCTGTGAACTTTACTTTGCATAGAGTAAGCACTTGGTTAAAAATGTTAGTTGTTGCTGAAATATATTTTGGGTAGTATTGTTGATATGAAGTTAAATGTATATTAATACCAGCATTTACATTTCTCAGATTTAAGTCCTTCAACAATTTGTGTATCTCCCAAATCAGGATCATGTACTGTAAAAATATTATTAAACTATATAGATTTTTCTTTAAAAAATTATGAATTTCTACCAATGAAAAATATTGAATGCTTGTGATATTATACAAAATAGAGTAAATATATTTATATTTTAGATTATCTATTACAAAGAGGTACGATTTATTTTCAAAGATTATTAATGGCATTATAAACACACTAACACACAGTAAATATCTATACAAAAATGGAAAATTGGCTAATATACTTTAACTACTCATATTTTAACAAGAGAAAAGTGTTTTCAAAATATTTTGCTAATGTCCAGAATGTTAACTGGGATAATAATATATTATGTTAAGTTTTATAATTTTTTTTGTTTAAGAAAGTAAGATTTGTAATAATTGCTTGTATTTTGTTTTTAAGAATTATGTTGATCTTTTTATATTTTAGACAGGTTTTACTTCTACATAGAAATATTTTTAAAGTTACATTATAATAAAAGTATAAAATATAAAGCTTTAAGCTATAAAAACAAAATTTTTACATAAATAGACAACATCCAGATCCAAAGAAACTATTGTTGTCACTTTACTTGGTCATCACGTAATTGAAAAAAAACTTGAAAAGCTTTTATTGATATCAAAATGTGCTACTGCCCTCTTATGGAAGGTACTTGAATGACAGTGTTTTTTACAGATCTCTTGGAAAGAATAAATGTTAAATAAAATAATTCATTAAATTGTATTCTGTCCACTGTTGGTTTTACTTTTTGTTAGTTAACTTCCTTAATACAAGACAAAATTTAAGAATCTTTTATTTGTATAATTTTTTCTCCTTAAATTAACCAACATAATATTTCTACAAGTTTATTTCTTTTTTCTTAAATTTATTTATTTTTCAAGTACAGTTTTCTGTCTATTACTCCCACCCCATTCCACCCCCCCGTGGTTCCCCCTCCCTCCCATTTCCACCCTTCTCAATTGTTGTCCGTGTGTCCTTTATTTCTCACAGTGTTCTTTCAATTTGAATCATAATTAGAGTAGTATATATAATGAAAAACTGAAATATTACAGTCAAGCATTTAATGTTGATGCTTGGTAAAAATATTTATTTTAATGTTTAAGCCATGGATGGTTACCATGCTGGTTAATACATATGAAAAAAAACTGAATAAAATAAGAAAATGTGGAACCAATAGTTACTCTATGATATGTAGTATTTGATATACATCGCTCTAGGAACAAACCATTCTACGTATATTTAACCCAGTGTGCTCTCACGTCAACCATATAAGGTAGGTACCATTATCATCCCTAACATGGAGGCAAGGAAAAGAAGGCGTGGAGAGGCACACAGATTACTCACTGTCACTTGGATGCTACGTTGCAGAGCGGCTTTGAACCCAGGCTTCCTGGTTCCATTTCTCAGTCCAAAAGGTTACCGGCGCTCTTTGTTTAAGATAATTTATAAAGGCATCTGATATATTGATCTATGATTCCTTAAAGGAACCCAAGTATTGTCAGCTCATCTCTTGTTAGACCATTTTAATGAATTTTAACAAATTGGATTGGTAAGCTAGTTTGGTCCTATTTAAAGAGCGTGGGCATCAGACATGGCATTGTTCATTCTCTTCTAATGACTCTTCCATCTTCAATTACACCTTCTCTCCTATTTCTCCTTCTTACTTGCCCCCCCACCCCCACCAAAAAAGTTGTATGAACATTCTGTGCCAAGCACTACCTAAGTCCTGGAGATACAATTCTAAATAAACAAAACATCTGACCTTTGGGAGTTTATAGGCAAATGTGAGGAACAAAGAATTTGAATATAGAGAATGAGTGCCGGCCCAGGTGTGATCAGGGCACATACGCAGGGCAATCAGCCCCACAAAGGAACTACCATGTAAACTGAGAACTGGACAATGTGTTGATTTTAGCCAAAGATAAAGAAAGAGGTGGGGAGGAATGGAGGTCAACCGGAACAGGATGTGCAAAGAAGTGGATTAGAATGAATTTAAGATTTAAAGAGGTGGTTTAAATTTAAGATTTAAAGGCAGTACTTGCACATTGCTGGCAAGGAGAATATGCTACGAAAGAGATGAGCCAGTAAGGCAGCAACTTGCTGTGAAGAACCAGGCCTACCACTGTAAACAGTTTGAGCTTTATCCTAAGGGAAATGCAGAGCCTTAGAAGGATTTTTAAGAAAATGGTTAAGACCATAATTACACTTTTACATGTTCCAGGTATTTGCATTTTTCTCTAGAAATTAAAGAAAATAGTGAAATCTATAATTTATTATTTCACCAAGTGATGTGGATACCGGCCCACAGTGTCTGTGTCATTATGGATGAAATGAGACATTCACACAGGCTACTACTGAGTCCGGTGGAGGAAAAGGGACAGCATGGCTTTTCTTTCTCTCAAGGGGAGCAAGAGCCGCAGCCCTTGCCGTGACCGACCTTTTTGGGTTTTGTTGGGAACAAGAACAATGGCCTCAGCCCCAAGGAGCCTGAAACCCTAGCAGAGACCCTGTAAGTTGATTGCCATCTGTTTACTTTCAAAATTTCCCTTTCAGTTGAGTCAGACCCCACCCTTTTTCTCTCGTGTGGACCCTGTAAGCCAATAATCTGCCTCTGTGCAAAAACGCCTGCTTGATGACCTGTATATAAGGACTTAGCTGTAAGCTCTAGGCGCGAATCCCAGACAAGCCCCCAGTGGGCACAGTGTCTCTGGAGGGATCGCCCCTTCGCAGGTTAAACTTGGCCAATAAATTAACATCTTTGAATCCCTGAAAGTCTCCGACATTTGTTCTCGTGGCTGGTGGATCTAACAGGTTTCTCCACACATTACATGATGGTCCTCATTGACTTTGCACAGATTCTCTTTAGGTGGTTACACCTTTTACAGAAAACAAAGGAGCCAATGCCGCTAATCACATCACAGAAGAGGGATATTTGCAAATGAAAAGGCAAAAGTGGTAGAACCAGTTACACTCCTCCTTGGAAGGTTTAGCATGGATTTTAGGAAGTTATTTTGCAGTAAATGTTTGCCACAAAGCTGGGTGAAGGAGTTTTTAGCAAAATGCAAGACTCAAAGTGGCCCAGGCACACCGCAGGCCTGATTCCCCACGGGAGAACCTATCCGTGGGCGTGGGTCCTGTGCATCTCCGAGTGGGAGCTGGGACCACGCCACACAGAACGGTCTCCTGAAACCAAGGAAGCCGAACATAAATGAATACAGCTGCAATGTCCTCTATACTGGGTTGAATTGTGTCCTTCCAAAAAACATGTCGAAGTCCTAACCCCTGGAACCTATGCATATGCTACATTTTTTGGAAATAGGGTTTTTGTAGATCAAATAAAGATAAGGTCATACTGGATCAGGGTGCACCCTAAGCCAAGACTGCTGCCCTTATGAGAAAAGAGGAGACACAATGTGACTTGAATGCAGAGATTGGTGTGATGCAGCTACAGGTCAAGGAACACCAAAGATTGCCCACCAGCACCAGAACTTAGAAAGAAGCATGGAACCCTCTCTCCTCGAGAACCTTCAGAGGGAGCATGACATGATTTCAGACTTCTGGCCTCCAGAACAGTGAGAGAACAGATTCCTGGTTTTATTAAGCCATGCAGTCTGGGGTACCTTATTACGGCAGCGCCTGACAACAGAAAACACCCTCCCTCCTTCCTTCTACAGGATTTCATACCAGGAGTGCTCCAGGACACTACAGAATTTACCAAGTGATAGGTGCTCTTTGTTTAGGAGGAAAGACCTTCATTTTATTTTGCAAGACATTTTTTACCTATGTTCTTCTCTCTGAATTGTCTATACGATTATGTGTATAGGTAAATCCAGTTGTCAAAATGCCCAAAACGTTTCATAAATTAAGTCACATGCCTTCTTATTTTCCTGCTGAGATAACAGTGCATCAAGAAATGCTCCCTGGGCGGATAATTGACTCCTAAGAGTTGATATGAACGCCATGATGGTAGTAAGAATAAATGAGATATTATGTGAGATGTGATTGTAAAATGGCAGATTTTGTAATCTACCTGGTAGCAGATTCTAACAGGTGTGTGTTCTTTCATCAGCATTGACGTCTTAGTTTTTTAACAAGAAGTTTGAGTAAATTTAGACATGTAACCTAGTCCTCAACATTCCCTCACACTCTCTAGATTCTCAAAGTTATTTAACGTAAAGGCTCTGGGTTTGTCATCATATATTGGGTTGGCCAAAAAGCTTGGTTTTTGTTTTGGTTTTGTTATTTTTTTTTCCTGTATGACAGCTCTAGTAGTGCTTAGTTGTCTTAACTGGATTTGAAACAATTTTGTTAGATTGTATTGTGCCAGCTGTCATATCAACATTCGTTTTTTAAAAACTTATCAAAATTTGTGAATTTTTGTGTAGAATTTTTAGTATTGAAGATCAAAAAAATACTAAACGTTTTCAGCATATTATGCTTTACTATTCTGAGAAAGGAAAAAAATGCAACTGAAACACACACACACAAAAGGTTTGTGCAGCGTATGGAGAAGGTGCTGTTGAATTGATTGAACGTGTCAAAAGTAGCTAGTGAAGTTTTGTGCAGGAGATGTCTTGCTGGGTGATGCTCTACAGTCCAGTGGACCAGTTGAAGTTGATAGCAATCAAATTGAGACATTAATTGAGAACAATCAATGTTATACCACAAGGAAGATAGCCAACATATTCATAATATCGAAATCAATAGCGTTATTGGCAATAATGAAAAATGTATCTCACATTTTTATGAAAAGAAACTGAAACAGACTTCTTGGCCACCCCAACATTATACACCTTGCTTTGCATACCTGTACTGCCATCTTGGCTATATTATGCTTATAGTGGTTAAAGAGGGTCTGCAGTGTTCTGGTTCCTTTAAGCCAATAGGAGAAACCATTGCTACCTCCATACGAGGGCGATTTTGATATTTCTGTTCACAAAGTTCTGGTCCCTAAGATTTCATTCTTTCCTTTGTTTCTTAGTTCCCATTTCTTCCCTGGCTCTCTGACTATTGACTTTGGGGCTGCATCTTCTGTCTTTACCCTTACATTCATTGGTTAGACCCCATACCATATTTAGCTTTTCTGATTTGGCTGTATTTTACATGTGGCATGGACTTAGGAAATGTATTTGGAATGGAACAAAAGCATATAATGTCTTGGCCATTTATAAATCAAGAGACTTAATTTGTCTAGGTATCTCACAGCTAGTCTTACATATAGAAAAAAATAGGGAAATTCTTATATGTGGTTTGATTTTTACGAATTTTGGAAAGCTCCAAGCTGGTGAACAATCACCTTCAGCTTTTGAGGATGCCTGAATATAATTACTACTTAATATGGACCAGCAACTGTGCTGAAATTTTTAAATAATTTTTGTTTATTTATTTTTTTAGATTTTATTTATTTATCTTTAGAGGGGAAGGGAAAGAGAGAGGGAGAGAAATATCAGTGTATGGTTGTGTCTCGTGCATCCCCTGCTGGGAACTGTCCTGCAACCCAGGCATGTTCTCTGACTTGGGAATCAAACCTTGATCCTTTAGTTTGCAGGCCTGTGCTCAATCCACTGAGCTACATCAGCCAGGGCTGAACATTTTATCTCATTATTTCTTCAATTCTCTTAATAGCTATAGGTGATAGATAGCATTAATAATTTTACTTTACAGATAAGGACACTGAGGTTCAGATTGGCTTGATAAATTGTCCACACGTACACAGTAATAAATGGGAGAGCTCATATTCAGAAAAATATAAATCGAAATTCAGGATCAAAGTGTTCTTATTTTATACACATTGTATATAAATGAAATAAGAACATTTGCATATAGCCTTTTGTAAATTTGGAATTCATTTTTATTGAAATGTTACCCAACCTAGAAACTGAAAAAAGCAAAGCTGCTTTCAGTCAAATCGATGGAGGTGGAGTGGAGTAGAAGAGTAGAAGCGTTTTCCACTGTGTCCCCCACACTAGGCCCTGTGCACTGAGGGTGGGACTGATCTGAGGTCCCTGTCTACCAAACGGTGACCGCCCTAAAACTTTACCTAGTCATTTACCTCTTAACTAATGGATATGGATTAGGAGAAGAGGACGGAAAAGACAAGCAGTACAATGCAGCCTGAAAGTGGGCAAGAAGAGAGGAAAGAGCTGAGGGAAAATAATTGACTTAAAGTTCGGGCTACCCACATAAAATCTATAAACATCCAGCTAAAATGGTATTAATAAGAATTAGGGATGCAATATGTAACTTCTCTATATCTAGCTGTCCAGACCTCAATATTAGAACTCTCAAATGAAATAACCATATTTCATTGCTTCAAAAATTTAGACTATGATTTTCAGTAGCTGAGTCTCTAGATTTTCAAATCCATATTACCTAACACATACTATGCTTCTTAAAACATGAATAACAAGTGAGAGCTATTTTTCTAGACTTCCTACAGCTTATGCTCAGCAGTAACACTCCCTCAGTTTGTTCCTTGTACTTTTTAAGATGAGGCTAGCTACATTCTAAGGGATATGTCCTAGTATTTCCTTTGTGAGAAACCATCTAGACAAATCTGAAACCTTGACAGCACAAGCCCAAAGTCAGCCTGGAGGGCTAATCAATAAGAGCAGGCAGGGTTGCTGAGCCTGGCTGTGCAGGGAAGGCTATCACAGCAGGGGAAGGAGAAGCAAGCGCCCACGGTCTGGCCCTCTGTCAGGTGCACACAAGTAAGCTCTTTTGCAGCAAATACTTCCCCATTTTCTCTAAACAGAGTAGAACTGACTGCTTTCTCTTTCACTAATGGATATACAAGCAATACGTTATTCTATTAAAAGACAAAGACTCATAAGCATATAAATTTCTCTTCAGTTACCTAAGTAAGACAAAGATTTAGAATTCTATTCAGACTGTTGTGAAATAATAATCTTTATTTTCAGCCCTAGCTGGTGTAGCTCAGTGGATTGAGCATAGGCCTGCGAACCACACGATAGCGGTTCGATTCCCAGTCAGGGCACATGCCTGGGTTGCAGGCCAGTTCCCGGCAGGGGACCCACAAGAGGCAACCATACATTGATATTTCTCTCCTTCTTTCCTTCCCTTCCCCTCTAAAGATAAATAAATAAAATCTTAAAAAAAATAATCTTTATTTTCACTCAGAAATGCATGATTTAATGCAAAAATATTTTCTCCCTATTTTAAAAACATCCTTTATTAAAGCTTTAACATTACCTGAAATGAGTCTGTCATGAAAAAGAAATACTTATGTCTTAATCATATACGATTGAATTCCTATGAAACTACTTGTGAACTGTCAAGTATTTTTTCATTTCACTTATGTGTGGCAAATCAAGGAAAAATCTCTATATTTATCATAAAAGAGTACTTGCCACATGAAAATACCCAAAAGAGTGTTGTTTCTATCCATCAACCCCATCTTAGAGATGTTTTAATCATTCTACCTGAAAATAGAGAACTAGTTACAACAGTGTTATTTAAATAAGTTAGAAATCTGAAAAATTTAAGTCTTTGAAAAATTGAAGTTTAGGATGTGGTCTACTACTGTGTTTTCTAAAGGAAAACAAAAAGGTCCCACAAGGTAGTGACAAAAATTTATATTGTTTTGGTTACAGTAATTCATCTGTAAAATTCAACAGGAAGATAACTTAATTTACTTGTTCGAATTGTGATTTGTTTAAATAGAAATATTTTATGAAGATGTAAGAAAAATCAAAGTGAAAACGTTTTAGATGAGAAAATGCTCTCTATACTATATGGATATGATGACTACAAGTTGAAAGTCAAAATAAAATAGATAACTTTTATATGATAAGGAAGTGCATATTATGTAAATAATTAGATTTAGTTCATTGAATCAAAGTCCTAGAATCAGTTTATTACCGTCCAAGTTTGGCTAAAAAAATGGGGAGGAGTAGATGTCCGTCTGTCACGTGGCTCATTGGTTGGTATTCTACATCGCCACTGCTTCCTTCATATAGCAACTCAAAAAATTTGAGATGATTAAACCTCTTATACAATGATTTACAATTATTAAAAAAGCTTCATTAAAATAATTCTACCCAAAGGTATATTAAGAAAGCATACAACAAATAAACTTCTACTGGCTTCCTTTCGCAGAGATTGGACCAGCCATAGCCCCTCTTGCTAGAAAGGCTGTCTTCATTGTTCAATTCTACTAGTTATTGATCTAACTGACCTCAAATTTCTTATTTTGATCATTTTAATATTTTCTCAAAATAAAGCAGACCTTAAAATGAAGGGAGCAAAGGGCATATTATTGACCAAAGAAAGAGTTCTCCGGTGGAACGAATACAGGCCGGGAAGGCATCTGTAGCTATGAGTTTACTGGACCTTTCTCTTCACGTGGGTAACGGCTAGTGAGGGGCAGATGAAATGAATGCCTCCACCGCTCCCACGCCTACAGATTTTAAGGTTTACTCAGTCTTTTCAGATTGGGGTACGTTGGGGTGTCATGTCCTGCTTTTATTTTCTATTTTTATTTTATGAGCATTCCTTTAAAGAACCATGATATGGTTTTGCAACCCTGCTAATGACTTTTGCTGAGAAATATGTCAGTCTCTTCTAAAGAACCTTTACCTTCCTTAGTACGCACCTGAATGTGCCCCGAAAAGGCTATCAGTGGAAAAAGAGCAGCGGCTAGGATATCAGCACTACTCTGCAGGGCATGGTTCCTTTTATTTACATGGCACCACATATGGTATTGTGTAGGCACCACATGGCACATTTCTTGCTGTTCATGTAAATCAGATGGTTATTTTTTTTTCAGTGGGGATGGGGTGGTAGCATGTGCCTCTCCGTGTTTTGATGGTGGTGCCAGGAATCACTGTGGTGTGTTAAAGCATTAGCACAATCTAAAAGATACTAAATTTAGGAAAAGATAATGTTCCAGTTGCTGTTCTCTTTTTTACCTCCACAAAACAGGCATTCTTAAAGCAAGGTTTTAGGTGGGAAGGCATGTTGGGATAACTAGAAAATCAGCCAATTTTGGAGTCAAATAACATATGGAACATTTTACTTCAGTCCAAAGTTATGAAGGGAAAAATATGCTATGCTTAGTAATGGATGGCTTATGGAAAGTGTTATCTTTAATATTTCCAATAGTTTTCTAGAGTTTTATGTTTTTCCCTTTTTGTCAAAACTCTATGGCTCAAAAATTTACAACTAAAGTTTATAGAAAAAATCCATGTAATTGCTATTGATTTCATTTGTATTCAATCGGGATAAATATGAATCTCTTTGGGATTGTTCAGGAAACACAATGACCAGAACAATATCAAAGGCAGAAAGATATTTTACTTTCAAAGGAGTTATTATAATCCCAGCTTCTACATACCGAATTATTGTCAACCATTATCACAGTTACTGCATCTTCATTTTCATTCTCTTTGAAGACAATTAGGGTTCCTATTTTACTTGTACTTCTTTTGCTCTTCTTCATACCTGTGGTACCTACCTAAAAATGCATCTCACAATATGTTTTAAACAAAATATTCATTGTCTGCATCTACTCTAAAAGCACTCAGATGCAGTATGTTGAATGTATGTATTTTAAAAGGGCACTGACCACTCAAAAGCATAACTATAATAAGCACTGCATCTGAAACTTTCTGCAATCACATGCCCTTTTGAAGATTTGATGAAAAAAGTAACTTCCGCCTAAAAAGTGCACATAAACACAGACACATGAAAATGTAAATATACTTTCATAAAATTACATCCTAAGCCTTCATCACACCAATGTGTTAGACTGCCTCATTATGACTCTAACACTAACAGAGTTTATTTTCCCACTGTCCTTTTATTGCATTTTGAACACTCTACGAGCCCTCCCATTTCACTCTTCAGCCTGCCTTCAATTGGAAGGTACACTATACTTGGCCATGTTATGTCTAGGTGCAAGTTTAGACCAGAGTTTACAGTTGCAGGAAGTAATACAAAATACAAGTAGTCTTAATTTTTAGAATATGAAGAATACTTCATGGTACCATTCACCAATTCAATACTGCGGTGCTTAAAAAGGGCAGATAAGGGCTGTGGCTGGTGTAGCTCAGTGGATTGAGTGCAGGCCTGAGAACCACACGATCGCAGTTTGATTCCCAGTCAGGGCACATGCCTGGGTTGCAGGCCAGTTCCCAGCAGGGGACTCACGAGAGGCAACCATACATTGATATGCCTTTTCTTCTCTCCTTCCCTTCCCTTCTAAAGATAAATAAATAAATGGGCAGGTAAGGGGTGTCCCTGAGGAAGGGGAGAAACCAAGGAATAGATGAAGTATTCATATTCTACTTACAATGTTGCGAAGACTAAGGCAGATTCTTGGTGAAGAGATGCTGAAAGGATGAGCAAATGGATGAATAGCTGAAGAACTAACTAATGGAAAATAAAGAGCAGAGACCTTGTTCATTCAGTTTTACCTCCTATGGCCTAGTTTCCTCATTTGCCAGCCAAGTGGAGGCATAAGAAACAGTTCAGATGCTCTTCCTTCTAAAAAATAGGATTCCCATGTTCTTCATATCATTCTGCAAATAGAAAGATGGAGATCTAGTCCCTAGTGGAAGGCAGGTGTCCAAACTGTAAGAACCCTCATGGGAAAAGAGGGAACAAAAAAAAGTGTTACTGTCTGGCAACGTATCATGATAAGCTAATGGGTGGCAGGTAACATATTTGCTACAAACTTGTTAATACTGGGGTAGATCATAAAAACATTGCTCCAGCACAAAAATAAACAAAATTTATATTACTTCTGAAATAATGAAGTAGGTCTATGTGCCTTCTTATAAAACACGGTCCAAAACAAATTGTTCATTGAAATAAATAAGATTTGGAAGAAAGAATGCTGAATGCTGCCAACTACGTAGAGTGTACATATGGAGCGTCTGCAGAATGACACACATGAAACCGGGGATGATGGCTGCCTTCAAAACTGGGAAATAGGAGGCTAGGAGAAATTTTAGGAGGTAAACTTTACACTAAATTATAATCTTTGAGTTTTGTATAATGTGCATATATTGCCTATCTATATTTTTAAAGTCTAAAAAATTTATAAAATATTTTATTGTGATACAAAGATACTGAATGGGTAAAACAAAAAACTAAAAATGTTATGCACCAGTGGAATTGTATTTTAAATGGTGTGATGCACTCTATAATATTTGGTCAAAATAAACCAATGGATATGTTGAGAATGACCTCCCCTATTGTGTTGTTTTATCGATCATTATTTTAAAAATGTAATTAATATAGTGATAGGACATTTATAACTAAAAGCCTTTTAATGAGATGGCACTCAGCAAAATGCTCCTGCTTCATCCAATTTCATAGATATTCAACAGTTTCAAAAAAATCATAACTTTTTACACCTCAGAGACATTACTGACGAGCCAGCTGTCAACTGTATATGTGGTTTCCTGGGAGACTACAAGCATTTTTTCAAGAACTGTGGCTCTACATTTTAACACTGTTTAACCATAATACTCTATGTGCTATTGTCTCTAAAATGGTGGTAACTTTGTTAATCAGTATATTAATCCCACTTGGAATATGATGCTTAATTATTGTGAAATGCCTAAGTGCTGACTGAAGTGCAAAGTAATCCAGTTCAGGGAACACAGGAAAAATCAATGTGGAAAACAAATATCATTTTTTAACTTTATTTGTAGCTTAAAATGTAATGTCATACAACTTTAACAATCACTTAAAAAAGGATTTATATTTGCATAAAACAGAAGCAAAACAGAAATATATGAAATAAAATGCCATCTTGCTTCAAGTTTTCATCAGTACTTAGAGTACTGTTATTCACCTATATACATTGCAAGTATATTATATAAATATACTATGAGTAATCTTGAATTCCCAATAAATATCAGGTAGGTTTTTAGGCACATGGCATAGAAAAATGTGGGATCTGCATAATTCTTGAGAGTGCTGAGTGACTCAAACTTAGATCATTTTCACATATATTTTACACAAAATATACAGCCATCACACACATGATCCTTATAGTCACCTCTGAATATAATCTTTCATCCCAACATTAGTGCCTTCTTATTCTTTGATACTATTGCTCTATATAGCTATTACATAAGAAAATATTTTGCAGTTTTCTTCAACTAATTGCCTAACAAGGTATCAACACTACCAAAATAAGTACAGCCTATCTACACAATATACTCATGGAAATGTGCTGAGAGGCACCAGCCTACAGACCTGTTCATTGTAATACTGGGAGTTAACCTGAGGACAAACTTGTACATTTTGAAGTATACCATTTTTCAATTACAAATACTATTACATCCAGAAATTATTAGAAACTGAGGTAACTCCTGTTTTTTTAGAAATAGAAATACTTGAAAAAAATACCAAAAGTATTTTTAAAAATTCTGACAAGCTTGAACCTTTGTCACCGTAAGCTTTCTCTGTAACTCTGCCTGTGCAAACATAAACCAAAGGATCCAAAGGAACACTCTCGCTGAATTTACATACACAGTCGGGGTTGAAGACCACAGCCGTGAAACACCTGAGATCACCCTCTGATAAGCGAAGTCTAATGCTTCTCTTCGTGGAGCCAGTGTTCACGGACAGCAATGAACTAAACAAAACCACTGATTTCTCCCCCAGCTACAAGTCAGATTCTGGCATATCTGCCATCAGATACCCTATCCCATATCGTCCATTGGGAGCAGTATCCAGAGTCGGTGATCCACTCTGCTTCCGGTAAATATTTTTACCAAAATTCGGAGATGACATCTCGCTTGGTATCTTTCCATGAATGAGGCTTGCGTCATCTCCCTCTAAGTTTACCGACTCCTTTAGGACCCTTCCTTTCTTATAGGTCACAGAAGCCAAATTACCAGAACTATCGTCTATAAGGTTGCAGCGACGAATGACGTAGACAACCGGGACCGGGAGTACGGCCAGGACCATCAGAGAGACGCAGACAATCATTCCCCATGTTGGGTATCTCAGAAATTCCTCAGATGCCTGTTAAAGACAGAAATACAGATTAATATCTACTATTAATTTTTCCCTGCAACTACGGGAAAGACATTCTATTTGTCTCAGGTTTGGAAACAAAGAACCTGGGCTGGTCCTGTGACTTGCTGTGTCCAATGGAATGACGTGGATGCGACATTAAGCATCTTCAAGGCCAGGCCTTAAAGGCCTTGCAATCTCTGCTTGCTTCATAGAATGCTCTCCTGAGTCCATACTGGTTGGAAGAAGCCAAGAATGAAAAATTATAGAGACATTGGCTCTCCAAGTTTAATCAACTACTTGGGTTAGTGCAGGCAAAACTGAGCAGAATCGCCCAGCTCACCCATAGCACCCAAGAAATACTAATGAGCATTGCTTTCAATCATGACATTTTGGGGTAGTTTGTTATTGAGTGATAGACACCTGTCACATATGCCACACCAACTTTCTAAAATCCAAATCTTGGAGCGTTTCTGGGCCCAAGGGTTTCGGTAAAAGATAACAGACTTATTTATGCCCCAGCCATGAATTTCGTTGTTATTATATAGAATTACTGCCCATATAATTAAGGTCAGAGGTACCTCTGAAAAAATTTGTAACAGCTCATTTATACCTCATAGTTGCATTATTATTTGGGTAATGCAGTTTGACAACAGAATTGAAATACTCATTGCTAATATCAAATAGTTATAACAAAACTTCACTAGTTACTTAAATTATGTCTACATGGCTAATGCACATTTTCATTATTACATAGTGTTTGGGATATAATTTAATAAATTTATAAAGAAAAATGTTTCGGTGGTTTAAGCAAGATACTTTTTAGTTAAAGGCTAAATAATTACTGGTTCATCTATGGTGACATGAATAAAGCTACTTTAATTAGAACCAAGTTAGTACTTCACATGTATTTTAAAAATTTACAATGTATAAAGATATCACACATGTTTAGGACAAAAACAAAATATAAATCTCAAGAACCCTGCATAAAAGCAGCACTATTCACTAAACATCAAAATACACTGTGAAGAAAGCAAACAACAGAAACTTCCTTATCTCGTATTTTACCTTGTCTTCAATCCATGCATTATAGCCAGGAGGACTTAATCCCATATTCACAACACTAGCTATTAGCAGGGATAAGAGCATCAGAGGAGAAATGTATTTCCACATATAATAGTAATATCTGCTGGGAGCAAAGCCCAGCATTTCTCTTAGGTCTTCCGTAAACCTAAATAAAAAGAAAGTAATTATTGCTCCGGTTTACGCAATACCTTATAAACGTACATCAGATCACTGGTTTGACTGGGGATTAGACAGGACATCACATGACATTTAATACAGAATCAAAAGTCACGTTGGAAGATGACATAAAGAATATAAATAAACTAAAAAGGAGCCAGTTAATTACATACAATAATTTTCATTTAGCAAAAGCCCTATTATATATAGCCAATTACTGAAGTAATTGTCTTCTCCTGTTGATGACTTTGTACTCCATGAGAACAGTATTTGCAATACATTATCAAATTCCAATATATTGCAGGTTAGAACATGGGGGTAGGCTGACAGAGTGTAGAGATGGCTGGTTTTGAAATTAAAGTCTCAGTTCCAGTCCTGGCTCTATAACTAGCATATTAAGTACTCCTGTATAAGTATGCCAGCTACCCATGTGAGACTTGGGTGCTATCAGTTACCACAGAGTGCTTTCACAAGGATTAAGAATTAGCCCTGGCTGGTGTAGCTCTGTGGATCGAGTGCAGCCCTGCAAACCAAACAACTGCGGTTCGATCCCCAGTCAGGGCACATGCCTGGACTGCAGGCCAGTTCCCAGCAGGGGGCGCATGAGAGGCAACCATACATTGATATTTGTCTCCCTCTCTCCTTCCCGTCCCCTCTAAAGATAAATAAATAAAATCCTAAAAAAAGAGGATTAAGAATTAATGCATGTCAGGCAGCCATTGCTACTATTGCTATCTAATATATGATTATGAAATGGAAGTTCCCCTACTCTTCTTTATCTGGAGATTTTTACAGTAATAAAAACCTTCTCCAAGCTTTGTCACAAAGCCCATTCAATGACAATTATTTAAGAGGACTCTGGTCTTCATTCAATACACTCATTCCTACCTTACACAGACCTCTAATAAGACTGATAATCTTATTGCCTTTGTCCATAGATGTTCAGTAAAGACAACAACTTTAAAAAATATTGGACGAGGACTCCAGGGACTTTTTCCTTCTGAGATTACTCTAATGCTTCATTTCACAGAAGTACATATATTTTTCACATAGAGCAGGTATATAATTCAGAGGTTTAAGGCATCCAGTAAATTTAAGTAATGACTCAATACAAAGTCTGTGCAGAGAAAATGACATATATATTTTACAGCAAGATATGTAGTTTCCCAAAACTGGCCTGTTACATAAGGCATTATATAGCACAAAAAAGAAAATTCCTCTAATAAAACAGGTTAGAAAAATAATTAGGATAATAGGGTTTGGAATTCAGTGGAAATGGCTGTGAATTCCAGGTGGGCCTCCGTGCAGGTGAGCGAGTCACTCAGTGTCTTCCTGAGCCCAAGCTTCCTCACCTAGGACATGCAGGCAGCAGTCATAACTCAGAACAACAAGGTTCATGGAGCACAGCCAACACTCAGCAAATCTTGGAAGCTGCTATTTGATAACCAGAATTAAATCAGAGCTCCAAAATCCTAGACTATATTGCCATCTACACAATTTTATCTAACTAATAGGAGAATATACTTCATTAAATTTGTTGAATAAAGAAGAGCTTTCAAAAGGTTTGATTTTATAGCATTTTTCCCTCTAGTCATCTCCTTCCTCTTCTAAACAAAATATCAACAGATAATGACAACTGATGTTTCCAAAATATATATGAAAATAAACTTACTTATCTATGCCATAGACAAAGGATACAGCAATATTCTCCAAAATGACTACAATTAGAAGAGGCAGTGTAGCAGAATAATCATCAAACATTGTAACAAAGTAATTTCCAGAGCGTTGCACAAATATCAGGCCAATACAAAATGCCAGAAGGCAACAGATAACTGGACAAAAGGAATAAATGAAAAATTAAACCCTTATTCAGAATCAAGTATTTTACACTATATTATGAATTATTATATTCAAACTAATTTTGTTTTCACTTTTATAACTTGTCAGTGATATCAATAGGTGTCCTGATACCGTAGAGTAAGATACTATAGGGTATCATACTACTCAGTACTACAGAATACCATACTCTCTATGATACTATATCACTAGAAGTCCAATGCGCTATCCATTGCACCACAGAGCCCACTATGTATGATACTATAGAGTGTGATACTATAGAGTATCATACTACTCAGTACTATAGAATATCATATTCTATATGATACTATAGAGTGTGATACTATAGAGTATGACATATTGGGAATTAGTAAACTTAGATTTAGCCCAAATTTTAAACAAATGCATTATAAAACATTAACTCAGCTCATCTCCCACAGTCTGTGCAAACTTACTTAGCACGCCCAATTAATAAATGAGGCAAAACTGAGAAGATTTAAAAAGTATAAATCTCCATGTCCTTCTTCTCTTTATTAACAGCCAAGTGACCTTTTCAGGCAGCAAATGTTCACAGATCATTTTTACTTTTAATAATATTTTATGGTTTGGGAAGCTATATTAAATTTTGTATTAATAATGAAAGTAATGCAGCTTATAAGAAGATTGTGATAAAATATATATTTTTATATTTGAAATATGGTTATTTTTAAAGCATTACTGAAAAAATCTGATCCAACCCTTCCTTAGCACCAACCCAAATCTTTATCTTGACATTGCCTGAAAAGTTGGGATACAATTATAATGGGGTTGGGCAATCTGATTACCCAAGTAACTAAGAAGAACCATCTAAAAGGAGTTTCTGCGGTAGGATCCATATAATATTCTCACTGTTTCATTGGACAATTTATTCTCTCATGCGCATTAGTAGGGAAGTCCCCCAAAAGATGACTGTGTTCTAGTTCTCCAGCACCTTTTATCAGAGGTGAGTAAAGCCAAACAAGGGAGAATACAGCTATTCCTGGGTTTGAAGACAGTGTTTCCCTACCACTCTCAACAAGTATGAGTCAAATTAATCCATTACCTCCATCTCTTAAGAACTATGCTTGTGCTATAAGTTACATTATATGTAAATGGATAAACATGTATGCAGAAAAGGAAAAGTAATGTGTATCACACTTGGAGTCTATCACACGCTGAAATATCTAAATGCTTCTCACAATGTATTGTACTTAAAGTCTCAGGATGAAGGTAGCAGAACTTGAATGTGAACCAAAACCTGTGTCACTTTCACTGTGTTCTAATTATATCACAGTATAAGGCAAATACGAAGGAAGTATGTTCTAGGTGGTATGGACAGTAAGAGTTTTAGTAGAGACGTGAGAGGAAAAGATGATGAATAATTCACTTAGCTAGTCCGACTGTACTGTGAAAAAGACAAAAACAGTTCTGACAAGGTTGATGGAGGTACTTTACATCAGGGTAAAATGTAGCTTGAAATATAGGTTTGATCCCAAAGATCAAACAGGTAATGGGGAAAGAGAATACTGTATTTTTGGACCATAAACTGCACCTAGGTTTTAGAGGAGGAATATAGAAAAAAAATTTTGAAGCAAAAAATGTGATGAAATATTTAATAACATAAATAACATAATACTTTACCAACGTAAATGTGAACAGAACTCAATAGAACCATTAACAACCATTATTCCTCCCAAATTTGGTGGGGGTGGAAAGGTACGTCTTAGGGTCTGAAATTCCTCTTTGTATCTTATAGTTCTGAAATTTATCATCTATAAATTCTTATAGTCTGAAATGCAGTAATTCCCCCCTTTGCTCCGACCAAATAGGTTGTCCAGTGGGAGACAGCAAACACTACCATGTGTATTTTTCTCTCTGTACTGTTGCTTTTCCCTTAATTTTGCAAGCCTTCTTACCTCAGGGGATTTGAATATAGAACAAAGATGAGGAAGGCAGCAAGGATGACTGTTATTTAGTCTGCACACCTGGCAGGATAGTAATAGCCTTAAACGAAATAGCAACTGAAGAAGTAGAGACTGCCTTTTGGGAGAAGAGGAAGAAGTTTCTCATTTACATTCACCTGAGCTGAGGACATTTAGCATCAATATTTAACAAATTGTTTTACATACACACATACTTCACAGAGCAGTAAGTGACAAAGGTCTATATGTGAGAGTCATTTACATATAAATTATTACTAAACCTTTCAGAACTAAAAGCAGAGCCTCTGGGAGCTTATACACTACTGGCCAGCATTCAAGATCACCTCCATATTGTTTTTCCCAATTTACTTTTGCATCACTTACCAACACTGCTCCTGCACTCGGGTCTAAAGGGCTTCCTTACTGCTCTCTTTATCCCTATTTATACGCTATCCTTTGACCTCTGAGAAGACCCTCCCCATTTCCAGTTCAACTTCCCTCTCTTTTATCATCCGTTAAATCATATATTTAGATGATCTTTGTTTCTCCTTAATTCATATAATATGTAAAGCCCCTATAATGCTATCTATCAGTATGTTACATGATACAAATCTTTTATCTACCCAATTTGATTTTGATTATCAGTACTATTATTTTTTGAGTTGATGCCCTCCTTTACCTCCATCAATTTCTCCTATATTTTTATGTCCCTCAAATGCAGTACAAAACTGGTACTTTAATAAATGCTTGCAAATTGAACTTACTAATAAGCATCAATACTGATAAATTGTTTTATTTTATTTTCTACCTAGAAATATTAACCACTAGTGGATCACAATTGGTATTTTTATATAAGAAGTAAGTTTACATCTATCAATTTCAGCTATGCACTTTCTGGAAAAGGAATTTCAGATCTGAACTACCTTGTTATAATTAATTACTTGACTTGCATATAAATCTATACATGAACATTCTATCACTTTAGTGCCAGTAATTTATGATGGCATCACTACTTATAAAAAGCAATATAATAAACAATCACTAATAATTAATATAATCTATACTAAAATTATCATTTGGACTATGTAACCATTAAATAAAATAACAAGTAATAGCAACATATATTAACACACATTAATAAAACCCCAAACAGAACGCTTTCCTATTTCTATTTCTGATCCCTCACCAAGAGTAAAATGGCCTCTATCAGTCAACGAAAAGTCAAATACATAAATACTGACCAGTAAGAATTTCTTTCCTCACTTTGAAAGTATCCACAATAGGCGTGATGATCCCTTCGATGGTTCCAAACATGCTGCCGAGCCCAAGATTCACCAGCATGAGGAAAAACATCACCGACCAGAAGGGAGATGCGGGGAAATGCGTCATTGCCTCTGTAAAGGCAATGAAAGCTAACCCAGTTCCCTGAACGGCCTAGGAAATACACAAATGGCAGCATGAGCACGGAGCAGTAGTAAGTGTTGGCTGTGTACCTCTGTTACAAAGAACTCTGAATAATGCCTGGGGTGACTAGAAATAAACATGCAGAAATCCCATGCCCCCCTAAGAAACTGGGCTTTTCAACTAACTTCAAGTTGATTGTATTATCTCATAAAGAAAACAGACCAGAATTTTTTTTTAAATTTTAAGGATAATATAGTAATTGTCTTTTCTTACAGAATTCAAGATTTTTATATCAATGATGGCTTTACCCATAACTTCCTGCACATAATTCTTCATGTTTAGTCTCAGGTATAGTTAGGTATTTTAAAGTAAGCAATTAATGACTAATTTCTATTATATTTTATTTTTTGACAATTTAGGGAGAAGGTAACAAGCTGTACAAGAATATTTACTGATGTTCACCTATTTTATGTTTATTAAAATATATTTCACTGGCTAAGAAAAAGAACTTAACCATAACTTGTTTCACATAATACTTAAAATGGCCAAATATCGTTATTGTGTCAAAATAATCATGCAATATGTAAGTGACAACCACAATACAATTTTTGGACTCATTTCACTTTACATGATGGAAAACACTTAACTTATATTCATATTTTAAATTATTGTGAATAAATCAATGAAATTGTATTTTAAAGTAAAGGAAACCTTTATGATTTAAGAAAGTTGTTCTATGAAATAAAGAATGTGAATTTTAAAGAACACAACAGGCATTTTAAACATCATTTTCCTAAAAAACTAAGTCTTTTTTAGAATGCATATTTTAAGTGAATGACACTTATTTTATTGCTTAAACACAGCCTACTCACTTTATTTAGTTCATCCTCAATTTGACAGGAATTGAGGTGAAGATCAGGAAACTCTTCTTCTTTCACTTTTTGAATGATGTCATAAACTAAGTGATAATCTTCTACAGTAACAGCCGATAAGTTGATGTGATGGGGAATAATATCCTGACTAATGTTGCCCATTTTCAAAAGTGTTACAATCATTTTCGAATTTCTAGAAAATAGAACAACATGTTAATGAACAAGATCTTGGAGGAGAGTATATTTTTACTATAATTATGCCATCTAAAACTAATGGAAATTGTCCTGGCTGGTGTGGCTCACTGGATTGAGCACTGGCCTGCAAAAAGAAGGGTCACTGGTTCTATCCCCAGTCAGGACACATGCCTGGGTTGCAGGCCAAGTCCCCAGTAGGGGGCAGAGAAGACACAGTCACACATTGATGTTTCTCTCCCTCTCTGTCTAAAAATAAATAAATGAACTCTTTTTTAAAAACTAAAGGAAATTAATATACATACTCTGCAATGCATTTCTCACTTATGACATTTGCTTTGAAGCCCAGAACTGCAAATACCACCAATGTTGCCAAGACAGAAGTAAAAAAATTGATGAAGGACACCAGCACAGCGTCGAAGTGGCAGTTGTTGTCTCTTTTGTTGTAGCTTGAAAAGGCAATGACGCCACCAAATCCCAGACCTAAGGCAAAGAACACCTGCGTAGCAGCCTCTCTCCAGACCTTGGGATCCAGCATTATTTCAAGCTGTTCAAAATTAAACATAACAGAAGTCAGCTGCAAAATAACATGTCAGAATAATCTACACGGAATTAGTTGTATTGTTTAAATATATAATAATAATCTTTATGCACTTAAAGGTTTTTTAAATCAGGGTGATAATCTGTTCTTAAGTAGAAACAAATTTTTCGTTTGAAAAAGAAATAAGGCCTATGAATAAGAAATACTACATATTATTAAGTTTTTAGATAGAGATTTTACTTACATGGAAACTTTCTACCTGAGGATTTTTAAATACCTTTAAGACAAATCATCAAAGGACTATTTAAAAGAAAAATTATCTTCAATTATTACTATTTATGTCCAAAGCAAAATAAATCAATTAGCAGTAAAAGTTCAATAATTACTTAACTAATACAGTATGTTTTGTGTTTTCTGGCAGAAGTCGAACAGCCAAAGCAGGTAATAATCATAAGCAGGGTAGAGTTAAACTGTGCTTTGCACATTCACATATGTATTATTTATTTATATATTATTTATTCGTTCAAAAAAAGCTTTTGAGAAAGCCTTTTGTTTGAAAATTAGAGAAATGCAACAACAAGGGTATATCATCTCTAAGACCCTTTCAGATCCAAATTTCTGAAGTTCCAAATCTGTGCTGAACATAAATTTCAAGTAATTCTGCTTTACCTCTGAGGCAATGGTCAAAGTGCCTTTACTGAGAGCAATGTGAAACATAGGTAAGAACATGAGTTCCACAGCTTCAGATCCTGATTCTTTCTGTTACTGAATGATCGAAATAAAAACAGTGTGACCCAGAGTAAGCAGCCTGCCCCCTCTCAGCTTTTGCTTCCTCGACTCATTGATGGAACTAATAAGACATACGACTTAACTATACTGCCCACCACTCTAGTGCTCAAAAATTGTGAACATATGTGGACTACAGTGGCACGCACATTGATGAGCACTTTATATAGATTATCCAATTTAATCTTCACAATCCATGAAATATTGCACTATGACTTAAATCTTAGAAAGGTTAAGTAACCCACCTACGGTTACAAGTATTTCTGGAGTGGAGCTGAAATGTGAAGAGATAGATTACAAAATCCCTGGTTCTCTCAAACATTGGGATTTATTGTTCAATTAATTTTACTTATTATTATTGAAATGTATAAAACTTTTATTAAACATAATTATTATATTTATAATTTGTGTACAATTAACTAAAACATGCATATTCTTTATTGACCATTGCTATCTTATTATTCTATATAATCAACTGTCTATCTCTACTTTAGCCACTAGATGGCAGAAAGCACCCATATACTGAGGATATTATTCAGATTGCTGTACTTCCAACTTGGGGATGGGGATCATTTCCCTTCAAGGCTTTGTGTGTCTAGGGACTTTCTCCCTTATACAAATAATGTAAATTAAAAGTAATTAAAAACTTCTTATTGTTATTATATTTACTATTACATAAGCTGAAGAAAGAATGAACTATAATCTAATAGTGATCCTCCTCCTGGTTTAAAATGTTAATTATGTTGCAATTTTTAATATAGGAGCCACGTAAAACTGTCATAGCAAAAGGTTTGAACTGTAAAATATCTATTTAATCAAATATTTACAATTAGGTCTCAAACAACTGCCAATTTAGGAAAAGGTGACATGCCAGAAATTCGCACCAAAGCTATTTGTTTTAAACACAGAACACGTCTTTTTCCATATTACAAACAAAAATAAATTTGGTCACTAAGTATGCCTCATTTGCAGATGATTTATATTATATATTATCATGTAGCTAAAATTTATAAATCGTAATTAATTATTCACTGAAGTGTTCCAACAACGCTGAATGTTAAAACAGGACTTTTGAACTAGTCAAGAACACCAGATACCGATGTCAGTATTTTTGCTACTGGAGAATGTACACCAAGCTGGAACCAGACACCCAAAGAACACAGCGTCTTTTACACAGCATCAAGGCAGCTGCTAGGAAGGACAAAGAATTCTTGAGAAGCTAGTTAGTATCTTCTGCCCAAATCTCACACCATGATCATTCTGTTTGCAATTGTGTTTTTATAACTCAGTGTCTGCCAGCAATAGTGTTAGCAAAGTAATTGTGAGGTGTAACTTCAGTTCAGCAAATAAGCAAGTTAATATATGCCTCAAAACTTGGTTTTGTTTACTGTCAAATGAGTATAACAGGTCCACAAGGATTGATTAATTGGGTTCAGTGTACCCAACATTGAGTTCACCTCTAAATTGAATGACAGAGCATAAGTTCTAGGTCTTTTATGAAACCAAATGAGAATTTTCCTGAAAAGTACATGTGGTTACAAAAGTTACAGAGCTTCCCAAAATCACCATGGAAATATCATTCTAGAAGGTACAAAATCACAAAATAAAATGAGAAAAGAGAGATTTTCTCTGAGATGGGATTTAACCTGGGGCCATTGACTTTAGTCCACTTCCTGAGACTGTAAGTAAACTAGTGTGTTCATTATGTGTTTTCTGGTAAGAAGATTCTATTTTTTGTTAAGGAGTCCATGGCACAAAATGCTAAGAACCATTGAAATAGAGGAGGAAGAAGAGTAAAGACTAAAAGTTCTAAAGCTTGTAAGTGCAAAAACTGGAAATTAATTTAATATAAAAGAAGAATTTTTGAAGTTTAAGTAGTGTAGCCTTACTGTAGAACTAAAATGGGACATTTAAAATTGGAGATGAATATAATAGATATATAAAATCTCTGGTTTATCTAGGCTAGATAACAGCTATAGTTTAAAAGTCTAGTGTATAAATGCTGGAACAATTATCCCTTAATTTGAACTGTGAGAACATTTTAACAGCAAACATAATGCTTTCATGATTAAAAGTCTTATATAGAAATACTGTACGCACCTTAGGGGTAAACATGTGGCGGATGCCATCAACGGAACCATTTAAAAGGAGCGCTCTAATTAGGAAACATATAAGTACCACGTATGGGAACAGAGAACTAAAATACATGACCTGCAAAGAAAAAGAGAAAAAGATAGGTGAGACTAACAACTATATTTTTAATAGTTTAGATTGTTCTATTCTACACTTTTACTTACTGTTTTTACATGATTAATAAAATAGTTGATAGCATGTATAGCCATCTTAGAATGGCTTATTTGATGTCTTGATTTAATGATGTAAGGTAGGAAAAAAAATAGTCCTTTATTTCCCATTGACCAAACCTTCCTTATGATTCTGCATAGCTTCTGGGGTTGAGTGGTCCCTGTTAAGTCTCCTACAGAACTTCAACACGTAACCGAACAACCATGTAAGGTCGGACTTCTCTGCTTCAACAGTTTTCACCATTAAAATAAAGCAAATGTCCTAGACATAGAGAAAGAATTGTCCTAACCAGACCTTTACTGCCTCCTATTCGTCTCTGTGTGGAGCCTGTTGGGTCTGAAATTTCTCAGGTCCAGAAGAGAACTTCTGAATTTACCCCAGAGCTGTCTCCACTCATCTCACCTCAGTACACGGCCCACCGTCCACCCAGTGGCTGAAGTCAAAGGGTCAGTAGTCCCGCACTATTTGCAATAGTTTCCTGACTAGTTCACAGACTAACCAGAGCTCACCTGAATTAGCTCACTCCCTGCTTCAATACTCCAGGGATTTAGAATACAGTTGGGACAAAATCCCAGTTCCTCCCTCCCACCTGCGAAGCCTTACAGCAGGGTCCTACCTACCTGCCCCACCACGCTCCCTCACCCCAGCTGAGCTCCAGCCGGCCGCACCCCCCCACCCCTCGCCGCCCTAGTCACGCCTCCCTAGACCAAGCCCTTCAGTTTCAGGGCTAGAGCAGGTTTGCACTCATCTCCCTCATCTACTCAGGACTTTTCTCTTTATTTATGTCTCATCTTTATCTTTTCCAGGAAGTCTCTCCACACCAATGAAAATAAGGCCATGCTTTTTTCCATCCAATATCCCTAACTGCCCTCTCCTATGCCCCATGAACCCTCCATGACATTATTATTTTTTGACAGCACTGGGCATTGTTGAAACTATGGTTTTTTATGTATTTGATTGTTAATTTGATTTAATGTTTTTATGTATTTGATTTCCAGTCTCCCCTACTGGAATATAAGCCCTCTCAGGGCAGAAGGCTTTTCTCTCCTGCTCAGGACCATATCCCAAACACCTAACACAGCTGTTGGCACACAGGAGTATATTCCAGTGGTATGCATCTCTGGAAGGAAGAGATGGAGAGGGTGGGAAGAATGGAGAACCGTCAAAAGATGGCTTGAGGCAGAGAAGAGATAATAAATCCAATAATTACTATAGACAAACAAGATATAAGTCAATATTATAATTTGCACTTCCATAGTTCTATTCACTTTTAGTTAATTGCATTTATTTTAAAATTATTTTATTCTAATCAATTGCACTTACTGTACTTCTATTTAAATGCATTTGGAACACCCTAAGAAAAAGTTATTATGAATAAAATATCAACATACTTGAACACTAATAATTAAAATAATTACATTTTAACTGTTATAAAAAGTATAATTTTTCAATCATTTCAAACTTGTATAATTCATTGATTACTTCAAATCACCCACACTGCTTTCATCAGGAAGCCTTCAGATGGGGCACTTTTTATTATTCTTCATGTTTACTTTCAACATCCTTTAAATTTGTCATTCTACTATGTATGTACTTAAGTAGGCTTGATCTCACTTTAATTAAAACTATTNTACATTTTAACTTAGTTATAAAAAGTATAATTTTTCAATCATTTCAAACTTGTATAATTCATTGATTACTTCAAATCACCCACACTGCTTTCATCAGGAAGCCTTCAGATGGGGCACTTTTTATTATTCTTCATGTTTACTTTCAACATCCTTTAAATTTGTCATTCTACTATGCATTTACTTAAGTAGGCTTGATCTCACTTTAATTAAAACTATTCTTTTCATGGTTCTTCTTCACAAACCTTGAGGCTAGCCAGGAGCAAGAACTCATTTTTTGCAAAACAGCTTATCTTAAAAATAAAACACTAAAATTTGCTACCTTATAAATGACTGACTTCAATTAATTCCACTTAATGACACTTCTTTTAATTTTGTTTGTTCAGGCAAATCATACCCTTCGTATGTCCCCTCACACATGTCCCATAACCAACTCATCAACCAATCCTATTGATTCTCCCACAGAAATCTCACACCTGTGCCTTTGTTTCCATCCTCAGGGATGTGTCGCTATTGTAATAGCTTTCTGATCACCTCATCTCCAGATTCTCCTTGCCAGCTCCCCCTTCGGCCCTGAAATCCATCATCCACACTACTACCAGAATGATCTATTTAAACTAAAGATCTGATGGTTGTCAATGAACTGCTGAAGATCCTCAAATGTTCTACATTTTTATTAAGTAGCAGACTATTGGTCTAACAGTGCCCAGTAGACACTGTAATATGTGAAGTCACCTTACAAGTTTCACCTCCCAATGGCAGCACAAGTTGTGTGTAAAAGTCCTAATGGGGGACTCAGCCGCCTTTGGGCTTTCTACATGCTGTTTCCCACACACCCAGTGTCTTCTCTGAACTTCCTGGTATGCTCCTCTTCAAACACACACTCCAGCCCAGTGGTTTTCAACCAGTGTGCCACAAACATTTTTAAATATGCAGTACCTGACTATTTAGCAAGGGGCACTGACCTCTTTTGCCTTGGATTGTCAAATTATCTTTTTGACAATAGCTGTCCGATGTGAATCAATCAAAATTGTACCTATTTTTTGTCAGATTGGCAAAAAGTATATTTTTGGTATGTCACAGAATTTTAGTAATTAGTTTATGTGTGCCGTGAAATGAAAAAGGTTGACACTGATGCTCTAGCCCAAAGGTTACCTCCTCTACGAAAACTCCTCCCAAGTCCGTGTTAGTTGCAGTGACTACCTCTATGCTCCCGCGCATTTTTCACATGCCTCTGTGCCTGCACTTATTCTGCTATGATTATCTGCCTCAGCCATTACATCACAGATTCCATGAGGACAAAATAGTGGCCTATTCACCTCTGCATATCTTACCAGTTCCTGACATATAGTAGACACTCAAAAATATTATATAGGATTTATAGAAAGTTTTCCTTTCTGCATACATTCACTTAACAATAACCTCATCCTTTTTGCAGTATTTTAAAAAGTATGTACCAATTATATTATCAGAGTCATTTATTAATTCAACAAGTATTTGAGTTCTTAAAGGCACTGATCTTAATTCAATGAAGACTCTAGCATAGCTTCCTAAAAGGGAAAAAGAAAATTATATATTTAATGTAACATGGAGAAAAATATCAGCCAAAATTTTAAATGCTTAAGTAGTATTAAGTGGGTCATATCCTTATTTTATTCTTCTGTGAGCAGGTAAAAAAAAATTAAGTATTAAATTCTCCAAGACATGGAGACAACCAGTGTCCTTTCCTAGATGACTAGATAAAGAAGATGTGGTACATATATACTATGGAATATTACTAGCCATAAAAATGATGAAATACTACCATTTGCAACAACAAATATTAAGAATATTATGCTAAGTGAAATAAATCAGTCAGAAAATGCTAAGAACCACGTGACTTCACTCGCATGTGGGATATAAAACTGAAACTCATAGACACGGACAAGAGTATGGTGGTTACCAGGGGGAAAGGGGGTGGGGGAGTAGTAAAGGGTAAAGGGGGCCAAGTATATAACCACGGAAGACGATTTGCTTTTGGCCAGTGGGCACACAATAAAATGTACAGATCATGTATCACAGAAATGTACACTTGAAATCTATATGACCCTGTGAACCAACATTACCCCAATATTTAATTAAAAAATAAATAAAATAAAATAAGTGCCCCCCAAATCATTCTGATATTTAAGATGAATCTTAAGTCAGCTCTTTACAGTGATGAATAATATTTTTAATTCGAATTCTTACATTTAATCATATGGGTTTAATCTCTTACCAAAATAGTTATAGATTGCTTTTTTAAATGGTTAATCTACCTGACTATAAGTAAAATGCTGTAATTTCTCCTTACCACACTTTATTTTATGCACTGCTAAATAAAATTCTTTTACAACTTTGTTTATTGTCTTCTTCTGCCATGAGAACCAACATTCCATGAATGCAGGCATTCTTGTCTGCCTTGTTCATTGCTGCATCTCCAGAACAAGGTCAGTGTCTGGCACACAGTAGGTACTCAATTTAATATGTGTATTAAATAAACTGATGAATGATTACAGTGTTCAGAAAATATACCCTTTTAAGAACTGAGAAACAAAACAATGAAATATGTTTCTCTGGCTAACTTTAAGACCCTCTGGGCCTTGACAATTGAAATCCCTTTTAGTAGGAGATCATCAGCTAAAACGTTGTATTTTCATTCTACTCAATCACTGAAGAACATAAAACATATGAAATCATTTTGTTGATTTTTTTCTTAAAGTTATAATGCTTATTCTAAACATACTTTCATAAAGTTATTCTCTTTGAGGACTTAATAGTCTCGTTCTAGCTGTTATTTATCAGTTGTTTAATTCTGAACAATTATTTCTTCTCCCTACGCTTGTTAACAATGCAGGAAAATGAAGATAAAACCATGCAAATCATCTGGCTGATAGAAAGATTTAAACCAGCCAACATATGCAAAGTCCTTAGCATAGTAGTAGGTATAATGGCAAAGCAATACTAGCAGAGACACATTCCCTTAGAGTTACAAGAAACGTAGAGCTCCTCGTTTGCATCCCTCACTTTGGGGCAGGCATCCGCTTAACAGAGGCTGTGAGGAAGGGCCATGCAAGCTCTGTGTCCTCACCCCCAGTGATGCTGAGCTCACTGGCACTGAGAAGACAAGTTCACCCTTACCAGGCTTGCTTCCTAAAATGCCTTCCTCTCTCTGAAGTTACCAACACTCCACCACTCTCTGTAATCTCCAGCTATTTGACCAGAGTTCTGTCCTCTTTAGCCACATAGAGTAAGCCTTCTTCTTCTTTCTATTCAACTGTTTGAAGATGGTAACCACAGGGATGAGATTTCTCTTCTCCATAATAAAGGGGAAAGTAAAGATTTCAGTAAAATCCAGTATTGCAATCAGGGTTCAGCTGAGGTGTGCCTCCGGGTCCAAAGGCGACTGGCACCCTCACATTCCTGTGTCAAGGCACGAACTTCCCAATTAGCCCTCCGAGGTGTGCGTGCACCCGTGCATTCGCAAAGCATGACACAAGTTGACTCATATTCTCCTTTAAATGCTAAACTCTCTAAAGAGCTTTTTCATACACTATCATCTTACCTTAAATCATATTTCTCTATACTGCACTTGTATTTGGAGGTGCTTTGATTTGGCATACACAGGGCTTTATATTTATTCCTAATAAACATTTTCTTATTATATATATAAGTAATTGGTTCAGATTGAGGAATTATGACAATTTAGATTTTCATACCAGTTGCTGCTCTCTCCTCATCTGGGCCTATTGAACTCTTCCTTCACATGCTGCCCAAAAGCCACTGAACTTTCCCCTGAAGTAATAAATTGTATGTAGCATATAAGTTGTATTACATTCTTCTAACACGATATGACATTAAGAAAAACAACTGCAAAATTCTGTGACAAGAAAAGGATGCGTACTCCTTTAAATAATGACAGGACACATGAAGATTAAGAAGAAACAGAGTATGGCAATAAGACAGGAGCACGGAGATCTTTGGACTCCTTTGGCTGACCACACGCTTCCCTTACCACCAGATGGCATTACCTTAGGAAGCATGTAAATGTGGTTAGATGTGACTTAAGAACGTACGCCTTTATTTTTAATATGATGTAATGTGTCTGAGAATGTTAGAAGACCAAGCTGAATCAATTAATTGAACTTATTTGAGCATACAAAAACATTAACATTCAGAAAAGACTAAAAGATACTCAGATGTGTTATCTACCACATTCTTTTCTTCAAAGGAAAAATACTGTCAAAGTTCCAGCAGGAAGGAAATGTGGAATCAGCTGTGATTTACAAGTTAAAAAAAGTCATCAAACGTTTTTAATTGAAGATTGAGTAACAGGAAGCAAAGATGAATTACAAAGATTTCTGACATTAAAAAGTTAACTATATGGTGAGAAAAAAGATGACAGTGAGAGACATTATAGTGTTGCAATTAAATAACACAGGCTTTAGATGTGGACCAGGATGGCAGACTCATTTTCACCAGGGGCCACATCAGCCTCATGGCTGCCTTCAAAGGACTCAATGTAATTTTTAGGACTGTATAAGTGTACCTACTCCCTAAATAGGGGCAAGGAGCTCGGTGCTGCCACCGTGTAGAAACAAGGTGCTGGCCGGATAAAACAAGATTCAGCCTGTAGGCCTTGTGTTTGCCACCTGTGATGTAGACAAACCTGATTTTGACTCCAGGTGCTAGCAATTACTTACTAGCCATGACACTCTGAGCAAGTTACCTAATTGTTTTATTTCTGTAAAGTATGCCTGGAGCTGGTAATTACTTCTCAGAGTTTTCTTTAGAATAGGATAAGGTAAATAAAGTACCTATCAGTGCCTACAGAAAAAACACCCAATAAATACTGACATCTGTTATTGTTCTTGCTCTGATTATTGTCAGAGTCATTTCACCATCATCATTTATTATTACTACCACTCTTACCTCCGTTTTTATTAGTATATGATGGTGAGTGGTAATATATTTGCCTGTAAAGATATAAAGTCAGATCTATGCTTTGGAAAGAAAAAATAGTAGAGGTAGATTAAAGGCAGAGAGAAGAACCAATAACAAATTCTTGCTATGGCCTAGCCAAGAGATATAGGGGCATTAAAACAATGACAGTAATAATGGAAAAATGTAATATGAAAGAAAAAAGTTATTAGCAATTATTTTCCTAATTCATTTTTTAAAGAAACATAAATCAACCCTGGCTGGTGTGGCTCAGGGGTTTGAGCACAGGCCTTCAAACTAAAGGATCACAGTTCGATTCCCAGTCAGGGCTCATGCCTGGGTTGCAGGCCAGTTCCCAGCAGGGGATGCAACATTACATTGATATTTCTCTCCCTCTCTCCTTCCCCTCCCGTCTAAAGATAAACAAATGATATCTTTAAAAAAATAAACAACATAAATCAAGGTTTCTAGAATTCACTGAATATGTTTTCCAACCATGGCTATTACAATTTTTCCATTTGCTGGGGCAGGCATGCCCCTTAATCTTTTACATTTACTCTGAGTTCCTTGTGGAGATCATCACAACCACCTAATGATACACATATCTTTAAGAAACACTCCACATTAGAGACCCTATTAAATCGTTTATGCCACTACTCCTTGGGAAAACTATAGCACAGAAAAATAAATGATACAAGACAAATACAATGAACAACTTCATCATTCTACCACTTTCCCCAATCTACCTGCTTGGAAATGACTGGTAATCAGAAAATAAAATATTAGGGTAAACTGAATAAAACAGCAAAAGATAATAGATACTGACAAAAAATTCAAAAATCTTGATGAAATAAGAAAAGTTTATAAGTTACTTTAGACTTCACTATAAAACACTTATATCTTTATTTTTTCTCCTTTCCTTAGTGTGAACACCTAGGACGAAGTGCTACTTGCACTTTGCCCTCAGATGACAGAACGGGAGGGGCTTTGGACATACTAACTTTCCCAGAAGACTGAATGCCTTTGATCATAGCCAAGCAAACCATGACCCAGGAAGCCAGCAAGCAAATGGTCATCTTCCAGTTTAAGCCCCCGCTTTCAGCAATGGAACTGGAAATATTCAGCGCTTCTCTGTACCAGTAGTAGGTGGTGGCAGAACTTTTTTCACATTCCGGCTCCACAACTGCAGAAAGGAAGGTAATGACCATTTCAGACTATAAAGAACAGTAAGACAGTTTTTCCCAGTAAGCCTGTAAATCAATTCTCAACATTTCCTAGAAAACCACTACTATTCTACAGAAGCATTTGAATTCACAATAAAAACTCGACTGCAAAGTGTGAACTACCGGTACACATGTATTCTCTTTGACATTTCTGATTACACACTTATGAACATGAGAGTTTTTTATCAAAGTAATTAACACACATCAAGTTTACAGTCCTTTCTACTCCCAGAGTTATTTTCTGGGGCAGAGCTGTCTAATGTGCTTGCGGCTGCCTATGAGCAACTTCTGCAATGAGCTAATCCAAAATGACATGGGCTGTGATATAAAACACAAGGGGAGTTTGGGAAAATTAGCATGAGAAAAATAATGCAAATTACTACATTAATAAGTTTTACGTTAATTATATGTTGGAACGTTAACATTTTGGATATATAGAATTAAATGGAATATTTTACCTATTTCTTTTTTACTTTCTAATAATATGTTTACTAGAAAAATTTAGACTACTCATGTGAATTGCATTCTCTATTTACTGGACATCACTATAGGGAAATATTCTTTATTTATACACTAGAATATAAAAACAAATGATAGAAAAACCGTAAAATAACAAAACCAAAGACATAACAGCAATTTCTTCAATCTAAAATCATTTTTGTCCTTTGTTTTAATAAAAAATGTAAGGCATCAAGAAAAGTGTACACTTGATAGAGGAACAGGGAAGGGCAGGGGTCCTCAGAGCCAGGGTCCTCTGGGACAGGATGTCATCCACTTACGTGCTCAGTGCAAACCAAAGAACAACCTCATCAGAAAGCACCAGGGTGTTTGAATTATCTCTAGGTGAGGGGCTGGCAAACCCTGGTCTACAGGTCAGATCCAAGCCCCCTCCCTATTTTTGTAAAGTTTTATCATAACAGGGTCTTGCCCACTCATGTGCATATTATCTATGGTGGCTATTCTGTAGAGCTTTTGACAGAAACCGTATAGCCTGCCAAGCCAACAAACCATTCCTATCTGTTTCTTTATAGAACTAACTATTCCTGGGTCCCTCCTCTCTCTCTCCTTCACTGTCTCACATCTTCACTGCCCTGATTTCTCTCCTTCCTTGTTGGCAACCAAGTGATGAGATAGAAATCTCATCAATTAAGGTGTCATTAATGCTCTTGTGGTGATCATATTGAAACACAGAAATGTATCAAACCAACACATTGTACACCTCCAACTTACACAGTGTTATATGTCAATTATTTTTCAAAGAATAAGTGGGACTGCAGAGACTACGTCGGATAGTATACTATGCCTGTTTCTTGGGTTTTATTTCAGTTTTAATACCTTCCATTGTGCTAATCAAAGCAGAATAACTCAAAAAATGATGAATGGTGGCCAATAGTAAGTATGGAATCCTTCCTGTTTTTAAATTCTCTTTTCAAAAGTATGAGAACTCTGATAGAGGAAAACAAAAAGACATTTTAAAAGAACTTTGTTAGTTCCAGCTTTAGAAGAATTCATTTTTCTTCTTTTTGAAAATTTTCCCTTTCCCAGAAATTGGAGAATAAATCATCCACCTCTGACAAAAAAAAAAGAAAAAAATGTACAAAATTAAATACTGTCGAAGTTAACAATCAAAGGTCACAATGAAATAACTTGAAAGGGGGATGCAGTTAACAATATTTCAGTAAGTTTGTATGGTAATAGATGATTACTAGAATGAGTGTGGTGACCACATTGTAAGGAACAGATACACAGAGTCACTATATTGTACACCTGAAATGACTGTAACTAATATAACATTGTATGCCAACTATACTTAACTGAGAAAAAATAATCTGAGAAGAACTAGTAAACTTAGATGATACCAAAGTTCTATCTCTGAGTATGCCAATACTAAAAGTGATGAAAATTATAATAATTTTGAAAACTTTTTCCACGTTATTTTAAAAATCTTAAAAGCTCATGTCTTGACCAACTTTACAATCATTAAATATAAAAACATAGTGTCTATATCTTACAAGTATGTGAAGCATTTTTCACCAAAGGACACTGATCCCAAGGCAGAGGTTGCTGAAAAGACTGAGAAAAATAAAACAAACTCCAGCCAATGATGACATTGTAGTAGAGAGCCACAAAAAAGCACACCTGCAAAATAAAATCATACAATTACATCAAACCTATCATGCCCCTTCTTTTGAAACAATGAGACATGTATAAGACTTCAATTGGCATTTAAAAAATCCTACTCATTTTATTTTCATTTAAAACACATTATCTCTTCTAAAAAAATACATCTCTCACAGTTCTTAAGAACGTGCATTACCAAGACTGAATTACACTGATCTAGTTTAGCTTGTTCTGTATAGTAGTGCAAGCTCCTGAAGTGTTTTCTTTAAAGATGATTAAAAAGTTGAGTAGCAAAAGACAGAAAACAGCACTTGAACAATTAAATAAATAATCTTTTTAAAAGTTGAGTAGCAATACACACTCAGAAGTTCTAGTTATAGACCAATTATATTATAATTACAAACTATAAAAATTACATGGCATATGTCATATCAGGAAACTTACCACACAACTCGCAAATCCAATACCACCCAGTTTAGGGCTTATGTAATTCCACACACCAATGCTTCCTCTCCGAATTCTCTGACCCACAGAAAGTTCCAGGAAAAAAAGTGGAATACCTATTACCATAAGCAGTATTAAGTATGGCAAAAGATACGCACCTACAGAGACAAGAACCAATAAAATTTATTATATTTTCAATAGTCACAGTAGAGAATATACTAATTTTGATTATTTCATAAAGATGATACTTGAACTTCTACATTGTATAAGTAAAAAGGAATTTAAAGAAAGTGCAATTTTATTACTTTAAACTTTCTAGTATTTGAAACCTCAATTTGACTGCTACAAAGAGTTTCTGATAAAAAATAATCGATGAAAGTAAGAATATCAATGAACAGCTTTGGTTTCATTTTATTGAAAGGGCAAACAACCTCATTTTCCATAAAAATAATTGATTCCTTAAAATTATTTCCCCAAGTAGGTTTCACAAACTCATGGAAATCTTATTCATGCAATGTGTATTAAGTCATTTACTAAATTTTATTCAAGTTCATCTAAATCATTCATTGCAAATTGGATAAATTAAAATGAATGAGATTTTATGCTAACAAACTGACGTTTTTTTTCCCTAAATAATGACAGCGGAGAAAAATGGCTGCCTCAACTAAAAACAAATAAATATAAAATAACCTCTACTACAGACAAATGTCACTGTTCCCATATATACTTCATATAAAAAGTATACTTCAGGAAACAAGTAATTTTTTGTTTTCCAAATTTCTATGATGGGGTAGTGAGACTGACAGAAACAAAGATATTTCATATCTATTATAAGGTATGTGCCATTATCCTAGTGGTAAAGTTTCCATGCTTAAAAAAATTACAGCTAAATCTCAAATTAATATGCATGAATAGTGGTTTTAAAATGCACTAGTTTGATGCCCTGGTCAGGTGGCGCAGTTGGTTGGAGCCTGTCCCTACACACCAAAAGGATGCCGGTTCGAGGTGAAAACAAGTGGCAACTGATGGATGTTCTCTCACAGATGTTTCTCTCCCTCTCCCCCACCACCCTTCCTCTCTCTCTCAAATCAGTAAACATATCCTTGGGTAAGAATTTTTTTAAATGTACTAGTTTGGCAGTATTAATTTTAGACTATAGAATGATAAAGTTAAATGTAAAATCTATACAAATTTCTACATGAGAATATATATACAAATCACTCATTGAACAACTTCTAAGGTCTACATTAAAATTCCTTACTGGAGTTTTGTCCAATCAGATACTGTCAAGTGGGTTATTTAATCAATGGCACTAATACCTTTTTAAATAAGAGGTCATTTATTGTATTTTCCCATGTTTAAGTGTTAAGAGGTATTAATTGAATAGATTTTGGAAGCTACTCAAATTGTTTGAGCATTCTGCTAAAAAAATTAACACATTTTTGCTCAAATTATTTATCTCAGTACCTATCTATTGCTGAAATAATGGCCATATGTAAGAATTTTCCCTAATACAGTGGTCAGTAGAAAATCTCGACTGTGTTATGCCTGACTTTCAGTCTTTTGGACTTGAGTTGCCTCTACAAAGGAGTATGTAATGTAAAAGTACGAATGTGTGAGCTGATGAAATAAAACTACCAAATTCCCAATTCTAAAATGATTTGTAACCTTCGGGTACCAATGACCTTAAAACGTCTCCCAAAGGACTGAAAATGCATTTCCACACCTGCATTGAATTCTAGAATGTGAATGGGTTTGTGTGTGTGTGAATGACTGGGGGGGAAAAAGAGAATTAATTAGCACTGGACTCACCGTGAATCTTTCCTCAGTTATGTATGAGGGGGACCCCCCAAAACAGAATCTATTTATAAAAATTGTGTATTTATTCTTACATGTTTAAACTTCAATCACCTTCAAAGTGCTCTCTATTTGATGCAATACAACTATCAAGACATATTTTTCCCACTGCTCAAAACAGTTTTTGAACTCATCAATTTTGATGCCTTTCAGTGCTCTGCCGTTTTTCATTTCACCTCTTCCACATCAGCAAAACATTTCCTTTTAAGGACTTTTTTCATCCGTGGAAACAAACAAAAAAAGTTGCTGTGGTGAGATTGGGTGAATAGAGGGTGGGGCACAGAAGTCATGCCATTTTTCGTCAAAAACTGCTGAACATTCTATGTGGTGTGGGCAGGTGTGCACATAAATCAATCATCATGAAACGGGCAAATGGGCTGAGTCTTAAAAAAAAATGCACGGAAGCTGGACATAGACTATAACACCACCACCAGTTGCTACACTGATACAGATGGGTTCCTAGAACACTCAGCTAGTTGGGGAGGCATGCACTACAAAGGACCCACCTTTCAGAAGATAATTCCAATTTTGGGGGGCTCCCCTCATGTGTATGACATGTTCTTAGATACTTAGCTTTCCCTCTAACTGAAATTACTCTAATTAGCCTCCATATTAAAAGTACTTATGGCTAAAGTATAACTAAGTATTTACCATTTGCTAGGCACATTTCTAAGCCTATTACATATAGTTACCCATTTATTCCTTACAATAATCCAATGGGGTACCATTATTCTCCTGATTTTACAGATGTGGAAAGTAAGCCAGAAGAAGTAAGTTAACTTGTAAAGATCACATGACTAGTGTCTAAAGGAGCCAGGCATCACACTCAAATTTATTTCAAATACTGGGCTGGTAGCTTCTATATTGTACCACTTTGTAACCTTAACCACTGTGCTTTAAGTATAATATCTTCAGAAAATCAACTTTTATTAGGCTTATTACTTTTTACTTTTATTATTCATAAGGTGTCTCAAATGTTGAATAAGAAAGAATTAGGTAGTCTGGGGCTCTCTGACTCTGCAGCCAGAAGATACTACTGGAATACCTAGACGGCTCAACACTACTCTGCACACAGAGCACAGGCTTTTGTGCTATAACCACCACCTTGAAAGAATAAAATTCCACTGTTTCGGGTAATATCATTCTCTAGTATTTGTGATTAGAAGAAAGGAAACAATACTAGAAAGGGTATTTTAATTACTTTTGCATGAAAACTGGAAAGAGCCATTTTTGCTAATTACTAACTATGCAATTCTTTAGAGCTCTCCGTCAAGACAAAAATTGCATTAAATGGAAAGCAACCTAACTTTCAACCAAGGCAGCCTCCTTCTTTAGCATGGGCAGTAAGGCTCATAAGGTGAGAAGTCTGAAAATCGGATTTCATCTGATTTGCCAGTCTTGGCAAATGCAATGATTTGTGAGAAACAAAAAGCAGCATACCACATCGCTGCTTATGCTGATTTGATAAATAATTTATTGGGGATGTTACTGACTAGAAAAAGAGCTCACAATTTCAGTGGGACAATGTGCAGTACATCACCGACTTCATGTATTGGTTCATGCATCTCAGGAAGATTTGTCAAACAAGTTAATTTCCTCAAACCTGTTTATTCTGTGCCTGGTTGAATTAGCTAAGCAAGATTTTAACCATATTTTGTCACCACAATACCTTATCTTTTTACTCTTTGTGGCTAAGAAGAAATTCCATATTGAATGGTTATGTTATTTCACTCTATGAGTAAATTGCAACTACATCTAAAATAAAACTATATATATTATATGTATGACCCATGGACGTGAACAACAGTGTAGGGATTGACTGTGGGAATGAGAGGTGGGCTGGGAAGAGGGGGTCTAAGGGGGAAAAATTGGGACAACTATAATAGCATAAACAATAAAAAATAAATAAAATAAAATAACAAAAAATAAAATAAAATAATTCTGTCCAGTCCACAAAACTATCACAAACTGGAATCAAATACCAAAATACTTTTTCTATCTGATGGGTACTGAAACGAGGCACATAGAGTATTTAGTTTTTAACCACACATTTTAACAGCTTCCGTGTATATAAATAATAAAGCTTTAAATCATTCCGTTTGACTTTGGTGTACTACAAAGCAACGTCCTACATGAACAATCTATTCCTTTGAATGTGTTTTTTTTCCCCTTGAATTTTAAGAAATGTTTGCTAAAAAGCCCTTGGTACTTACATGCAGAAATACAAAAAATATATAATACCATGTTGATATAGACACTTTTGTTTAAAAACTAAATATTCTATTTTTAAAGTTTTCTTTAAAACAAAACATTGTCCAAAAATACTATAGAAGAAACAAATATGTACGATATCTAAGGATGGAGAATCTGGTATTATATTAATTATCCAGTTAAATCCCTTCTTCCGGGATCTGCAAAGTTCTGGTCAACATTTGAAGACTAAACTCATTCTATATTATACGTAATTTTTGCTTTTATGAAGAGTTTAACTGCTTAAAATTCAGACATATAAGTAATAGAAAATTCTCTCTTTCTTCAACAATATTGTCTTATTCCAGCAACTTTAGGTTTTTCTCCTGAAAGAATAACTGAAGGGCACAAGGGATGTAACATTTGTTATAAAAGTCAGTAATTTAGAGACATTTAATGGCATCCACAAAAAGAATCTGAGAATGCATTACCCTGAATGCAATCCTAGTGTACTCATAGCAAGCCACCTGCTCCTATGGAAACCTATTCTGAAAACAGAGTTAAGCTCACTTTCAACAAGAGTCTCCCTTGCTTTATTATGGAATTCATAGTTTATCAAATAATGTGATGCCAGCAACATAAGCAGCTGTTTGAGATAATCAATTAAAATTTACTCAGCAATGTATCACTTTAAAAAAAAAGGAAAACAACAAAAAACTTACCACCCCCATTCTTCTGACATAGGTATGGGAATCGCCACACATTCCCTAAACCTACAGAAAATCCGACTTGGGCCAGGATGTACTGTAGCTTACTGCTCCAAGCTGGTCTTTCATCTTCCACTTCAGATACTTCTTCGGCATCTGTGTCCTTCTCATCTTGGACGTCAACAATTAGTTCACTCTTCTTAAAAGCATCATCAGCAGAGTCTTCATTGGACAGAAGGTCTTTGACAGATTCAATAACCTCATCGTCTAATTCTCTTTTTACCACTTTGCTATTCTTAGGCATTGGAAAGTGTGGGTAATATTATTTTTAAAACTTTTTTAATGGCAAATTTGTTAATTCTTTTAAAAAATAATATAGTTGAACTGAAGAAAAGATAGAAGCATCTATCAAGTAAATGCTTGATTCAAGGTGTAAAGTCTTACGGATCCTGGATCTGCATCTCCAATATTGAGCAGGTAATCTGTAAAATTTTAAATTGAAAAATTATAATATTTAAGGAGGCAAGTATTAAAAATAAAAAGACCTTATTTAATCATTGTTATGATGGAACTTCTTACTAGAGTATAAAACACATGCTTGTCAGCCTTGTAGAGCTGACCATTTCCACCCATGTAAGGACCGTGAAGTACACATGAGCTCCACACATGTTCTTTTAGCTCACTTCTTCCTTCTTACAAAGCTCCACTCTGCTCCGACACACTCCACTGCACAACGTGTACTCTGTTCATTAGTAATTAAAATTTGGTGACTCCTTTTCTGAATTCTTTCTTTTTTTCTTTCTAACTGAAATACAGCCCTCATTTTATTACCTATGAAGTTATATGCATAACTGCGTGTCATCCCTATAAATTTGTCTTACATAGAATCTCTTCTGTTCATGTATTCATCTATTCACTCACTTGATATTAATTGTGATGAAACCTTAAGGAATACAGACATTAATAAAACATACAATCTCTGCTTTGTGTTGCTTACATATAAGAGAGAAAGGCATATCTCAAATATAATTAATGCACATATAAATTATGCAAATGTATTGCGTAATTTAAGTGACCCAGCATCATTACAACAAAATATCAGGAATGTGGGACAAATGCGACATGGGAGTCGGGCAGAAACAGTGAGACAACGTCACGCACAAGGCCCAGCACCTGCCGGAAGTGCTAAAAAAGAAAATCATAGAATTTGGGTGAACATTCTCTCAAACAACTCAAGAAAAACACTGCCATGAGACAGTTTTCCTTTCTCTAGTTTGTTTTCTATTGTATGTCATACCCTTTTCTCTATTCAGACACAAACTAAGAAAGTGTACAAGGTTTGTCTACAAACCAATGAGGCTGTCAGTTTTTAAAATTCACTAAACATAAGGGGTTTGCTTCCAAGCTGGATCAGGAGGCTTTAGAAATGATATCCCAAGAGTCTGCCTAATGTTGCTAGAAAAAAATAAATTTATTTGATGGAATTGCTGTTACATTTACATTAGATTTCAGAGAAGGAACCCAGTCACACTTTGATGTATAATCGTAATGAATAAGACAGAGTGGTGGGTAGTCCAAAGGAAAAGAAGTTCTCTAACTTGACCATGTAACTTATATTTTCCCTTTAGGTTTAGATGTTTAGTTGTTTCCAAAACTAGAATATATACCCTAAAACCAGAGATTCACTTACAAGACTTGAAGGGAATTCTGAGAGATCATTAACAGTATTTTAAATAACAGACACATCTCTAGAATAACAACAAAACTTCTCATGGTGACTACCTTCAATTGGCCAACAAAGTTTTGATATGCAATTAAGTTTTTATGAGATTAGGGAATACATCTGTTTAATTTGCATTATTTCTGTCTACAGCTCAATAAATATTAGTTGACTAATGAATAAACATAATTATTGAAAAATTGAAGTGAGCTAATCTTCCAAATTATTTTTGCAGGAAGAAAGCAACCTGACATGTAAAAAATTATGATTTGCTAGACATAATTATCTAAAGGTCTACATTTATAATAAATTATCTAAAGATAAGCTATTGACACAGTAACATAACTAACACATGGATAAGAGCACTGGCTTTAATCTGACAAACTTGGACTTGCGTCCTTACTCTATTACTACTCCTTTGTATAACATCTAGTAGTTATATCACTTTTAGGCTGTTTCCTCAGTAGATATTAATCTATTATTCCTTTTGCTTTTTCATACACATAGAAAGCTAAAGAATGTATCAAAGTTTAGAGATACTATTACAGCAAAAACAGACCATTTCATAAAAGAAAAATTTAAAAGACAGTGTTATTCATGAACCTCCACTAATAATGATTATTATCTCAAATTGTTGTATTTATTCTATGTTTCTAGCCTTGAAGGAAAAAAATACAAAAAAATAAAAATGAAATATAATACCTTTGTACACTGCTGCATGTTACTGACATACCTAATGAATAATAATACCAATTTACACAGAATAACCTTTGGCAAAGTCTACCCTTAAAAATCCTATTAGACTATCCAACATTCATATTTTCTATAAAAAATGACATCTAATGTAAAAAATTTAAATGCATCTTTATATTACAAATGTCTAAACTACATATAACTATATGTGTGGATTTTATAATGCAATAATACTAGGCAACTTTTACAAAATTAAACATATTAATAGGGATGTTAAATATTTATTTGCATATATTTAGTGTTCCTTTTGTATTATAAGTTTTTTTAAAAGTGATAATATATTGATGACAAGTAAAATAACTTAAAATAACTGTTATCTCCCTCTATTTCTTACCATCTCCTACCTCCTGCTCTTACCTGCAGTGGTTATAGGAAAATATAGTCTAGGTTTGCAAGTTAACACTGAAATTTCTACAAAAGCATAGCAAGTCTAGGGGGCTAGGGACTATCTCTTTTCTTTAGTAGATCATAAACTCTACCTGGAGAATAATTTTATCTCACCAATCCATCTAGTGTTCTCAAAGTATGCTTAAACTTGTCTGTCAAATGAACTGAAGGAAGTATGACAGAGTATCACTGTATAACATCTATAAGGATTTGCACTATTACATATTTGCTTATCTTTTTCTTACCCCAAAGTCCTATTGAGTCAGAGACATTTCTTTCTTTTTATAAAATGCTCCAGAAAATGATAGGGGTTTTTTTTAATCCACCCAGAGGATATGATTATTTATCTTAGAGACACAAAGGAAGTGAGAGGGAAGGAGGGAGGGAGAAGGAGAGAGAGAGAGGCATCAATGTGAAAGAGAAACATTGACTGGTTGCCCCCCATACCTGCCACAACCTAGGTACATACCATGACCAGGAATCAAACCCACAAACTTTTGATTTACAGGACGACACTCCAGCCAGCTGACCAACCTGGCCAGGGCAACAGGTTTCTTATATACTCACTGCAAAGAGCCAAAGTAAAGATATGAGTTTCTAAATGAATTCATAAACACTCACTATGAGACAACATTTTGTAAACCTAATTAATTTCAAATTTTCAAGACCTGGAGTTTTTGAAAAGTTTAGATTTTTATGAATGCCAAAAGCTTAGTCCATAAGAGTAGGCCATAAGCCTACACTAAAAAGAGCATAAAAATGAGGTTGACTATTGCCAATACTGTATTACTATTAGTATTTCTGGGAATAGAAGAAATGAACCAGTAATATCCAACAAGAAAGTGAGGTAGAGGTGATATAGTAGAGGTACTCTCAAAGGTCACACAGGTCATATAATCAGTATCAAGTAACTGCACAGCCTCTGCCAGGTCACCACAACCCATTCCAGTGACAGACTCAACTGCCAGACAAGTTATCACTAACTGCCCCTAGGAGTTGCGTTAGCCGCTCCCATCATTATCTGGTAAGGGCCTCCTACCTACAGTCAAGCAACAGATATTCAAGAATGGGGTCAACAAAATATTGCCCATGAGTCAAATACAAGATACTATCTGATTCTGTAAATAAAATTTTATTGGAACAGAGCCATACCTACACATTACATATTTTCTATGGCTCATTTTGTGCTGCAACAGCAGTCACTTTGTATGGACTGTAAAGCCTGAAAATACAGACTGGCACTACTGAAAAAATTTGACAGCCACTATCCCAGAGAATAAATCAGAATTAAAGGTGTAGAGTGCCCCAGCTCACTCTACCTATGATCCATTTTTATGTCACTAATTTCATTGTCATATAGTATGACAAGATAGAACTCTCCTCATTCAAACATGAGTAATTGCTAAGAATACAAGAATTTTACATAGAAACAGGGAGATGAAGGAGTAGTATTTGAGAGGGGAAGAAACAACCGTACAAGTGCAGAATGTTTATCAGGAAAGAGTGCTCCAGAATTTCAAAAAAAAAAATACTACTTACAAAAAAAAAAAAAAAACCACACTCAGATACTCAACAAATCAAATATAAAATATTTTAAAAGTTCCCCTTAAAGAAAAGCTCAAGGAAAACATAAAAGATTAACTGAGCCCTGGTTGGTGGGGCTCAGTGGATTGACCACCAGCCTACAAACCAAAGGGTCACTGGTTCAATTCCCAGGCAGGGCACATTCCTGGGTTGTGGACCAGGTCCCTGGTAGAGGGTACAGGAGAGGCAGCCACAGATTGATATTTCTCTCCCTTTCACCCTCCCTACTCCTCTGTCTAAAAATTAAAAAATAAAATCTTTTTGAAAAAGATTAACATGAAAAAAGTTAGATATATGAATACTGACTAAAAGTACAAGATAGGAAAATTCATTATCGCAATAAAAGGCATATCAGAAAGAAGTAAAACTAGAATAACTGCAACCACATTCAGAGAAATGGAGGGAAGGCTTAAGGAAACTTCTCAAAAAGAATAAGAAGAGAAAAATATTGTAATATACAGAAAAAGCTAGTGAATACTTAGATAAGAGAAATTCAACAAACTTAAAATTGGTATACTAAGGCAAAGAAAACAGAAGTAATAAAACACAAAATATTAAATGATAAAATGACAGAAGTTTTATTTAGATTTGTATTTTCAAATAATAAAACCACTACAAAATGATCGATATTGAGAAATTACTGGAATAAAGATTCCTAGGGATTTCAAGCAGAAGTATGAAGGGAAAATTAAAAAAATTCTCAGGATATTCAATAACCTTTATTAATACTAAGAGGGGAGCCCTGGCTGGTGTAACTCAGTGAATTGAGCACAAGCCTGTGAAGCAAAGGGTTGCTGGTTCAATTCCCAGTCAGGGCAGATGCCTGGGTTGCAAGCTAGGTCCCCAGTAGGGGACACATGAGAGGCAACCACACATTGAGGTTTCTCTCCCACTCTTTCTCCTTCCCTTCCCCTCTCTCTAAAAATAAAATAAATAAAATATTTTAAGAAAACTAAGAGGGGAAAAAAAACTCAATCCCCAATTTTCATACTCAGTTATTTTGTTTTCCAAACACAAAGGTCATAGGAAAAAATTTTTAACCATGAGAGATCTTATGAGCCCTACTGGAAAAGGAGAGAAAGGTGCTATATGATCACCACGAAATTTAGCGAATCAAGACAGAAAACAAAGACCTCAGTAACAAAGAAGCCATGTTAGAGAATAAAAAAGTAAACATTAATTTAAAGAAGAAAATAAGCTGTAAAATCTTAGATACTGTATTCAGAGGAAAATATATAAATTAAAACGTAAAAATAACATAAAAATCAGAAATTGAAATGGGATAGAAAGAAATAAAAGTATGAAAATGTCCTCTTCTTGCAGAGTAGGAGGGAATTTAGGATACTATTCTAAATATAAAACTCATAATCTTTTTTTCCCAATTTTATTTAATTATTTTTCAAGTACAGTTTTCTGTCTATTACTCCCATCCCATCCCACCCCCGTGCTCCCCCCTCCCTCCCATTTCCACCCTTCTCAGTTGTTGTCCATGTATCCTTTATATATGTTCCTCTAAATCCCTCTCCTATTTCCCCTGAAATTCCCTCCCCTCTCCCCTCTGGTCACTGTCAGCCTGTTCTCTATTTCAGTGTCTTTGGTTATATTTTGCTTGCTTGTTTGTTTTGTTGTTTAGCTTCCTGTTAAAGGTGAGATCATATGGTATTTGTCCTTCAACACCTTTTTTTAAAGATTTTATTTATTTATCTTTAGAGGGGAAGGGGAGGAGAGAAGGAGAGAAGTATCAGTGTATGGTTGCCTCTCATAAGTCCCCTGCTGGGAACTGGCCTGCAACCCAGCCATGTGCCCTGACTAGGAATTGAACCGCAATCATGTGGTTCACAGGCTGGTGCTCATTCCACTGAGCTATGCCAGCCAGGGCTAAAACTCATAATCTAAAACAGGAAAAGAACCTCAATCTCATCATGTTTTCATGTAATCCTTCTTATTTAATTTTATTTTTTAATATATTTTATTGGTTACGCTATTATAGTTGTCCCATTCCCCCCCTTTATTCCCCTCTGCCTTGCATAGCCCCTCCCACCCACACCTGCTTTATTTCATGTCTATGTGTCATACATATAAATTCCTATACCATTCTTAACCTCCCCATCTATTTTCTACCTACCATTTATGCTACTCATTCTCTGTACCTTCCCCTTCTCCCCTTCCCATTCGCCCACTGATAATCCTTCATGTGATCTCCATTTCTAAGATTCTGTTCCTGTTAGTTGTTTGCTTGGTTTGCTTTTGTTGTTGTTTTTAGGTTCAGTTGTTAATAGCTGTGAGTTTGTTGTCATTTTAATGACAACCAAGATATGAATCTTTGATCTTCTTTTTCTTAGATAAGTCCCTTTAACATTTCATATAATAAGGGCTTGGCAATGATGAACTCCTTTAACTTGACCTTATCTTGGAAGCACTTTATCTGCCTTTCTATTCTAAATGATAGCTTTGCTGGATAGAGTAATCTTGGATGTAGGTTCTTGAGTTTTGTGACTTTAAATACTTCTTTCCAGCCCCTTCTTGTCTGCAAGGTTTCTTTTGAGAAATCAGCTGGTAGTCTAATGGGAACTCCTTTGTAGGTAACTGTCTCCTGTTCTCTTATTGCTTTTAATATTCTCTCCTCTTTAATCTTGAGTAATGTAATTATGATGTGCCTTGGTGTGTTCCTCCTTGGGTCCAACTTCTATGGGACTCTCTGAGCTTCCTGGATTCCATGAAGATCTCTTTCCTTTGCCAGATTGGGGAAGTTCTCCTTCATTATTTTTGCAAATAAATTTTCAATTTTTTGGTCTTCCTCTTCTCCTTCTGGAACCCGTATGATTAAGATGCTGGGATGTTTAAAGGTGTCCTGGAGGTTCCTAAGCCTCTCCTCATTTATTTGAACTCTTGTTTCTTCCGTTTTGGTTAAATGTTTATCTCTTCCTTCTGCTCCAAACCCTTGATTTGAGTCCTGGTTTCCTTCCCGTCACTGTTGGTTCCCTGTAGATTTTTCTGTATTTCACATAATGCAACTTTCATTGCTGCCTGGGTCTTTTTCATACTGTTGAAGTACCCAGAGAGTTCTTGGAGAATCCTGATAACCAGTGTTTTGAGCTGTGCATCTGATAGGTTGGCTATCTCTTCATCACTTAGTTGTATTTTTTCTGGAGTTTTGATCTGTTCTTTCATTTGGGCCTTTTTCTCTCAGCATGCCTGTTACATAGTAAGGGGAAGGGCCTTCGATGTTCATCAGGTTGAGGCAACCCACATCGATGAGCTGTGACACTTTATGTGGGGGAGGGGTCTGAGGGTACAGTGCTGCTTGTTCCATTCTCTGCTGGTTTTCAGTCCGCTATCTACAAGCAAGTTGGGCCCTTCTGGTGCTGATTCCCCAATGGGTGTGTTTGTGTACATTCTAGGACCCTGTGGATCTCTCCAACGAACTCTCCTGTGAGGCTGGGAGTTTCTGCTGCTGCTGCCTCAACCCCCACAGTTATTTTTAATCAAAGACTTTGAGGCTTTATTTCCCCAAGCTGGAGCCCTGGGTTGTGCAGTCTCTCTTGCTCCCGAGTTGTTCCTCCAGGTTTATCAGATGTGGGACCGCCCAATCCGCCAGCTGCTACCTTGCCAAGAGTCCTCTCCTTCTGGCCTCTGGACTCTGCCCCTCCTACCAGTCTGGATGAATGTTTCTTCATTAACTCCTTGGTTGTCGAACTTCCATACAGTTCAATTTTCTGTCAGTTCTGGTTGTTTTTGTTTTTAAATTTGTTATAGTCCTTTTGGTTGTGTGAGGAGGCGCAGTGTGTCTACCTACGCCTCTGTCTTGACCAGAAGCTTCTTATTTAATTTTAATGGGACCTTGTGGGAATTAATATTTCTTATTCTGAAGAGATATGTAATGGTGCCAAACATATATATCTAGGTTCTACAAACAGACTGAGTTCAAACCCTAGCTGTTTAACTTAATGGTTTTTATGACTTTGGTTAAGTTATTTAACTGTGCTTCAATTTCTTCACTTATAACATAAGAAACAATAATATGTTTATCAAATAATAAAGCATTTTCATAAATGCCAGCACATCTGAAGGACTCAAAATGTTTTATTTTATTACTATAATTAGCATCCCTCTTATTGTTGTATTATATTACAGTTGGTTGGTGCATATTATTATATTAAGCATAATGTAAGTCCACAGTCAATGCTACATGGTTTAGTTGATTTAACACCACTTTTTTGATATAGTACAAGTTTTCTATTACTGCATAACAAATTAACTTTAAACTTAGTAGCTTAACATACAAAAATTATTTGTTCATAATTCTGTAGGTTAACAAGTTGAGCTAGACTTAGAGAATCAGCTGTTTTGCTGGTCTTGATGTGGGTCACTTCTGCACTTTAGTCATTTGTCAGCTTAAGTGAGGGAGAATGGTCTAAGATGTTCTCACTCACATTCTGGCCAGAGGCAGGCTTTCAGTCAGAGAGCGCTTTGGTTCTCCCACATAGACTCTTTCCAAAGTGCTAGCTCCAGCTTGTTCACACTGTATCTTAGATTTCCAACTTGAGCCAAAAAGAGTACAACCAACATGCTAGTATAGCCTGTGTGTCACATTTTTTAATGTCTCACTGGCCAAAGCAAGTCACACCATTATGAATGGGCATGCTGATTCAAGAGTGGATAAACTCCATTTCTTGATGGAAGAAGCCACAAAGTCAAATTGCAGGTTATGAGTAAAAGGAAGAGAAAACGATTGCTTACATCTTCTACATCTGTTAGATTTCTGCTCCCTGGAATAGGAATCTCAAGGAGAGAAACGGTAAGTCTGGCATCTCATTCAATTCCAGAGTCATTACGCCAAAGCTGTAACTATTGTAATCATAGACCCTGGCTCATAGTTTTCAGAATTGTTTTCATTCTTGCCCTTTTCCATCTCATTGCCAAGCACCCTGCTGTTTCTTTGAGCTACTGTGAACTTGCATTTATACATATGGCAATATACATTTTGCCTCTTAGCCAGCCAGCATCAGCTCCTACAGCTTGCTAATGAAGAGTTCTATGCCCTGGTTGTGTGGCTCAGTGGATTGAGGGCAGGCCTGCAAACCAAAGGGTCACTGGCTCTAGTCCCACTCAGGGCACATGCCTGGGTTGTGGGCCAGGTCCCAAGTGGGATGCACAAAAGGCAACCACACACTGATGATTCTCTCCCTCTCTTTCTCCCTCTCTTCCTCTCTCTAAAAATAAATAAAATATTTTTAAATAGAGTTCTAAATAATACACCTGTTAAAAATGCAAAACAATTGGTGTCTTTCCATTCATTTATTGCACATAAGAACTTACATAAAATATGCTGAAAAGTAAAACTATTTAAATCTGGGCTTAGATTTCTATTTTTTCATTCTCTCATTTTTATATTGTTTCGTGGTCATGTATACTTTTTCAGTAAAAATTTATTTTAAAGCACTTAGAACTAAATTCAAAACTTTTTAAAATCAACATAATAAATTTCTAACTTAGCGGTTCCCAACTCTAACCACTTTTAGTATTTTCTTTAAGATTGTTTGCCTTTTTACAAAAAAAAATTTAAAATCAGTTGTTAAATATTTACCCCCCCCCCCAAAAAAAAAGACGGTGTGCTGCAATTTTGAATGAGATTACATTGATTCTTCAGACCCATTTGGGAGTACAACATCTTTAAAATTAAGTTTTTCAATCTATGAACTTGGTATATAGTATTTTCATTTACTTATATCTTCTTTAATTTCTCTCTAGAAAAAGACTGACTTCTTCCTACACACTTTCTATCCTGCTACAACATTATAAATTTGTTGATTTTTTAAGGACCCCTTAGGATTTTTATATACACAATATATCATCAATAATAAATATAGCTTAGCTTTTTCTAATTGTTTACCTTTTTGTTTCCTTACTCATTGTACAGCCTAGGACATCCACTAAAAATTTAATGGAATTGTTAAGTGCAGACATCTTCATCTATGCCCCGGTGTTAGTGAGAAAGGACTCAAAATTTTACTGTTAAGAATGTCAGGTATGGATTTTTTTCACAGGTACCTTTTATCATTTTAGAGAAGTTTCTTTTTCTTCCTAGTTCAGTGAGGGTTTGTTTTTGTTTGCTTGTTTGAATCATAAATAATTGCTGAATGTTGGCCCATAGTTTCCTGCCTTTAGTAAAATAATCATATAATTTCTTAATCTGTTCATATCAAATAGAGTATTGCATTGATTGGTTTGGTATCTTAAACCAATCTTTCATTATGGGATAAACCCCCCTTGGTCAAAATGTATTACCTTTTTTAAAAACACTGGAATCAATTTGCTAATATTGGTAAGGATTTCTTCAACTATATACATGGGAACATGGATGTGTTAATTTTGGGGGGGTGGACTTTGCCTCTCTGATTTTGGTGCACTCATAAACTGAGTTTTTTAGAGGTCTCTCCTTTATTTTCTGAGCAAATATATGTAGTGTTAGTTGTATTTCTTCCTTGAATGTTTTGTAGCACTCATCTATCAAGCCATCTAGGAATGGAGTTTTATTTTAGAGAACATTTTAAGTTAAAATTTCAATTTATTTTGTTAACATACATCAACTTAGATTTTCATTTTCTTGTTGTGTTAGTTTGAGTAAATTGTGTTCATAAAGTGATTCACAGTATTTCATTTTTTAAAATTATCTGTAGGATTTATAGTCATATTAAATGTTTTATTCCTGATAGTGATAGATGTTTTCTCTGCTTTTGTCTTGATTAGTATTAAAATCATTTTCATTATAGAATTAACTAAAAATAATGTGCAATTCTTACTCCAACTTTCAAGACTTTTTAGCTCCTAATGTATTTTTACAAACTCTTGAAAGGTTATACTAACTTTTAACCAATATTTCCAGTGAAAATATGCAAAGATCTAAAACTGCAGGCAGGCACCGGCATCTAAGAAATGAAAGTGACTCCAATAGACATGCCTATACTAGCTAATCACTGGTGTTTGCCACAAACTGAATAATCTGCAATAAAGAACTAAAAAAACCATAAACTATCTCCCTGACTTGTACAAATTCAAAGTCTGCTGAACAAAGTTTTCTCTAAATAGGAACCAGTTTTGAACATTAAGTCTTAAATTCATTGTGGATTCAAATGGAATGTACTTTTTAATTCTAATACATAAGGTATAAAGTAAAGACTATCTGAATAAAAACAAAATGCCGAACCATATTACAATACCCAAGAAAAACGGCACATGTTGAGAAGTTTATAGTTATGGAATAATTGCAAAAGGAAAAAAAAGATATCTGATAAAAACAGAAATCATAACTTGACAAATAATAAATTTTCAATAGAATGCAACCTAAAATTTCTTTTGCAAATTATGTCCCCCTTTCCATAAAATGTTTGTACTAAGAAGGAAGATAACAAAAATCACAAAGCCAATCAAATTCCACTGATTCCAAAGCCACTGATTCCAGTGTTTTTTTTTTGTAGTTGCCAACACAAAGTCACAACTTATATTTTATAACATAGGTTTTGTCCAAAACAGTGGAATATAACACACCTATCAGTATAACTAAATTTTTTTTAAAGTAATAACGCCAAATGTTAGCAAGGATGCAAAGAAACTAGACCAATCATGTATTTCTGATAAAAACATAAGACAGTACAGCCACTCTAAAAAGTAAATGGCAATTCTTTTTAACCCTAAAAATAGAGATACCACAGTGACCAGCAATTTGCACCCTAGGCACATGTGCCAGAGAAATAAAAACTTTTTTCAAGGAGAAACTTGTACATAAAAGTTCATATCAGCTCTGGCTGACGTGGCTCAGTGGATTGAGTGTCAGCCTACAAACCAAAGGGTCGCCGGTTTGATTCCCAGTCAGGGCATATACTTGGGTTGCAGGCCATGTCCCCAATAGGGGACGCATGAGAGGCAACCAACACTGATATTTCTCTCCTTCTCTTTCTCCCTCCCTTCCTTTCACTCTAAAAAAATAAATAAATAAAATCTTTTTTTTTAAATTTCATATCAGCTGTATTTATAATAGCCCCAAACTGGAAACTACCAAATTGTCCTTCAGTGGGTGAACAGTTAAATTGTCATATATCCATGTCACAGGATGTCAGCAATAAAAGGGGAAGAACTTTTGATACATCCAACTTGTTTGAACCTCAAGGGAATGCTGCTAAATGCCGGGGATGGGGGGAGGTTGGTGGGGGGAATGTCAATTTCAAAAAGATACATATATCACATGCCAATGATATAACATTTGTGAAATAAAATGACAGAAATGAACCACTGAGTTAGGGCAGAGAAAGGCAGGTAGGTGAGCTATAAAAAGAAGTACAAGGTAATCTTCTGAGATTGTAAAGTTGGTATCTTCTGTGTGGTAAGGATCACATGATATTACGCATTTCATAAAATTACAAAGAACTGTACATACATAAACATGCAGGCAGAAAAAAATGACTGCATAATTTGAAAAATCTATGAATTATACCAATATCAATATGCTACTTTTAATATTGTACCATACTACTTTTATAGAAGATTGTAAAATGAAGAAAGCTGGGTGAAGGGTGCACAGGACCTCCCTTTGCATCTTTCTGTGAGCTTGTAATTATTTCAAAATCAGTTATAAAGCAATTTCCATAAATTAAAGTGTATTTTTGTTGACTTCTATGAACCCAGGACAGATTTTTAATTGAAAATGTTTATTTTAATTGTTGTTCAAGTACAGTTTTCTTTTACTCCCAGCCCAGCCCAGCCCCCCAGTGCTCCCCACCTCCCTCCCATTTCCACCCCCCTTAGTTTTTGTCCATGTGTCCTTTATACTTGTTCCTGCAAACCCTTCCTCCCCTCTCCCTTCTGGTCACTATCAGCCAAGGACAGATTTTAAATCATATTTAACTGTAAGTCTTTCAAAAGTCTTTCACACATTTTTAAAATAAAGTCATTTGAAACACTTAAAATGCTATTAACATACTGAATGCTTCAGATTTAGGAACTGAATTCATTTCATGAAGCAGCTGTAACAAATGACTTCTAACTTAGCAACTTCAAAAAACCAAAATTTATTATTTTAAAGCTCTGAAATCAGAGATTCAAGAGCTGTTTCAGGTGAATGATCTAAGATGGTGGAGGAGTAAGTGGAAGCTATACTAACCTTCTCCCAAAGAGGAATTGCAACTAAATTATAGAGAAATCATCCTGAATAACCAACCAAAGAGCTGCTGGAAAAAAATGACTTATAATCAAGGACAGACAGAAGAAACAACTTCACCACAACGAGACTGGTAGGTACTGAGAAGGAGGTGCTAGAGGGCTGGCTAGGCTCCCAGGGGAGGCAGAGGGAATTGCAGTGCCTGGGGTTTTCCCCTGAGAAGGGTAGGGTCTGAACCCCAAGCAGAGCTCCCCAGCCTACAGAACCAGAGTCAGAAAGGAACATACAGCTGTGAAAAGCAGCTGGGTTTCTGTTTGCCAGGGAGAGATGGCTGGATATGCAGAGAGTCTCTTCAAGGGAAAACACACAAAATTTTGTTTACAGACCCTTACCCTGGACTCATACAGAGGAAGGGCAGAGTGAGCTACAGACACTTGAGGAGACTCTGGGGTTGGTGGCTCTGGTGGGAGAACTGGAGCAATAGCCACCAGGATCCTCATGTTGAGTCATTCTTCATACTGCAGAAGCCATCTTTCTCAGGAATAGCACTCCTCTCCAACTGGCCTTAGCCTGAGGGGAAGCTATATACCCACCCACAGGAATTACTCTGCCTGTGGTGCTTAAGCTGGGCTGCTGATTACACCTTGAGGCTACACTACATTATTGATCAGTTTAACAACTAAGGTGTAAAGTACAAAGAAGCAGCCAAAATAGGAAGACAGAGAGGAAAACAGAGAAACAGACCCCTAAGGAAAGAACAAGAACATTTTCCAGAGAAGGACTAGATGAAATGGAAACAACCAATTTATCAGATAGAGTTTAGAGTAATGGTTAGAAGGATACTCAACAGCATGAAAAAATACATAGAAACCATAAAAAAGGACCACTCAGAAATAAAGACTATGCTATCTGAAATAAATAATATAATGGAAGAAATAAATAGTAGGTTAGATGAAGCAGAGGATCAAATCAATGATTTGGAAGACAATGTAGAAAAATACACCCAGGCAGAGCAGCAAAAAGAAAAAAAAATTTAAATGAGGAGAGTTTAAGAAACATTTTCAACAACATGAAGAGTAAAAGCATCCACATCATGGAAATACCAAAGGGAGAAAACAGCAAGCAGGGGTCGAGAACCTATTTGAAGAAATAATGAACAAAAACATTTCTAACCTGGTGAAGGAAAAAGATACACTAGTCCAGGAAGTTCAGAGAGTTCCAAACAAGTTGGATCCAAAGAGGCATACACAGAGACACATCATAATTAAAATGACAAGCCTTAAAGACAAAGAGAGACTCCTAAAAGCTATAAGAGAAAAGCAGGTAGTTACATACAAGGGGGTACAAATTAGACTGCCATCTGATTTCTCAACAGAAATATTTCTGGCCAGAAGGTATAGATATGAAATATTCAAGGTGATGAAAAGCAAAGACCTACAACCAAGGCTACTTTAGCCAACAAGGCTATCATTTAAAATCAAAAGAGAATTAAGGAGCTTCCCCAACAAGAAAAAGCTAAAGGAGTTTGTTAATACCAAACCAATACTGTAACAAATATTAAAGGATTTGCTTTTAGAAGAAAAAAAGAAAGAAAAAACAGAGAAAATAGTGTAACAATAAAATGGCATTAAATAGACATTTATCACTAATCACCTTAAATGTAAATGGCTTAATACTCTAACCAAAAGACATAATGTAGCTGAATGGATAAGAAAACAAGACCCATATATATGTAGTCTACAAGAGACCCATCTCAGATCAAAAGATACACACAGACAAAGTAAAAAGTAAAGGAAAGTTAAAAGATATTTCATGCAAATGAGCCAGAAAAAAAATCTGGGGTACCAGTACTTATATCCAACAAAATAGACTTTAAAACCAAGGCTATAGTAAGAGACAGAGAAGGACATTACATAACAATAAAGGCAACAATCCAACAAGAGGATATAACCCTAGTGAACATTTACATACCCAGCCCAGGAGCACCTAAATATGTGAAGCAAATTTTGATGGACATAAAGGGAGAAATTGACTGCAATACAGTAATAGTCAGGTATTTTAACACCTATTGAGTTCAATGGATAGATCTTTAGACAGAAAACCAACAAGGAGACAGGAGCCCTAAACAATACACTAATCAAATGGATTTAACTGATATCTTCAGATTATTCCAAAGCAGCAGAATATACATACTTTTCAAGTGCACATGGAATGTTCTCTACAACAGACCATATGTTAGGACAAAAAACAAGTCTCAACAAATTTCAAAAGGTTTTAATCATATCAAGCATCTTCTCTGACCACAACGCAATGAAACTAGAAATCAAACACAAGAACACTGAAAAACACACAAAGACATGGAAGGTAAGTAATTAAATAAGGAATGGGTCAATAACAAGATCAAGGATGAAATCAAAAGATACCCTGAAACAAATATCAATGAGGACACAGCAATCCAAAATCTGTGGGACGACACTGGGAAGGCAATCCTAAAAGGGAAATATAGTATTACAGGTCTAGCTGACAAAATACGAAAAAGCTGAAATAAACAATAAAGGAACTTGAAAAGGAACAAGAAACAAAGCTCAAAGTGAGTAAAATGAAAAAAATAATAAAGATCAGAGCAGAAATAAATAAGAATCTTAAAAAACGATACCAAAAGAACAATGAATCCAAGAGATGGTACTTTGAAAACACTTAGGGGTGCCAGAAAGAGAAGAGAAAGAGCAATAAATTGGAAATCTCTTTGAAAAAGAATGTCTTCCATAATTAAGTGAAGAAAATAGACATGCAAGTCCAGGAAGCACAGTGAATCCCAAACAAGATGGACGCAAGGAGGCCCACTCCAAGACACATCATAACTAAAATGCCAGAAGTTAAAGATAAAGAGATAATCTTAAAAGCAGCAAGAAAAAAGAAGTTAGTTACCTACATGCAGATTCCTATAAGACTGTCAGCTGATGTCTCAAAAGAAACTTTGCAGGCTAAAATGGTTTGGCAAGAAACATTCAGTCATGAAAAGCAGGGACCTACAGCCAAGTTGCTCTATCCAGCAAAGCTTTCATTTAGAATTGAAGGGCAGATAAGTAACTTCCCAGACAAGAGAAAACTAAAGGACTTATTTAAGAAAAAGACTATCAAAACTATGAATAACATAGCAATAAATACATATCTATCAATAATTGAATCTAAAAAAAGATGGGAGGGGGTTGTGGAGGAATGGGTGAAGGGGTGAGGGGATTAAGAAGTACAAATTGGTAGTTACAGAATAGCCATGGGATGCAAAGTATAATATAGGAAATGGAGAAGTCAAAGAACCTATATGCATGACTCTTGTACATGAACAATGGGTGGAGACTGACTGGGGGTATAGGGGGTGCTGTGTGGAAGGGGAAAAGGGGGGAAATTGGGACAACTGTAATAGAATAATCAATAAACTATAATTTAGAAATTAAAAGTAAAGACAACAGAATGGATGACAGACTTAAACTACTCAAACTACACAACTTTTAAAAAGAAATCATTGAGGAAAACCCTTGAGAATTAGACATAAAACAGTTCTTAGACATGACACTAAAAGCAGAATTCATTAAAGCAAAAATTGGTAAAGGGGACTTTGAAATTAAAAGCTTTTCCCTCTGTGAAAGAACCTATTAAAAGACTGAAAAATAAGCTAAAGACAGAAAATGTATTTGGAGACCACACATAGGAGAAAAAATATTTAGGATCTATAAATAACAAAACTCAGCGATTAAAAATAATTTAGAAAATGAACAAAGAACATAGGGGTCATTTCACTGACTATGTCTAGATGGCAAATGAGTACATGAAATGAGGCTTGACCTTATTAGCCATCAGGGAAATGCTAATTAGAACTACGGTGAGATGTCACATAGCTATCGGAACGACTAAAATATAGTAACAGCCCAATTCTGGCACAGAGGCAGAGAAACCGGATCATTCACACATAAGTGATAAGAATGTAAAATAATACAGCTCTCAGGGACATATCATTACCATATAACCCAGCAATTGCACTCCTGGGCATTTATCCTGGAGACGTGAAAGCTTGTGTTCCATAAAACCTGTGAGTGTCCAAAACACTGGAAACAGCCCAGATGTCATCCACTGAGTGAATGCTTCAGCAAATTCCTGTAAATCCATACCACAGAGTACTACTCAGAAACAAAAACAAAAACAAATAAACTACGGACACACATAACTTGGATGAATCTACAGATAATTATGCTGAGTGGAAAAACCCAATTCTTAAAGTCTGGATTTTCTATGGCTCCATTTATGTAACATTCTTGAAATGAAAAAATAATGAAGATGAAGAATAGATTATTGATTAGCAGGAGTTGAGACGTTGGGGCAACAGAGTAATCCTTATAGTGATGGAACAGTTTGGTAACCTGATTCTATCAATGTCAATATCCTGATAGATGTTACATTGGCAGAAAAATGACTAAAGGGCACACAAGATCCCATCTGCTGCTGTAACATAATTTTATTACTAAGAATGTTGAAAGGAAACTTTCCTGTAAATTCAGAAACTACAAGCATGGAGCCAAAATACTCACCTTTCTACTTTAATCATCTCATTCAGTAGCATCTAATGCCTGAACAATGTTGTCCCATGAGTTTTTGCTATTTCCACTTTAGAATATTTTTAATCTATATTTTGACTTGAGTAATACAGTAATGTGGTATTAAAGAGCACAGAGTGAAAAATATCTTCTCACCTCTTTCCCCTAGTATAGCCTTACATATCTCCCTATAAGTAAACAAAGTTCTCCACACATATGCATATATTCAAGTTAATATGCATATTCAAGCTATGTTTTTTCCTCATCTGCCCAACCTATTTCTTTTCATACAACTATTATTATATTCATAATACTGCATCTTGATTTTTCATTTAAAAAGTCTTCCAAAACTTTTGTTCTCAATGGCTTTTTATTTTTATTTTTTAGGATGTATAACAATTCATGATACATCACATATTTAAGTCATTTCTTATCATTTGCTTCAATGTTTAAGAAACTAACTTTGTATACCTGGCATGCGCATATCTGTAGAATAAATTTCTAGAAAAGGAACTGATTGGTCAATAGGTATATGCTTTTATAATTTTGGTAAATACTGCCTTTTATAAAAGTTATCTCAATTTGTACTACCACAAGCAATGTATGAGAGTGCCTGTTTCCCTCTGTCTGTATCTTTTTGATCTTTGCCAATCTGAAACAGGGAAAAACTCCCAGACTAAGCATTCTACTCAAAGATAATAATCACTGGGTCAAAAGGCATATTCACTTTTAGTTTTCTTAGAAAATCCCATACTGTTTTCCATAATGGTTGTACCAGTCTGCAATTCCACACACAGTGAACTAGTGTCCCCTTTTCCCCACAACCTCTCCAACTTTCGTTGTTTGCTGCTTTGTTTATGATGGCCATTTTGACCGGTGTAAAGTGGTATCTCACTATGGTTTTAATTTGCATCTCTCTGATAGCTAGCGATATTGAGCATCTTTCATGTGTCTCTGGATCCTCTGTATGTCCTCCTTGGAGAAGTGTCTGTTCAGGTCCTTTGCCCATTTTTTTAATTGGGTTGCTCGTCTTCTTAGAGTAGAGTCATGTGAGTTCTTTGTATATTCTGGAGATCAAACCTTTGTCTGAGGTATCATTGGCGAATATGTTTTCCCAAACAGTTGGTTCTCTTTTTATCTTAATACTGTTTCCTTTAGCCATGCAAAAGCTTTTTATTTTGATGAGATCCCATGTGTTTATTCCACTGTTAGGAGTATATTCTAAAAACCCTGAAACACCAATCCAAAAGAACCTATGCACCCCAATGTTCATAGCAGCACAATTTACAATAGCCAAGAGTTGGAAGCAACCTAGGTTCCCATCAGTAAATGAATGGATCAAAAAACTATGGTACATTTACACCATGGAATTCTATGCAGCAGAAAGAGAGAGGTAGCTCCTACCCTTTGCAACAGCATGGATAGAACTGAAAAGCATTATGCTGAGTGAAATAAGCCAGGTGGTGAAAGACAAATACCATATGATCTCACCTTTAACAGGAACCTAAACAACAAAACAAACAAGCAAGCAAAATATGACCAAAGACACTGAAATATAGAACAGGCTGACAGGGACCAGAAGGGAGAGGGGAGGGAATTTCAGGAGAAAAGGGGAAGGATTCACAGGAACAAGTATAAAGGGGTGTGGAAATGGGAGGGAGGTGGGGAGCACTGCGGGGGTGGGCTGGGATGGGAGTAAAAGATAGAAAACTGTTCTTGAATAATAATTAAATTAAAAAATGAAAAAGGATAATAATCAATTAACTTCATGTGAAAGGCTACCTACGTATTAATCACAAAGAAATAAAGTGACCTTTAAGACTGAAAACAGCTCTGTCATATATCAAGTGATACTGTGCATTTATTTCAAACCTTCCTGCATTCCAGTATACGGAGTTTATTTTTCACCATGAAATATGAGATAATCATTACTGGCCAAAGTTAATATTTAAGACAATAAATGCTTTTATTAATATTATTTAATGAATATGTCAAGAAGAATAGACATGACTTGCTTTATGTTACAAGGAAAACTGGAGATAAATCTTAAGATTCCTGCCATGTAACCTTAACTGTTTTCATGCATCAGACTATGCCCATGACTTTTGTTAACAAAGCCATCTGCTCAGACACTATTTTAAAATATACTCTGAATAGGAATATATTATTATATCCAATCATGCATATGTATGTAGTAATAGGAGTTAAAATCTTCTGTAAAAGGAGTTGAGAATTAAAAGTTTTCAGAGCTTTTGGTAATCAACAAAGTATTTTTTGGGTCTATCATTCTAAGTCAATGATTTTTTAATTACTTGGAGGACAACCCCAGATTTCCAGAGAATACAGAATTCTTGCCTATTCATACACAAGTTTTATTTTATGACAGGACAAATATATTTCCTAGCATGCCCAGAGTAAAATTTAAACTGTGATCATTGGGTAAATCAATTATAAATATAGATTTTATGATTATAACTTAGGCTTTAGTAATTATTTCAATTTATTTTATTTTTTATTTTTTATTATTTTTAATATTTTATTTGTTTATATTTTAGAGAGGAAGGGAAGGAGAGGAGAGAAATATCAATATGTGGTTGCCTCTCATGGGTCCCCTGCTGGGAACTGGCCTGCAACCCAGGCATGTGCCCTGACTGGGAATCAAACCGTGATTGTGTGGTTCGCAGGGCAGCGCTCAATCCACTGAGCTACACCAGCGAGGGCTATTCCAACTTATTTTAAATGTTCAATAATTGAATAGGCATCTAATCTGATTATTGGTATTTAGAACAGCTATTATTTTAAAAATTCTTTACTATTTGCTGTGGTTTGAATGTTTGTGTTCCCCCATCCAAATTCATACACTGAAATTCTAAACCCATGCGGTTAGGAGTTCAGTCCTTTGAGAAGTAATAAAAGAAACCCCAGAAAGGTAACTAGCCCTGTCCACCATTCAAGAACACAATGAGAAGGCACCATCTATGAATTAGTAAGACGGCTCTCCTCAAACAGCAAGAATGTGCTGGTGCCTTGATCTTGGACTTCGCAGCTGCAGAACTATGAGAAACCAATTTGTATTGTTTTAAAGCACCCAGCTCAAGGTATTTTGTTATGGCAGCCTGAACAAAGGAAGTATTTCTCACTTACTTTAGCAATTGAATGATAGAGCACTCCTTTCCTAGAAACATGTATAAAAATGTTTATTAATAACATTAAAATGCCATATCTTAAGTAACACATACTAGAAGTAATTCTTAAATTAACTATATAACAGCAATCAAGAAAAAAATAGTGCCAACAGTAAGAGATTGTCTTCCTCTCAAAAAAAAAAAAGCATACACTGAATGTTTCATTTGGAGAAAAATCGTCAATAAATTCTATTTAAAATTTGGTGGGATAATAGATTGTATATTCCAACCAATATACACGTATCATTAGTCATGAGGATAGCAAATGGCACTCACCCTCACAGAAATAAAAAAAGAAGACTCTGATGGTCAAATACTCTAAAGTTAAAGAGAAAAATGCACGGACTCTTCAAAGAAAATTCAATCATCATCAAGTACTTGTTAAGTACTGATTACAAATCAAGCTCAGTACTAAGCGCTGAAGAAAAGATTCTGAATCAGCGTCGTTCAAGCAGAAACGGGGCTGGGTGGGGTAAGGAGCTGGGTGGAGCCGTTTCATCAGAAATTCTATTTCCCAAAGCATGCATTTTGTGCCCGGGATTCCGGGAAAGGAAGTGGTCACTGAAAGCCATAGACCAGTTTTAAAAACTGGGTGATGAGGAACCCAAATGAAGTACACACAGCAAACCCTTCAGTCCTCTCGGTATCTGCGTAGCGAACGCAGCAGAAGGTGCCCTAACACTGTCTACCTTTAAGACCTGGAAGAAAAAACGGCTGGACACGGAGGAACGGTCGCAGTGTCATTTGCATAAGCACCCAAACACTGCTGACGTCACCACGCACGAGTGCGGACCCCGCCCAGCCTTACTCCGGCTTTTTCCCCTGGAGGGAAGGGGAATGTAGGGAGAAGGAGAGGTAGACGTCCGAGAGCGTCAGCCTGGGGCTTCGTTCTCCACCAACGCGCGCGAACGCAGTTTATCTGCTTAAAGGCAAAGAATTCCAGCGACGGAGGGCTCAGTGACCCAGTGGGTGACACTGTCTCAGGGAGGTCTCGGGCGCTTTAATTCATTCATATTTATAAGGCTAGTGTGCCGTCCTGTAAGGACAGAAAGGCTCTCCTATACTCAAAACCGCTCTCTGCGCAGGCCACGGATATACCAGCCATGTGGATGAAACGGAGACATGGTCTAAATGGTCTGGGTTTCCAGGTACTCACATCGTCTCCTTAAAATCCCTGCAACACCACCCTCGCCGCCACGCTCCCAAATTCCTGGATGCGCAGGGAGGGACGCACCGGCTGTGCTTTCTTCTGCAGCCACGTGCCTCGAGCAGAGAGGGGCCACTACAGAAACATTTAACGCAGGATGGCTCCCGCAAAAGGGAATTGTGGTCACGTGAAAACACACCGCCTGCGGTGGTCTCCCCGAGCACTAGCAAAAGCAACCAGAAGCGAATGAGGACCCAGACTGCTCCTCTCCCCGCCCCACCTCCCACCCGCAGAAGGACGGGCTTCCAACTTGGCTGGAACCCCCGAAGCGCCTCGCTGGGTCCACCCTCCCAACTTTCTTCTTGGACTTGCCCCGGTCGGACCCCACCCTTGGGGGTCCGACCCAAGGCTGGACCTCCCCAGGCTGGACTTGGAAACCGCCAGTCTTCCGGGGATGCCGCGGGCAGTTTCCAAGGCGAGACGGGAAGAAGGGTGGCGGCACCTTAGGGCCCCTGAGCTTCCCCCTACGAGCCGCTCTTCGCCCCCTCCCAGCCCCCTACGGTGCGCGGGTGCAGGACGCACAGACTGGAGGGGCTCCCGCGGAGCCCAAGCTTTCCGGAGTCTCCCTCCCGGCCCCTACCCCAGGACACAACCCGAGTCCTTCCCGGGATCTAGACAGCGATTCCGCTCCGGTCCCCTGCGCCCGGGCCCCCAGGGTGGCTGGGGATGAGCCCACCCCACCTAAACCGTGCCCTGGGCGGTAGGGGCGAGTCATTACCGTTAGCCTGCCTGACCCGGTCCTCTGGGCGACCCGCGTCTGACAGGAGTAGCGGCGGCCAGCGGGTCGGGTCCAGGTGGCTCTGATGGAGGCCGTGAAGGAGCCGGCTGGAGAGAAGCAGCTGCCTGCCAAGGGCGGCTCCCGAGGGTGGGTGGAAGGGTCGCTGCCCCAAGGGCTGCCACGGAGGGACAAGCCGGCGCCTGTGTTTTGGCCAGGGACGGAGCACGAGTGCAGCGCAGCGCGGGTGTGTGTGATTGAGTGTGAGTGAAGGAGTGACGGAGGCGCCCACGTGCCCGGCCCGCCAGTGCGGCGGCCCCCCGCAGGCTGCGTGGGGAGGGTGCTGCGGGCAGCGGCGAGGGGAGGGAGCCGGGACTCCGGGCTGGCCGCCGCACTGCCCAGCCCCGCGGCCCCTTGACGCAGTGGCCGCTGCCGTTGCCCCGCCGCGCTCTCCACGCTCCGGCAGGGCCCGCGGAGACCGGAGGACCGGGAAGCCCGCCCCAAAGCCAAGCAAAACAAATCCACTTGCCATTCGGTCCTCCCCAACCCACTCTGAAAGATAGGCAGCAGCTGCCCGACCCCGCCTATGTCTCATCGAGAATAACAATAGAAATGGTCCTACTGCTTGCTCATTCTGCATATTCTCTGAGAGTCGGTAATGGATTAGAAGTGTGTGACTCAAAGAACCTTTTTCCTAGCTTTCTCCCCAAGCCAGCCATTTACCGGTACATCTATTGCAAAAGGAAAGCACTCTAGGCATTTATTTGTTCCTCCTGCAAATCGTGGCCTAAGACCGCTCAGTGATTCTGACAGGTGAGGAAAGCCTGTCTCTGGAGCTGGTCCTCACCTTATGTTGGTCCATTAGCTTCCAACTCTTCTCCGAGGGCCCTCACTACAAGGTCTTAAGGGTGACTTACCTCTTGTAGCAATCGAGACATAATCATAATTAAGCCACGTGGAGAATTCCTAAAATATACCTCACTGAGCACAAAGCTTAGCTTCCTTTTGAAAATGGCTGAATCTTCCCCTAAATACGGAATATGCTCAAGCGATTAAATTTCATATCCTTGGAAGTCAAAATATGAAAGAAATGCAAAATGAACCTAATAAATATAGGGGAAAGGTCCAGTGACTTGGTAAAGGATATTTTCACTCCCAGATGATTAATATTACCATTTTTAAAATACCTCTGCACTTTTAGACCTTCCAACAATCTCACAGACTTTAATGGTTTGTATTCAATTAAGACTGAATTAAAAAATAAGGTCATCGTAGACAGGTTTTTTTGTGCCGTGAAAGAAAAATCTCCTGGAAAGAAATCACAAGACCTACATTTCAGGTCAGAACACTGCACTAATCCTTAGCTTTCAAGGCAGCCAAGAGAGTTTTTTTCTCAGTCTCTTCCAGTCCGATTTTTAAAATAAGGTTTTTAAAAATTAAATTAGCTTTGATCCCCTGGATGCCCTTGCCTTGCCATGGGTAAAAATAAGGAAATAGTAAGTTACAATAAACCTCTTACAAAACAATGCATAATTTACTTTTTATTCCCATATTGGTGATAGGCAAATATTTATGTTGATATATATTAGCATATGTGTGTATATATATTTGGATATAGCACAAATAATACCAATAACAACTTAATACCAATGCCAAGAAGAAATTAAGAAAATAAGTAGACGTATGTCCTCCTTAATCAGGAATAAGATTTTCTGTGGAAAAAAAACAAAAGTTTTTTTTAAAACAAAGTTTTCCACATGCTTGCAGGAATGGTTTACAGTAGTACTGAGAAGGCCTACATGCCTGCAGGTACTCTTCCCTCACTCTTTTGCACTGATGTTTAATACCTATCTCAAATGCATGTAAGAAGTCCCATGTCACAAAGTATTTGCGGAGTGGTGCCCTTAAAAATGACCAATACTAATTTATGTTTGGATGCCAATGAGAAGGAATAAGAGAAAGCAGCTACTGGATTTCCCACTAAGTACCTGGGTTTTTTAAATGGTTTATTTAATCTTCATTAATTAATGAGGTGATTTTTCCTAACTTAGAGATTATACAGAGGTGATAGGAAAAAAAATTGCAAAAAGTCACACACCTATTTCAATGACAGAATGGAGATTTGAACCCAGATCTAGCAGGCTTCAGAGTTCATATTTTTTCATGCTGTCTTGTGAATTTTTAGATTTTTAACAGTAGAAAAATTGAGAATTAACTCAAGGGCTAATCACCTTTGAAAATAAGGAGTGTAGATGGAAAGATCCCAAAAGGAGATCCTGACAACCCCAATAGAGAGGTAAAAAAAAATCCATTATTAAATTTTAGTAGTAAAAACCCTTCAAAAATTTAATGTTCAATTACTTTCTTTTAGCCAATGATTATGGAGTGCTTTCTCTGTCACCCAGTGGAAGAGTGAGCGCAGGGTCTTCCTGTGGGAGGAGGAGGCAACACACTGAAGGAGAAGAGCGAACTTCTAGGATTTCAGCCTGCAAGGAAAAGAAGATGGGTTGTTTCGGCCACCGTGTACTTTTTATATTATTAACAGATATTGATTCCACATTAAGTATGTGCCTTTGCAACGTGTAGAATAATTGATATGCCTTATTTTTCTTAATCCTTACACCACCTCTGTGATGTAAGTACAGTTTTTAGCCACACATTGCAGAAGAAAACACTGAGAGTTTTGTGTGAGTCCACCCAGTCAGAGGCATTGGTTAGACACTGTAAGAAAAATAACCTGCCCCTAACTAAACTACTTTCTGAATTTGAGACCTACTTTCAAGCACCAAATTCTTCAAAATGATAATATTATGCAAAAACTCCCAAAGCTTTAACACTAGAGTTCAGAAAAGTATTCAAAGACTTACAAAAAGACTTTAAAACCTAAATACTATAGAAAAATATTGAAATCAACTCCCATTATGAGATTATATTAATTTATTTTTCTATGTTGTTATATATGCAGTATATTATGAAAATTCTTTTCTATTCTAATAAATTTTGTTATAAAATTCACCATATCAAATGTTATTTGATACATAGTTTCAAACTTTTTATGAAACCAAAGTCTGCACATTCCCAGAACATCTAGTGAGTATTCTATTCAGCCGGCATGTCTATCACTGACGAAGAGCCGAGAGGCAGAAGCAAAGCAAGTGCTTAGATTATCTGACCTCTTTATAGGTAGCGGATGGGTTAATTAAATTGGCAAATGTCAAAAAATCAAGTAATTCCGAATGGTTTACAAACTCCCAACAGTATAATTTGAACAATTTCAAAAATCATTTGAGAAAAACATGACATATAAATGGTTATTTTTCCTCTGACATTTATAAAAGTAAAAGCTTACAATTTTCCTCCAACACATTTAGTAACTCTTTACCCATCTTCTGTACATTCTCCTCTTACTAAATGTTGATGATTTTAGGACTCTGTCCTTGGTCCTTGTGTCTTTTTTCTCTCCATACTCTCCTTAGGTGATACCATTTGCTTACATATTTTTTCATATTGGATTCAAATATTGGTGATATTAAAATATTTAATTTTAATAATAAAAAACTATAATTTCTGAAGGAAATTGATTATGGAGCAGGCCAGGGACCCAGAGAGAGCCAGGGTGACTGAAGTAGCAGGAAGAAGGTACTTGTAGGACTCAGGGCACAGGTATCTTTACAACAGTATACAAAAGTATTTCAATATTTCTTCAACTGGTCCAGCTGAACAATTTGTGATAACTGAAAACCATTCTTCACACTGAAGTGGGTTTTTTGGCATATTTATCATTACTAAAAAACCTCCTTTTCATTTGATTTTACTGTATTTTTAAATCATGAATTTTTTATTCAAATGTTTACTGGACACTTACAAAAAAACAGGCACACGTGTAGGTACTTGAGATACAACAGTAACCAAAACAGACAAAGATTCCACTATATCTAGATGATACATACCACTCTGGTATGAACATTTTTATCAGTTTTGATTTCATCAGTAGAGCAGAACCATTATAAATATTACAGGAATATGATATTCAGTACAGGTAATATAAGTTTAAAAATTCAAAAAGAATCCAGACAGGGAGTAAAGGTCTAGAACGCTAGAGCCAGAGAATCAGAGAAGCATCCACTAACAGCTTCAGCCTCAAGCAATGTAGCTGGTAGAGATTGCCATCTCCCAGGGAATTCCAAGAAGCCACTGCATCTGGCTCTGGGAACTTCTGAGAGCGGCAGCTTCCACTTTACTTCTGTCTGCCAACATGTCTGTTCCTCTATTGGTAAACCCTAAGAGTCAGATTATCGGAAATGTCAAGCCCACCTAGAAAGGAAGGGACAGTGACATCAAATGACAACACTGAATCCAGCAAAAAGCATTTCCACCCATAATTGGTTTTTTTAAATGACTTCCTTTTTTGAGTGTAATATTTTTGTTGGGTATTGTTTTTATGGCTATGCTAATTTTACAAAATAAATTGGAAAGGTTGTATGTTTTACCAAATTGTTGACTACTGTGTATATATCTTCTTAGTATTATCTCTTCTTTGAAGGACCAAAATGAATTAATTTATAAAACCATTTGGGCCAACTAATATTTCAGAGATAATTCTTTTGTATTTTTTCCAATAGCCTTTACAAACTCTGCTTATTTATGTTTTCTACTTCCTCTTTCATCATTTTAGATTTTTTCCAGAAATTATTCTTTATTCTTCCAAATTTTAAAACTAGAGTTCTGCATATTATTTTCTACTTAAAAATCTGTTTCCTAGCTGTTTGTGTTAGCCTTGCTGGACAACTAACCACCCAAGAATCTGTTTCTTACAAGGATTTATTTTTCATTCAAACTGTATTTCAACACTGTATTTTGCTTAGTTTTTACTTCTCTAAAACTTCAAATATATGAAATCATACATTGGTGCTCTTTTATTAAGGTTTCTGTCACTTAGAATAATACTTTTTAAAATTATCCATGTTGTAGGAGTAGTTCATTCCTTTCCATCAATGAGTAGTATTCTGTTATAAGCATATACATATTTAATAATTATCTATACTCCTGTTGATCAATATCTGGGCTATTTTCAGTTTTGGCTATTATGCATATATTTGCTGTAAAACATTTTTCAACTTCTTTACAATGACATATATTTTTATTTCTCTTGGGTAAATTCCTAGGAGTTGCATTCCTGTGCTATATGTATGGTAGGTTTATATTTAGTTTTATAGGAAACTGAGTAACATTTTCCAGAAACCTGGCTTCAAAGTCAGTGTTCCTACTATTATGATAGAGTTGGAGTGTGCATGAAGAAAAAATATAAAATTTTTCCAAATAGAAAATTTAGGGAAAGATATTTCAGATTAATACATTTCAGTTTAAGAGAATGATATTAATAAAAGCATGCAATTGTGAGAGTGAATTTTACTCTAGAGAAGGAAATGAGATATGTTATGAGTTTGATATAGTAAGAGATGAGATTGCAAAGGTAATTAAGTAATTTCCTGGGGTTCTGCTTGATCACAGTGCTAAAGATATATGTCTTAATGCCAATAAACATGGGAAATCACAGGAGTTTTGGGGGAAGGTGTAGTCATTCATTCATTCTCTACAGTGAATGTTTGCTGAATGCCAAGTATACGCAAGCATCATAGTGGTCCCTGGAGGTTTATGAGAATAGGTTCTAAAGATCTAAGACAGCACAATATCAGAAAAGGAAAGAACATCTCTGAGAAATACCTAAAAGGAGAAATCCAAAGGATTTCTGGTTACTAGATTTAGTTTCCTAAAAGAGAGTAAAGGCTTACTATTATCCAAAGCTTGAATTATCAGGTAATTGGTATTGCCTTTAACCACAGTAGAGAATTTAAAAGACCATGAAAGAGCTAGGTATCTGGAAGCTGAATGTGTTTTTAAAGACATCCCTTCCAGGGAACACAATCGTTTTGTTATAACACTGAGTACCTTATAATAAAAGTTCTAAGTGTAACCAAGTTTCAGTCTTTCAGGTTTTTCATTAAAAATTGTTTAAGCTACTCTGTAATAAACATAGAGCAATTTAAATTCAAAGTTGGTATACCACAGTCCAATTACATTGATTAGTTCTGTCAAATAGTTTCTTAGAATAGTTTTATATGTTGTAGGAAATATAGCCAAGAGGATTATATTTTCCTTGAAAATAGCAATATTCAGAGATTTAGAAAATGATTTCAGGGCTTTTTAAATTTAATAATGCATAAGTATTGGTGCTTTTTTGGACTAAAGCCAAACTAATTTGCAGAAGTTAAAGGCAGAGGGAAACATCATAGCATATTTTTTCAAGGAAAAGAATGTATAGTCATATTTAATGATGTAAGTTACTTTAATGTTATGCCTATAAAGAATCTGAGGATATGTGTAAAACATGAGTCAGAAGTGAATATATCATGTAATAATAGCTCTACTAGCAATTTTTCTCTTCCATTATTTTCACAGGCCCTTACCCTGAGTCTAATTGTCATACAGTAATCTCTTAATTATTTGCACATGCTTCTCTTATGAGTAATCCTTAAGTAGTATATTTTCTTCTCAGCTGAATAGATTCTTAAATTCCACTTTTTCTCCCCATCATTTAGATTCTCTCTTTGTTTGATAATGCCGGGACCACTATTTAGTGATCCCTCTCCACCCATCTGCACAGTCCTGTCAATTTCTGATTATGAAAGGTATGATCAAAGTAACAATTCAAAATAGTAGCCTTAAATAGGAGAGGCTGAGGCAATTCAATTAAAAGATAGCACTAATTCAAAAATAATAAAAAGGGCACTGGATAAGTCAGTTATGTCACAATGCCGCAAAAACAATTGGTTCCCAAACTCAGTGACTTAAAACTCCAATTATTATCCTCATCACATAGGTATGGGGTGGTTGGAAATTACCTTATTTAGATGGGCCTGTCTCTATTGGTTCTAAGCTTCATTCAGGCCTGCTCTACATGTCACTCACCCACCTTAGACCATTAATTTTGAAGGTATGTTCTTCTTGGCAAGAGGCAGGAGTGCAAAAATGGCCAATAAAAACTTGTTGCCTCTTAAGGCCAGAATTAGAACTGGCTCACTTGTGCCAACTGCTCACATTCTGTGAGCCAAACCAAGTCACTTGACCGAGCCCTATAAAACGGGGCAGGAAGTATATTTCTCCCGTAACATTGGGGAAAGGACTACAGACTATAAATAATGATTTAAATCAACCCGGTCACTTAAGCAATCTAAAATATTTCTACGGTTAGTCTTCACTCTAGAGTTTTACACCTATGTATTTCCATACCTAGCTGTCCAGGTACCTCAACTTCTCAGTCCTTGGGTCTTCCAAACTTGCCCAGCGGAATGTTTTAACAACCTTTCATTTGTAGGCACAGCCACATCCAGTCCCTGAGTCATCAACAATGTAAAAGGCAGCAGAGAATTGACCTCTTTTCCTCTAAAAAATGTTTGCATGGTGTGACTGGCTTTGAACTAGGATTCTGTTGCAATAGTTTGAATGAGGTTGCAATAGTTCATTTTAAAAAATTCATTGTGTAGTATGAACAATTTAACGACATTAATTTAAAATTCCAATCCATGGACATAGAATATATTTGCATTTAGTTGTGCCTTCTTTAATTTCTTTCATTGATGTCTTCAATCTTTTACCTCCTTAGTGAAATTTGTTATTAAGTGTTTATTATTTTGATACTATTATCACTGGGATTGTTTTTTTTTATTTCATTTTTGGTCGTTCATTTTTAGTGTATATAAACATAATGGGTTTTTGTATATTAATTTGGTATCCTGCAACTTTACAGACTTTAATTATTAGTTCTAATAGTTCTTTTATCTTTCTTTTGGTGAATGATTAGGGTTTTCTATATATAAGATCATGTCATCTAAAAACAGAGACAATTAACATTTTCCTTCCTACTTGAATGTCTTTTTATTTCTTTGTCTTGACTAATTGTGCTGGCCTAAATTTTCAGTACTACATTGAATAAGAGTGGTGAGAGAGGGCATCTTTGTCTTTTTTCTGATCTTAGAGGAAGCCCTTTCAGCTTTTCATCTTTGAATATGATGGGAGCTGTTACTTTGTTATAGATGGCTTCTACTATGTTGGATACATTTTTATATATCTGATTCAATGGAAACTTTTCACATGAGCAATGTTGAATTTTGTCAAACATTTTTCTGCATCTATTGAGATGGTCACATGATTTTTAGCCTTCAATCTAGTATATCAACTTTAGGGTTTGCATATGTTGAAACTTTCTGGCATCCCAGGAATAGATCACACTTGATGTTTATGGTGTATAATCCTCTTTGTGTGCTGATGGATTCGGTTTGTTAGTATTTTGTTGAGGATTTTTCATCTATGTCTATTAGAAATACTGGCCTCAATAAGCTGGAAAAAATATACATATTTATACACCAGAACAACATAAATAAAATTAAAAGTCAATTAAAAATAAATAACGTATTGTTGGTTCAATGACAAAACCAGAAATCATTCTCATTCTGATTTATTTAATCAGTAAATATAATTGAAAACCTAGTTAATGCGAGATTTTATTTTAAATTAAGATTTCATTGGGTTAAGAAAGAAACATTTTGACAAGCAGCAGACCTAGAATCTGGAAACAAAAGGCAAAACAAATGATATGACAATAATTAAATAATTATTTGTTTTCATCTTCAATCTAACATCCTCTGCTCTGTAGCAAGCTCTATTTTATTCCATATCGAAGTCTACAAAGTCAAAGGGCCAATTAAAAAAAAAACTATCAAGCCCTGACCAGTGTGGCTCTCGGTTGGTTGGTTTGCATCATCCTGCAAAGCGAAAGGTCACTGGTTCCATTCCCGGTCAGGTACATCCCTGGGTTGTGGGTTCTTCCCAGGTCTGGGTGCCACGCAAGGGGCAACCCATCAAGGTCTCTCTCCCTCTTTTCTTCCCCCTTTGCCCCTCTTTTGAAAAAATAAACAGATAAAATCTTTATTAAAAAAGCTATGAAAAATGCCAGTCAAATCCATGATCTTCTTTAAAACCTCATCTTTGAATATTAAAGATTCATTTAATTATTTAAAGTGATGTGATAAAATGTTCTTATATTCCTTAACTTACAACATTGGTGTTTCACCATATACCCAATGCATATTTCAAATGTTTATAATATTAAATCATAGACAAATCTTGCTTTATATTAAAAAATTTTAAGTCAAAAGTTCTCTGCTTTCTTTAGAAATATCTAAATTTAAAGTCACAACCAATTGTGTTTTTTACAGAAAGATGCATAGTATTCAAATAAAATATAAATATGACAATACACTTTATTCTCCATGTAGTGGTAAAGGTTAAGTACAATTTCTCTCTTCTTCCTAAGGACATCAGGGCATAACATTGGAAAATAGGTCCATATACAAATAAATACAGTCCTAGGACTGTAAGCCCATCAGTAATAAGTATTATCCTTCACTCTCACAAGAATGGACATTTAATGGGATAATAATAAGGTAACTTACACTCTGTAAATAACTGAATACATTTAATATTTGCTTAGTTTGTGATATGAAAAAAGTTGGCTCAAGCAATTTAAAGGAATAATTAGCTATAGAACCAAAAGTAGCATTTTTATGTTGTGGTAGTTTGCCTTTCTAAAGAAACGATTGATGTAAATATAATACATTTAAAGTGGTTTGCCAATCTCACTATATTTATTACTAAAGATATTATTTATAATGATATTAGTTAAAAAGAAAAGTAAAATATAATATTCAATATATCATGCCTTTAAAAGCCATTGTTCTAGAAGAAAATTTTTGTTTGCTTTTCAGAAATATTTCTTAAAATGAGAGGCTTGGTATAATGGGAAGTAGGCCAAATAAAGACATTTGATAGAGGATTTTACCATTTAAAACATACTTTACTAAAAAATGTTAAAAATTTAAATCTGTAGTTAAAAAATGATTACGAAAATTATTAATTCACATAGAAACTGGCTCATTATCATACCTGCTGCTAAAAAAATTTGTGAAACAGATTTCATGTTGGCAAGAAGAATTGCGGGCTGTCTGAGATATAAAAATATCTACAAGCATAAAATATATTCTATGCAGTTAGAGAAGCACAGATGCGAATTTCTGAAGATTTCTCTTGTGGGTGATTTTCAGTCTCAGTGGAGACAGGAAGTTTTAAGAAAGGCTACCTGACGAAGATGATGTCCTGAATCAGTTTGACCTATTCCTAGATCAAAGTATTATTATAGATAAGGGTATGGGATCATTTAAACTTAATGAATTAACCAGATGTAGATGTACAGTAAACATGTTCCATAATAAACTGGAAGAAATGGGTATTTCAGATTTTGTTTCAAAGTTTTGTGTTGTTATTTTTAATTGTACAATGATCTTTAACTGAAATATTTTCCTTTGCAGTTTTTCACTAGCCGTGCCCTCCACTGCACCACTGTTAATGTCACCTATGATGTCATGAAGGTGGCGGCCATCAACGTTGCAGCCCAGAGAATTCTCTAGCGGAAGATCGATGCCACATCTGTTGGGCAATGTTGGCAATCTTATCAGAAGTGAAATTTCCATTTTCCTTAGTACTTTTAGCCTCTTCCTGCCTCGTGGCAGTTCTTTGAGGACTTTGATGATCAGGGCAGAGGCAAGAAGGCACTATCTCAGTCTGGGCCTCTCTGTCTTCAACGGTCAGTTCCACGGTAATCCTCAGACCCTTCCAATCTTCGGCAATATCATCACCAAACATTTTAAGAGACAGACCCAGAATATCAGTCTTGGAGGACAGGGCGTATGTGGCACCACCTTCTGGACCCACACACCTCAGGTATACAGCTTTGATCTCAGGGTCAAACTTCAGTGGCCTGGTAGGGGCGGCCAGTGTCAGATGAACCCAGATTCCGGACGAATGAAGAGAGTTGCGCCTTAGCTTCCTCTGAAAAGCCAAAAGCTACTTCAAAGTCTTTATATTCTTTGTTTCTGAGAGAATTAGGAATTTTGAAACATTTCCAGATGGTGCCATTTGAATTATTTTCCACTATGTACTGAAAAATAAAATATCTTCATATTGAACGTTCCAGATATTTTTTGTTTTCAAATTTCGACTGGCAAAATAAATAAATAAATAAATAAATATATATATATATATATATATAAATAAAATTTTAAACCTCATAAGCTGATGCTGTTGAAATAGTTTTGTGATTTGTATAATGTTACTCTGTTCTATAGAGGCTGTTAAAAGTGAATTTTTAGAAGAAAGAATTATAAAAGTATCCAATGAACTCGTATTTTAAAAAAGCAGAAACTTCAAAAGTATTTTTATTTTTTGTACTTACCTCTGTTTTATTTTTCATATATTTTATTGATTATGTTATTATACTTGTCCCAGTTTTCTCCTTTGGTTCCACTCCACCCAGTACCCTTCTTCACACCAGCATTCCCCCGCTTAGTTCATGTCCATGGGTTGTACATATAAATCTTCAGCTTTCCATTTCCTGTACCATTCTTAACCTCTCCTGCCTATTTTGTACCTACCATTTATGCTTCTTATTCCCTTTTCCCCCATTCTCCCCCTTCCCCCTCCTAGCCGATATCCTTCCATGAGATCTCCATATCTATAATTCTGAGAATATTCTGGTTGTTTGCTTTTTTATTTGTTTATTTGACTTTTAGATTCAGTTGTTAATAGTTGTGAATTTGTTGCCTTTTTAATGTTCATAGTTTTGCTTAAATAAGTTCCTTGAACATTTCCTCTAATAATAACGGCTTGGTGATTATGAACCTCCTTAGCTTTACCTTGTCTGGGAAGCACTTTATCTGCCTTTCCATTCTAAATGATAGCTTTGCTGGATAGAGCAGTCTAGGTAGGTCCTTGTTCCTTGTTTTTAATCAGTTTAAATGCTTCTTGCCAGTCCCTTCTTGCCTGCAGTTTCTTTTGAGAAATAAGTTGATAGTCTTATGGGAACTCCTTTGGAGGTAAGTCTCTGCTTTTTTCTTGCTACTTTTAAGATTCTCTTTTTATATCTTACCACTGGCTTTTTTTTAAAAACTTTCTACAGGTTTGAACATTCTTTCTTTTATATATTTTATTTATTTATCTTTAGAGGAGAAGAGAAAGAGAGAGGAAGAGAAACATCAATGTATGGTTGCTTCTCGTGCATCCCCTGCTGGGGACTGGCCCCTGCCGGGAACTGGCCTGCAATCCAGGCATGTGCCCTGACTGGGAATCCAACCGCGATCGTCTGGTTCGCAGGCCCGCACTCAATCCACTGAGCTACACCAGCCAGGGCCAGTTACCTCTGGCATTTTAACTGTGATGTGTCTTGTGATGTGTCTTTACTTATTTTAAAAATAAAATAAGTAAATATTTAAAAACCCTGAAAATACCAAAGGTAATTATAATTTATTACACTAACTTTAATGTGTTTATGAAAAGAATTGTATCCAACCATGTTGTATTAATTGTTCCCAGGAATATCTTATTAAGTTAAACTCACATCTCTTTTATGGGGCAATTTTAACTTAAAGTAATATTTCACTTTTTCTTTTGTTTTCTTTTTCACATTGTTATTTCTTACTGTTAGTGTCTCTTGAGTGAATATTTGCATCATGAATACAAAGAATATTAAATTATCTCACCATAATAATATTATGATTGATAAAATAATTAAGTAAACTAGCCTTTATAATTACATTGTTTTATTAGAATAGTTATGAGTGTCACTGTCCTTAAACATACCCTGAATCTCATATTATAATCACAGAACACTTAATAAACAAGATAACTAAACAAATTTGGAAATTTTCATAAAGCTTTCCCAAGCTTTTTTTTATTTAATTTAGGAAACCTAATCCCAAATATTTACTGAGTACTTTGTAATGTTAAGGAAGAATGAAACCTAAAATTTGTACCCTATGCTTAAGCAACTACCATCTGCATGTGAGATAATACAAATATACATGAAAGGTAGAGTATAAGCAACATTTTGAAGGAGTGTTTTAGCATTGTATGACTATTTTAACACTGTCCTCTCAATCTAGCTCAGTTTTTATAAGAAAAAAATAAAATTTAATTTAAATATTAATAAACCTTAAAATACAAGCAGAAACCGACCACTTCTATCTCCTCTCCTTCTATCTCCCTGGTATGAACCACCATCTATCTCTCACCGATATTACTCCAATAGCCTCCTAACAACACGACCTAATTCTGGAGTTATCCCTGTACACATTATTTCTAATAGCAGCCAAAATAATACTTTGAAAATGGAAGTCATATTTTGCCACTCACATGCTTAAAAAACTGCCCTGGCTGGTGTGGCTCTGTGGGTTGAGCTCTGCCCTGCGAACCAAAGGGTCATTAGTTTGATTTTCAGTCAAGAGCATATGACTGGGCTGCTGAGCAGGTCTTTGGTTGGGGACCTATGTTGCTGGCCAGGTGCCCAGCTGGAGGCACATGAGAGGCAACCACACAGTGATGTTTAAAAACTGATGTGGCCCCCCCATTTTATTTGAGGTAGAGTTATAGTCCATAAAGTATCTTTAAGATCTTATATGATCGTCTCTTCAACCCTTAGCAAGCACACTGCAAAAGTTCATATGCAATTTTCTTTTGTTTATCAACTCTGCTCACTCGGCTCCTTCCAGTTTGGCTTCCTTTGAGTTTTCAAACCCCCCAAGAGTGCTTCACTCTTAGTAAGGTCTTTGCAATATCTACTCCTCCTGCCTGGAACACTTTTACTCCAAATATCTGCAAGTCAGTGTGCTTATTTCCAACATTGCTCAAGTATCCTTAACTATACTCTTTTTTTTTATGAATTTAATCTTTATTGTATTTTTCCCATCACCATTAATTCCCTTATTCTTTACTTCTTACAGCATTCTTGATTCCTTTCTCCTTTTCTCTCATTCCATCAATGCTCTAACTCCTCTCCCTAAGCCCTCATTCTGCTCAACATCTATGAGTCTGTCTTCATTTTTCTTGTTATTTCAGTTTGTTCATTAGATTCCATAGTTGAGTGAAATCATAAATTGCATCCTACTCCTCAGCTCTGACACTTTCAAGTCTTATTACCTTGATCTAAGTATTGTTATTCCATAGCAGTTATTGCATTCTAATAAACTAATTATTTCATTATTAGTAATGTTTATTTTTTTGTTAAGCACATAAAGCTAAAGCTAGAATCTTTGTATTGCCTGATGCTTTGTATTACCTTTTTAAAAATATTTTATTTATTTATTTTTAGAGAGGTGAAAAGGGAGGGAGAGAAACACTGATGTTTTTCTCAATGCTTTGACTGCCCCTCACACATACCCTGACTGGGAGGAATCCACAACCCAGGCATGCTCTCCAACCAGGAATCAAACCAATGACCCTTTGCCTCACTGAATGATGGCCAACCAACTGAGGTTGGTGATATATCTTTAATGACCTGATGATATACCTTAATTATGTAGAGCAATGTAGGGCACACAGTGAGAGCTTAATACAAGTGTGTGGGGTAAATAAACAAATGATTATTTTAACAAATAGGAAATGCTATTTAACAAATAGGAAACTTTCCTAGAAAGTTTGATTTCTATTAAAATGGAAGCCACCTATATTGTGTTTAGATTTTTGTTTATTTTTATTCTTTCATTTTCAATCACAAACTTTTGCTAGAAAGGCCAAAATACCACCATCGATGTATATAAAAAAGCAAGAAATAATGATAGAAAAATTATCAATGAGCTTCTCTTTATTATCTTTGATCAAATATAGAAGTTCAAAGTTAAAGTTTAACTACTTTGCTATTTGCTATTTAAAAATAGAATATCTGTTATGATACTATATTAGGTAAGTAACTAGTCTGCTCTTCCAGCACACAAATCAAGTTCTGGGCTTTGGGTCACTTTTTGAGAGGGGACAATTTATGTAGGTTTTGTGGAAAGAACAAAACCTACATACTAAATAGCTTCTCTCTTTTAGTGAAAACAGACCTTGGCATACCTGGTTTGTTCTTGTTTCCCCTTTACTAGAGCTGGCATATTTTTTCCCTGCCAGAACATACACCATGGGTATATATGCCTAAGGGTATAAACTGAATTATGTGAATTCATCCCTATGTTAACTAAAACTGTACTGCTTTCTCTACTACCAAAGTACATACATACATACATACATACATATCAAACTACATTGATACATATCAGGATGTTAATGTAGTGAGTACTGCACATCAAATTTTATGTGTTTTCATAAAAATATTTAAAAATTCACAAACATTTGTTCTTTGCTTACTTATAAATACAAGGTAGCAGCATAGAATAGATGGGAAAGGACCAGAGTTTGACACTGACTAAAGAATCACTTCTTGGCTTTATTATGAGCATACTTTTTGAAAGAACATAGGGAGGCAGATCCAACTGCTCCATACTGGCATCTGACTAGAACTTTATTCTTTTGTTCATTCAATTTTTAAAAAGCTATTGAACTTATGACTCAATAAATTACATAGCAGGGTTCAATATAAGACATGGTCTTTGCTTAAAAAGATAAATCATCAACCTGTAAGAGAGAGAGAGATAACAACACAATTAGAGTACAATACACTAATTATCCTGGGCAGCCAAATGCAAGCAAAACTTCCATAGAAGAAATAGAATGAACATTTCTCTACTCTGACACTAAAAAGCCAATACTCACTAAACTTTAGCTGAATGAGTTTCCTATTTTGAGCATTCAATAATTTTGCTTCTTAGATTTCTTCTTTACTTTAAAATTACACCAGAATGTGCATTTATAAAACAAATGTCGCATGCTGATATCAACCTGATATTTCTGGAATATACATTTAGTTATGTCTCTCTGGGTCCTCCAGTGCAGTCTCCCCCCGCAAGTGACTACAAACCCTTTCAGAACTTGAGCCTTTGCCTTTACCTCTCATGTAAAGGTCCTTCCATACCTTGCTTTTTTTCAAAATTCAACCATCTCACTTTTCCAAGGACTGTATTGCTTTTTCATTCAATGATGTGAAACCTTTTATAGCTTCTTCAAAAAAAATGCTATAAGAATTTTGTGCTTCTGAATCTTTGTGCATGAGTATTTTCCATGCCTAAAATATATTATTGCAACATTACTCCATAGTAAACTCTGCCTACCCTTTAAAACTTTCTTACATTCTGCGAAGCCTTAGGCCACAGAGTTATCCACTCCCACTCATACCTCTGAAGTTTCATTGAAAGTTTTCCTTTTGCATTTATCACATCATATTTTAAAAGTTGTCTCATTTCCTTCTGTGTCTACTTGGCTGGAGCATCTTGAAAATAGGAGAGAGATAAGCAGCATGTACATCTGCTGATGACCCTGGGAGGACTTACTGCTAGAGGTCTTCAAAACAGTCTCCTAGATGGGATAGAACATATACTCCTGTTCCTTGCAGAGATCCTTTGTGAAATTTCTTCCACTGAGCAGCAGGACTCTTGGGGGCTCATGCCACTGAAGATGCCAATTTGAAAAAAAATGGAAGAGGAAGTATGGCTTAAAAGGAAAGGAAGGAAGGAAGGAAGGAAGGGAAGAAGAAAGAGAGAAGAAGAAAGAAAGAAGGAAAGAAAGAGAAAAGAAGAGAGAAAGAAAAGAAAAAAAGAAAAGGAAGGGAGGGAGGGAGGAAGGAAGGAAGGGAAGAAGAAAGAGAGAAGAAGAAAGAAGAAGAGAGAAAGAGAAGAAAAGGAAGGAAGGAAAGAAATCCTGTAAAAGCAGATGTGGGGAAGCTAAAGGTAAAAGAAGAGGTCACCCTCCTGCTGAGAAACATCACCAATCCCTGATTCCCACCCCCACCTGCCCACACCCCCAAATGACAAAGCAGACGAATGCTATTATCGATACCGTGATAAACTACAAAGACAAGTGTAAGGTAGAGAAGGTGCACAGCAATCCTGAATTGGAAATAGCAGAAAACAGTGCAGGATGATGACTCAGCGACATCTTCATTCAGTTACCTTCAAGGAAAGAATTACCAGAATACTAAAAATTAATTAGGAAGCTGGTGGATTTCAAAAAATAGGGAAATAATTTATAATCATAAATAACAGTGCCTGGGAGGCCTGGAGAAAGACGGCCTGCTTCTCTGTCATAATGCTCAGCTGTTCAACTTGGAGGGATCCACCTGTAAGATTCCATCCTCAGAGGAGAAAATTATCAAAGAAGAGGAGATGAGGATGAAAGCAATGAAGAGGAGGTGGAAGAAGATGAAGAGGAGTCAGATTTGGAGGCAAAATTCGTTAAGGTGAAAATGAAGCTCAGTAAAAGAGATGAGAAAGATTGGGAATAAGGAAAAAGGCAAGAAAAAGGCCAAACTGAGGAAAAGCCAAACCTGGTGTGGGTGATTTCCACAGCAATGAAGAACAGGATGAAAATGAACAGTCAGAAGCAAGTGGGGCTGATGATGAGTGAGGGAAAGACATCTGTCTTTGTAGAACTAAATTCCTTCCTCCCCTCTCTCATTTCTACCCAATGTGTTTATTTGTCATATGGGTACTGGGTTGTTTCTGTATCACCATTATCTATAAACTAGCTTTCAGACAGTGCCAGACAAGCCTATGATACCATGGTGTAAACACACACACACACACACACACACACACACACACACAAATATTCGTACCATATTGTAACCAAATGGGCCTCAAAGATTCAAAGATTAAAACAAACAAAACAAAACTTACAATGAAAAATATGTGGGTGGATAGTATACTACTATGGGTGGGCCTAATTTGGTAATGGTTTGTTTGTGCCTGGTTTTATCACCTGTTCAGATAAGAAGATTTTTGTCTTTTTGTAGCACTGGTAACCAGAAGACATTAAACGTCACTGGTTGTTTTATTTTTCATCAAGCAATCTTCAATATTTTTATTTTTTTAATATTTCTACATTGTGGTAATAGAAGGAACTTTAATAGGTTTTACTCAACTCATGTATAGTAGACTTCACCTTCACAGATGTTTTTCCATTTTATGTACTATGACCTCAAAAATGTATGACTTATGTCTACTATAAAATTGTGTAACTTTTTTCTGCTCTTGATTTTAAAAAGGTTTGTTGAAAATTGCACTAGATATTGCAATCTGTAGAGTGCATTGAATGGCTTTTTTCTCAGGTTGATATTCTCTGTTACCAATGTGTATTGTCTCCTTCTCCCTAAAGTGTACTTAATCTTTGCTTTCTTTGCACAATGTCCTTGATTGCAAGTCCTAAGCCTGAGGCAGACAAAATTCCAGCAATTTCCAAGAATGTGGTGTCAGTGCTTTCCTAATAGATAATTTAGCTCAACGACAAAAAAAAAATAAAGAGACATGGCTTTAATTTACATTTCCATTGTTTTTCACAGTACTGTCATCTATTAGTTATTAAATAAATGTGTTAATTAAAATGAATTTAACAATCATTTTATAAATTGTTGTTGATGTTTTTCATCTGTGCCAGTAAAAATATTTTTAAGTATCTACCTTTGCCATTTGTCTCTCAATGATAACCAGTTTGCCAGACTTCCCTAGCCTAAACTAATTCATAGTTTTGTTAGACTTTTAAAAAACTACATTGATACATTAAGATTACTCTTCAAAAACAAGAAGTGTACCTCAGAGAATATGATCTCAGTGTAGCTAACCTATTTTTCAAGCTTACAACCTAGATATATGTTAGATACAACTAATTCGTTTCTATTATATCCTCACCTGGAACCACTTTTTAAAACTATCAACATTTATCTTTCATTCATAGCTCAGAAACAGGAAGTTATGTATCTTTATTTCCAGGTGAAGTAATTACTAGGTATTCCATGAAACACACAAATTTTCCAAGTGGCGCAGTACTCAACCTAACAAAGAATGTTTGTTGCTCTAAAAAGTAAATGTTAATCTTTCTATTCATAAGAAAAAGATCGATGCCCGAATTGCCTAGCTTTTTATTATGTCGAATGGGAAGGAAAATACAGAAAACTCAGGAAGATCACAATAAAATTTGATCTGAATACTCTCCGTGTTCTGGCTCAGGCAGTATCATGTTTCTGTTCCCCACTGAATGAACACATCAGTCCAGGTTTCTGTGTCTTGACCTCTCGAGAAATGGTCTCATATTGATGGCCTGGCAATATATGAACCATTTCTTAATATTAGGGTAATTAACTGCCACTAAGTAATGTTTTTATATTCATCAGTTATACCAGCAAAATAGTTTAACTATATTTGAATGTTTATTTCTAGGTCAGAGTTTTCTCCAGTTATTGCAGTGATTGATCTGTGTGGGGTGGGGAGGGTAAGTTTTGAGAAAAAAATTCCTTAATAATTTATATTTTAAAATTTTGAAAGAATCCTAATCTTTTTAAATTATAGACTAATTGGATAGAAATAATAAAGTTAGTTTAGAATACAAAGTAGGTGACATACAAGACCTACAGCTGAATAATAATATCAAGTAACAACAAAACATAAAAGCAAAGGAGTCATCCCTAAAACAAACTTTAAGAGGTGATTTATTCTACCCTGGTTTAGTGTGGAAACTCATTTTTAAAATTGGTAGCAATTATGACTTCCAACCTATTTTAATGAACCAGGGGGCATAAATCCATAATAAAGGAACAGCAAGCATCAGTTCATATTTTTACTCTCAGAAGTAGTTACCTTGGTTCTTGGAATTGAAAGCAGTGTTTTATATTGTGTGCATGTGGCTGGAAATGGAAATAGGCTAGGTCTGTGCTGAAAGGGCAGTTTCACTGATCAACATAATATACTAAACAGATCTGGATCCTGTGAACTTGTGTCTTTTACTGTGTTAATATCATGACATCTAAAATCCCCCACATTTACCTCTGTGATTCTCATCATCCTACTTGATTTCAAAAGAAATACGTAGCTGCATGTTCTGGGTTCATAGGCTTGTGTTCTCAATCCAGATGCTAATTTTATGAATCCATCGTCAACAACACTTTTACTGCTTAAAACTGGACACCGAGTGACAGTATATACAAATATTGTAGATAGCAACATGGGTATTATAAAATCCAACTCTGTTACCAGCCTTTAAGTCAGTATTGGAAGGTGTACAGATCTTCTCAAATTCTCAACAGTTTTCTATGTGCATTGCTACAAATACAGAGATGTCGCTCTGTAGGAGTATGTATTTGTCTATTAGAAATAAAGTTCTGTGAATGATGTTTGGTGAAAACAGATTAGGTGATTGATAATTAGCCAGGGACACAGGATGAGGGGCAAATATGTTACAAATTTGTTATCAAGCCCAATAATATGTCTGAGAAAGATGGACTTATTAACAATACCATATAGTAATTATTTGTAGCCATGCTTTCCAAGTGTATTTTAAAATCCCACAGCTAGTACCTTAGCCCAGTGGCTTTCGGAAGCCACGTGTGTCGTGTCTACATACAGATGCTGGGCGTGAGCAGAGGCGTTGGAAACACACTGATAGGTAACAACCTCAAAAGATTGACAAATACAATTTTCATTTGGAAAATTGGGCCTTTCTTTAATAGCTTGAGTTAAAAGTCATAGCTCAGATAGTTAGTGCTTATAGAATATTTTGTATAATCAAAAAAGGCAAACTGATCAAATGAACACAGACAAAAACAAAACAATTCTATCCACACAGCAATTTTCCATGTTTATTCAACTTATATTGTATAGTATTGCATTTTAAGTGAAGAAAAAAAAATATCACTGCAGTAAATTTAATGTAGATTTAAAATTGGGCAATTATGTCTTTGTTAAAGTTGCTGATACTCTTTTTAATCTTATAAATCTTTTCCTTTTTTCAGTTTTAGTTAAGCTATAACCTGAACCAGCAAATCTGGTATGCATTTCTTTTAAAATAAAAATTATGCCTCTAGGCAATTTATATAAATTCAAAAAGTTCAGTTAAATGTTAGAAAGAATTAAGAAAACTATAGTTGGGTAAAATGAGCGTAACATCCATATCCTATTACAAGGCACTTTTATGAAACTAAATTAAAATTTCTATGTGGATTGAAATGTTCAAACAGTCTTATGGTACGGTTTACTTTCTTCTAAGATATACTTCCTTTTTCAGCTCTGTATATATTTTTAAAGATTTTTAAAATTTATTTTTAGAGAGAAGGAAAAGGAAGGAGAGAAACATCAAAGTGTGGTTGCCTTTCATGTACCCACTACTGGGGACCTGGCCTGCAACCCAGGCATGTGCCCTGACTGGGAATTGAACTGGTGACTCTTTAGTTCACAGGCCTGCACTCAGTCCACTGAGCAATACCAGCCAGGGCTTTTTTTTTCTCTTTTTTTAAGAGAGAGGAGAAGGGAGGGAGAAAGAGGGGGAAAGAAACATCTATGTGAGAGAGATGCACTGATGGACTGCCTCTTGGACATGCTCTGACCAAGGACTGAAGCCACAGCTGAGACATGTGCACTGAATGAGAATTGAACCAGCAAGCTTTCACTTTGGGGAAGCGAGTCACACTGGTTAGGACTGTATTCTTTTTTATCTTTAGAGGGGAAGGGAAGAAGAGAGGGAGAGAAATATCAATGTATGGTTGCCTCTCGCAAGTCCCCTGCTAGGAACTGGCCCGCAACCCAGGCATGTGCCCTGACTGGGAATTGAACCTCGATCGTGTGGTTCACAGGCCCGCGCTCAATCCACTGAGCTATACCAGCCAGGGCAGGACTGTATTCTTGACGTTACAAAACAGTCATTTATAGGATTAGAAATTTATTTCTTTATTTATTTGTGTACTAAGGTCGTATTTATTCATTATCTTCTATGTGCCTTTTGTTGAATTGTTTTTAAGCAAAGATTATATATATATTATATATAATATACATTATATATAATATATATATATAATCTTTTTCTCCTCTGGCCACTATAAAANCTCAATCCACTGAGCTATACCAGCCAGGGCAGGACTGTATTCTTGACGTTACAAAACAGTCATTTATAGGATTAGAAATTTATTTCTTTATTTATTTGTGTACTAAGGTCGTATTTATTCATTATCTTCTATGTGCCTTTTGTTGAATTGTTTTTAAGCAAAGATTATATATATATAATATATATATATATATATAATCTTTTTCTCCTCTGGCCAGTATAAAATCCTTTGACAAAAATGTCCACCGCTTACACCATGTGATTCTGGTCAAGTTGATCATTAAGTCCCCCATACATCCTCCCCCCCATTCCTCCCCTGTGTGTACTTGCACACAGGGGCAAGTACATCATCCAGGTCAACACACACAAAAAGATGCCATTGCTGTAGCCCAGTGGTTTTCAATGACACAGTGTGCCATGACACACTGGTGTGCTGTACGGGTTTTTTAAATGTGCAATTCCTGACTAGCCAGGGACACTGACCTCTTTTCCCTTAGATTATGAGGTGAACAAATGGCCATGGCCAACACAGCAATAGCTGTTCAGTGTGATTAAATCAAAATTATACCCTTTTTTGGTCAGATGGACAAAAAATATATTTTTTGGTGTGCCACAGAATTTTAGTTATTAGTTTGTGTGTGCCATGAGATGCAGAAGGTTGAAAATTGCTGCTCTAGCCAATTGGTGATCTTTTTAGGGTTTGATATAGGTGCTGACAGCAATATTCTCTCTGTCTTCACTTCTCCCTCTCCTGAAAATGTTAGCTTTATAGATGTGAACCTGAAGCTGCTGTCAGCTGGTGGAGGTTGCATAGGAACGAAGTCTACAGGGAGAGAAGCTCAGGCAAGATGTGCAAAAAACAATTACATCCACTTGAGAATGACAAAAGGAACCATAGAATTAATCAAGTTTGACTCTGAGCTTGAGCAATGGGTGAGATACCAATAGTTGCAAGTGAGTAAGAGTGATCTTTTAAGCTTATGGGAAAGCATAGGTACGCGTGGAAATATGATTAAGTGTCTTCTTTCTTCCTCTCGTCCCTTCCTCACTCCTTCCCTCCCTCCCTCCTTTTGTCCTGCCTTCCTTCCTCCCCGAGTTTGCTCCACCCCTTTGTTTTATCTCCCTTTCTTTATTATGTCTCCTCCCTTCTTCCTGCCTTAAGGATTTTAAAGACAACTATAAGCCATAATGGATACTGAGACTAATAGATATATGGTAGATGGTGATGGATAGATAGATGATAGACAGATATATAGATAGATAATAGAAAGAGAGAGAGAGAGATAGGTAAGTAAGTCCCCGTCTTCTAGAACCTTAGGATCAAAATGCAATACCTTTATATTTGTTTGATGGAAATGAAAATGATCTATGCAAAACAACTTTTTCCTGTCCTTAGATTTCAGATAATAGAGGAATTCTATAAATATATGTTCTTATAAAACATATACTTACAGAAGGGAGTTTTATATTTTTGAGATATGTCAAGATGCCACAAATTATAAATTGCCATAAGTGTATTTAGAATATGATAATTTAGAAAACAGCAATATGTACATTTCTTTCAAATTTCATAGTACAATTAATAAATATTAAGTCCCACTCTGCTGCTATGCTTCATGATAGAATCTTGAAAATAATGGCTTCGGAACTTTATTTAGGTACTGCGTTGATGATAATTTTTCATATGACATAAATAGTTATCAACTGAAATTGTGAATAGAAAATCAAATAGAAACACATTTGTTTCCAAAAAATAGATAATGATGAAGAAAGGACAGAAAAATAATGTACAAATAAACTCAAACATCACACACACAGAGAATGGAAGTATTCCCACATTGTTAGGAGGACAATTTCACCTTAATGTGATAACATTTAAATTTCAATTAATTTTAATGATTCAGAGAAACTAATTTAATTTTTAAATAAGACTTCTTCAAAACAGTGAACTCTGTTTATACCACCGACTATAAAATTGCTCGCATTTTATAGCTAGAAAATACTTCTGACAGTTAATCAAATGTTAAACAGATAAAAGTATTCATTTTGTAACTCTTAAAGATTAAATGGAGCCTGGCATTAAGATCTGAGATATTGCCTTTGTTCAATATGCTTTAGTTTATAGGTTTCCCAATTTAATATTGGGCTATAGCCAAAGTATTTATTCTGTTATAAACTGTACTCTTAAATATGCCTTTTTAAGTTATGTCTATTAAAATTTTGTGCTTCCACATAAATTACTTAATATAAATGAGGACAGTTAAATGAAAACCTTGCAGTTCCCCATTTTATTTAATATAACTTGCACAATATTATTTTAACAAATGTCTACTTCACACTTTACATTATTTAGACATAACATTAAAGCAATTTTTGCCATTTTTTTAAAAATGTATTTATTTAGGCCCTGGCTGGTGTTGCCCAGTGGATTGAGCACTGGCCTGAGTGAACCATAGGGTCACCAATTTGATTCCCAGTCAGGGCACATGCCTGAGTTTCGGGCTAGGTCCCTGGTAGGGGGTGCACAAGAGGTAAACACACTTTGATGTTTCTCTACGTCTCTTTCTTCCTTCCTTTCCCTCTCCCTAAAATTGAATGAATAAAATCTTTTTAAAAAACTTTATGTAATTTAATTTAAAAGGAGGAAAAGGGAGAAAGAGAGGGAGAGAAACATTGAAGCAAGAGAGAAGCATCAACCAATTGCCTTCTGTACTTGCCTTAACGAGGGACCAAATCCACAATCTAGGCATACATCTTGACCAAGAATTGAACCAGTGACCTTTCAGTTTGTAGGACAATGCCCAGCCAACTGAGCCATGCCAGCTAGAGCTGTCAGTTTTTTAAAGTGAGGTATTTTCTATAAAAACAAGGTGAAATGATGTGGCTTACAGTAGACATTGGCATAATTTCATTGTATAATACTGTGCACATATTTCTACACATATATGCCATTTCCAAATTATAAACACAACTTTTTTCAAAACTCTACTTATGAGAATATATTTTTCAGAAAGGAAAAATGGTGGTGATTTTCTTAGTCCCATACATGTTTATTTCATCCACAAATCAGATATCCTAGGTAATATTAATACCTTTATATTAATTTTTGTGTATAAGATTACTCAGAAAAATAACAATACAACTTGACAAACTGTAGTAGGAAAGTTAATGAGAAAGAAATGGAAAACAATATAATTCAACAAATTATAGTAGGAAATACTAATGAGAAAGACTTGGGAAATAATATTTTATTCGAATTATTTTTTTCAAACATTTATCTGGGTAAATACATACTATTAAATCAATGATTTTCTTTAAAGCAATACACTGTAGCAGACATTGTGGTTATCTCTAGTTGTTCTTAACTTTCAATCCAAAATGTTTGTGAGATTAATCTCTATTCCCATGAGGTGCTATGAGCAATCAAAGCCACTCATTCTCAGTGCTGAGAATGAGAAGGAAACACATTAGAATGAGGAGGAAGGTCTCATTTCTACAGCCTCTGATTAGTACTTTCAGCTTCTCAGCTCATTCTACTGTGCAGCTATGACGGAGAATCACTCATCTAAGTCAAATTCCAGTGACTGTTTTAGGGATCAGGATTGGTTCAGACCTGGGAAAATCCGAGGCTAGGTGCCCACGGACAGATTAAAGCGAAAACACGTTGCCCATGGGTGATGCCTAGTGACAATTACATATACTGCATAAGACATAACAAGACGATTCTAAATGTATTTTAATGTATCTCAGGTGATGTCTTTCGTGGGTAAGGCACTCTTCTTCTCTGAATTTGCATACCTGACAGAGATATGATGCAAATGGAATCCCTCCCAAGCCATGATCTTGTTCATGCTAGAGAGTTAGAAGAACAGGGTAGCGTTTAAGACATCATCTTACTCAAACAAAGACCAATGGAGCAGCCCTGATTTTATAAATTTTAAGGTTTCACTCCCATCTCTTATGAACAGGGCTTTTGGGGGGGCGGGGCTATGAGGAAGGTGAAATATTGACTGTTCTCCAAGGATGAGGATTTCTCAGGTGCTCCGTACCTGCTCTGTGCTGGGCTGTTGGTGTTGACATCTATCATGGTTGTGAGGCTGCTGGTTTCCAAAGCTCCTGTGGAGCTGGGAGAGGGCCAGTTAAACACTGTAAAGCTCACTGTTTTTAACTAAGATTCTGCCATTTTTCTAGAATAACAATTTCTTCAGATTGTTTCAAGCCTTTGGTTATTTTCCACATTTATAAAAATGTGATTCTTAACAATTATTGATACCTTTCTCATAGCTCTTGTGGAGAAATGGATGTTTATTGTGCTTACTGCACCATTCCAGTATACTTTGTTCCACCATTTTGAAGAAACAGTTTCTATTCTTTTTGTCTACTTTACCTCCAGCTGAAATTCAGGGGCTATCCCTCACTCTAGAAGGGTCTATAAAAGCAGGTGCTATCCCTCACTCTAGATCAGGCATCCCTAATCCCTGGGCCACTGACCAGTAACAGTCCATGGCCTGTTAGGAACTGGACTGCACATCAGGGGGTGAGCAGTGGGGAGCAAGCAAAGCTTCATGTGTACTTACAGCCCCTCCCCACCACTCACATTACCACCTGAGCTTCGCCTCCCGTCAGATCAGCAGGGGCATTAGATTCTCACAGGAGCACGAGCCCTTCTGTGAACTGCGCATGTGAGGGGTCTAGGTTGCTCACTCCTCATGAGAATCTAATGCCTGATGAGCTGAGGTGGAGCCGAGGCCGTGATGCCAGCACTGGGGAGCGGCTGCGCATACAGATCATCACGAGCAGGGAGGTGTGACTGCACAGACACCATAATAAATAGTTGGCAGACTTAGGCCAAAACCTTATCAGTGGGTGGCAAGTGACAATTAACCTGCATCTGGTAGCAGGCTTTATAGTGGTCAGCGAGTTGATGTGCTTCAATTGTAGGCTGCACCTGGTGGCAAGCTCTAAGCCAGAAGCCGACACCTATCTTAGTCCAAATATGGCCTGCCCGTGATCTTGTTTACCACTTCCATCCGCACCTCTTTCCCACACTGGGCACCTGTTTCAGTCACAGTCTTGGTAAGCCCACATGCCAACCTTAGCCAAAATGAGTAAAAGAATAACCGTTGCTGGAGAGCTTCTTTGAAAAGGAGGAAAGACAAAATGATGGGACAGCTGAAGACCAAGACTGCCAACAAAAATAAAGCTGCATTTAAAAGAAAATACCACGAGTCCTACTTAAATTGTGGGTTCATTGCAATAGATGAAGTGGCTGCATTCTAAGTCAAACTGGAATCATGGGGGCGACACGTGAACACTGGGATTTTTGACATTTCTAACATTAGCAGAGGTTTTGAGAGAGATTGAGCCAGGACCTTCTTTCTCCCAGCTGGTGTGTGATCACCTGTCTTTGCTTTCAAAAGAGTTTGAACATGACTCCCCAACCACAAAAGACCCTGAACTGAGAAGAAATGGATCCATAAACCATTTGTGAATGAGCCAGGAGAATCGACTTGATCCCTCCTAGAAGAGGATCAACCGCTTGAGATGGCAAATGACGGTGGCCTTAAAAGTATGTTTGAGACAACTTCAAATCTCCATACACTCTGGATTCAAGGCACGTATCCTGAGGTTGCCACAAAAGCACTGAAAAGCCTGCTTCCATTTCCAACATCCTATCTTTGTGAGTCAGGGTTTTCTCCAGTGACAGCAACAAAAATGAGATTAGAGAGTAGACTGGACATGACACACTTCAGGTGCCGCAGTCTCTCTCATCCCCCTGGATGGGGCCGTCTAGTTGCAGGAACACCAGCTCAGGGCTCCCACTGCTTCTGAATTACGGTGAGCTGTATAATTATTTCAAGTAAGAACTGAAGAATCTAGGTTGTCTCCATTATTGGAACTCTACCTTCCTCACATTGTTTCTGGCTACAGAAGAGAAAAAAAGAATGAAGTGAGGAGACCCACACATCTGGGTCAGCTCTAAAGCAGAGTGATCCATCACTTCCTTCCTCTCGCCGTAAACTGGTGATAAATCACCACCTTCAACAACTAGACGTGTGGGGTCTCTGAGACAGAGCGGAACACCTGGATGTTTGATGAAAATGACAGTCTCTGCCAGACTTTCACAATCTGAAATCCAAACAAAAGCCAGCAATGAGTCTAATTCTTCCATTGTCTACCTGATCTGCTTTGACAGTTCTAACTTCTGTTTTGTTATTTCTGTCAATTAGGGTTAGTTTCTGTTGGCTTTTTCTTCTTAGTTATTAATTGTTAAAATTAAAAATATTCACCAACACAGCTTGATTTTCTCTGTATAAATAATTGGGATGATTATAATTACATATGTAATTCTACTATATAAGAAAAGGCATAGAAAATCCTATATTATTTTAAAGTTAGAATGAAAGAAAAGTAACATTCTAGGCATTTGGCCATAGCCCTTGTGATACTTTTTAATATCTTACTATCAAATATTTTACTCTTCCTTACTCTCCTAAATTTGTTGGGTGACATATTCATGTGAATTTCTGCCACATTCACTGAGATTTGGGCATATTGAGAGTCTTTTAAAATACAGTACTGCAGCCCTGGCTGGTGTGGCTCAGTGGATTGAGTGCCAGCTTGAGACTCCAAAGGTTGCCAGTTCAATTCCCAGGCAGGACACATGCCTGGTTTGTGAGCCAGGTCCCCAGGTGGGGACATGCAAGAGACAACTGGTCGATGTATCTCTCACATATCATTAATGTATCTCTCACACAATGAGGTATCTCTCCCTCTCTCTCTTCCTTCCTTCCCTTCTCTCTAAAAATGAATAAATAAAATATTTTAAAAATATGTAAATTTAATACTACAGTAATAAATACGTTCATTATATACGCTTTATGTTGAACAGATGCTGGACAGTCCAGTGAACCTCAATTTCATAATGGCACTAGGGAAGGGTTTTTTTTTTTTTTACTAAATCTTAATTTTGTTATTGACACAAATCTGCATTGTAAACCTAAAAAGATAACAATAATGCCTTTTTAAAAATTCTTTCTTTCTCTTTCTTTTTTCTTTTTTTCTTTCTTTTCCTTCTTTCTTTTCTTTCTTTCTTTCTTTCTTTCTTTCTTTCTTTCTTTCTTTCTTTCTTTTTTTGCTTATGGTTACAACGCTTAACTGAGGTCTACCCTATTAACAAATTTAAGTACAAGGCAGTATTGAACAATGTGCAACAATGTTGTGTACCAGATCTCTAGAACTTACTCATTTTATGTAACTGAAAGTTCGGCCTTTTGAACAGCAACTCCCTGCTTCCCCTTCTACCCAGTCCCTGGAAAATCACCATTCTTCTCTGTTTCTATGAGGTGACCATTCTAGATGCCGCATTTACATGGAAACACACAGAATTTGCCCTTCTGTGACTGGATTGTTTCACTTACAATATCCTCCAGCCTGATTCATGTTACACATAGCGGGCTTTTCCTTCTCTCACTTGAAAGTTTCTTATATTTAACTTAGTGCCTGGATTGAAAAACGTGTGCAAATACTACTGACTAAGTTAATTTCTGGGAGATCAAATATCAATACCATAATCAGCTCTCCTTATTACTTTGTAAGTCATTATTAACTATTTATTCCATCAATTAGCTAAATGTGTATACATTCTTTTTTTCCAACTTCAAATTTTACGTTTTTTCCTAATCTGACACTTGCTAGTCATCTCTGTATTGGCATGAACATGAACCACAATACTCTGTGATAGGACGGTGAATAGTTCACAGGCATGCCCCATTTGCTATGGGTAGGTGCTGAACTTGACATACATGAGCTCACTTACTCCTCCATATAAGGATTTGTATTCTTAATCTTTTTGTTTTGCAGATAATGCAACTGCACTAGGCAACAAAATACTAGTAACATGCCCAAGGTCACTCAGGGAGACCGGGATTTAACTGTAGCCTGTCAGACTCCGGGATGTTTTCTATGACAGCATTCTCATCGTTGTTATGTTATGCTGCTTTGCCACTATGCTGTGACCAAAACTACGAGTTCCTTTCACAATCAACATAATCCCACTGGTGTAACATGGGCCTTTCCTCAGAGAAATACTAGGTCTGCTGGGAAAAGTTCCAACCATTATTAATATAATGAGAACGGTTTACACGACACTGATGTAACCTGGAAGCTACAGAGAGTGGATGGGATGGTGCATGTGCGAACAATGACAACTTCACTGTACTAGTCAGTGGGGGAGGGGGCATGTGTATTGTGTGGCCATCACATTCAAAATGACTGAGTGAGTAGAGCAATGAATCTGCATCAAATTTTGTGCTAAGCTTGAATATTCCTCCATGGAAACTATTTGGATGATTCAGAAGGCCTCAGCTGTGGGCAACTGGTGATTGGCAACTTCATCACAACATGCCTGCTCATGTAGTTTTTTTTTTTTTTTGTAAAACACCAAATTACGCAGGTGACTCAGCCTTCCCACAGACCAGAGTTGGTGCCCTGCAACTTCTGGCTTTTCCCAAAACTAAAATCTCTTTTGAAAGGAAAGAGATTTCAGGCCATTGATGGGATTCAGGAAAATACAACAAGGAAGCAGATGGTGACTGGGAGAACTGTGTGAAGTCCCAAAGTGCCTACTTTGAAGGGGACTAAGGCATCATTGTCCTGTGTACAATGTTTCTTCTGTCTTGTATCTTCTTCAGTAAATGTCTCTATTTTTCACAGTATGTGGCTGGGTACTTTCTGGACAGAACTTGTGCATATGAACACGAAGAACTGATGTTTATATGTCAGATTAATTATCTTATTAGTTAATGCCTATAGTTTAGTTATATTTCTATTTCATAAAATTTTGAATCATGTTTAGATTCAAGTTTTAAATTTTCTTCCTATCCATAATGCCCCTTTCAGTAGCTCTTTTATTTCTGTGGCTCTTATTTATTTCTGTAGCTCTTTTAGCCCAGGTTTTTTTTTTTTTTCAATCTGTGACATGGCTGAGTTAAGACAGACAAACAAAAATGTTTTCAAGTACTAGCATAGTGTGTGAAATAAAATCACCTTTTAATTAATATAAGTAGGAAGAATACTTCTTTAAAACTTCATCAACAATATTTAATTTTATACCACTAAGCAGAAAAAAAGTTTTTCTAACATGAAATAATATCCATTCCCATACAGATTATAACAGAATGATTTTGCCATGTTTATGACAAATATCACCTATGTTTAGTTAAGTTTTATGAGTTGCTATCTTGAGTAATCTGTTGTTAAATCTCATGGTTAAATAACTGAGTATCATAGAAAGATTTAAACTATTGCTCTATTACTTAAATACAGTGAGACACTTTTATTACAAGGAAGCTGAATAAAAGACTTCTAAACAAGTTTGCCCTTAAATGGAGAATAGTTACATGAACACATACTACTGGCCCTTAGATCATTACACTGGCTCTTGCAGGTACATAGGCATCAGCAGTGCGCTTCAAGTTCTGTCTCTACTGGTAATGTTACTTAATATCAGATTTCTTCATATTTTTAAATTGGCAAAATAGGACATAAAAAGCCCCTAATACCATTTTATATTTCAAAGAAGGTCAACAAAGAAGCTGTGTTGTACAGGAAATAATATGTATGTAACCAGTAAATGTCACAGGATTTACTACAAAATAGTAGACTAATGTTCAGTTATGAATGTACACTTTGAGGATTAGCCCGTGGTACAGGAAACGACATGTTCAAGAGATCTCCTTTTCAGAACAGTAAAACACCTAGAGCATTATGAGGCTTAGTTGAATAAAATTTCGCCATATATACACATTTATAAGCTTCCAAAGCTTAACAAGTTAAAACTTCATCAGGAATTCAACATCAAATAAAAATTTCTACTAGCAACGTCCCATGAAAGCTTCATTCAGAGAGACTGGTATTACCAACACCTACCTTCTTTGTCCAATTCACAGCTATGCCCAAGCTAATTTTAAAATGTGTTTCTATTTTCTTCATTCTCCTTCAAGATAGGATTGTAAATAACTGGCACCACATTCTCAGGAGACTGTTTTAGAAAGGAGCAGCCTTTTAAAATTCTATTTTCTTAGAAAAGAACAGATTTAAGATAGTAAAACATACACATATGTAGCTACAAAATATCCCTAGCCATTCATAATTAACAGTAGGAATGTAAGAATAAATACATTAGCAACATTAAACACACTTTAATTTACACAAATTTAGTACCTATTTATACTCTCCATGAACAAGTATGTTTATGGCTTAGAAACAATCATTAAACACCAGTGGTGTACTAGTATGTGAAGTGCATGTTACCTTCCTGTTAAAACAAAAATAAGGATAGTACAGACTAAAAGAGGACCTCGTAAGTTTATTTGTTGTAGATGGTGATTTCATAGATTAATGTTTTAAAGACAGTATTTTTCTCAATTTATACAATCATTTCTAAAAGGTATAAAGTTTACCTTAAGGTGAATAATTACAAACTAAGACTGTTAGTATCAGATGGTTTTAATAAGTGTACACTTCTTCATCACTCAGACGATCCACGAAACAGGTGACTTTAAATACATTCAGTTGTTTGTGCCAAGGTGTTTTTCCTCTTTCTACTGTTTTGATTGTGTATTCAGCCTAAGATGGCACATGATGAGAGAACAGAGTTATTGTGATGTTACTTGTCTTACTTGGCAAATGATTTGAAGCCTACTTTAGATCAACAGCATTTAAAATTCCAGTTGAATGTTCTAAAGAGAATGGAAAACAATGAAAATACTCATCATAGAAATAAACATAGAAAAAGCAGACTGTGAAAAATGTCTTCTATCTTTTTCATAGCTTTTTATTTTTCTTTCCACTTTAAACCCTATTCAAAACTACTTCTCTTGATATATTTCTTTGGCATTTAGGAATAAATTTATTAGTCCACTTAATAAGTCACTTAACCTCTCATTGCCTCAGTTTCTTCATCTGCAAAATAAGGGTAGGGGACAGGATTAGAATATGTGACCCACAAACCTCAGGGTGTGTAAGAGCCCAACTTGAGGAGCTTGTTATAATGAACATTCCTAAGATCTGCCTTCAAAATTCTCATTTGCTGAGACTGGATAAGCCTCTGAATTTGCTTTTTTAAACAAACCGTTTGAGATTTTTTTTAAGCAAGTGGTCTGTGGACTTCATAAAAACCTAAAAACAAGTCAAATTCTGTACAAGATTCCTCCCATCTCTCATAAATCCCCAGGACATTTTTTTAGATTCCATAAAAAGAATGAAAACTGATTTTCTGGCATATAAAAGTGAAGTCCAAGAAATTTTGATATCATTAAAGTGTTCCAATTCATCCATTCAGGTTTTTAACACTGACAATGGAGGCCATTGTATAAGTCAACAGAGTTTTGCAAGAGAAATATATCTTTGCACAGTGACTATATTATAGCTTAATGGAGCATTTCACTGAATGTTACGAAACTTTGTAGGCAGTGTTTTTTTAAGCTTTGTTGATCTCTTAATAGCTTCAAGGTTATAACAGAACTAAAATTAATATGTAGCTTGCCTCTTCATTTTGAATTTCAGTTTGTGTTGGAATATCAAAAGGAATCAAAATTACAAAGGTTTAGGCCTAAATTACACTCTAGAACTTACTTCATACATTTCTGTTCCCTAAAAGGTATTATAGCCCTCATTTATCAATAGCCATAATGCATGTGTGTTTGTACTCTCCTTGCACAATACCTGGCTCACTGTAGACACCCCAAAAAGTTCACTAGTGAATGAGTGAACGATGGTGGGAATAGAATAAAAAAGACCCCATCAGTGAAGTACGTTATGTACAGAGAGGCTAATTAAGATACTTGACATCACTTATTTGGTAAGTAGCAGACCTAGGTTTAGAGTCTGTTCAGATTTCCTGAATCCATGAAAGACTTTTAAACATTTGTGCTGCTTCTGTAGACAAAGAGCTCTTAAGTTTTCAAAAAAATGTGTTGAAACCTGCCTTTCTCTTTGCACATCTCCACTTTCATCTTAGGCAACGTAGCTTGAAATACTCAGGGTACTGACATTTTATGTAAAAAATTTTAATCCTCACAGCCTGCACAATTGAATATTTTTTCTGATAACAGGTCTCTCTGATAACCAGCTGATGTAGCTCCATCATGCGGCAATAATGTAAGCTGAATTGTGAAATTATGGCCCATAATCAATGAAATCATGTCATTCTTGAGTTATACTTGTTTGTGGGAATTGTATCACAAAGTGAGGCTTGATATTTTATATCACACTAGCTCCAGTCTGTGTGCTTTAAATCTTTGCAAAGTGCAGCCACACCGTATCATCATGTGAATTCTGGCACAGTCTCAAAGGGGTGACAGCTGTCCAAGCTAGCTCTTGTCACTGCCCTGGGCTTCTGTGTGGTCTTGTTTGATAGTAGCAGGAGTCACTGGAGTGGATGTTCAGTTATTTAACTTAGCCATTTTCCCCTGAGGAAGGGAGTATTACAGTCTGTTTTGTCTTGGTGTGTAGGGAATGAGATTTTTCATGTGATATGCTTTATTTTAGGTGGATGTCTTATTATTTGTGAGGTAAAAAGTCAGGAGCCAATTTAAAAAGTAACTGCTACTTAAGGCCTCAGCAGAGGTAGACTTGTTTATTTGTTTGATTGAAAAAAAAAACCCTTGAAATTCAATATATTTAAAAGAAGAGAAGACTTAGGAGATCCTTGTTGTTTCAGTTACCTATTGCTGTGTAACAAACCACCCAAGATGAGGCAGCTTAAAACAACAAGCATTTTGTTATGCAGCAGATTCTGGGGTTGCTGACACCTAGACGTGCACTTTCTCTACGTCTTGCTTGGAGCCTTCACACAGTTACAGTGGAAAGGCAGCTGGGTCAGGATGCCTGGCTTCTCGTTCCACTCCGTCGTGGCCTCCCTCTCTCCAGCAGGTCTGCTTACAGCTCACTCATGCTAGCGTCAGTGCTCTAAGAGAAGGAAGGGACGTTTCAAGGCAAGCTTTTTGAATTCTGGGACTCGCAAGTCTCAGAGCACCCCTTTCTTCTCATTCTGTAGTCCACGCAGAGACAAGGCTTGCCCGTATCCAATGGCAGGCAGAGAACCTCCCTCTCCTCAAGGGAGGAGCAGGAGGTGGGAGGCATGAGTAGAAACATTTTGTGTGATCTTGGCAAACTAGCTACCATACTCACTGGTCTTCTAGTTAAATATTGATACATCCAGATATCTGATGATTGCGATCTTTGGGGATAGTTGTGGAAAGCTTTCTAAAACAATGTCTGGTATTTGAACAGGCTATTGTGGTTCTCTGGGGCCCACTTATACAGTAAAACTTCATTATCCAATATTGTCTGTGTGCTTTCATAAAGAATGGAGAATAACATATGTTGGTTGTGTGGAGAAGGTGAAGAAAAAAATGCTAAGATTCCTGTTACCACCCACACAACAAACACCAACTTTGCCAGTCTCGTTCAGTGCCACAGTGGAGGATTCCTGTGGGTACAGGCTCTCTTCCACTCTGGACTGACGTGCCTGACAGAGATGCAATGTGAGAGGAATGGTTACACAGGTCCCGATCTTGTTCATCCTAGGGGGAGCTGGAGAAATGGGTAGAGATTAAGACATACCCCACCCTAGACAAATGGGAGATTGAGTAGAACAGCCCTACCTTGTGATGAGGGGCTACATATTTTAAGGGTTTTCCCCCAGCTCCTGGCAGTTGTTGTTAATCAGATCAAACCTGCTGTAAATGGTCCTTTATCAAGGTGATGCCGCCAGATTCTGAGTATCTCTATTATCTATCTGTCAATCTTTCTGTCTACCTATCTTTTGTACCAGGTTGGAGATGTTGTATATATTTTGTATTTTCTTAACTCTGTCTTTATATGTAGAGAGGTAAATTTAATAAATCAGAACAATCTTCCAGTAAAATTTAGCTGACAAAATTGTTTTACTCAAAACACACTTTGGAACAAATCACATTTATTATCTAATATCTAATCACTAGTATTAAATTTTACCTCTATTTTCTATAGTAAATACTTGTAGAGAAAAAAATCTTCAAAGCACAGGCTGACAACAGCTTTACTTTAAAAAAAAATTCTAACCACCAAGAATACATAATCCAAAAATTACTTTAGAAATAAGGTGTCAGGCCACAAACACCTGCGTGTAATCCCCTCTTTGAATCATAGAAGAAAATAGCAAGCTTGAGTGCTGATTGTGGAAAGACAAACAAAACCTCTGAGTCTTCTCTGAAGCCCGGTGCCACAATAGAGCTCCACCACGTGACGAGGACAAAGCCTTGGACCATGGCCTTGGTAACCCCTGAATGTTGGAGGTCCTTCCTACAGTTAGTAAACTGAATGAGCGGGTGTCATGAAATGTAATCTGAAATCATATTTGGTTTTGCCTCTGTGGGGGAGTTCTTTCTTGCCTCTGGGTGAAAACGTGGGCAGTTGCATGATTTTACACCTTATTCTTAGGTAATTAAATTTTGCTTGGCTTCTTTAAATCATAGAAAAGTATCAATTTAATAATTAGAACTTTTGGTCCTATGTACTGATCAAAACTGGTGATTCATTTAAGGTCATAACCAATCTCCTTTTGCCTCAGGCTCCCAACGCCCTTTAATTACAGCTTTGATTCCTCAAAGTTGGAACAGAGGAAGGAAGAAAGCCAGGTCTTATTTGGCTGGTACTCTCACATCCTGTCTTCATTTGTAATGTGCATACCAGGTATTTAGAACTGACAACTATCTTTCTTATTAGCTGTGTTTGTGCATTCTTGAGGCTCCTCGTTCACAGGCTGTTCTCTCAATCTGAGTGAATGTTTCTTGTTTAGTCTTGCAACCCCTCAAACAGAGTAATATCGATCACTTAATGCTGAGATTCTTTTGCTACTCTAAACCTATCTTCGGACTAGGGCCTAAGGTTATCTTCATCCCAGCCTCTTTTGCATGCAGCCTACACTTGGCCCTCGGCAACACACTGACACATCCTTTGCTCCTACAAGTAGTGAGAAGGAAAACTGATCCTTACTAGGTGAGAAAATCCTTTTCCTCTGGCCTTTGGAACAACTGCCCAGCCCACATGAGTAAAGGAGCGGTGTCCTCACCAACTGGTGACAGAAGTACTCCCATGATTAACGGGTAATAAAATGAGTTGGGATCATCTCCAAGAGGAGACTGGTGGTGAGGCTGTGAATAGTGTTTGGGAAAGGGGATTCTAATCATAGAAGGAAGCATTCACCAGCAGGGTGCATAGTTCTAGGGCCCCCCTGTTTTGTTGGACATGGGTGAGGTTGAGGCCAAAAAAAGGTGGTCTGGCTTGGAGCACACAGATCGTCAGCTCTGTTGGAGTCTAGAAGCTGAGGAAGGGAGGCCTTACCGAGAGCTTCTCATCCTGTGCTTCTTTGTCATTCTCAGAGGAAGGCATCTTTAATACTGCTATGATATCATGCAGATGGGGGTATATGGGAAGAGGAAAAAGAATCATTTGTTTGATAGGATTATATGTGCTTTGGAATTCTTTCTAACTAAAATGTAACATTGTTTCAATGATTTTAAAAATCTACATCTACAGAATGTCTATCTAACATTGCAAACACTGACAGCATCAAATATGGGTGAGAATGAAGGCAAAATTAAGCTCTCACACATTACTGGTGGAAGTGGTAAGTGGTACAACCACTGTGAAAGGGGCCTGGCAATGTCTATAAAACAATATACATGTCTACCCACCCTGCAGCCCAGAATTCATTCAAAAGAAATGAAAACATATATTCACACATACATAGGCACAAACATGAAGAACACAAAAATGGTCAGAGCTGCTTATTTATGATAGCTCAAAACAAGAAACAGCCCAGACACCCACCAACAGAGGAGCAGATAAATAAGCCATGGCTTGTTCCTGCAATGGAGTACTATTCAGTAATAAAAAGGAATGCAACGACATGGAATCTCAAACTCATAGTTTTGAGTGGAAGAAATCTTACATAAAAGAGCCAGTGTTGTATGTTCTATATGAACTAATAGACCAGAAAAAACAACCCACAAATACAAAGACAGTGGCTGTTTCTGGGGTGGTGGGAACAGGGACTGACTGAGAAGGAGCCCAAAGGAAGTTTCTGGGTTACAGAAATCTCCTCGAACTTGATAGGAGTTTGGGGTTGCCCGCACTTACGTCCTGTGAATGCTACGTACACTTACTGAGCATACACTTAATATTTTTGTATTTCATTGTATGTAAATTTTATCTCAAGAGAAAGAGTAAGTCTTTAAAATATTAAACTCTAGGTAATGCTGTACATGCTTAAACACTGGAAGAAAGTACTGAGATATGCAAGTTATTTATAAAAGCATCAAAAATTTTAATGAAATGATAAATCAATAGTGGGATGGATCAATAATTGTGTGATTGATAAGTATAATAAAAGTTAATCATAGAATCTAGGTGGCAGGTACATATTTACTATAAAATATTTTATTTAAGCTTGATAATTTAAAAATAAGTTTTTAGGACAAAAGTTTAGAAGTTTGAGGTGGGAATATAATCTTTTATTATTAGGCCTTTCAAACTGTAAACATTTAAACAAAAAAATCTCATAACTTTGTCAGGTACCTTTTATTGAAATAATAAAGATGATAAAACATACATTTGTTCACTCAATAATTATTTATTGAGCAATTCATTAACAATCTCCAATAAGGACAGAGACAATAGACTGTGTCTGCTCTTGTATTTGGATGTAGGAAGAAAAAGTCTTTTTAAAAATTCTGCTAATAAATGATACGTTTTTTCTACTGGAAAAAAATTTAAACAAAATAATTTTCCTTCAGAAGTCCTAACATAGCTTGGATATTTTACATATACTTGATTAAAAATTACTTTAATGAAGATTAGCAAATTATTATGAAAAGAAATTTCAGAAGTAGGTTTTAAAGTCCTTATATGGAAACAGTAGTCAGCAAATTTCTCCAATTAATATTCTTTGTATCTTTGATGTAAAGTACAGTCATAAGATATTTGTTTCTAAAATACATTTATCGAAATCACACCAGTTGAGCAAGCAAGCTTTAAGAAGCACAATGCAGATTTTGTTTTAATCAAGCCAATTCTCTTTTTTCCCAGCATCACAAGATCTGTCTCTAATACCTACATAATGTGAGTTACATCTAGCATGTCTCCTCCCCAAATCCGCAGTGCCCAGACTTAAGTAAAATAGGGTTTAGCAAGCTAATTTAAAATCTCATCCAGTGAGTGTACATGCAGCTGTCAAAAAACATTAGTCTTCTGGTGGCTGATTTTAAATGCAAATCCTATTATTTCTGTTATTGCAAATGCTAAAAGCATGCTTTGGACTAGTATGAACTTAGGTCCAGTTATAAATCTTCTTTTCTTTCTCTATATTCTTTTCCTTTGTGAATTTTCCAACTTGACGTTTTTACTAAGCTCTAGTCTTATTTCTCTTATAGAATACTGGATATTTTTCTTTAAACATTTCTAACATTGAACTTTTCACCTTCCTCCCCAAAGAGTCATGTAACTTTCTTGTTTTTTTCAGAGACCATTTTTCTCATCATCCACATGCTAAACCTGACCTGTACTATATATCCTATACTAGATATATAAATTTTTTCAATCTAGTATAGGAAGCCACTGAATTTTGTTAGCTTTTTCCTCAGCAAAGTTTCTCATATCTCTCCTTCTCTATTCTCATTGCTGCCAGCCTAGTTCAATTATACTTTATTGAACTGTTGCAATAGATTTGCAAGTAGAATTTATTATTGGTGTTTTTCCAATTATTGAAAAAATAAGAATATAGAAAAATTTTTTAATTATTTTAAAAAGTGATTTTTGATATTTCTATCAGCTAGAAACAGCTATTCACATTTTTTGTATATGCTTCTAGTGGCTTCTCACTTTCCTTTAAAAACACGATTTTTAATTACATGTTATTTTCTCACAAATACACCAAAATTTATGTATTTAAGCTTGACATTAGCATATTTATTTTATTACTAATGCATTTTATTAGAAATAACACTGATATGAACATCTGTGTATCTCTGATTATTTCCTAGAAATAAATGCCAAGAGGTAGAAATAGTAAAATAATATGAACTATCAAAACATTAATAATTATTCTGCCAAATTTCTCTCTAAACCCTACTTCCGGCAGCATGTATCTGTTTTGCCATCGTTCAAAAGAAATTAACATTATAATTTTAAGAACAGTTCCTAATATTATAGCTTAAAATAATATTTTAATTATCAGTTCAACTTAATTACTGATAAAATTAAGCATTTTTTCATTAGTTGACTGGACAGCATGATTTTTTTGGTGAATTACTGAAACTGGAAAAGTTGGCCTTTGTGCTGTCACTGACAGAACTAAGAAGTAGAGACAAAGACTGAATCTTTACGGGCACTTCATTCAGATGGTGGTGATCTGAGAAGACAGAGGGTTATGTACCCCCAAATTCTCCTTAGCATCTCCTCTCAAGCAGACCTGTTTATAAGGAGAAGAAAAGGGTAGGTAAGGGGTTTGGATAAAAGATCAATCAGAACTGCAATCTGGCAATTTTCCTAGTACTTCTGCTGTTGAACAATGTTTTCATTCCCTCCCTAGAGCACAATGGTTCAGATACCATCCGCAGGGATGGCTTGCAGATCCCCTGAGGCACAGAGGTTGAGTTGCTTGTGGACCTCCTGGAGTCACAGAGGTCGTGCATTCCAGTTCTTGGAATAACAGCTTTCCACATGCACTAATCACTTAAGCCTATCAACTATAACTACGGCTAAAATTTTTAACTTTTGAGTGCCCCTGTCTCACCAACTCGTGGTTTTAGTACATTTTTATATTGGAGACTTTGTCCTTTGCTTATTGTTTAGCCATAGGTTTTCAGTCAGTATGTCTGTCTCCAGCTTCTCCTAATTCTAATATATTCTGTTTTAATTTCAAGAGGAATGTAACTAATACAGCATTTATTTGTCCTGTAAATGGTTCTCCATTCCCATACAAAGTCATGACTTAGAATTCAAGAATTCTAATTCTCTATCTAAGCCTATCAGTAAGTAAGTAACACCAATGATGTCTTCACATTTACCAAATGTGTATAAAGATATCCTTCCTTAACAGCTCCTTGCTTCCTCTTCCATCTAAAACGTATCTTCCTTGCGACCTGTAGGTGACATAAACCTTGCCTAGTTTCTGCAGCTCACATGAATTTTTCCTGGTGGAATTTTTAGTTTGCTCTTTCATTTTTCTAACTACATGCCCCTGCCAGAAATCTGGGAGACTTCACTGGTAATTTTCTCTCCTTTAAATATTCAACCCATAACCAAGTACTCCTAATTCTACCTTATAAATACAACGAAATTCCCTTACTTATCTCTACTCACATACCAGACCTCGCCTCAACCCTGCACTACCTAGACTATGGATAGGCCCTCCACTCCCTTTACTCCTTTTTCTCTTCAAAGGCAAATTTGATCACAGTTCTTACTCCCTTGCTAAAAAGTCTGTCAATAGATTTTTAGTGCACTAAGATCAAATCTGAAATCTTTTATCTGGCCTACAATACCTTGCAGGATCGGCCTGTTCTTCATCCTGATCTCTCCGTACTTTCCCACTGTCACCTCTGTTCAATGTCATTCTCAAATGTCTGAAAGTTCTTCCTCAATGCTTCTCTTTGCGAGTCTTCCTCTGCGTTACCCTCTTCTCTTCACCCATAACCTACTGCTCCTGCAATTACCTACGTAAATGTAACTTCTTCAGAGTATACTTCTCAATTCTCCAAACTACATAACATTTCTGTATTGCTTACAGCAAATAATATTTTTTCTCTGCAGGGCTTATGATAATTTTAATCACTTTTCTTGCAGTTATTAATTTAATATATGTCACCTTTCACGAGGGCAAAGGCCATATCTGTACTTTCAGCTTTGCATCCAAAGTATTAAGTGAAACGCATTACAAGAAAGAAGAGATTCAATAAACATTAGGAGACTTGAAAAAAAATTAAAGCCTGAACTTATTTTATAGATACAGTACTACTTGTTACTACTTGTTTGTCTCTTATTCCTGTGTCTTACTTTTGTTTTTCTAAGCATATTTCATCTTTGTGTGTGTGTGTGTGTCTAAGATTATGTACTATACTTATTTGTGCTCCTAATTGCAGAGAATAGTTCTGCAACACAGCAGATATTGAATATATGCCAGTTGAGATAAACGTGCAGATGAATTGTCACTATACTCACCTTTTGAAAAGACATTGAGAAACAGTTGGTCAAAAAAAAGTTTGGGCCCTGGCTGGTGTAGCCGGTGTAGTGGATTGAGCATGGGCCTGCAAAACAAAGGGTTGCCAGTTCAATCCCCAGTCAGGGCACATGCCTGGGTTTTGGGCCAGGTCCCCAATTGGGGGTACGTGAGGGGCAACCACACATTGATGTTTCTTTTCCTCTCTTTCTCCTTCCCTTCCCCTATCTCTAAAAAGTAAATAATAAAATGTTTTTTAAAAGAAAGAAAATAATTCTTATCTTAAAAAAGTTTGGTACTGAAGGAAAACAGAAAAAAGAATATAAAAATGTCACAACTGGGACTTAATTAACCATCAAATCATTAATATTGATGATGTTCTTAGTTTTCCAATTGTTTTATGTTTATTTTGCTCTTAACTGACATGAGGAAATCTGTTAATGCAGGAAAATTAATTTTCTGGAGTACAATTTAAAAAATAAGTTAAATTTATTTAAAAACTTTATCTTATATAATAATAAGTGTTTTTTAAAATATTTTATTTATTTATTTCTAGACAGAGGAGAAGGAAGGAAGAAAGAGAGAAAGAAACATCACCTAGCACCAGGGAACTTGGCCCAAAACTCAGGCATGTACCCTGACTGGGAATTGAAGCACCGACCTTTTACTTTGCAGCCTGGTGCTCAATCCTCTGAGCCACACCAGCCAGGGAATAGTAAGTACCGGTAGTTGTTTATTTGATTGTCTCATCAACTAATTCTTTAAGGATCAGTTCAACCACGTTGAGAGACATTGAGTAATGGGTAATAAGGTCAATGAAAACCAAATCAAATTTATAAACAAAAATATAGGTAAGTCTGAATTATTTATTGGGAATTTAACTCATTTAGGACACAGACCAGATCTGGTACCCTCTCATTGCCGCTAACAAAAGTGATGGCCAACATTCCACCACCCAGATTAGAGAGAGAAAGCTGGCTTTGGGATTGGAGTGGAAATTTGACTAGTGAGAGGAATCCCATGATGGTGAAGCCCAGATTATTCTCTTCATTTAGAGTGAAATGCCAAGAGCTGCCTTCTCTTGTTAGACCCTGAGTAAAACCTAATAGAAGTATCATTTAACCACTGGCAAATTATTCAGTTTCACTGGGTGTGTACTTTTTCCCAGGATCTGTTATGCCTCAGATAGGAACTGGCCCTTCCTCTTCCTTCCTTCCTTCCTTCCTTCCTTCCTTCCTTCCTTCCTTCCTTCCTTCCTTCCTTTCCTTCTTTCCTTCCTTCCCTTATATCTTTTTTTTTCTTCCCTTCCTCCCTCCCTCTTTTTTTTCCTTCCTTCCATTTTGCAAATGCTTCTTTGGAAAGAGTATAGTCATATACACCCCTGGTCCCAATCTTTGAGTTCCTTTATGATTTTCAGAATGTGAATTTCAGTTCAGGGGTCAAAGAGACTTGTTCTTCAGGATTGAAGAAGAATTAAGCATTCTAGAAAGGGAGTTAGGGGTAAGAGATAGGGGAAGGGTCTTCAAGGAACATGCATAAAGATAAAGGACCTATGTACGAAGCAAAAGAGGGTTAGGATTGAGGGTAGGCAGTGAAGGTTGGTGGGGTAGGGAGAGTGGTGGTGGGGGGAAATGGTGGCAACTGTACTTGAACAACAATAAAAAAATAAATAAAAATAAACAAGAGATAGGGGCCAGGCTAGGAGTCCAGAGGGAAAAGAATGTGTGGAGGAAGGGGAACATAAAAAGCTGCGCCTGATCCAAAGTGATTCCTCCCCAATCTCCAGATGAGCTCACTGAAGCCTATGAAATATGGTCCAAGTGGACTGCTTATGAAAACCATTGAAGGAACTAAGGTTCAAATCTAAGTTAACCCAAGATAGAGCATGTAAGGCAAAAAACACAGTCACTGTCAGAAGGAACAATGTCTAAAAAATAATTCCCAAAGAAGATAATGCAGTAAGATCTTTGAACTTCCACTGTTTACACTAAGTTTAGGTAAACTTAAATGATATGCCTAACTAAAATAAGGGTTTCATAGCCTTTAAGAGAAGCAAGGACACATAACAAAAACACAGTGAAATTCAGCAGCATTATAAATAAATTGTTTAAAATAACAAAGAGGCTAAATAAGAGAAACAATTTAGAATTATCTAAATTATTTTTAAAGGAAAACAATCCTAAAAGGTAAATCAGTGATTCATTGACAAATCCAAATTTTAATTCTATTCTTTACATTAAAGAATTTATCTTGAACCAAGTCATTTCACAATCTTGTTTAGACTGCCTAATTTATAACGTGTGATTTGCAGCATGCATCAGGGCTGGACGATCTCCTGAGAACATTATATTTCTCAGAAATATGACTCTGTGTCTGCAAAACTAAATTGAATACTTAAATATCTATATTTTCCCATTACATGTAATTTAATTAGCTGAAGCAAACTCATACTAATTAGTAAAATGGATGTCATTAAATAGTTCAATTTTCTTAACTTTAGAAAAGCACTCTGATAGAAAATAATACACGGATAAGCAAGGTAAAATAAAAATATAGCTCTAAGAGGATTTTGAATGACAGTACTATTCCTCATAAATAAATAATTACAAATTTATTCTACTCTTATTTTAAATGCCTTATTTGGTATATTTTAATACATTTGTAGATCCTTCGATTATATGTAGAAACAGGTAAATATGCACATTTAGATAATATTTCAAATTATGCTATTAGGTAATATTTTTATTTTAAAACTCAGCAAATATTGTTGTTAATTTCCGGTTTGTTTGTTTTTCATTTTGATCTGTTCTCATTTTTTCTGAATGGACACTACCTCTGGTAAATGCCCCAAACAGTCAGCTGGTGATTAATAATAAAACATTTATGTGGAAGTGTATGCTTTTAAAATATATTTACCTATAAATATTTCAAACCCATGTATTATTGTTCTTCTTGTTTTACATCATGGAAACCGAGATGCTGAGCTTAAGTGAGGTCCAATATCATACTGACATCAGTGGTCTGATAAGATCTCAAGTTCCAATTTCCAAGTTAAAGCCATCTTTTGACTTCACAAAACAAACAAACAAACAAACAAACAAAACATAGAGAACACAGAGTAAATACATATATATATATATATATATATATATATATACACACACACATATATATCTCACTCAAAAGCCAAAATCATTTCCCTCCACGTGTTTTGATGTTTCACAGATGATTCTATTTTTCATAGTGTTATTAATTCATACGTGCAATAGCACTGTGAAAATGGAGTAACACCTCAGTGAGTTAGATTAGGTGACATGCTCCATCACTCTTACTTTAATGAGAGAAATGATTGCTTCAGCTTTTCAATTCTCTTTGTCTATAAAGACAGCCTGAGACTCACTTTCATGGCATAAAAATCACATTTGGATTTTTCCAGAATAATTTATTCAATTTTGTTCATGCCAAAGATTGACAGCTGTTCAGAAAGAAGAAATACAAACAAAGCCAAGCACTGAAGATCACTGGTCCATAAAAGAATGGTTTTCATAACTCTAAAAAATATACATTATTTTGTATTTTTACAGATTTGTATCATGAACTCACTTAATTATATTTATATTTTAACATGTCTATTTCTGAACCTTAAATAGCATTTTTAAATGCTATGTGGGATCACCAAGTTTGAAACACATTTGCTTAAAATAAAATCAGGAAAAGACTAAGTGTGCAAAGGAATATGTAGAGATAGAGAAATTAGAAATTCAAATGTAACATAAACTTGACCATATATTTTTATACATGACCTTGCATTTTATGTATTTCATATGTTTCTTAACATTTTTGAAATGAGAGTTAGCCTAGTCATAGGGCAATTAATTTTTTTCGTATAACAAGAAAGAAAATTATTTTATTTAACTGGATTCAGCACAGTACTTTAAAGGTCATGTAATCACATGGCCTATAAAACCCTGTCAGAGGCAAACTGCCCTTGAAGAGTTTAAGCCGTTTCAAACCATCATGTGTTTGTGTGTGTGTGACATGTGATGCACGATAGCCAGTTTTTGCCCTCTGTAGTGTTGCCCTTAGCAACAGAAAAGCATGTGACGGTGCTTATGCCACTCTGCTGGCCTGCAACAGTGTGTAGAAGGATTTAAACACAATGAAAGAGACAGACATATTGATCCAGATAACTGGAGTGTTCAAGTGTGTTGCAATCATGATGCAGAGTATTAAGGGAAGGAAAGAAGGAGCAGAGAAAACTGAAGCGAGAGGCTACGGTAACATAAAGGTTAAGTTTTCTGAATCTTATTGTAAAGCTGAATTATGTATAGATAGAATAGGTGTAGTCATTTTATTCTGTTGTCTCCATCATTTTATAATTTATGTTCTGTAAATAAGGTTAAACCCTATTCTTCTGCTCGATAGAAAAAGTGGTTGCTCTAGAATCACAAACACCTTCCTCTGTTACCATCACATTTAAGAACAAGACTGAAGATTCCCTTAGCTGTTACTATGCTCACTTTAAGAGCTAAATAAATGCATTTTCAGAGGATATTACTTTTTTGAAGTTCATGGAACAGATTAAATTTAATGGGATTATGAGATCACATATATAGAATAACATACAGTCATGCTAATGCAAAAACATACATTTATTCAAATATAATATATTTTTAATTTGGGAAATAGAGTGGAGTTGTGAGAGAGAAGATTCTGTAGAACACATATAAACAAACTCCATTCACTCACTCTGTTAAGAAACTATCCATCTCCAAACAGAGAGAAAAAACTGTGCAGTAACAACATAAGGATCTGTGTTAGATGTATATCATGCAGACAAGCCGCTGTGCCATCTAATCTTCTGTGGAAGTTTCAATTCCTTCAATAGTCTATGACAAAGAGAATGATATTGTGAAGAGAACTATGATGAAAAGAGTGAATCTACAACAGGAAAATATCCTCATGTTTATTATCTTATGTTTATTCTTCTAAAAAGGAGAAGAAATACATGATGCTTGACAGTTACCAAACACTTGAAGTAATAGGAGAACCAACAAATACTGAACTCTTGTGATATTTAAGTCGCTTTTTATGATGTCATTGCAAAAGCATGAAGTATATGATGTTATCCCAGTTTTATGGATGAGGACCTTGAAACTTTAATAGCTTAAATGAATCTCTCAGGATTATTCCCTAGGAACTGAATCTGCATTTACAGCCAAGCATTATATCACACCCTTGTTTGCCATTTAAGCCACTTAGAGGGAAGTCTGTGTGCGTGTCCATTTAATATCACAAGGTCTTGTACTATTGCAAATGGTGGGCAGTACATTTTAACTCTGGGCTTTCAAAAAGTTAAACCAATAGAGTAAATACATGGTCAGCTATAATTCTCTAATTTTTAAGATATTTATTCAATTCCTCCTCTGTGTAGACAGTAGAAATATAAAAGATGGAAAAATAGACAGTTATGGTATAAAACAAAGGTTCGCACAACATGTGAGTAAAACTGAAGTTTTAGTTCAGTGCTCCATTATATCCACCGACATCCCTCATCACTGTTGTAAGCATGAAATAGTGCTCACATGTGCAACTTAATCATTTCATTGTTTCCAAACAAGCCTTAAAACACCAGTGGAGGAGTTAAGGAATGTATGATAGAATACTGAACTCTGTAACAGGAGACTACATGGGACAGTAGTTTAAAAAGCACTTTATTTCTTTTAATTGGTAGTCTGGGTTGATCCGGGGCTGGGCCGCCATCTCCACTGTGTAAGAGACTCGGGTACTTTTCCTTCTGATGCCCTGCTTTCCAAGAGTACCACCCTCGCCTCCAGACAACCGCATCTACATTTCGGCCCTGGAAAGGGGAAAAGGGAGATAGGGCCGTGTGAACTTTAATTTTTACAGGCATGGCCTAGCTATCCGGAAATTAGCCCCCAGAGAGGTGAGGCTATTTAGTTTTAGGTGGGAGAACGTTCGTCCAGCTAGGTCTTCTATAGAATTGGAGGACAGGAATTGGAACCACAAATGTTTGTCTTGTGTGCCAAAGCCCGATCTATTTGAATCCACACCTTCTAAAGCTGGTGATCGTCTGTAGCTGTGGGGCAACCTCCTTTACTTATTCTGAAAACTGGGTTCATGCTCTGAATGAATAATTTGGAGTTTATTCTTTCATACATCCTTCCATGCCAGATACAAAGCTTTCACTGTAGAGTGGGAATAAAACAAAAACAAAGCTCAGTTTGGGGGTTCGGCCCAGGAAGGGTCCTAGGCAGGGACAGCAAGATGTTACTGTAAGCTTACTGACAAGGAAATTGGGAATAATTCTCAATGCCTTTTCAGTATAGATAACAATTCATAAAGAATATGTTGCGCATAACACAACAACATGCCAGGAGAAATATAGCAAAAATTACAATACAGATGAAAAAGCTGCAAAAGAATATAGACAGGTAAAATGTAGTCACTTGTGTATGGAGTTTTTATCATGAGGAAAATGCAAACCATTTTAGCTCTCTGATTTCAAGAAAAAACAGTAAAGACCACGGTGCTTTTGAAAAGCACGTGCCTTTTGATTAACAGACTTTCTAACATTAATCAAGATCCTGAGGTTCAAATGTTTGATAGATTAGAACAAAATAAAGTTACTCTTTTCAAAGACTATTGCCTTTTTGGAAGGAAATGTCATGATTCTTTGGGACTTACCAATCATTGGGTAGTTGATTTTATTGTAATTTCTTGTTCAAGCTTTTGTTCAAAAAACTTTCTGTGCCCGCCAGCCCTGGCAGTCCGTCTTAGTGCTCTGACTCCACTCTCTGAAGAACTAGTATGTGGGCAGCTTCTTCAGAATGTGACAGCTTGTCTCCTGGGTCCTCAAGAATTGACAGCTCATGCCATTGAGGCAGTGGGCTTCCTTCTTCCTATGAAACATCATAGATTGGTGGTGGCATCATTAGTGTGCTAAGGCTGCACACTAAGCCACAGATCTAGTGGCTTAAACAATAGAACTTAATTTTTCCACAGTTCTAGAGACTTGAAGTTCTCCTCAAGTCTCTCCCCCTGGGCAGCACAGGGCTACCTGAACTCTAGGTGGATTTGCCTCCGTGCGCGTGCATCCCTTGTCTCTCTTCTTAAAAGGACAGCAACCATATATGTTTGTTGCAGACTGAATGTCTGTTTCTGCCCCCAAATTCCTATGTTGAAGTCTTAACCCCCAAGATGATGGCCTGAGGAGGAAGGATTTTAGGGAAGTGATAAGGTCATGAGAGCAGAGCCCCTGTGAATGACATGACAGTGCTTATAAAAGACCCCAGAGAGCTCTTTGGTCCCTTCCAACAGGTGAGAACACGTGAGAAGGCATCCTCTATGAACCAGAAAGCATGTTTTCACAAGATACCAAAACTGTTGGCACCTTGATCTTGGAACTCCCAGACTACCAAACTGTGGGAAATATATTTCTCTTGTTTGCAAGACACCCAGCTTATGGTATTTTGTTATAGAATGAACCCTACCTTTACAACTTTATTTAACCCTAATTACTTTAATTACTTTAAAAGCCCTATCTCCAAGTATAGTGACATAAGGGATTAGGGATTCATGTACGAATTTTGAAAGGGGGACACAATTTACTCCATAACAGTGGCTAATATATATTATATTTGTTTATTTTAGCATTCTATTTTTTCAGTTCAAATGAATGGGAATATTGTTAATTTTACACCCTCTACTACAATCATATTGCCCTTACTATGAACTAATTTTTACAGTTATTTTGCAAGTTTGTTGTTATCTATGTATTTGTTTGCTTATTCATCCATTCATTCATCATTTATTCATCCTTTCCCTTCTTTATACCCAACCCTATATCCACCAATGCCATTTGTGGGTTTCGTTCCTTAAAAAAATAAAATATAAATACACATATACATATATATGCATCTATTAGCAGTTTGCATACATGATATTTTGTTATACACTTATGTTCTTTTAATTTTTCTAATTCAACATTTTTTAAAGATTGTATTCATTTATTTTCAGAAAGGGGAAGGGAGTGAGAAAGAGGAGAGAAACACATTGCCTTTCATGTACCCCCCAACTGGGGACCTGGCCTGCAAACCAGGCATGTGCCCTGACTAGGAATTGAACCAGCAACACTTTGATTTGTAGGTGAGTGCTCAATCCACTGAGCAGGGCCAACATTTTGTTTTTAAGTTCCTCCTTTGATTCTCAGTAGGGTGGTTCTAACTTCTAGGGATTACCTTACAAACTTGTAGGAATATTCTAAAACTGATTCAGAGGATCGTAATGGCTTTTAGTGAGCAGGGACCAGGGATGGCAGATGCCATATAATGTGGAGAAACCCCACAAAATCTTGGTCTCACACTGCTTTTGAATGTCCATGTGTTGAATTATCTGAGCCTAGAAAATAACTGAGGTTTGTTTTTTAAATATGATTTGTTTTAAAGATTTTATTTATTTATTTTTAGACAAAGGGGAAGAGTAGGAGAAAGAGAGGGAGAGTAACATCACTGTGTGGTTGCCTCTTGCAAGCCCCATACTGGGGACCTGGCTTGCAACCAAGGCATGTGCTCTGTCCGGGAATCGAACCAGTGACTCTTTGATTTGTAGGCTGGCACTCAGTCCACTACACCACAACAACCTGGGCTGTTCTTTAGCATGTTACTTTTTTGTCTAACTATGCTACAACTATCTGTTCTTATTATTTTGGTTCTTCGATGATTTTAGTACGCGGAAGGGTATTTTCTCCAAATTTTCCTTTTTTATGTGTGTGTGTGGTTCATTGACCTAGCTATTCATAAACCTTCACTTTTTAATGTACATTTTGGAGCAAGTAATTTCATTTTTCAAAATGTTCCTCTGAAGATTTTATTTAAATTGTGTTAAATGAATAAATTAAATTGTGAAGAATTGCTATAATATTATTCTAGATAGGGGTATGTGCTTCCTTCCCCTTTTGATATTATCTTCTAAGTTCCCTTTTAAAAATAGCTTTGAGGTTTCTTGGAAGAGTTTTTGTGCAATCTGAATTATTTTACTTATAATACACCTCACAGTTATTTTTCTGCTCCTTCCCAGGAGAGTTTTTCAATCTGAACTTTCCAACGTGCTGTTTCATTCTTCAGCAGCACGCATCTTGTTTTTTCTTCCATTGACTCGTTTCAAACACAATATTTTTCATACTTAATATAATACACTCAAGTTGGAATTTTGAGGGAATATTTTATTCTCACTTTAGTTGTCCCTAATTTCTCTCCTTAAGCATATTTATCAAGCTTATTTTATATTCTTGATTTATCTGTTATGATAATGCTTCCTCAGAGGGTAAATGTTGTTCAGTTCCCTCACCTCCCTTCCCATTATAGTAATTGTACTTCTTTAATTTCTGCTTATTTTTCTCTTTGAGGCCATGCTGTTCAAGAAGGCATCAGCTACTCTGTCTGTAATACATATGAGAAAAGGCCAAAAGCCAGATTCTAGACTGCGTCTGCTGAGTGAGTGAGTTTAATGAGATTAAAGAAGATGATTCACCCCAATTCCCAGAGTAGAATGCAATGAACAACTGTTGTTTACTCCATGTTTTTTATAATATGTGGAGCAAATCGATTGTGCTTCCTGATTTAACACCTTCATAGTCTGTGGTCTAGCTCATCGCTTCCAACTTCTGTGGTAAAAGGGAAGATACTAGTTATCTGAAGAAAATGTAAGTTAGGAGAGAGCAAAATTAGTAATTAAAATAGGAAACACAATCAGTGTGGAAAATAATAGAATGGATGCAGCTCAAGAAGAAATTAGTAAACTGGAATGTCAGATTGAAGAATTATTTCAGAAGGCAGCAAGGCACAATAATGTAGTGTTTAAAAAGTAACTTTTAAAAAACCCTAACTGACATCGAGGATGGGAATAGAAGCGTATGGGGCACAGTATGAGTGAAATATTTAGAAGCAGGCAAGCCAACCATATCTAAATATATGTCATACTACATCTTGTGTGAAATCATGAAACTATATTTCTTTATGAAAAAATAAACAAGAAAAGATAATTTCTAAGCTTAGTAGTAAATATAAAAATAAAATTAAAAGATCAAGAAACTGATGCTTTTTAGCCAGAAAATATGTTTAAAAATTATATCAAATGCCATTCCAGTTGGATAAGATTCATGAAACTGTTTCAGAAGGATTTCCCTCTCTGCAAAAGATGTTCATCAAACAAGAGACAGAACTTTAGAGATATATAAAACATGGTTAACTTTCCATGTAAGACTATAATTACATTTCAGAGAAATTAGTTTACACAATCCCATAAGGCAAGAGGACACAGAAATCATTTGCACTGCCGCTGATCTTCACTGTCAGTTGGTTTGAATTTTTTAAAATATATTTTGTTGATGATGCCATTACAGTTGTCCCATTCCCCCCCCCCTTTATTACCCTCCACCCTTCACACCCCCTCCCACTCACATTCCCCCTTTAGTACGTGCCCATGGGTCATAAGTTCTTTAGCTTCTACATTTCCCACACTACTCTTGCCCTTCCCTGTCTATTTTCTCCCTACCATTTATGCTACTTATTGTCCATACCTTTTCCCCCCTCCTTCTCCTACTCCCCTGTTGCTAACCCTCCATGTGATGTCCATTTCTGTGGTTCTGTTCCTGGTTTAGTTGTTTGCTTAGTTTGCTTTTGTTTTAGATGTGGTTTTTAATAACTGTGAGTTTGCTATCTTTTTACTGTTCCTATTTTTATATTCTTTTTCTTAGATAAGTCCCTTTAACATTTCATATAATAAGGGCTTGGTGATGATGAACTCCTTGAACTTGACCTTATCTGAGAAGCACTTTATGTGCCCTTCCATTCTAAATGAAAGCTTTGCTGGATAAAGCAATCTTGCATATAGGTCCTTGCCTTTTATGACTTGGAATATTTCTTTCCAGCCCCTTCTTGCCTGTAAGGTCTCTTTTGAGAAATCAGCTGACAGTTTGATGGGAACTCCTCTGTAGGTGACTGTTCCCTTGTCTCTTGCTGCTTCTAGAAATCTCTCCTTCATTTTCATCTTGGATAATGTAATTATGATGTGCCTTGATGTGTTCCTCCTTGGATCCACTTTCTTTGGGACTTTCAGAACTTCCTGGACTTTCTGGAAGTCTATTTCCTTTGCCAGATTGGAGAAGTTCTCTTTTATTATTTGCTCAAATAAATTTTCCACTTGTTGCTCTTCCTCTTCCCCTTCTGGTACCCCTATAATTCAGATGTTGGAATGTTTAAAGATATTCTGGAGGTTCCTGAACCTCTCCTCATTTTTTTGAATTCTTGTTTCTTCATTCTTTTCTGTTTGGTCATTTCTTTATTCCTTCTGGTCCACTCCATCGATTTGAGTCCCAGTTTTTTTTTCCATCATTATTGGCTCCCTGTGCATTTTGCTTCATTTCACTTAGTGAAGCCTTCATTTTTCCAACTAATTTGCCACCAAAATCAACCAGTTCTGGGAGCATCCTGATCACCAGTGCTTTGAACTGTGCATCTGATAGGTTTGCTATCTCTTGGTTGCTTAGATCTTTTGGTTCTGGGGCTTTGATTTGTTCTTCCATTTGAGCCATTGGGGGGGGGGTCTGGTCATGCCTGTTATGTATGAGGGGCAGAGCCTTAGGTTTTCACCAAGGCAGATCAACCCAGTCTCCATGTTGTGATGCTATATGCGGGGGTGGGGTCAGAGAGGGAACAATGGCACTTGCTCCACTCTCTCTTGGATTTAAGTCCCTTCTGCCTCTTCCCACAAGCAAATTGGGCCCTTCTGGTGCTGTTTCTCAGGTGGGTGGGCTTGTATACATTCTACAACCCTGTGCGTCTCTCCAAAGAATTCTCCTGTGAGTCTGGGAGTCTCTCCCGGTACCTCAACCCCCACAGGTATTTTCAATCGCTGGTTTTAGGCTTTATTTCCCATTGCTGGGGCCTTGGGTTGTGCAATCTGTCTCATTGCCATTTCCACCTGGTTTATCTATCTGCGCTCGAATGTGTGACTGCCGTCATCCAGCTGCTTTTCACGCCTCACTGGGTCTTCTCGTTGCCACCCTGCACCTGGGGTCTGCCAGCCGCTGCCTGTGTGCCCAGGGTCTGCTGACCACAGCCTGTGTGCCCTCATTCACCAGCCACCGCTTTTTCCTGCTGTGACCCCTCTCTACCGGCTGCTGACTAGGCCCCCTTTTCAGGTCTGGATAAATGGTTGTCGAACTTCCATACTTCTGTCAGTTCTGGGTGCTTTTTTGTTTCTTTTAAAAATTTTTAAAGATTTTATTTATTGATTTCTAGAGAGGGGGGAAGGGAGGGAGAAAGAGAGAGAGAAACATCAGTGTGTAGTTGCCTCTCATGTCGCCCCCAGTGGGGACCTGACCCGAAACCCAGGCGTGTGTCCTGACTGGGAAATGAACTGGTGATCCTTTGGTTCACATCCTGCACTCAATCCACTGAACTACACCAGCCAGGGCTTGTTTCTAAATTTTTGTTGTCCTTAATTTTGGTTCTGTGAGGAGGCACAGTGTGTCTACCTATGCCTTCATCTTGGCCAGAAGTCTGGTTTAAAATTATTTAACTGCTTTTGATAACAGACAATGGAAGCCATAATGAGATAGCAACAGCTGACATGTTGCCATGGTAGCATTTCCTCCCCAGCTGAGGAAGCAATACAGAATAAGGGATATAGGTCAGAAAGTGTTTGAACTGACAAAACAACTGCATATTAAAATCAAATGCTTTTGTAAACATCACATACCAATAGAGAATTGTGAATCCTAGTTTCAGGCTATTAAAGACAGATTGACTCATCTTTGGGATGGTGGATATAGCAAGCTTTACTGTGAGACCTACAAGGTCAAGCATATTGTCTTTCATGCATACTGGCAGTTCAACTGGAAAATAAAAATGGGACCATGACAAAACTTTTCCTACTGGTTCATCTTTGTTCCTTGAAAAAGAGAAAATTCAGTTAAAGAATTCTCCCAGAAGGTAGTTCATCTCATAATGACTAACTCTGAAGTAAGAGATTAAGTCTATGCTTAATAAATTTCCATTGGTTAGTTAATTCTCTGCCCTGATTTATGATCAAAATTTCTGAACTGCAGCTGAAGCAAGACACAACTAAGGTGAAGGAGGAAATAAGGGTGAGAGACATAGGAAGGAACTGAAGAAAGTTAATCAATAGCCCAGAGAAAGAAAAAATGAAATAAAACATTAACAAAAGTAGGAGGGAAGATAGGGAGGAGGCAGGAAGGAAAGAAGAAAGAGATGGGAGACTCAAATATTGGAAAAATTTTAGTTTCAAGTAGTAGCTAATAAGCTTAGTAATCAATGTATGTAAAAGCTATTGTTTCAGGAATGGAAGATATGACCCACCCTGACTCCAGGAGACCACAAGCAGTTCCACCTTTGAGCCTCAGGAGGACTGCAAGCAATCAGGATGGAATCTGAGCCACTGAACTCCAGGGTGAGACATCCAGAACACCGGACACAGATAAAGACCACTGCCAAAGGAACAGATAAAAGAATGCTGCGGTTTTACCTGATTAACTTTTTCCTTGAATTCCAAACCCATTACCTACCCCTTTCTCCTACTTATTAAAAAAATCGATTTAAAATGGATTTTAAGATGGCTTGTTAGGGTACAAATCCCCATCTTCCCAGATTGCCAACTATCTGAATACAGTGTCCATGAAGATTCAATCCCTGTCTCCACTTATTGGGTTTGATAGTTGACAGGCAGCATAAATGCCTGTTTTTCTGGTTTCAAAAGGAAGAAAAGCCACTAGAAAATTTTATAGTCTCTCAGATAAAAGGATGAAAATAGTATTTGCAAGACAGTGGCTGAAGTAGAACAATCATATTTGTTCTCATCTGGGGAAGTCCAACTTTGCACTTTTACTGAATTTTGTTTGTAGGGGGTTAACTGGATGCTCAGTTTTAAAGGTAGGGTCTGATTGGCTTAAGTTAATAATACATTCCATTCTCTACTGGACAGAGTAATTAGTTCAGGGATGGGCAAATGATGAAGTTTGGGCCAGTACTTACAAGCTCTTTGGTGTTTCTAAAAAGAAATAAAAAACAACCTCTACAGCCTTATCTTGGAATGGCATAAGAAGACTTGAGGTTCTCTGCAGCCACCTTGGGGACCACTGAGAAATAGCAGCAAATATTTTGTGCTGTCTATGGTTAATTTATATACCCATATATTCTATCTGTTTATTGATAAGCTGTATCTATTAGTAATAAAACAACATAACTCTTGTTACCATGAATAATTTGAATGGCCTTTTTCTTTTGCTACTAGGAGGAAAACTAAATCCCTAAATTTTCCTTGTGATAGGAGCTCTTTGTTATTCATAGTGGGTCCTGAGAATTTATACAAATGAGGTGATTCATGGTGGGTCTCTAGTTAGCTTACATTAACAAAATGAGAGGAGTCACTCCAGAAACACCAACCATGTGACTAAAAGGTTAGAGCCACAAGATGATAGCTGAAGCCCTGACCTCTTGGGAGGGGACCAGAGACTGCAGATTGGGTTCTATTATGTGGCCAGTGATTCGAGCAGTCACACCTAGGTAATAATACAGCAATACAAATTCTGTGCACTGAACCTCGGTGAAGCTTCCTGTGTGGGGAATACACTGATGCGCTGGAGGGTGATGTACCCTGATGACACAGGGAGAAGACACCGAAGCCTTCTGTTCCTCCCCAGACCTTACCCTTTGTGCCTTATTCATTTGACTGGTAGTTCTGGTTTGTATTTTTAATTTAAAAAAGTCACAATCATAAATACAGTACTTTTCTGCATTCTTTGAGTCATTTTGAACCTGAGGAGTTGCGGAACTTCCAAACATATAGACAGTCATCCAGAAATATAGTGGCTTCTTAAAATGATACTTAAGTGTAGCTGGCATGTGAATTAAGATCAGCCTTTTGGGGGATTGTGCTCTTTAATTTGTAAGGATTTCCCTAACCACCTGGCTAATGCCAGAATTCGTGCTAATTGCAGCACACCCAGATAGTTTTAGACCAACTGGGTTGAAATGGAACAACATAACACCATAAAGAAATTCAGAGCCTTTGTAAAAACTGAAAACGCTATTTAACACAAGAGCATTTAAAGAAATAATAAATTTGCCTTGGTCTTTTCTCCAGTAAGACACAACTAGGGTTCCAGAAGACCTTTAGGGAATGCTTGGAACATTGTGGAGACAGGTTGATGAAAAAAAAAGAACAAATAAAAAACACCCCACACACGCCTTGTGAGGAGGGCTATTTTTCAACAGCTTCTAAATTAGAGCTACTAATAGCTCTTAAGTGGAGGATGAGAGACGAACAAGAGAATTACAATAGCAGATGAAGGCAGCAATATATGAATTCCCTTCTGCCGCCTCATTGCATAACAGAAACAGACTGCTCTCAAGATATTTTGCTTGCTGTCAAAGTCACCTGAGTCCACTTGGGTGGGAAGAAGCTACTGAGGCCCAAGTGATTATGTGACTTCAGAGTACGGAATGAATCTGTAACTGGAAGAGTTGGCATTTTTGCTGCCTGTCACTACCAGAACCAATAAGTATAGGCAAGATTTGAATCTTTATGGGCACTTTATTCAGATGCTAGCACTCTGAGAAGATGGCAGGTTATGCACCCTCAAAAACCATCTCAACATCTTATCTTAAGCCAGCATTTTTACAAGGAGAAGAAAGGGTAGTTAAGAAGAAAAGGTAGAGGGTAGTTTGGAAAAAAGGTTAATCCATTAAGAGTTGTAGTCCAGCAGTGCTTTTCCTCCTATTTTTTGATCTATTGATCAATAACTCTTTATCTGCCTCATGGACATTCACTCCCTGGAACACAAAAGCTCAGCCACAATCTCCATGAATGGCTTGCAGACCCCTGCGGCACAAAGTTTGACTTGTTTGCTGACTTCCTGGAGTCACAAAGGTCATACATTCCAGTTCCTGGAATAATAGCTTTCCACAGGCATTAATCACTTAAGCCTATCAACAAAGGCTAAAATCTTTAACTCTTGAGTTCCCCTATCAGATCCAGAGCTCAACTGCGGTTATTTAATTGTTAACATTATATTTTGTTCTGCCGTAATATACAGGTGTAAGGATTTAGGTGGAGTTTTGATAAATTCGTCAAAAGGGAACATGTATCTGCATATTATTTGTGATCACTTTTATAGTTCTGGAAGGAGTACTTCCTCACTTCCCCTCCATTCCATAAAACCCTGCACACAATCTTATTCCCCTGCAGAGAGGGACTCTACCAGAAAACCACTACCATTGTCAGGGAGTACTGAGTGCTGATTTAATGGCAGTGACCATGATTTTATAGTGTTCTGCACAGTAATAATGTTTTCTCTAGCAAATTTTAACTACACTGGAGCAAAGACAGACTTGGCTGCTGAGATTAAGAGAGGGACAGGATGATTGTAAAAAACTTACTGTATGAATGATAATGTATGAATTTACATTAAATAAAAGTTAAATAAACTTTATAAACATTATAGTTAAATTAAAAAGGGAGAGTTATAGGGGATGAGATGGTAATAAAAATATACTAAAGATCAAATTTTAAAAAATTAAAAAGGAGGTAAAGACAAGAGTTAGGTGTAAACAAGGAGAACATGTAGGGGTCAGACTGGAGAACTATAAAGGTAAAAGAACTGTTTTTATGGGAGCACTTATGGGTAGAGTGGCAGAAAGTGTGGGCAAATGCCAACGTATTGTTTTAGTCTCACTTTAAGTCTTCTGAGTTCAGAAGGCAAAAGGCCCAGCTACCCTGGCGAAAGGACAGAGCCAGCCTCATTTGCTATGGTGGCACCATTTGCTAGCAGGCCTATGACCGTATTGAACACGACGGCCATTTTCCTCTTCTGAGTTTGTTCCCAGGAATAGAAATTACTGGAAGCAAAAACAGAACTATCTTCTCCCTACAGCCACAGGCAGAAAATAACATTGGAGCAAAGTGCAGCTCCTTGTTACAGTGCCCGAACAGCCCAGGGGTCTCAAAACAGCAACCCCCACCCCTTTTTTAATACAATTATAATCCAATAAAGGCTCAACCCCCACTCCTTAATGCTGGTCTATCTCTTCCTATCATGCCCCTCTCCTTTCTTGAAGAGTGAGTAAAAACTTCATTCTCTACACTTTCTTCTCTTTGTGAATTTTCTCACAGCCCGCATCACTGACCACCTTAACACATAGTTTGTTGTATTTAGGACAAAAAATTATAACTCCAAGTCAAACAGTTGGAAAACCCAAAGTAAACACTGAAAGCCAATCTATCCTACAGACTTAAAAAACAAACTTCCTAATGCTGTGACATTTTTGTTCACAATTTATTTCATTTTTTAAGTATTGTTTATGCTAGGCAGATTTTCACATAAAATTATTCTAGACATTTAAAACTTTTTATTTACTGACTTGAGAGAAAGAGAGAGAAGGAGAAAGAGAGAGAAAGAAATATCAATTTGTTGTTTTGTTGTTCCACTTATTTATGCATTCATTGATTGCTTCTTGTATGCACCCTGATTGGGGATGGAACATACAACATTGGAGTATTGGATGCTGCTCTAACCTATTGAACTACCCAGCCAGCGCTAGTAGATATTCTACAGCATTGCCCCTGGAGACATGCCTGAAATCAGGCAAGGAATAACTTCCTCCCTTCTACCTGTTGCTCCAGGTCAGTGGCCTATCAAGACTCTACAAACACTCTCTTAAAGTCTATTCTGTCACTTGTTCTGTGGATCTCAGCCAGTGATACATTATGTATATCCCTCAGAGCAATTAGGAAAACAGTATAATTTATTCTTTAGAGCAATTGTTAAGCCAAAATAGTTTATTTTATAAATACATACTTTTCATTTATACTATGCTATGTACACTTTTAAACACGTTCCAAACAGTGAATCATTTAATGCTAGCAGAGTAGTAACTACTTTGTAGGTTTATTTTTTATTATATGCATTCTTAAAACAAGAAAAATAAAGTGCTTTGAAAAAAGGAGAAGTAATTTGCTGAAGGATATAACTAGTAATTTCTGTGATTCAAGGTCAGATTCTCCGATTCCAAAGCCATGCATTAACCAATCTACTACCCTATCTCTCAGTAGAGGCCATTGGGCTTCTGTCAGTGGGTGTGATGGAGGAAGCATTCAAGGAAACTGGAACATAATGAGCAAAGCCTTGGAAAGGAATGGGAGATTTTATTTGAAAAAAATCCAGTGAGTTCAGACTGATTTAGTGACTAATTTTATGGTGGAATGGAATAGGAGTGGAAATTGAAAATTGTTAGAAGCCAGTGATGGTATCAACTACCAGAATAAACACACAAGGCAAATATTTTGGGTGAAGGAAATAAATATCTGTGTAGTGATAGCATCATTCCTGAATCTCGAGCTTTTGGCTAGAAACAGAATTCTCCTTTCCAGTGTGTGTGTGGAGGGTCTCCAAGACCAATACAGGTTCAGTGACTCACTAGGAGGACACACAGGATTCAGCATAGAATTTCATTTGTGGCTAAGATTCATGGATGCACTGCAAAACTGGCAAAGAGAATAGGTGCATGAGACATAAGTATGGAAGAAACCCAGAACCAGTGTTTGAGAGTCTTTGCCAGTGGAGTCACGCTGCACTCACTATGTTAGGTAATTCACTGGAGGCTCAGTGTCCAGGGTTTTTATTAGGGCCTGGGCACAGATATCGTCTGCCTAGCATGTATGTGAATTCTCTGGTCTCAAGGGCAATGCAGGTGTTTAGAATAAGCCACATCGTCTGTATAAACAGTTCAGGCACAATGAGCTGCTCATTAAGGACTTTTTTATATGAATAGGGAACTGTTTTTCAGCCAAGGTCCCAGGTGTAAGTCAGGGGTCAACCTCAAAAGCAGGATCTTCAAAGCTAGGCAGCTGAGGCCTACTATGATGACTCTTTTTTGCACAGAGGTTTTCCAAAAAATGTTGTTTATAAGATAACGTTCTTTATTCCGAATATGAGATACCAAGTACAAGAGGCATTATGCTTACTTTAAAAAGTTAATTTACTGCCCTGGCTGGTGTAGCTCAGTGGATTGAGAGTAGGCCTGCGAACCAAAGAATCAAGGTTCAATTCCCAGTCAGGGCACAGGCCTGGGTTGCAGGCCATTTCCCAGCAGGGGACCCATGAGAGGCAACCGTACACTGATGTTTCTCTCCTTCTCTCCTAGTCTCCTCCCCTTCCCTGCTAAAGATAAATAAATAAAATCTTTAAAAAATTAATTTATTTAATGTGTTTGTGGTATAATGGAGACACTGAATCACAGTGCTCATGGCCGATCTACGTAGACTGTGGATGAGGCTCAGGATGAAAGCAACTACTTGCAAAACCACCTCACATTCTAAGTAGAATGCAAGAGGTTATCATAAGTCTTGCAAGACATTCTTGCAAGTCTTGCAAAGTGGTTGGCCGGAGTGAGTTGAGCAAACCTGAGCCTATATCCTACATCTAGATTTTATCGGTGGACCGATGATGGTAGAGGTCTGAATGAGACTTGCGTGCCCAGAAAAGAAAGGGCTCTTTATCTTCTTGCCAGCGCACGAACCTCCTTGTAAAACCAAAGGAAAGGAAAGGTCCATCCAGCTAGCGTCGTGATGTTGGAGCTCATAGATTTAATTTAATAAAATAAATTAATAAAGATAGGTAATGCTTCTGAAAATCCTGAATTTTCTTCTGGCAAAGCCACCTCTGGTACAGTGTTTATAGATAGAACAGAAATAGCAGACATGTTATAGAAAAAGAATTGGTTGGCTTAGAAATAGACTAAAACTGGAAGATGGAAAATGATGCCTGCAATATTTTTAATAAATATGAATGAATATATGTTACTATAAATATACAAATGTATAATAAATTTGTATAATGGAACACAGTATAATTCTTTTCTTGTGTTAATTAAGTATTACTAATTAAATGCACAATTTCAGGTATCTAATAATAGTCCAGGCAGATTGAATTTGAAAGAAAAATTTTATACCTGAAAGTCAAACAGCGTAGACACAAAGTAAACACTGAAACTCACCATCTTTACATCATACAGACTTGAAAAATAAACTTCCCAGTGTTGTAACTGTTTTGTTTATAATTTAGTTTGAGGTTGTTGGTAATGTTTGCTAAATTTTAATGCAGGATTATACTAGACCTTTCAAAAACACATGTAATTTTTAACACAGAAAAAAATTAATATAATCTCAGTTGGTTTAAACTTGTGGTCCATGACATTCTAGCAAATTTTTATTTACTATTACTTAGGCACATTAGATAATGATATACTTATTACAATGTGAAATTTCTGATTTTATTGTAAAATCTGATTGGTTGTTCAAAAATTTCCTAATACTTTCTGTTTTATGGAGTTTCTATAGTAATAAAATACATTTCAAAATGAAAAAATAAACTTCCTCCTAGCGAAATGAAGTAAATAAATAAGTAATAAACAGCTTTTATTTATTTAATAAACAACTTTTATGAAGTTACCTTATAACTTTATCTGTTATAAAATTTGACTTATACTTTATTGCATTTATAATCTAGAAAAGTAATCATGAAATGACTGATTTTTTACGTATCTTCATTCTAATTCCTCACATATAATTTAAATGTTATCTAAAGACACACATATTAAACAAACTTTTGTATTTTGTTAAAAAACTGTAGGAATTCTTATGAACATATTTTATTTTCCAGGACCTTTTATATTTTTCCTCCGAAATAAAACATTCAAAATATTGCAATAAAATACACATTAGGGAAATTAGCAATTCTGCATGCTTCATTCCATAAATCTTTTCTGACATTCAGGAGAATGTCTACTGTACTTGAGTGCAATTAATAATAACTTTTAATGATTTCAACAATGATTTTACACAGTTTTTATTATACACTTTATTTTCACATTACAAATGATCTTGTACGAAAATATTCCATTTTTCTTTCTTCCAAATATTCAGAACACTGACAAAGTCTTAATCTGTATAATTTAATTTGTCAAAAAATAGCTTCTGCCTTCCTTGGTTTTATCATTTGTATAGTGTTAAAATCCACTGGTGTTCAATAAATATTTATAAATTTACCAGAAATATGTCATTATCTCTTTTCATCTAATGGGTGACTTCCAAAATATAAAGGAATAGGGAAGAAAAATAAATAAAAGATGCTAGACAATACAACATAAGACATAGTATAAAATCAAGTTATTTTTTTAACTTTACAGTCCTATTTCAAGACAGTGAAAATGTTAGATTTTTGTTTTTTCCTTTCGCCAGGAACTCTTTTGTCTCTGAAGAGTAACTTCACTAAGAAAAATGAAATAAATTTGGAAATATTCAACAAATATTGCAAACATCAAACAAACACTTCAGGTTGTCAGAAACACTGACAGTATTTCTATTGCTATTGCAGTATCCTTTTAAACAATTGTTTCAATGAGATCGTTTTAAAGAAGTTTTTACTTTGCCAGCATCCCTCATTCAGGTTCCTGGAGAAAGATGTGGGTGGCAATGACTAATTGAACTGGCAGCTACTAATTACCAAGCAAGTTTGGACAGAGTATATTTATGATAGACTAATGAAATCAAAACCATTGAGCACAGTCAGCGTCCTACAACCGAAGTGGGCAATTGGGTTTTATTCGATGACAAAGTGAGTAATCTGCCTTACTAACATTATTAACATTTATTAGCCACCTACATTGTCAAGTACTGAGCAAAGCTTTCAGTGCAAAGACAATTCAAAACATCCCTAGCTTTGAGTTTCTTGCAGAATTGTAGAAGATATGGACACATAACAGATCACTTCACAATTTTTAGAGTGTAGGGTTTTTAGAGTGTTAAGTGTTAACTTAAAATATCTAGCTTCCCCCACAGTCTGCCCAGGATCTGTAGGCGGTGACTCCGTTTTTCCAGTTACTCAAGTCATCCTTGACTCCTCCTTTTGTTTTATATTTCTAGACTCAAACTAGGGGTGAATTCTGATGACTCCACCACAAGAAATACATGGACTCTGATCACTTCCCACCAACTCTACCTCTTCTCTCTGGCCAAACATACCATCATTCTTATCTAGATTATCAAATAAAAACCAATCTGTTCTCTGTTTCTATTTTCAACATGGCGGCAAGATTGCTCCTATAAGCTTAATCATGTCACTTGGACAGAACCTACCAATTGTTTCCCATATCACTCTATAAAAACTAAAGCCTGGAGAGTGGTTAATAAGCCACCACCAGACCTCTTCCCACTCTGAACCTTTCATCCAGCCTCCCCGTTCCCCCAACTGCACTTCACTCTAGCCGTACCAGCTTGCTAGCCCTTCCTTGAAAGCAGCATGTTCACTTTTGTCTCCCGGCCTTTCTTCTTTCCTACTTGCTGTTTCCTCTTGCATGCAGAATGCTTGTCTCTTATTTTTCCCAGTACCTTTGTTTATTTACTCAAAAGTCACTTTCTCTGTGGGGCTTTCTTGACACACTCTATTTAAAACTATAATGCTCTTAATTCCCCAACATTTTTTATTCTACTTCCTAACTTATTTTTACTGTATAGCTCTTTCTTCCATCTGATATATTGCTTTTGTTGTTTGGCTCCCCCGACTTGAATATAATCTCCATGAGAGCAAGTTTTCTTTTGTTTCATTCACTATTGTGTCTCTACCACCTAGAATAGTGCTTAACACATAACCGTCTTTCAATAATTGTTTCATGAATGGCTCTCCTTTTTGGAGTACTCTCCAATGCTCTAAGGCAAACTTTGGGATGCTCTTTTGAATGTCCATAAAACCGATCACATACAGAAAATTTATTTGTCCACATTAGGCTGTGGGACTGATTCTGAGTTTGACACTAGTGACAGGGCCAGCGACAGGATTTACAAACCCTAGTATGAGATGTAAATGTGATATTTCTTGTTCCAAAGTGATTAAAATATCCAGATGGCAACCGCAAAGTATTAAACCAAGTGTGGCACTCTTCTAAGGGCAGGCTGCGTGCTCCCGAAGCCAACCCTGTAGAGGAGCAATACGTGTCTCCTCATCTTCATATCCCGAGTTAGTAATGACCCTGAGTAGGTGCTCCATAAGTGTGGTTGACCGAATGCACATATTCTTCTCTAGAAGAATTTGAAAGTATCTCACTTCACAAAATTGCCCTGAGTTTTGAAAACATAATTAAGATGAGGAGACTGAAGCAAATTAAATGTATTTTTGTTAGTGATATGACAGTTTGAAGCGGAAGTCAGGATTAGTTGTCACCCAAAATTCTAACTAAATCGAATGACTCACTTTTGATCCAGATTGATTTTCAGAACTTACTAGTTTTTTTAACCTCAAAAATTAAAGAAAAGTTAGAGATTACCCTGATCTACTCTATTTTATCTTACCCAAGTCATTATTTTACTAAAGGTGTTAAGTGACATCCTTCAAAGCAGCAGTCCTTATAACCATGAAGGTGATATATTTAGCCAATGGTGTATTTTGTGTGAATTAACTGTCTTAACTTAAAATAGGCAATATAATATCTAGAGAACACTTTTTCTTTCCTTGATGCAAAGACAAATATGTGTAATCAACCTATAATATTTATTTACCAGTAGTTCATTTTCAACTCCCAAGTAGGAGAGAGGTTTGCTATCAGTGTTCTTGTGGTATATTTTAGAGAAAGTAGGAAGATGAGCTTTAAACCCCAGGAGAATTTTCCTTAAAGAACTTAAGGCATGTCTATTTATAGTTCACTTTTGAGAAAATAGTTATTCTATTTTCCTTTTTTGCTGACTTAAGAAAAGTCTACAGGTCTCTAAAATCTGCAGTGTACTGAATAGGGAGATGAAAAGGGATAGGACTGAATCACTAAATGAGAGGGGGCCTTCTGTAGAGGTGGGAGAAACGCAGGATCCACAGTTACTCCAGGCTTTCTTCATCTTCTCATGACCAATACAGCTTTGGCTGAAAGGACAACAATGATATAATAAACCTCACACCTGTATTGTAGTTTTAAAAAAAATTCTCAAAGGACTTTTTTTCTGTTCTCACAATATCATTGTAAAAAAATAGAACAACTAGGTTATTTTTGTATCCTTCAGAGAAATGTGCAGGCACACACTGAACAAAATTTAAGGAAAGAAAAGAAAATGAGGAGCAAGTAAAGATGTTGGAAATCAGTAATCGTTTGGAATACATTTTTTCTGCCACAGTTAAAAATTATTGTTATTTTAATCGTTTATTACTGCCACCAAAGTATACCCAAATCTCTAAAACATTGTTTATTATTTACTTGTAAGCACTATTGGAAGAAAGAAATGATTGATTCAATATAGAGGTGTCATGAAGATTTTAAATTTTTCTTTTAAATCACCTACTTTCTTAAAACTTGCAAAAGTAAGGTACATGTTATAATTGCTTAATTAATTAATATTTTATGAACATCTTATAAGTATTTTTTCTCCATGAGAAACTCAAAACATATGGTGGTACTTCACCAATTTGGAATTCAATCTATGTGGTGATATCCTCTGCATTCAGAAAATAAGTTAAAGTTCTGAACTACAGAATACTTTGATATTTTGAAAAACCAAATTAGTAAAACTTTCATGGAGTGATGTATTATAATTTCAATAATGTTATGCTACATATAACCAATGACTTCAATAAGTCCCAGGTTTTTAAATGTAATTCAGGGCTTTTTTGAAATGAAAAAATACAATGTACTTATTATTTTTAAAAAGATTTTATTTATTTATTTTTATAGAAAGGGGAAGGGAGGGAGAAAGAGAGGGGAAAAAACATCAATGTGAAAGAGAAACATCATTTGGTTGCCTCTCTTCCATACCCCGGCAAGAGACCAAACCCATAACCCGAGCATGTGCCCAGACTAGGAATTCAACCAGCAATGTTTTGCTTTGCAGAACAATGCCCAACCAGCTGAGCCACAGCAGTCAGGGCTACAATGTCATTATTTTGAGAATTAACCAGTTTCTTCTTGACAAATTAAAATCCAAAGATCACATTTCTGCATGTATTCTATTCTTGATATGTCTGAAGAAAGAGACAGTTAATGAGACTTGCAGAACCTGGAAGAAAAGGATATTAAAAAGAGCTCAAAATGTAATCAAGAAGAGTGATTTGTAAAGGTAGCACTTGCTCTATAATCACCAAAATGCACACTGTAAAGAAAAAGGGATCAAGTAGGTTGAGAAATTCCAGAGTAAGGTGCACATGGTTGTGAATAGTAAGTCGGCAGAGTAACTCTTACTCTGAAGTCACCCAGTTGCCACCAAGTTCATTTATAGAGGGTGCATAGGAAGATAATGTTCAACTTAGTAAGGTGTGCTGTCATTGGGCTTGCTGCCTTGATGAATTGCTAATCTGTTCTTTTGTTCATCATTTTTCTAACCATATTATCAAGTCTAGAAAACGGACTCTTTTTGGCATAAGATCATGATAAGTGGTGTGTAAAGGGTGGAGAGGGAAGAGAATTACAGACACTACCCCCCCTCAGCCTTGTCTTAAACTCATCAGCATGAACACAACAGCATTTCAAAATAACTATATTAATGCTTATAAAATGTCTTGGCTAACTCCTTCATCTTCCAAAGGACATATATGCATAACCCATAGACAGACAACAGTGTGTTGATGGCCTGACATAAAGGGTAAAGAAGGCTGGATGGAGGGGGAGAAAGGGGAGGAAATGGGGACATCTGTAAGAGCATAAACAATAAAAACAAATATCAAAAAAAGAATATTTTGGTTGACTATCATTCTGAAATTAAAACTGTCACCAATTAAAGATGGTTTATGGAAATTCAGGTCAGTACCTTTGTGGATGGATATAAAATTAAATTCAGTAGCCCTGGCTGGTGTGGCTCAGTGGATTGAGCACTGCCCTGAGAACCAAAGGGTCACCATTTTGATTCCCAGTCAGGGCACATGCCTGGGTTGCAGGCCAGGTCCCCAGTGGGGGGGAATGCAGGGAGCAACCACACATTGATGTTTCTCCCCTCTCTCTTTCTTCCTCCCTTCCCCTCTCTCTAAAAAAAAATAAAAAGAAAAACATTAAATTCAGTATCTTGTTTTGGCCAAACCACACATTACATATTCATTCCAATATTATAATCTGCACTGTAATAATCTATCCAGTCAAAGTTTTCTTTAATCCATAGCCCTCACTTGCTCTCATTAATTGTCACTGAGACTAGAAAATGAGGTTCTGCTTCTGAATTTCAGCTCTGCAGTTGGTACACTGAAGATCATGAGATATGTCTATTTTGCTTCCCACTGTATCTCTAATATCTAGTACAGTACCTGGACCACTGTAGATGTTCTTCACCCTTCAAATTTACTTAATGAATGGATGAATGAATGAGTCTATGAGTAAATAAAGGTACAAATGTCAAACATCTGCCTGGATTTCAAAAGTTTGCCAACTTGCCAACACAGTGCTCTCACCATGTGGGATAGGAAGTTGTTGTTTTTTTTCAAATCACAAAGCAGTGAAATTATATGAAACCTGCCACTTATTAACAGGCTCTACCAACTTGGTTGATTTAAGGGTATCACGTAGCTGGACATATAGCTCCCTTGGCTCTTTTAGCTCTCTGGGACATATAGCCTCAAGGTCTTGGATCTTATCGGATTAACGTTTCAGATTAGGTCTCCAGCTGGTTGTTCTGCAGTTTATTCTGTATCATTTATACTTAATATTTTTTTTATTTTTAAACATAGGAAAAAAGCTTACCTCTGAAACCAAAAGTGCAAAGTTAATTCCAATTAATGTTAAAACATTAGCTTGATACCATGTGTTGATTTTATTTTCACAACCCTAAGGAAAGGAAGTTAAACTTAGATTGACTTAGGTGGACATGGTTTTATACAAAATTCTATGAACAAGAAAAAGAGACACAAAAAGTAGAAATTTACTGAAGTCTAAAAGGCAAGTCAATGCCTAACTGGAGACTGAAATTTTTAAGTCCAGAAAGCTTGATATGATAGCAGGATACCTTGGTTGTTACTTTTAAAGTGCTAAGGTATAATGCAATTGGAAATAGATTGTTTTGAGTGGTATTTGATTTTCTGCAAACAACTGTGATTCAGCAAGGTATATATTGCTGCCTAAAATGATTAATGCCCAAACAGGATAAGCCTTTTTTTAAAAAATGCTTTATTTATCTGTAAATAAATTATGTAATTAAAAGCCACATCTTAAAATTAGAATTAAGATTAGCATATAAACTATGCAAAGTATTACAAGTTTGGGGGATGGAAATCCTTAGTTTGTCAATATTGCATACGTGTAAGTACTAGTTGCTCTAGGTGAACTTGTACTCTTGTTCTGCCAAACTTATCTGAATACCACTTTTGTCATTGCTGAGGTAACCTCCCTTCAATTTTTGCCTCTCCTCATAGCTCTTTAACAGCATGAGGTGCACTGGTATGCCACACTGGTATGGCGGCTCTCCTACCAATCCTTTAATGCAGAGAGTTCCCCACAGCAGCCCCTCCCTCTGTGAGGATTTAGGAAGGAGGGTTCCGGAGAAAGGCTGATGGTATCCCAAGTTCTGGGAACACTTAGGTCACATATTCCCAGAAAGTTTATTTATCTGTTATATACCTGAGACGATACTGCATCACCTAAATGTGAGTTTAATTTAGTGAAGTTGCTTAAGAACTTAATCACCATAAATAACACTGGTTTTCTACAAAACTTTGCTCACCATTCTAAATCAACTTGCAAACATAAGGCACTGTAAAATCTTGCAATAGCTTTGACTTATTTTTACCTCTATGTAAGTAGCATTCAGTGGCTCATCACAAAACCAATTTCTTAATGTGGAATTCGTGCAAGAGCATGGTATCTGTCCTGAATTTTCTTTATTCTTATTCTTTATCCAGTCTGTGTAATTGTGTTGGCCACAACACTGTAACTAGGAAAAACATCCTATGTATTATAGCATAAAATATTCAAAATGCAGTTAACTATATACTTCCCATACATGTTAGTGTTCTTATGATGAATTTATTAATTTATTCTTCCTTGAAATGTAGTGAATGAAACAAATAAGTACATTTTTTTGTTTAATCTATTACTTTGTTGCTGCTATTGTTGATGTTAAACCAAAGGTAAAGATCTGTACTTACATAGATGGGCCATGCTTGGCTGAAATTATTATGTCAAACTTATTAATAGGAACCCAGGATGAAAGATATGCTTGACTTACTAAAGCTTCAGGCCAGAACACAGAAGAGAGAATCATTTTAGCCATATCTTCCTCCTAACTATAGCATTTATTTTTATATTTACCCCCGATATGCTGCTACATATGTTTAATATACATCAAGAAATTCAGGGTTATATCCACTTTCTTTAGGATTAATGTGAGATGTTAACTTTCAGGTTTGTATTGTGTGAAGAATTACAACAAAGAACAAAAAAAAGAGAATAAGGAAAATAATCATGGAGATGATTAAACATCTAAATAATATCTCATTTCCCATGCTATCAAGCTGAGTTAGGAAAAAGTAAAAGAATCCGCTCATATATTTGATACCTAGAACATAAGAGAATGTTGGAGTGAATATTTAATTGTTTCTAAACTCATTATTGAAAATTATAATAGGTACCAACGACCTTGGCAGGATTTGGAAGGGGTGAATGACTAAAGTAGTGCTTCAGAGTTTGGATGTTAAAGGTTCAACCAATCAAACCTCCAGACGCTATACCAGCGATATTCACGGAGAGGTGCTGTAAGCTGGATTCTCATGAACAATAGTAGTGTCATACATAGAACTATTTTCCTGTTTGTCCGTTTATGACCAAAAGAAAGAGGTTTGATACTCAGTTCTAATGCAATCTGAAAAGGCAGTACGTGTACGGGTCCCATACCTTAGAGAAAACATGTATAATTACATTTCAATTCTTCTAAAATGAATTTGGTTAGTAAATGTGCTAAAGATAACTAGCTATTTCTATGTGAGGCATCTAGTATAACAGTGAAGAACGCAAAATCTAGTGCCAGGTTGTCTGAGATCAAATCTTGGCTCAGCCACTTATTAGCTGGGTGACACCCGCTCAGGTGCTGAATTTCTCTGTCCTTCATCTATAAAATAAGAATGACAGTGTGACCTCATTTGTTGGGAGAATTAAATGAGTTGATATATGCAAAGCACTCACAAAAGGGCGTGGTGCTATGTAAATGTTTGTTATTTTCTCTGTCAAGCACTGTATTCCAGGTGCCGGCTTATTCCTGTAAATTATTGGGCTGGCTATACCAATTTCCTTCCTCACCCAGAAAGACCTGAACTGTTAAATAATAACCCTAACAGCGTTAACTAATAAGTATTAATTGCTTACTATGTTCCAGGTTCGAGGCTTTCTAAATATTCTCTACATTACTTCATTTGTTCCTGCCAACCAGAGGTAGCGGTTATTCTGCCCATTTGAATAACATGAAAAGTGAAGTTAAGAAAATTACTTATTCAGGGTCACAAAGCTACAGTGTGGCAGTCCTGACATTCGGGCTCAAAGGGGAACTATCCGCTACTCTGCCGCCAGCCAGCGGGGACCGCGCTCAGACCCGTTTCCCACGGTGCGTGAGGGCAGATGACTTTACTCGCAGAAGATCACCAACACTTTTATAGGGAAACCAGGTTAAAAGGCACATCAATTAGCTCAGAAAATGAGCTATAAGTTACAAAAGGGAGATAAACCTAAGATCTGTAAGTGTGGGCAATGCAATTATATCCAATTTGTTTGGAAGAAATGTAAGAACGTCTCATTCCTCTTTCCCTATCCCCTAGGCTTCCCTATATTGCCCCTTACCCTACAGTGGATAGTTTTTAGTTTTGTGTTTATTTGCCTTACTGTTTTCTGTAAAGCGTTCAGAGCAGTCCACTTAGGTATGTCTTCAGGCACATCTTTAGACCCATACTGAGAAATTACTAAATCAATTTCATCACGCCATACTTGGTGAACCTGTTGACAATTGTATTAAAAGTGAAATTTTGATGGAAACTGTAAGGTTACGGCAAAATGGAAAATGCAACAAGGTGTAAAGCAGGATGTTATTGCTTAAGGCTGTACTCCCCGCCCCCAGAATGTTCCAGGAAGATGGGATGAGTGGTTAGCCAAGTAAATAGCCAAATAAGGTAAATATGTGGAGCAAGGCAGACCGCCAGAATCTGCCCGCCAACGAGTAACCCCGCCAATCAAAAGAAAAAGCTGTGTTCAATTGCACCAATCGCTAACAGCCACATCTGCTTCTGGATACTGCTTGCTTGCAGTATTCTATAAAACCCCTGTAGTCTGTAAGCCAGGCTCGACTTCCATATTGCAGCTCTGAGGAGCTACGTGACTCTGGTCACAGTTGGGGAAGTTCGTCCCTGCGCAGGTAAAGCTTTTGGCCAATAAACAACATCACGAGCTCTAAGTGCCTGGACATTTGGTTTCTCGCCATTAGAATACAACAGAAACTTTCTGTCTTCTCGTAAAACAGTATTTAAAGTCAGAGTGTTGATTTCTGCTTATATCTAAATGCTTTTTTCATCTCTTATAAGTATTTTTAGAAGTCTCAGTGATTGTTCATGCACTTGGTATTACTTTAGCACTGTTCTTTAGCATCAAAAGTTCATATGACTTTTATAACTAATTCTTAATTTGATCCTCTAAAAAGTCAAAAGTTAGAAAGAACAGATACTATCCCAATGTTACAAACAAGGAGACAGACACTCAGAGAATTTATCTGCTTTGTTTACATGAATAAGGAAATGGAGCTGAGACTTCTAAATATGCTTTATTTAGTGCAAACGCAGTCACTAACTCTGCACGATGTGGCAGAAGTGAAGGGAACCAGGTTTGCTAACGTAATCGTGGTGATAGAGATGTATTGGCCTCAGAAGCTACTGAGGTGGTCCATTCTATCCTAGGGCAGTGTAAAAAATATGCTTTATTGTAAATTCCAGTCTGATGATTTCTCATTGTTTTACGCGGCCTTTGAATAATGAAAAGTAAATAACTCATGAGAATACTATAATAATTAAAACATCTGTACAATTTAAACCCTTATGCGTTACTTATGTATCTATGCTTCCATATATGAAAGATTAGAATAATATAAAGTATTATTTAGAACTGTACATTATCTAACTTATTCTCTGAGTTAATTTTATTTAGATAGAAAATGATATTTTCCCATTTTATATTTTTGTAGGGAGAGGACAGACTCAGTCCTCGTTTGCCCTCTAAGGTAAGCATTATTTGGGAAATCCAAAGGGCTTATGAATCACCCCTTAGTACCTGACAGTGCAGTGAGTTTCATAAATAACCTGTGTGGCCACAATATAAATTCCCTCACACATATTCAATTTAAAGCCCTAGGGCATCTCCAACACTAAGTTAAGTACTGTAAATGACATAAGAGCTTTAGAGGCTCAAAGAGCTTAATCAACTTTGTAGATTAGAAGACAAATCAATGTAAACACAGCTGTGATCTCTGGCATGCAGGGGGTTGGTTGGATCCAGGTTTTTTTCACAACAGGACGCTCTCCCATGATACCAAGGCAGACCTTGACTGTGTGGAAACATGGACGTTTCTTAAAGGATTAAAAGTAACCATAGACTGTTATTACAGTCTATGGTAGGTTTTGCTTAAAGGTTTTTCTTAAAGGATTAAAAGTAACCATAGACTGTAATAGGTAGGTTTTGCTATGAAAACTTTTTTCAGGCAATTTATTATGTGCTATTTTGAACTTACCTAATTAATTTAACTATATTACTCATGACCATACCTATGCAAAATACGTTAATTATTCAGTCAATCTTAATAAAATTGCTAACTTTCAAATTAGTGCAAGTTGAAAGATATTTCATTATAAGAGTAGAACATAGTAAAGTGACTGGATCAGCAGTGGTAGCCAGGGTGGCCTGGGGCCAATTTCGTATTTCCCACACTCATCATCTTCTCTTCCTCCACATTCTTGTTATTGGCAATATTCTTAACCTTCTACAAACCGAGTAAAAGACAAATTCCCAAACCCAGTCTTCTGTCTGATACCTGGCCCCTTCCTGTGTAGAATTCTGGTACTTTTCTCGACTCTTCCCCTCCCCCCTCAAAGACATTTACCTTTAGCTTTTAATACAGGCCCATAGGTCTCAATAATCTAAGGTATCAAGTTTTCTTTAGATGTCAAATAAAAGAATGACCCTTCCATACCTCTTCTTTCTTTGTGAAGGTGAGTGCTGAAAGTGCCACCTGAACACCACAGGCCCACGTTAACAGGACTGCATACTGCAACAAAAGAAAGGTGGAGACGACAACTTCGCTTCTGATGTATTTGTTGGATGAGGCAATGGTGGGCAAGTGTACATCAGATGAAATATTCAGCCTTAACATATACATAGGTATCGCTCAAGTTTCCTGTTCTCGTATACATGAACGAGTTATTAAAACATGAAAGCAAAGAAAAATATCAGCGAACATTTGGATAAGTGTAAGATAAGAAGAAGTGACAGTCCTTTCGGAGAACCTTCACAGATTCTGTGGTCTAATGGAGTTGTTGTTTATAGTGTCTTCATTCAGATCTAAAACTCACACAGAAAGAAATCTAATTACATTCCCTTGACCAGAATGTAGACTAAAAATCAGTGTCCAGAGTGATAACCTAGATCGTCAGTGCTGCATGAAAAGGAAGCACCTCTGCTTTCTTCCTGGCAAGACACAATGCCTGTAGTTAAATTTCCTTTCTTGATAGGAGAGTGCTATGAATTAAAATTAATTATATGTAAAAGAAAACTTTGTTCCATCTAAGTGTGCAAACTGTGATCCGTACCTACCACGTGTATGGTAAGTGGCTCATGTTAGGTCTATATTTATGATCATAATTTATCTTTTTACATAACGTGCCTTGGAAGAGAGGGAGTACTAGCCAGAGGCCACAGTTACCAGCCGCATTTGTCTTTGTTAAATAATAAACTGAGGATTCAGTTATAAGTTAGCTTCCTATATGGTGTGTCCACAAGGAGAAAATGCGCTGACTACAGGACATGTTTCCTTTTGCTTGCTGAGCTATTGTGCTCATTGACTTTAATATATTTTATTCCGATACTAGTCTTCACATTCTTAAGTTTGGTTAATTGTAGTTCACCTTAGAAGATGGATTCCTATTGATGTGCTAAAAATTAATATCTAATTGTGTAAGTGCTGAGGTACAGATTTGATCCATGAAACTCTCCCTAAGAAAACTCTAACTAGAAGAGGAAAGGGTTGTCAGGAACACATGTAAAGGACACATGGACAAAAGCAAAGCGGGGTAGGATCAAGGGAGGGAAGTGGGGATGGGTGGGGTGGGGGGAGTGATGGAGGGAAAATGGTGACAACTGTCCTTGAACAACAATAAAAGAAAAAAGAAAAAAGAAAATTCTACCTAGGACACTTTCTTGGAATGGGACACTTCATTTGTCTTATGCCCAAGGGCACTCTGTACAGCTATGTTATGATAACATAAATCATTCAACTCATTTGTGTGACTTGGACACTCAAAATCGAAGATACACATTCAAGCTATTGAAGTGAAATACATACCAGAATTAGGAGCCATCTGATTTCATTGTGAATTCCCAAATAACCCAAGAGACAAAGAAAAACAATAGCTGATCCACTTCCGATAAAAATTCCAAAAATATATGCTATCAAGTGATTATTTTCATCTGTAAAAATTATAAAATAACATTATTAAATAATATTTGTTTTCTATATATTAATAAATGCAGCAACCTAAGTTTTTTTCTAAAAAGCTATTGCCAAACCACTAGGATTTTCTCTCTTTCTTTTTAAACCTTATTCTGGACCCTCTTACTTGAAGAAACAACATATCTTTAATGACATGATGGAGAATTTCTTCAGTTTCAGAAGATCTCTTTACCTTTACCTTATCTTCATTGTCTTCTATAAAAGAGCAGAATTTTTTCCCTAAGGTGAATGCTTCTACAACTTATGTACATCCAATCACTTATGTATTTATTCATTCATCAAAAAGTTTTCAAGTGACTAACATGTACAGGTTAAGTTACCGGAGGTTTATTGCTAATACGGCCCTATTAAAGCCATACTTTGTTCTCTCCACGTCTAGGTTGAGCTGTCTGTGCTGGAAGGTTACATATCGTCCACAGACTAAGTGTGAAATGTTTAATGCTGTGGCACAGACTGTAGGACACGATTACTCAGAAATGTTAGTTTAAAAGCAAGAAGAATAAGTACATTAAATATGCCCTATGTTCTATGGGAGAGGCGGTGGTGAGCTGGAGCCTGCTTGCTCTGGCTCATGAAAGGCAATTGTTAATTTTTTGCAAATGATAAAAGCCAACTCAATTCACATGGACACCTTAACACTGGCCATTGTGAGAGTAGTTAAGTGATAGAAATTAACAAATATCATAGACAACACTCTCCATCCCAAAACCAGTTAAACATTTCCCAGCACATACTTGGATACGAGAACAGCTAACCCAGTAGAGGGAGGATTTTGGTGTGTCTAGGGGTGTTCAACCTGAAGCCCAGGATGGCTATGATTGTGGCCCAACACAAAATCGTAAATTTACTTAAAACATTACAAGATCCTTTTTTGTTTTTGTTAGTGTTTGTGTATTTAATGTGTGGCTCAAGATGGCCCTTCTTTCAGTGTGGCCCAGAGATGCCAAAAGTTTGGACATCCCTGGTACGTAGTCAAGATTACTGGAGAAGGTGACATCTGAGTTTAGACTTTAAATGATAATTAGAAACATCTACGGTTGGGTAGTAGAAGCATCTGGAGACCCAGAACAATGCATTTTATGTGTCTGCTTTGCTGGTGCTTACAGTTTGAGGCTGGTAGACTGGAAATGTTTGCAGGAACCAAATGATGGGTACTTGGTATGGTGTTTTTTAGTTCTCTGCACTGGAATTAAACTACATGAGGACAGGACCTTTATCTTTCCTGTACATTACTGTATTTTCAGGTCATGGGATAGTGCCCAACATGTAGAAGATGCCCTATAAATGTATTTGTCATTTGAATAAATAATAGCAAGGGCAAGCCAGAGAAAGGCTTTTAATGTTACATGGTTAAATTTGCCTTTTAAATTAATTACTTCAGTGGCATTTGGAAAATGGCTGAGAAAGGAGATCAGGGCTCAAGTCTATTGGGGGCTATTAGAGTGGTAAGGGATAGATGGGGACTTTAGGTGGTATGATGTTATTGCAAATGGAGAGGTCAAGGCAGAATACTTTAAAAAGAGGTAAAGTAACTGAAAGGTGAAATAAAAAAGAGGAGAGGGCCCAACACGTCTTGCCCCTAGCTGGTTATTTTCAGTCCACATCTTGAAACCTTAAATGAAATTTCACTAAGTGTTAACATGAGCAATGTGTGCAACTTTAGCCTTCCTTCTTTGAAAAAGAAAATCACTTGCCTTCTACTCTTTCCCACATCTCACAGCCTAGAAAGTAAACCTGATGTTGAACCAGTGTCCACCTGGCAATCAAGCACAACTTTAGGAAATAGCAGAGCAACAATAGAAAGAACCTGGGTTCCTGAATGACTCAGCAATCTTGCTCTGGTTTGTTACATTAAATATCCATTTTTTTTGAAAAAAATCTTCAAGGTTACATTTCTGACTACCTTTGCAGGGAGTTTTCATAAACAAGAACATGAGGATTGATGAGATTATCTGTCACATTCAAAATCAAGAGGTAAAGAATAAAGAAAATGGCTCACTGCACATGAGTACTGCATTATTAAACAAGATATTGTATGAAAGGTGCTCAACCCAGTGTCTGGTACAGCCAACACCACATAAGTGGAAGTTACTGCTGTCTTTATCAAGGAGAAGGAAAAGAGAGATAGAAAGGTCCACATGACCATTTACTCTAAACAAACCCCTAAAGCACTCAAAATCATGAGTACTTCTTCATAAACAAAGTGTACAAAGTGAAGAGAATAAAGACACTAAGCACTTAGGAATAGCTGAAGTTTACCTACATTATTCAATACTTTGTAGCACTGTATTACATATTAAACCTTTTCATTTAGCTTTACTTTTCCTATAGATATATTTTTTCTTACTTGGTATTCACTAAGAAATAGGTTGGCTCTATAGCACATGCTTTTGTTGTTCATTTAATGTCTAACAGTGCTTTTCAGTAGAGCTTACTGAAATAAAGGGGAAGTTCTGTATTTGCGCTGTTCAGTAAGGTACCCAATACCCAATAACCACATATGGCCACTGAGTACTCCAAATGTGACTTCTTGCCTGTCAACCAAGCATATTAACATGAGAAGAAAAATATCCGTAGGCTATTGAATGTCAGTCCACAGTGACCACAGTAGATCATAATACGGTAAAATAAGGACAATGACAAGATCTGAAGTTTGTCTTTAAAACAAAGTTAAACATATTCAATTCCTTTATTCCTGTTTAGAAAATATTTTCAATATATATTTGAATAAATATATAAAAGTAAAAACATGACATATTAAACTTAATTTAATAAATACTAGAGACATGAAAAAATATGCAAACAGCCCCACTGGGGAAAGTATGGAGATACATTTGGGTCTTGCAGAAATCCGAGGTGGACGATGCCTCTCTGTTATTTCTGTCTCTTTCTGGGCTCAGGCTCCTTTCACTTTTTCATCTCGACCAGCTGCCTCTGTGCCTTACTTAATTCTGTGTTTTGCTATCCTGGCTACCTGGGGTGAGACTAATCTTATCATTTTTTAGCCTCAACTTCAAAATTCTATGGGAAATACATGTATCGAATAAAATTGGCATAAAATACTGTGTAAGTTTAAAGTGTAAAATGTGTTGGCTTGGTACATTTATATATCACAACATGATTTCTGTAGCAGCATTAGCTAATGCCTTTAGCCTGTCACATATTTATCATTTCTTTTTGTGTCAAGAATAGTTAAGATTAGTCTCTTAGTAACTTTGAAGTTTATAATAATTACTATGCTGTGCATCAAATTGCAAGAACTTACTTATCTACCAATTATAAGTTTTTACCTTAAACAACGTACCTCCAATTCTCCACCACTTAGCCCCTGCTAGCCACCATTTTTTCTGTTTTTACAAAGTTAGTTTCTTTTATCAGATTCCACATATCAGTGTTATCATAGAATATTTGTTCTTCTCGGTCTGCCTTATATCACTTAGCATAATATTTTCAAGGTCCATCCATGGAGTCACAAATGGAGGGGTTTCCTTCTCTCTCACGGCTATATGTAGAAATATTGTTTATATATGTGTGTGTGTGTGTGTGTGTGTATAATCTTCTTTATATATTTATTCATTGATGGACACTTAAGTTGTTTGTATAGGGAATATATTTTGTTTCTCCTCACCACTCTTCTTTGTGGGGACCATTTTGCCAGGCCCAAGTCAGACAGAAAGAGCATTTGCTGGTGACTGAATCTAAAAGAGATTATTTAACTTGGGCAGTGGATCTGTGTTGATGTCCATTATCTTTAGAAGTTAACAGATCTGTAAAGGTCCAGAGTTATCAGAATACTCAAAATCTTCCACTTCTCTCATATCTCTTATCCAAAGTTTCTGGCTTTCTCTCCCCAAATTCTCCTTTTTCGTTGTGGTCTTAGATTTAAGCCCTGTCATTTAATAAGATATTTCTAAATCCAATTGACAAACACAGAGGAAAAACTGAATTTTAGAGAAATACTGCCACCTGCTGAATAAATCATGCATGCACTCATTTAAAATGAAATGCCCTGTTTCATTTAGAGTGAAAAAGGAAAATAGATATCCCTGGGTGGTGTAGCTCAGTGGATTGAGCTCGGGCCTGTGAACCACATGATGGTAGTTCAATTCCCAGTCAGGGCACATGCCTGGGTTGCAGGCCAGTTCCCAGCAGGGGACGCACAAGAGGCAACCATACATCGATATTTCTCTCCCTCTCTCCTTCCCTTCCCCTCTAAAGATAAATAAGTAAAATCTTTTTTAAAAAAGGAAAATAGATACATACCTAAAGCAGTGAAGAAATTATTTCTATCTAATAAAAGCCATGCACCAAATCCCATGAATAAAAGTCCAAGAACCTGCAAAAAAGAGTCAGTGTGATTTTTATTAATTGCCAAAAAAATGCATTACATTTCCTAAATAATTTTGAAGAGTCTTACCAAGAAAGCTCCATTAATAAGATTAAGAAAGTATTTTAAAATTAATAGTTTGCTTTTCCTCAACATTCTTTTCTTCCTCACAAAGTGGTGATTCTGAAAATATAAGCACATTTTTTACTATAAAATAATTATGCCTTTACTATAAATGATTATGCCTACTAATGTCATTTATTTTTATATTTTTCTTTTCTTACAAGTGGTCAGTGTTACATTTTCCTCTTCCCTTTCAAATATAAGGACATATTGAAGCTTCTTAAAGGTGTACTTACCTTTACTGGCGTTTTTTGGCTAGGCAGTTGAGACCAAGTGTTGCAGACCTCTCTGCCTGGTTTTAGGAATTGTATCTCAATCCCTTGTGGCTAAGGGCAAGGGACGACCTTTGGAATGCCAGCAGCAGGAGACAAAGCCTGTCTCTGGTAGCAAATGCTGCCTCAGTTTCCTCTCCCTGGCATGTCTTTCTTCCTGTGTAGTCTCTGAGGTCTTTAAATGAAGGAAATAGGTCTTGTATACCACACATAGTAGGTGCTCAACAGATACGTGTTGAATGAATGAATGAATGAGATTTAACCAGTCTATAGTTTAAGGTATATAGTATTAAGAAAGGAATAACTTAAGGTTGTTTTAATTAAAAACTATTTTCTAGGAAGCCAATTTCCCTAAAACTTCTATGAAACAACCAACATCCTACTGTTTTTTTGCAGCTTTACTACATATCAACGCTTTAAATTTTCCTGGGTACTTTCCTTCATTGTTTTACTTCTAGCTAGCAGCATAAAAAAAGTATTGTAGTGTACAATGTTTTAATATATGTGGTGACTACTTGATACGATGAAAGATTTAATAAAACGAATCTGAAGCTATTTCTGCTGAATTAGGAAGAAAGCAATCTCTTCGTTCAAATGAAGAATGCATTGGCAGTAGAGAAATAAGAGATGTCTAGGTTAGTGTTCACACAGCTCCCTCCCTACTTTGACCCGAGGCCACTTTCCTCCTAAAAACACCCAAGGTTCCTTTCGAGTTAGGTCCTCCCTCCAGGCCTCTGCTTTGAACTCGACTGCTGTTGTTTAGCTTCTCTAATCTCCATCCTCTAGTCCTATTCTTCCTGGATTCCTCCAGTGCCTGGCCTGTTTGGATGGAACGCTTAGTTGGAAAGACTGCCTGATTTTTATTTCAGTTTCTCCCCAAGATGCTATACATTTGGGGGCCTCAGTTATATTTAATTCCGCATATTAGAAGGTTGTGATCCTCTCCTAGAGGCGGCACAGGAAGTTAGGCCCAAAGTTCTGGTCTCCATTTGCTAATAAGAAAAAGAAAGGAGAGTAATGCATGAGGTTGCTCTGTGGTAACCGTGGTGTGAAATGCTGACGATGTAACTGAACGCAGGTCCAGCTGCCAGCTACAAAAAAAGCCATAATCGTGAGACAGGTCCTAATGAGAAGGAATGTGGTTTATTCAATTGCCAGCCCCCTGAGAAGATGGGAGACTCTTGTCTCAAAGACCATGTTAGCATCTCAGTGCAGGCAGGGGTTTTGATAAGGAGGGGCCCCAAAATACCTCTACTTGAGTGATAGTCTAGTGTGTGTCACCCTAGTTTTTGTCATCCTGGGTTTTGTCATCTGGTTTTATGGTTGAGGGTCAGCAAATCTCCCAGAGCTGGTATGACTGAAGGTTGGAGTATGTATCTTTTGAAGTTAATTCCCAGGATTCTTATACAAACATGCATTTATCAAAATGGTGTCAAAAGAATTATGGGGTGGATTAAAATTCCCCACTGTTATAATTTCTCACAGTTAGAAAGGCATACACTTGACTGTTAATTTGGTAATAATTAGCATGTTAGAGTCAAAGATAAATATTTTATCAAAGGAACCAAATATTAAAATAAAAAAGTTTGTTTCTCCCAGTCCAAGGTGAGTAGCTGGTTCTCTTCTAGGAAATCATATTAAGAACTCGAGTCTTGCTCCTAAATTTGCTTAAGGTGTTATGCTTTATAGCCAGTAGAAAATAAAAACAATTAGTAAACTCAGGTAAGCATCTCTTAAACAAGTGAGGAGAGAGCTGCACATTTTTTCTCTGCTCCTATTCCACTGGCACAGACCTGGCCACTTGTCCATGTACAGTTGGAAAGGCAGGCAACTCTGTGCCCAAGATGAAGGAAAAAGGTGAGTTGGGGTGGGGGAGCCAACAAAATGCCTGACAGTTAGGAAAGGGCATTATGAAAGATAGTTAGAGGGAGTAAAACAGTGCACATTTTCTCTATCATGGAAAAGAATCTAAGGTGATCAGAAGAACTCCTGTACTTTGGGGAAATAAAAGAATAATGATGATATCACTGGAAATAGGAAAATTGGGAAATTGAAAAAAATTATAAATCTCATAAGTTTAATACTCAATAATTGAGTTTGAATTGGTAGAAGATGTGTTTGTGGTTAAGCACTGGAAACAGAATGCAGGAAAATGGGTAGCAAGAGCTAAGCAGACTTGGGAGTCATCATAGGGAAGGGATGTCATGGTAGTGAATGAAGAGAATGAATGAATGAAGATTAGAGATAAAATGAGCAGAGTGTGAGGGAAAAGAATAATGATATAATAAGGAATTTGGATTTTTTAAAGCAAACATTTACAAAATGAGAATAGAATTGAAGTATGATCTCATAGAAACCAATGGGAGAAGAAATTTCTAAAAAGGCATTCCATGATAAAGAGGTCAAAAAGAGTGAGAATTCAGTATTCCCAGAGTCAGCCAATTGGAAACAAAGATGTTTATGGTAACTTCAAAACATCAGTGTTTTTGTCCATTTGGTCTCCTGTGACAAAATACCACAAACTAAGAGGCTTATAAACAATTAAAATGCATTTCTCATAACTCTGGAGCTTGGAAGTCAAATCAGGGTGCCAGTGTGACTGGGTGAGACCCTGCTTCCAGGTTTCAAACTTCTTGTATCCTCACGTGGCAAAACGGGCTAGAGTGCAATGCAAGATCTGTTTTATAAGAATACCGATCTCATTCTTGAGGAATCCATCTCATGACCTTGTCACCTCCTAAAGGTCCCAACTTCTAAAACATTGGGTGTAAGGATTCCAACGCAAATTTTGGGGGGACACTCAAACAATCAGACTATAGCAAGGAGCTCAAATGAAAGGGAACACAGAAAACAGGTGTCTAAGCAACGAGTCAAGGAAGCCCACAGCCACGTTTGCACAGAAGGGTGAGAGAAGATGGTCACACGCTGATCTTCCGCCTCAAGTCCCATGTACGGAAACGACGTCCGTGAAAATGCGGATGTGCAGACACAAAGGCACACAGCAAGTCAGTGCAGTTCTTATTCAAATATTTGTGATATGGAAGATGTGTATTTTCTTTTGCTGTAGACAAATAATTTGTTTTTAACTTAATCAAAGTACTGGTGTGGTATTTCTTGTGTTCATTTCCTGATAAAATAATTAATGGCCCAACAGCAGAGGTATATTTTAATAGCATGAATGCCATAGGGAAGGATCATTTATAATAATTAATTTATGGATAGTGTCATTTTCTACTAATTAAATAATACTCTAATTATTTTTATTATTGTTTTCATGTTCCTTCTAAGTGCCAGGAGATGGGAACGCAAAAATGAATAAACATTAAAACCTGTGGCCAATCGTGTGTTGGGGTTGGGGGACAAGGAATAAAGGGAACCAGGATGTTTCAAAGATGAGATGAATTTGAGATGACCCTTTCAAAAGATTAAGACAGTTTGATACAAATGGGGTAGAGGCAGGAAGTTTCAGGACAGAGGGAACACTGTATTCATAAGCTACATAGTGAAGTACATGGGGCCATGGGCAAGAGTGGCAAGAGATGAAAGAAAGATAAGGCTAGAGAAGTAAAGACTGGGAAGGGTCATGTGTGCTTTGTGAAGAACCTGCTTCTCTTTTCTTTTTCCATTTTTTTTTGCCTGATGATCATTTATTTGTCCTAGAGATGAGCACAGTCAGACAAAATAAAAGCAGAAACTGCGTAACTCGTCATAGGAATAAAAGCCCTGTGCTGCTCATGGATTATACAGTGTAAAAATAGTAATGGAGGCTGTAGACAAAAGTGCCTAGGAATGTTTTTGATCCATTCCATTAAAAAAAGCTTTAAATAAAGCTTTAATGTTTGAAGGTTTAGTTCCATTAAAGAAAGGTTTAATGTTTGAAGATTAACAACTTTATTAAAATCCCCCTACAAGAGAAACCACAAAAAGCGATAGTCACATGGCAGAACAACCAGGAGATCCCCCTGGAGAACAACCAGGTATTATGTTATGCTGTAACTTTAGTGTGAGGCTGTGGGAATTGGGAATCAGCCAGGCCACCTAAAAATGGAAAAGATGTTTTATTGTTCAGGTTAAGGGAGCAGTTTTCTACTATCAGGCCAGTCAGTATTTTAGGTGGTCAAAAATCTATAAACTGCCCCAAAGAGTATTTCCACCATACACTTTAATATCCATAGATTATTCCTGATTTAGAAAAGGTCAAAGGAGCTAAATTCTAGTAAAACTGTACATTTACCTCTATGTAATATTATCATTTAAATTAAATGAAAAAATTCATCCCGGAGATTGAATCTGTGCCCTAAAATTATTTATTTACTTGCTGCAGCTTGAGCATTTGGAACCCCCTGAAAACAGAGGTTAATAAGAGAAATCTGAACAAACCTTCCAGTGCTAGATGGAGATACCAATAGGCTCCATTAGCTATGTTACCACTTCATAGCTGAAATACAGATGACTCTGTCTTTATCAAACCCATGCCCACTAACCCTCGGCTGGTGGGAACTAGACTTCATTTGGCTCTTAAAACTTTTATCTATCATTTGAAATTTTTTTTTCTATTTTAATCAGACACAATAGTTTTAGAAAAAGATACCTAGGACTTTATGCAGGATAATCTGTCCATTGAAAAATTACTGGTGGCCTGGATGAAATCCTTATCAGTGATGAAGCATCCTGCCTAGCTTTTCTCTAACTCTTCCCCAAAGCTCAAGTAACGTCTTTGCTCCTCAAGTGCATAGGGGGCTGACTTCAGATGTAATGAAGGGAACGGGAGTCTTGTCCTTAAATTCTCCGAAGTTAATTTTGGCTTGGCGTGATATTCCTTTCTGATAAGAAAATTAAGTGAAGTTTTTGGTGCTTATTTTTCTCTCATAATCTATAAGGACAGTATATAAAAAGAAAAGAAAAGAAAAGAAAAGAAAAGAAAAAATACAGTAAGGTAAAATGAAATAAAATCCTCAAGAGATCTTGGAAATGGCGCACATATTCTGGGGACCCCAGTCACATAACACCCCACCCTGAGCCCAGGGAAGATGGGTCAGAGTTCTGAGTCTCCCAGAGTCCTTCACCAGGAAATTGGATTTCTGTGAGCCCCGAGTTCCTAGTGCACAGGACAGAGGAGTGACTTAGACAACAGAAGGACAGAAGGAAATCGACTCTTCGTGGGATGAAGAGAATTAGTACTAAACAGAGAATAAATTCTCTGTCAGTAGTGTGCACTTGATATTAATGCTGATGATAATTCAACCGAGGTACAGAATTTTCACTTTAACAGAGAGATGAGAGTCTGAGATAATCAGAGGAAAACAAATGTTGAAGCCATTATAATAGTGTCTTGATACCAAAATAACTTAAAATGAGAAACTAACACGATAGGTTCAAGGCCCTTGGAGACCTGTTTTCTTTGCCAGGTTTCACATTCTTATGGCGACATGGTCTTCTACTAAATGCATCAGCTGGCAGAAGCTGTCTTTCAGCGCGTCGATGTTGTCCAGTGAGCAGGGCTGCAGAATCCAGTGTTTTCCAAGGGCCAGGGGTTCAAGTATAAAGTATTTTTGACCTCTTGCACGGAGCGGGCAGCCGGCTTGCGCTTGCGCTGATGGTTGGCCGGGATTAGGAAGGGCACAACGCACCACTGCTGGCGCTGCAGAGCAGTGTAGCTCCTTTCCCGCTGTCTCTAAATCACCTGAGGATGCGCTCACACAAAGATCTCCCCTTGAGACCCTTGATAGCAGCGACTCCAATATTTCTGGATATGATTGGCCCCTCCAAGTGCTTTGACTGTCAGGATGGTGTTCTGGAACGGCACTGCTTTTACACGAAAGTCTGTGGTTGACTCAGGTGCTCCAGGCTCTCGCTGAAGAACTTGGACAGCAGACTGGTCTCGCCAGGGCCCGGGAGCCCTACGCAACCCGGTCATACTTGGGTTGTGCGGGTGGCTTCCCCTTGCAGCACGGTGCTCGAAAGCACAGAAAATCTACGTACAGAAACACATCGGGTGCCAAGAGGTTCAGTCATCGGGCACTTAAAGCATCCGGAACGGCTCCGAACTTGGAAAAAAAGTATTGACTTGGGCAGCGAGCCTGCAGCCCTTGCAAAGTCAGCCACCACGAAACAGAGCCGAGCGCCGCCCTGCCTTTATTTTCTGAAGATAATGGGGAACTAAAATTCTGTCATCCGTGCGGAAGTCAAATTAGGAAAGAAACCTAAGCCAGGGGCCATTTGGAAAGCGGACACAGTAGTTCATAAGAAATGGATGTGATCTAAACTGCAAGATGACTTTGGAACAATTCCAGGATGTGAAGGATATAATAGGAAGGCGAATTGCTAGCACTGTGGTGTTAGAAAGAGGCCAAGGTGAAACTTAATCCCAGGTTTGTAGACCTTAAATATGTAAATGTTGGCACTATCCCATAACCTAAAATGTGCCACTTATATTGATGATTCTCTTGACCATCAAAATTTTTGCAAATTCAGCACCAGTATGCTATTATTCCCAGAATTACCAATGAGGAAAGACACTCAGAAAGGTAAAATAGCTTGCTTGAGAGTGATCACCCAGTTAATATGTGGCAGTACTGAGATTCAAACTCAGAGACATAAACTACACCTGGGGGCCCCCACAAAATATTTTATTTATAAAAATTGTGCGTTTATCTTTATATGTTTAAACTTCAGTCACCTTACAAGTGCTCTCCATCTGATGCAACACACCTATCAAGACATTTTCTTCCACTACTGAAAACAGTTTTTGAACTCAATGATTTTGATGTCTTTAGTGCTTTTGCTGTTTTTTGTTTCACTTCTTCCACATTGTCAAAATGTTTCCCTTTCAGGACTTTTTCATGCAGGGAAATACAAAAACGTCGCTTGGGGTGAGATCAGGTGAAGAGGGAGGGTGGGGAACAGGGGTCATGCTGTTTTTGGTCAAAAACTGCTGAACACTCACCCTGGTTGGGCAGGTGTGCCTGTAAATCACCCATCAAGAAATGGGCAAAAGCATTGAAAGAGTCACTAAAGCTGAACGTAGACTCTCACAACAATACCAGTTGCCACATTGATACAGAAGGGTTCCTAGAACACTCACCTGGTAGGGGAAGCCTGTACCACAAGGGGCCTGCCCTTCAGAAGATAATTCTGGTTTTCTGGAGTTCCCCCCTCGTAAGTCACCTTCTGTAAATGACCATTATAAATAGCACATACCTCAATGGAATGTTATGAAAATTAAATGAGATTATCTTTTTAAAGCACTTAACCCAGTGCCTGGTTAATCTCATTATACCACAGCTTAGTATAGAAATACTAAGGTTATCTAACAACTATGAGAATTTCTACTAAACTCTGCATCATTAAATAATAATTTCAATTACATTGATTTGCAATCTATAACTATTTGAGATAATTGTATTTTGTTCTTTAATTACTGTTGTTATTTAGTGATTCGTAAGTTATCGCTAATTGATATAATTATCAGTTATTTGCAGGGTAAAAATAACATGAGAATGTGAGATGTAGTAATGCTCACCATGGATTAATTAATCTTCAGAAGAACTTTTAATATTTTTTGACAAGAAAAGCTTTTTTTAAAAAGATTTTATTTTTAGAGAGAGGGGAAGGGAGGGGGAAAGAGAGGAAGAGAAACGTCAAAGTGTGGTTGCCTCTTGTGTGCCCCCTACTGGGGACATGGCCTGCAACCTAGAAATGTGCCCTGACTGAGAATCAAACCGGCAACCCTTTGGTTCGCAGCCCATGCTCAATCCACTGAGCTACACAGGCAGGGCACAAGGTAAGCTTTAAGAAGGGATAGAATCTAAACATCATCTTCAAATTAGTTGATTACTAAATTAGCTATTTGAAATTAGTATTAGAATTTAATTGATTACTAGTGAATTCTAAATACTTTTAGGAAAATTACAAATAAAATTAAACTTTAAATTTTCAGACATGAATTTCAACATAATATGGTAGCCTGACCATTTGAAATAAAGGGTTTAAATAGTCTTTGAACCAATAACAAAACTAAATTAAAATAAAAGGGCACTTTAGCACGCACTTTGATAATGAAAATAGTCTAAATTTAATTAGACCTAAAACTAGGTGTAGTTTATTTTTGAAAATCATTATCTTACTTGAATGAGGCACTAATGTGTTTTTTAATATCTAAAGTCTACTGACTTCTCACTCCATATTATTAATTGTTATGTTGATGTAATACAAGTTTATTGTTACCAGGCAATAGAGTTTATTTTCTTTCAAAGGCTCAGTCAAATGTTTGCCTTTAGCTTAGTGTATATCAGATACCTTTTACAGTTACAGCCACTTCCTCTTGGAACTTAATTCTTTGTTTGCAACCTTTAAAAAATTAAAATCAGAAATGTCTGTAACTAACTAAAATGAAATTTCACATTTGTACAATATATATTTGCTCCATACAATGAAAAAAATTGATCAATTTTAAGTGAAAATTAAATGGCATAATATATAATTATGCCATTTCAAATTTCATATTCGAACAATGGGTGTCACCATCAATATTTTACAACAAAACATATTCCAGAGAATAATTTTTCTAAATTTTTTGTCCCACTCACCCATTTGTTCAGAGATTTTTGATAGGCATACGAGCAATAATTGATTTCTTTCTTTTTAAAAAGAAACTCGTCATTGAAAGCAATCAATTTATTGGATTCTCATTCGTAGTTCCAGATCCCACAAATCACTATTTAGGATTAAGATTTTGTGGAATGAACAATTTATATGTAAGCAATTTAACACTCACTAGATGCAAGTAAGAGACACAGATCAGAAACAATTTAAAGGTCAGACTACCTCTACTTGGGTAATTGTAACAAAATTTTTATTTCTTTATTAATTACTTTCCAAAATTAGTTTAAAAGATTAAAACCATCTAAGTTCCTTACCCAGCTCCTGAGATGCAGCGTTAGATCCAATTTCGAAAGTATATAATTTGTCCTACTGGGGCACCAGTAAGAAAAGCCGGACCATCATCCTTAGGATTGGCTGTTGCCTTGGTTATACTTTGTTTGGAGCCTTAGAGCTCTGTCTTCCGACTGAGCCGAGGGATTTAGCTGCCGGTGGGTGAGCCGGCGCCCCCCAAGACCCGGATTCACGGTGTGGGAGGAGAGTCAGCGCTGTGGCGGCTCAGACTGAGCTAGGTCCCTCTCCGCCGAGAGTAAGCTTAAGAGCAGAAGGAGGGAAGAGGAGCTGCGGGCTGAGGGGCCGGCTCTGAAGCTCCTGGCTGCCTTCAGTTTTTGGAGATTGTGGCTCGGAAACTTGGTAGCTACCTCAAAACTTGAAGATCCACTCTGACCAGCCGTCCCTTAGTGATGTTCTCTTCCTTCCTCACTCCCTTCTTCCCGCTTCTTTGCCTTCCTTCTTTTCTTTTTCCTCATATATACTTTTGGCTACTTTAAAAAGTAGATTTCACTCCCCTTTTATTATGGTTGAAGGGTGGAGTCAGTTAAGATTTCCCACTGTTGGCAGCTTTAGCCAATTCTAAGTGATTTATTATCAGCTTGAAATGTTTCTTGTAGTCCACTTACCGCGAAATCAATTGCGGATTACTGTGACCTCTCGGGTAACCACTCACTAAAGGAAGCTATTGGGGGCTGGAGATGCAGCCAGACTGAATGGAAACATGTTGTAGGTGTAAAATATACACCAGGTTCTGAATAATTAGTGTGCAAAAAAGAATGTACATTTTTTACATTGATCTTAATAATACTTTTTGACTGATTACATGTTGAAATATTTCGGATAAAGCAAGTTAAATAAAAGACTATGTTAAAATTAACTTCACCTGTTTTCTTTACTTTTTAAAAAGTTGCTACTAGAAGATTTAAGATTACGTATGTGCTTGGATATGTAATTGGACAGGGCTGGTCTAAAAAACCAGTAGATGAGCAGAGAGGAACATGTAATGGAAATGACTTACCTTTACCCTATTCTCCTGTCTTCCTTTCCAAACAAAGTTTGTGTACCTGTACCTTCTGCTTTATAGCCACTTACACACACACACACACACAAATTTCCACTAATCTCTGGATGGCACTTTAAGTTAATTTGACTACAGGATCAGATTTTGCACTGGTATGTTGTTTTGTTTCGTTTTCCTTTAGGCGAGAGAGGCTGTGGCTTAAAATTGACTATTTTTAAACTAGCTCTTAAAATTGTGAAAGTAGTTCATGTTTATTGTTAAAATAGCACTCAACATAAGAGTATGAGATGAAAATTTAAAGTTTCTCAATGTCTTCCAGAAACTACTTTGTACACCCTGTCCTCTGTCTCCCAATGTTAATATTCTGTAAACTATAATATAATAGCATGACCAGTTTCATGATATTGATACAATCTGCTTATCTTACTCAGATTTCCTCAATTTTACTTGTACTTGTGTGTGTACATGTACTATACAATTTTAATTATCTGAATAATATATACTCACTTATCTGTTCCTACAGTCAAGATACTGAACGGTTCCAACACTATAAGCATCTCTCATGTTGCCCATCTATCACCATAACCACCTTTCTCCAAACAAATCCACCCCTAACTCCTTCCAGTCACTAATATGCTCTCCATTCATAAAATTGTGGCATTTAAAAATGTTCGAGGAATGGGATCATAAAGTATGTCATGTTTTGGTTTCTCAGCCTAGTTCTGTGTGGATTCGTCCGTATTGTGGCGTGTATCAATAGTTCATTCTTAATACTGCTAAGTATTATTCTGTGCTGTGCATGTACTGCAGTGGTTTTAACCATTCACTTTTTTCTTTTTTAATTTATATTATTTTATTGTTTTTCAATTACAGTTGTCTGTATTTTCTCCCCGCCCCTCCTCGCTGACCATTCACTTTTGAGGGACATTTTGGTTGTTTCCAACTTGGGACTATTAGGAATACAACTGTTGTGAACATTTTTATGTGAACATAAATTTTGATTTTTCTGGAATAAATTCCCAAGAGGGTAGGCAATACCATATTTTGCTGTGTATAAGACTCACTTTTGGCCCAAATTTTTGAGGGGAAAATAAGGATGCGCATAATACATTGGTATAATGATTACACACCTTGGGTGTAATAATGGTCATGATAATCCCATGTGTAATGGGCACAAATACATGTGTGCCCATTATACATGGCAAAATACAGTACATGTACATCAGTCTAACTAAATCATTTATATGTAAATAAAGAATGGTGATATCTACGGTTAGAGGAAAGGCAGGCACTAGAGTTATTTTTTTAGATGGGAGTAAACTTGTGTTCATGGGGAGAAGGTCAGTAGAATAAAAATGTATGATGAGGCAGTAAACATGGACTAGTAGAAGGAACACGGTTCAGTAGGTGAGCAGTTGTCAGATTCAGAGTAAAGGAGAATTACCCTTTCTTAGGAAGAGGGGCTCTTCTAATAATTTGGGTAAGAAGTGATTTCAGGAAAAGAAATAGAAAAATGAGGGTGTTTCATTTTCTTTGTTAAATAGACTAGACACTCTATGAAAAAAGGTTGCTTTTCTCACTTCATCAGTGTATTTGTAGCACATAGCCCTGCTCTGAATGCATTGGGTAGACTTGATTTGAAAAAAAATCACAGAATCACAAAAAGTTGATTTTGAGATGAATGAGCAAAATAAGGAAAAAAGAGAGGAGGGTGGGGAGAGGAAAGGAAGAAGAAAACAAGAAGGGAAAGAGGAAGGAAGGAAGGGAGGGAGGGAGGGAGGAAAGAGGGAAGGAAAAGCCAAGAAAACAGGTGGAAAGGCTTGAGGAAGGAATGAATCTCTGGAATAATCTGGAAAATAAAATAATAGGTGACTACTACAGTTGTTTTCAAAATTATTTTTACTAAGACCCACAGTAATAGACAAACAAATAAACAAATAAAAATAGATTACATTGTAACTCAAGCACAGGTGCATACTTTAGAAACATGTCTTTTTTTAAAAAAACAATTGGTATCTTTAGTTTATCTAGTGCACTTACAGTTTATTTTCTGGCCTATTCTAACTTTTCTATCTTCTATTATTAAGACAATAATTGAGCCACTAAATTAATTTCTTTGATCCACTGATGAGTTTTGCTCTGCAATTTGAAGATGATTAGACAAGGGGATATTTGGAATAATTGCTGGTCAGATGAATAGCTTGACTGAATCTGGAGACCATTTGGTAGTGAAGAGCTTAGATTTTGATTCAAGATGTCTGAGTTAGGATCCTGCCCCCTGTTGGTTGTTTGGGTAATGACCAAGGACAGTTAAGTAACCTCTTCAAACCTGGTTTTATCATCTGTACAATGACTATAATGACCTTTGACCTGTTCAGTTACTCTGAAGGTTATCCATCATACAGTTTTCTTCTAGTGCCTGCCTTGTCATAGCTACTCAATGCTTGGAAGCTAATGGTTATGATTGTGATGATGATGATGGTGATGATATGAAGATATGAGGTCTGTTCAGAAAGTATGCAGCCATGTACTGTGAAAAATAGAGACATTTATTGAAGAAGATATAAGATACAATAAACATTGTGCACAGGACAATGACACCTTAGTCTCCTTCAAAGTAGGCACCTTGGGACAGTCCTCCGATCTTTGTTGATTGCAGCTTGTACATGTTCAAAATTTTCAGGTGTTCTGTTTGTTTCAGGCCTTCCAGAATGTGAATCACTTTCAACAGATTCTTGACCATCTTTGAAGTGTTTGTGCCACACTTTTATTTGCGCTGCTCTCATTACATCATCCCCAAAAGCCTCTGAATCATCTAAATAGTTCCTGCAGAGGAATGTTCAAGTTTAACACAAAACTTAATGCAGATTCATTGTTCTACTTGCTCAGTCATTTTGAATGTGATGGCCACAGAGTACACATGTTCACTTAATGCCATCTACCTACCCCAATGACTAGTACAGTGAAGTCGTCATTGTTCATGCATGCACATTCCAGTCTACTTTTCTTGGTTGCTAAGTTACATTGATGTCATGCAAACTGTTCTTGTTTTATGAACAATGGCTGGACTTTTTCCAGACAGACCTTGTATATTGTAATATACTAAAATTAGCTCATATCCATTAAAAATTAAAAATTTAAGTGACATAAATAATGATTATATATGCCATATATTATCCATTATTACATGTTACTGTTGGAAAGTTTGTCTATCTCTGATAAAAATAATAACTCGAGTTAATGAGTAGAAACTAGCCATATATTTCCTCATGCATAGACTTAGGTTGTTCTTTCTGAGTATTTTAATCTTTGAATATTTAAGCTATTTATAGGTATTTTAACATCCTCATTTACATGAGGATGAATTTTACTGTGAACTTTCTTGTTTCCGAAAGGTAAGCTAGCTCATTCCATGTAACTTTTCCCTTAGAGATGTAAAAGTCTATTATTAGAATTTACCACTAGCTAGCTTAAAAAGCTAGCTCATTTCCATGTACCCCTTTGATGTTTGTTTGTATTCAAACATCAAAGAAATAAGGAATGATTGAAGAAAGACATCAGTTTTCTTCAACATGAGAATAAGCTGTGATAAATGTTGATAAACTAAGATGTTTATGTAGAACAATGTTGTATCATTATGATACATTAAAGAACCCACAGTTTTTAACATCATGTTAGTCTCTTTAATTTTCTTTAAATGATTCTATGTTTTATTATGAAGGGTAATGGAAGACGATGATGATGCAAAGCTCAAAGAAGAAATAGAAGCTGAATTGGATAAAATCAGCATTTCTTCTTTGGAAAAAGATGATGTTGATAGTGATTCAAAATCAGAAACCCAGAGTGATGATAGTGATACAGTAAGTGTTAAATGTTGGACTTTTGAAGCTTTTAACTAGAGTAACGTCTTCAGGAGATACAGTACTTTCTCATGTGTTTTGCGTACTTATGTCATGGTTAACCTTAGGATTACATTTAAACCAGTGGTTCCCATACTTTTTTGGCACCAGGGACAGCTTTCAGGAAGACAATTTTTCTGTGGACCAGGGTAGGAAGGAATGGTTTCAGGATGATTCAAATGCATTATATTCAAGCTCACCTCCTACTGTGCGGCCTGGTCCCTAACAGGCCTGGATCAGTAAGAATCTGTGGCCTGGAGGCTGGGGATCCCTGCTTTAAATAATATATATTGATAGATATTTAAATATAAAAATATGTTGAAGGTAGAAATTACCTATAATTGCATGTATCTGTATATTTTTTATTGTAGGTAAACTTGGAATTATACCACAGTATGTGTGTGTGTGTATGTGTGTGTGTGTGTGTGTGTGTGTATTTGATTACTGCTTTTTTACTTAAATGTGAGCATTCTCATGTGATTATATAAGGATGAAAGCAACATTTATGTGACAACTTTAGATCTATATAGTTACTTTTTTAATCAAATGTGTTATTTTTTCCTTTGTGTGCTTAGAAAATATGCTTAGAAAATCTTCATAATTCATTCTTTTACATCAAAATTCTTAATCCAATGGGAATCTATGTTATGAAACAAAGACCTACTATGAAATTTTCTTCAACATATTTAGCTAATATTCCTAGTGTTCTCTGTTGGACAGTCCAACTCTTTTCTATTTATTTATCTTATCTTTTGTATACATTTAATTGTTTTGTATATGATCTATCCAAGGCTATCTATTATTTCTATTACTCTGTTAATTTTTTCCCTACTGTAGTTTTATATTTTTAAATTTCAAATGGGTTCATTTTCTTTTAGTAGTTTTACTGTTTCAAAATCTTCTCAACTAAGATTTCCCCCCAAACAACTTCATTTGTCCTGTTTCAGAAATAATTATACTTTAAATTTTAATGAAGGTTTCAGTAACCTATATTTTACTTTTGGAAAAAAATGGATATTTTTACATTATTATCTCTTTTTATCCATAGCTAATTTAAGTGAAACAAAAAATCCTGAGATTCTTCATTTGATTATGAAATTCATTGGAATCATGGATATAATTTCTAAGACTAAAAATGAAAAACGCATTTTCACCAAATATATTTGTTTGAACTATGCTTTTAATAGCCCTTTTACCTCATTTACACATTTTTCTCAAAATTTTGGTGTGGAATGAAATAGGGAATATTTAATATTTAGTTTTGATCAGCAATTTTTTACTTTTATTATTGAAATTTTTAGGACTTAGATGAATTACCTGAGTCAGTTCTTCACTGTATTGACATCATAAAGAATAAGAGTAAAACTGCTGAAGAGCTCGTTCTTCAGGATTTAGAAGACACTGATGTTTTAAGTAAGTACAGTTTTTATTTGCTTGGCAGATAACTTTTTTTTTGTTAAATATAGAACTTAAGATTTAGGAAAGTGCAGGAGATAAGCACTGCTTGAAGTGTTTATCTCTTATTTTATGCATATATTTTATCTCTAATATCTATAGTTTATTGGGCTGTTCAATTTAGTTCATTCATTTTTCTTACTGCCTTCATTTTTCTTACTAACCTTCTTTATGTCTCCAATAAATACTAACCACCAATATTTGTTTAACCATTCCTAATTAAAACAGGCATTCTATTACTTTACATAAAAGAAAACTAAAATAGAACTATTTTAAATGTATTAGTTTATATATCTTTTAGGAGAAAAATATAATTTATATAAAGAGCCTAGCTATTTTTGTTTTCTTCAACTGAGCAAATTTATTTCTTGGAATTATTCTAAGAATGATAGAATGATCAAATATTTAACTAGACTTAATCATGGCTTGGCTTATACTGAAAAATTATAGCCAGAATATTTCAACAGGATCTTCGTGTGTTCAACAATGTACCCATTAAAAAAGGCTATTTAGACAAATATTTAATTACATAAATATTCATGATATATTATTAAAATTGTTATACATATTAATGTGATTTATGCAATATTAGCATAAATCAAAATGTGGGTATTCATAGATATTTATTTAACAGACTTTACTATCTAAAAGTATCTTTTCCAGCCACCGAGAATACAGCAGAGAACATAACAGGCTCTATTGTTTTAATGGTCTAGTGTGGAGAGAGACAATAAATAAATAAATAAATAAATAAATAAATAAATAAATAAATACTATTTCAAAAGAGATAACTGCTATGAAGAAAAAAATCAAATTAAGGGGATAACTTGTGGTCAAGATGATGGCATAGGTAGACATGTCTGACCTCTTCTCACAACCACATCAAAATAACGACAGATCTTGCTTGGACTTCATGCATTTGGAGTCAGGTGTTGATTAAGGCTGCAGTCATCTGGAGTCTTATTGGACTGTGATTCCAGGATGGCTCACTCAGACATCTGGCAGCTGATGCCAACTGGTGGCTGGGTGTTCAGTTGGTGCTGTCACCTGGAGGCCCCTACATGTGGTCTCTCCCTGTGGCTTGCATGGCACCTGCATAAAGAGAAGAAGCATCCCACAAACAAAATACTAAGGTGAAACCTTGTAAGGCTTCTTATGACCTATTTTTAGAAGTTACGCAACATTATTTCTGCCACATCCTGATAGTCACGGTTCTGTGCAGGGTGTAACCAGGAAGTGTGGGAAAGAAATCTTTGGAGACTAGCTACCACAATAAATAACAGATTGTTAATAGAACTGAAGAAACAGACTGTAGGTAGAATATCCAACATCTACAAAATAACACACACACATTGTAGAACCTGTCTGCTGGTGGAGCTGCTGTCTGATATAATAAGGAAATTCAGAGACATTTATCTGCTCCTAAACACTCCCATTTCCGAATCAAAGCTCCCTTTATTTATCATGGTCTGGGCCCCCCAAAACATTAACATTAAAATATAGCTCCCTGTCTCTCTTTACACATAATATTTTTATAAAAATAAAGACACAAATATATCATTTGGTAGAACCTAAATCACCCTTAAGAACTTAGCCTCAAAGAAATCTGGAGAATGTCATTTTTTGCTTTATAGCCTCTCACACAGAAAGCATGCCAGAAAGATTGTGAATAGTTGCTGAAGTTGAAAATTTGTATCTGAGAAAAAGGTGTAAATGACCAGTTAACCAGCAGAATTGTCCCCTTTAAAAATAATTTACTATAAATAGTTTATAGTATCCTTGTGATAAACACATTAAATGAATAAGGAAAAGAAACATAACTTACATCTGCACAGATGATGAAAATATTTGATAAAATTCAATAAAAACTCATAAAGTTTACTTCATTTGCATGTTATTATAATCTTTTCAACCAATACTTTTATTAAAGTCATTTCTGTATCTTGGGTAAGATTATATTGCTGGTTTAGAGCAGGTAGAATGAAACCTTTGATGGTTTCTAATAAGGATGTCACACATCAAACAAAACTTTATTCTGGGTATGTGGAGAATACACTTCAGAATACAAAAGGTGACAAAGAATCAGTGATATAAAAATGTGTTACTTCTTTAGAAAACAGTTACAGATTTCCTCTGTTCTTTATTCTCCATTGTTTTCTGTTGTTTTGAGTTACTGATCAAGAATATGCTATGATAGAATTTGAAATTAGAAGATGATGAAGGGGTTTGGAATTTTGGAATTTTAATATGTTGTTCCCTACTCTAATATTTAGTTATAATATTTTTTCTTCCTCTAGGTTGTACCTATGGAGCAGTTTCTAATAATCATATGCATTTAAGGATAGAATTACCAACTGAATATAAAGAAAAATTAGATCAATTAACGAAGGTATATGTTCAACATTTGACTAAAAGTACTCAGTGTTACAGTAAGAAAGTTACTCTTCCCTCCTACACTGGATAATAGTTCACTGATTTAAATTTCACCAATTTAAAAATTAAAAACTTAATTATTTTTAAGGAAATTATTTTTGGTTTTGTACCTGCATTGTTATGTAAAATAAAACCACTCAAAATTCAATCTTTAAAAATATTAGAAATAGTGATTTGAAGAATCAGTGCTTAGGAATTTAATGTATATGTAGATAAAATAATAGAACTATTTTGCATGATTTTTCCCTAAAACTCTTACCTAAAAATTTAATATATTCTGTTTATTACCTTGGTTAGAAATATAATATGTTCCAGCAGAGACTTAAATACAACTCTATAGAAAATTTAAACTCAGAACATCTTATGTTAGGGTTTATTTAAAGATAAAATTAAATATCTCTAAAAAATAAGAGTAAAGGGAAGTTAGCATTTTTGGTTAAAACCCCCAAAAGTCTTTTATAGAGGTTCAACATCTTTTATTAATTTTAAACTCCCATTTTACCTAACTCTATTACTGCTCTCTAAGATGTCTAAAATAATGTGAAATAATATATGTGTCTCTTATTTGCTGTTTTGATAATGCTAAAACTTGAAATATTAATTTTGAATTATATCATACTGCTATTTCATTGGAATAGATAACCTATTTCCTTCCATCTAAAGTCCAGTAGAAATCTAATTATGAAAAAGTATTAATCAAAATTATATCTTAATGTATAATTCAGGTTAAAGTAGATAATAGTTATTTTTATTTTATTTTATTTTATTTCACTTCTTAATTTATTTTTAAAGACTTTATTTATCAACTTTTAGAAAGTGGAAAAGGGAAGGAGAAAGAGAGGGGAAAGATCAGTGTGCCGGAGATACATCAATCGGTTGCTTCTCGCACACCCCCAAGTGGGTATCTGGGCTGCAACCCAGGTGTGTACCCTGATTAGGAATCAAAGCAGCGACCTTTTGGTTCACAGGCTGGCGCTCGATCCACTGAGCCACACCAGCCAGGGCAGTTCTGTTTTTAAAACATTGAATATATTAGTGTGTATATGTGAGCAATCACTACAAATAAAAAAAATAGAAACATATTAGGAGGAAAGCAAATATTAGTAGGAATATTTTAAATAATTATCAAGCAAATTAATTAATTATTGTGGATTAATATTATAGAGTGATTAGAGTTCTAAATAACGATATTAAAATAAAGTCATCTTACATAGGAAAAACTTTATTATACACCGTAAAGACAAAATCATTAATGTGCTATAAAATTGTATTTGAGACCAGTTTGAAGTAAATAAAGTTGTGTGTATATATATATATATTCTCTATATTATTAAAGTGATAGCTTTTCATTCTGTTTTGGTTTTCTTTACTCATCGGTACTCTTCTAACCACTTAGATCTTATCTGAAATAGAAAAAGAAGAATTTCTGAGAAGTAAAACCTGCTGTGGCAGTTCCAATTCTGTTCCAGAGCTGGGTCCTCATGAACATGTGGATGAATATGTTTTGCCAGGTGGACTAAACTGCTCATTGATAATTTGATAATTTTTACCTGATAATAGTCATCTGAGAAAATTTAGATTTTTTTCTTTGATAATCAATATTTAAAATTATGCTTTCATTATACTTATTCAATTATATACTCTCATAGTTTTCTTTATACCTTCTAAATGAACTTGATTTAAATATATTTATAATTTTTCTACCTATATAGCTGATAGCAATAGACATACCCAGCCTTGAATTTATTAAGTACCCCTTATGACACATAGTTTTAGATTAAGTTTTATGGAGTAGTTTAAAGCAAGTTTCGTGTTTTCTTTATTGACAGCAGTAGGATCTTCATGTATATTTAAGATTTTTTTTTGTATTTTGTCACCTTTTCTTTGGTAATATGTTGAAATTATTTATTGCTTTCAAAATTACTTTTATACTTTACATTAGATCACTTTTGACAGGTTTGATCTCAAATAAATTATTTTTCTTTTGAATGCAGATGATGGTGAAATAAAATTTGGGTATTGTGAAGTGGAAGAAAGATGCAGGCAATCTTTTGAGGTTTGGCAAGATAAACAGAAAGAACTGGAAGATCAAGAGAAAGAAACTCTCAAAGCTCATAGGGATAGAGAAGAAAAGGAATTTCAAGAAGAAGAAGAAAAGAGACATTGCTGGATGGAACAATTTGAAGTTGAAAAGAAGAAACTAGAGAATGTTCAAAAGGTTTTTCATTTTTGTATTTCATATATTTTTTTCCTGAGTCATAGCTACTTATGAAGAGTATTGATGTTTTGTATTATAGTGTGGATTGGGCTCTGTTGTATGGCTTTTAATTACTACCAATAATAGAAGCACTTGACTGCGCATTAACAATACTTAATATGATGTCCTTGATTCATTTTAATTGAAATTTATTGGAATTTCAGATACTCCTTTGGATCATTGGAGCCCCTAGAGTCTTTCAAGTTTCAAAGATAGTCCTAAAAAGGCTGACATTTATATCAAACTATCACTTTTTTTCATGCCCTTCTAATCATAGGAAAAGACAACAGCTTTCTTGATCATGTAGTACCCTTGCAATGTGCTGTGATATATAGTAATTAAGTAAAACATATTTGGTTGAAGAGGGTCAGCTGTGGAGATGATGGTTTGTCCTTCATCTCCATAATTGAGCTAATTCCTTGGACTAGAAATTTTTTGTTATGGGAGACTTTTGTGTTGTTATTATGTTTGTATTTCAGTTTTTCTTACAAGTCCACCTCAGGAGGTCTACACCCTCAGGTCATGGTCGTGGTATGTTGAGAAATAGGTGAATATTTAGAACCCTACTTGGGGGCTGTCATGATCCTTAGAATGTTTAGATAAAAGCCTGCACAGACTTCTGTCTTACATCATTTGCTTCATGTAGCGTTTCACATAGAGAAATTAGCATGTGGTCATCTAGGTAGGTCAGGATATTCTAGCCCTCATGTTGAATACATTGCATTTCCTGACTATATAGAAAATAAACTAAAATCAATTATAATATTGAAGAACTGGTTTGGCCACAGTTTTTTTCTAATGAAGTCTAAATTTTTAGCTTTCCTTTGGTTATAGTTATATTTCCTGTCCACAAATCAGATTAATATGATTATTTCCATCATAAAACTATTACTTAAAAATGACATTGATAAGTTTAGTGAATTCCTAAATATGTGCTTTTCTATGCCTTGGGGCTTAAAACTTTCCGGTGGGGCCATTACATGATTTTATAATGATGGGTTCTAAACCTGTGAGTCACTGCCTTTTAGTGGTTCTTTTCTGTGCTTCTTGTTAGCATACTCTTCTATTCCGCAAAACTGGTATTATAAGTCTTTTTCCATGAGTTCCACTCAATTGCTCTCTCCACATTATTAGCATATAATCACATACAAGGCTTTTTTGCATCAATTATGAGCCGCTTCTTCTTTCAAATCCTGTGTCTAGTTAGCATGAACCTCTATACTCACCTTTTTTTACCTTTGTTTCTATCTCAGTATCTCAGTAAGAAAGGTTTCCTCCTTATACCAAGGTTAGCATTCCCTCCTCTGTTGTACCATTTTTCAGTTTATCCCTGCTTTTTCTTATATGCAAAATACCCTTATCAGCTTCCTCCTTTCTTATTGTTTATAAGCATGTTCAATGTTCTGCCGTCCTAGAAACAGAACAGGAAAAAACATGAAATCACCTTTGTTCATTTGTCTCACTTTGTTGCTGTTGTTGTTGTTTTTAAGATTTTATTTATTTTTAGAGAGTGGAAGGGAGGGAGAAAGAGAGGGAGAGAAACATCAATGTGCAGTTGCATCTCACATGGCCCTCACTGGGGACCTTGCCCCCTCACCCGCCCCTCTGCACTGGGAATCAAACCCTTTGATTCGGAGGCCACAACCACTGATCCACAGCAACCAGGGCTCATTTGTCTCGTTTTTATCTAACTCTCTAGCTCTACTTCTCATAGTCTGGCTTCTTAAAAGAGTGTGATTTTTCCTACATCTATTTCATTGTCCCTCATTCAAGGTAATCCTGCTAAGTTTTTGCCACCATGCCACTGAGTGAAACTGACAAAAGTGACCAATGACTTCCAAGATACTGTACTCATGGGCTCTTTTTCAGTTCTTATTGTGGCCTCTGTTGCATTTTATGCCAGTAAAAAATTGGTTGTTGACCATTTCTTTTTTTCATAACTTCCATGGGACCACACTGAGTCAATTCTCTTTCTTACATGTTTGGGATTTCCCCTTGGTATCCATTTTAAGCTTCTTTTATCTTTTTTCCTCCAAGGTGATATTACCCAGGCTTTCATCCTTTGCCCTTTCTTTTCTTATTCTGTATAGTTTTTCTCTCAATAATCTCATTCATGGCCTTGGCTGTTCAGAGCCAAATCTATATTTATAATAAAAAATTGAACTACAAAACTCTCCTGCATTACTTCACACTCTGAACTTTATGTATCTAAAACAGAGTGCATGCCATTCTTCTGAATCACACTCCTCCTCTGGCAATCTGTATTTTGATGAGCGGCTGTATTCTACTGCCATCGTAATCCAAGCTAGAAAGATAAGGACCGTTTTTTACTCTTCTCTCTTTTTTATTATCCTCTTCTTAAAAAGAAATAGCTGTGTTATCCATCTTTTCATCCATATAGTTACTGCTACTCCATAGTTCATGGCTAGCTTTGGATACTTATTATATTTTCTAACTGACCTCCCTACTTTCTGTCTTTTACAGACTCATCTACCATAGTGCTCTCAGAAGGATAGTTATTTTTTTTAGTTACTTACCTTCTTAAATCCCCTCAAAAATTCCTGTAGCCCATATAAGATAATGTCTAAAGGTATTTGTCCACTATGTTTATATCCATTCAGTTGGGTATTTATGGCAGCTTCATGTTTTCATTGTCTTTGTGTCTGTTCTTGCTCCTGCCACACTATCTACAGAGGCCCTCAATGATTCTCACGTGGACTTCACTAATAACTGCCTTACTCATTGGTGTCTCCTTGGCTTCCTGTCTCTCACTCTACCTAATGTGACATTATGATTTTTTTCTAAAATCAGAAATCATTTTTCTAGTTCAAAAACATTTAAGGAATGGCCAAAATGTCTGTTTAATTTCTTGAAAGCCTAGTCATTTCGAATATAATCTTCTGCATTATACCATTCGTGATTCTCCAGTTATAATACCTGTTGCCACTGTGATCTTCTCTATACTTCTCTTGTTATAAACTTATTCTGATAAATTTGGAGTAATATGTGAACTTTTGAGAATGTTCCCACGTTGAAGGTAAAGTTTTATAATACAGGGATTGTGTTTTACTGATTTTTAAAAATTCTTCAGATCTTCACAAAATATGTGCTAACTAAATGTTATTAAAAGGGAACCATTACCTACTGAACCAATTTTTTATGTGGATTAAATGGGATGGTATGGAGAAAAATACTGTAATGCAAAGCCCACCTTATGAACATTATTATTTGTAATTTTTGAATTTCCCACCACTATTTCTAGATAATGCTCTTTATTATGTAAATAAACATGTTCAAATAAGTAACACTACTTTCCCAGGTTAAAAACATTTTTATGTATTCAAAATGGAAACCCTAGATGTTATTTATATGACACTTTAGGTTAAGATTGTTAGCTGTTATCTCAGTACTAAAACTGAGCACCATTGGCTGAGTTGTTTTAACCATTATTTAAAAATAAATGTTGTGAGAATCATGTATAATGAACATAATATCTTTCACATTTGCTTATAATATTTTAATATTACTATGTGTTCAGCAAGAGCAGGCCCGGATGAATGATGAACTCCATAAAGAAGAGAAAATGTGGAAAGAGAAATTTAAACAACATGAGGTATCTATCTCCTGTTTTTCCCCAGTGCAATAATTATTCTTCATTTGAAATAAATTATTATGCCTCAAATGGAAATTTTAAAATAATATTATTTAGATGGTTTAGGATTTAAGTTACTAAAGTTTTAAATATTCATGAATCATTAGAAACTTTTCTTGAGATAGAATGTCATGATAATGAAAATTAACTGCTTGGTAAGTATGTCTATTTAAAACTATAATTCTAAAATTTCTTTTAAAGCTTGAGGAAACATACTGTTGTGAGCATTTTATTGTGATTGAAAATTGTTATGAAAAGTTACTGCATTTTTTTAATTTCTAAATATTTTATTTATTTATTTTTAGAGAGAAGGGGGTAGGAGAGAGTAACAGAGGTAGAGAAACATTTATCAGTTGCTTNACCAGAGGATTGCGGTTCGATTCCCAGTCAGGGCACATGCCTGGGTTGTAGTCCAGTTCCCTGCAGGCCAACTCCCAGCAGGGGACGCACAAAAGGCAACCATACATTGATGTTTCCCTCCCTCTCTCCTTCCCCTCTAAAGATAAATAAATAAATAAAATCTTTAAAAAAAAAGATTGAGGAAACATACTGTTGTGAGCATTTTATTGTGATTGAAAATTGTTATGAAAAGTTACTGCATTTTTTAAATTTCTAAATATTTTATTTATTTATTTTTAGAGAGAAGGGGGTGGGAGAGAGTAACAGAGGTAGAGAAACATTTATCAGTTGCTTCTCACAGGCCCCCCACTGGGGACCTGGCTCTGCACCCCAGGCATGAAATTGAACCCTTGACCTTTTAGTTCACTGGCTGGTGCTCAGTCTACTGAGCCACACCAGCCAGGGAGAAAACTTGGTGCATTTCTTGAACACAATTAATTGAATGTACTTTAATACATTATAGAGGTTATTCAAATAACCTCTTTGAATTTAAAATGAATCTCTAGATATATTTATTAAATTTTAATTTTTATTTATTTCACAGTTTTTATATAAAGTTATTTTAAGTAATTACAAGTATAGATAAAAACTTCCATAATCCTGTTGTTCAGCTAAGCATGTTACCTTTCTTTGTATTTCTTCAAGTCTTTTCTTTATTTATATGAACACCCAGAAAAGATAGGTTTCTACTGGCCACATTTTTTTATTGAAATATATTTGACATATAACATTGTATAAAGTTTAAGGTTAAAACATGTTGACTGATATAGTTATGTATTATAATATATTGTCTCTACTGTTTATCTTTCAATAAAAACATTGGTTAAGCCTGTAAGGAGGCAGATATACCACTTATACCAATGGAGTGTGTGTGTGTGTGTGTGTGTGTGTGTGTGTATGTATGTATGTGAGTGTTACAAGTGTTACCTCAGTTCTTTATGTTATGAACTTTTCTTGGTGTGGAAAACATTTTTATGTTCCCTTCAGTTTTTCTCAGTTCTTTATTCTAGGACTTCTACTAGTCATGTGAGTTTCTGTGTTGATCTTTTTATACCTAAACATCTCTGTCATATATTTCATGTTGTTATTTTGTATGCTGTTTTGGAAAAATACCTAATTTACAAGTTTTTCTTTAGGCCATCAGCTGATAGGCCATTCTATTTTGATTTTTAAGTCATTTTTTATTTGAGCACTTACTGTATATTTTTAGTGAGCTTATTTCTGTTTAAACATGTCTTTTTCTAATTTTTCTTTATTTACATTATTTAGTTTAATAGTTCTGTGTTCTCAGAAGTTGATTCTTCTGCTTATTAAAGTGGTTTCATCACCTTACATCATTTCTGCTTGTTTTGCTCAAATTTTGCTGAATTTTTTGATGTGTTTACTTTTGTTGTAGAATTCTAGTGACAGTGACATTTTCTCACCCAACTCCAAATTGTCTCATTTAATTGATATATGCATATCAATTTTCTTAATAGTTATGAAAAATAAGATGTGTGACTAGGCTAATTTCTCATATTCTTTCAACGGTGATTTGCATCACCTTCCTGGTATCATGTCTCACAAAAATGATTCCCTGCTTTTGCAGTCCCGGTCCTAGCTCTCGGAGTCTGTTTTATCAGAACTTCCATCTCAGAAAGTTGAAGTCCTTTTCTCCTACACATATTTTGGCTTGTGGTTTCTCTTCCTTTTTTTCTCTGTGTCAATTTGATTTCATATACTTTCTTTTCTCAAGGAATTCCTCAGTGTAATCTGGTTGGCTTAGGATGGCCATGTTATAGTATCAACTTACTCACTTGATAGAAGCTCCTAACTATTTAAAAAATTAATATCCGTTAAATTAAATGACTTTAGTTTTTCTAAGAAAATTTTATAGTAACTTTATTATTATTTTAGTTTTAGTATTTGCTTTAAATCTCTATTTTAGGTTATGTTGTGATAATATTGCACATTTAGTTTATGCTAACTGATATTTATCTTCATTTTAGGAGTTTATTAGAAACCTGAGTTTACAAATGGAAGAAGAAAGAACAAGATTTAAAGACCTACAGGAAAAAGAAAAAATGCGTTTATTAAAAATGCAGCATAATGCAGCTGTAAAAATTCAAACTAAATATAGAGCATTTGTGGCCTACCAAAAATATGGCCCAATTATAAAAGAACAAATAGAAAATAAGAAAAAGAAAGCACTAGAGTGGAAAGAAAAGGAAGCAAAAATACGACAGATTGAAGAAGAAAAACGAAAAAGATTAGAGGAGGAAAAAAAGATGGAAGAAAAGATACAAAGACAGAAGGAAGAAGAAAGAAAAAGGAGAGAAAAAGAATATGAGGAAAAAAAGAATATTGTGAGACAAGAAAGAGAGCAACTACAAAACAAAGAAAAATTAAAATTAAAAGAAGATGCAAGACAACAGATAATAATAAGTAGATCATTAAAAAAAGGAGGACATAATGCCACACATTCAACCATCAAAAATATATCAAAGAATAAGAATGAAACAGCCAAAATACTAGGGGATGAAAAGTCAAACAAGTGGGAAGATGTTCCACTTTGGATAGTTAAAGAATTGAATAAAAGAGAAAATAGCGATAAACAGCTTATACTGAAAGAATCAATACAAGTGCAATTTGAAGCATCTGTATCAAACCAAGCAGTTTTGGCAGAATTTAAAATGGAAGAAAAAAAAGAAAACCTAGCAAAACAACAGTATCCAGAAAAATTGGTCAAGCAAGCAAGAAAATATGAAAATACAGACAAAAAAACTGAATTGGAAAACCCAGATGTAAAAGAACAGATGGAAGAGAACTTTCAGGTGCAAGCATTAATCTGTCCAATAATAGTCAAAAAGGAAAAAACCATGGAAGCTGCTGTAAATGAGAATGTAACACAAGAAACCCACAAAATAATATTAGGGCATCATCAAGAAATTAATGAAGTGAAAAACAAGAAAGTACAGGAAATAATCAAAGATAATCAATATAGCAAGATACAAAAAGTAGAAAAGGAAGAGATATCAGAACAGATGGAAACTTTATCTGAAGAGGATAACATTTTGATGATTTCAATGAAACAAGAACTACTACCATTAAAATTAGAAAATTCTGAATATGTAGGGGAAAAGGTAATATTACAAGGAAAAGAAATTGATTTAAAATCTAAAGAAACCAAGGAGAACCCAAAGGGCAGTGCTCTGAAGAGTGATGTAATCATTAATGCCAGTGACGTTCTGATAAATGTGGAAGGCAAAATAAACAAGCAAAATTATGATTCAGATAGATATACTCACTGTGATGACTTAGGTGGCTGTAATACCCCAAACTCCTTGCTTTTTAAACAAGCAAACTCTCCGAAGTCTCATAGTAAAGAAATTCCAGAAGAATGTCATGGAAATAGATCTGGAAGTGGAAATGTTGCGACCTGCTCTGCCCCAGAGCCAGCACTTCTGTCCTCTATTGAGGGAAAAAGGCTAGCCTGGATAAGGTCATTTAAACCCTGGTTGGAAATTTTAGAGCAAAATCAGCAAAAGAAGATTGTTAAGAAGAAGAGACTTGTGAAATGTCCAGCCAACACGTTGCCCCCCTTGAATACACTAGATATTCTTCAGTATGGCTCTTGGAATACATTACAACAGGTATTTATAATTGTATAATACGTTGTTTTGTAGCCTGCAATTGGTTCTCTAAATGTAACTTGTAAAATCTTGGTAGAATGTATATTTTATATTCACGAATTCTGTCTCTTAATCAGTGACGTTAATGAAATATTGCCTTCATTTGAAAGGGGATGTGCCTGAAAGATATCAAATTATGGGAATCTTCTTCCTCAGTGAATCACTGTTAAAAGCTTTGATTTATATCCTTTTTTACATTTACATTTATTATTTTTTAGTTTTCATTATATTTTATTAATTGTGCTATTACAGTTGTCCCAATTTTTTCCCATTTACCCTTCCTCCAGCTAGCATCCCCCACTCACTCAGGCAATCCTCACACCATTATTCATGTCCATTGGTCACACATGGGTTCTTTGACTACTCCAGTTCCTATACTGTACTTTACTTGGCTATTCAGTAACTACCTATTTGTACTTCTTAATCTCCTCACCACTTTACCCATTCCCCTAGAAACACCTCGCATCTAGCAACCATCAAAATGCTCTCCATGCCCTTGATTCTGTCTCTGTTCTTGTTTGCTTAGTTTGTTTTTTAGATTCAATTGCTGATAGATAAATATTTATTGCCATTTTATTGTTCATACTTTTTCATCTTCTTCTTTTTCTTAAAGAAGTCCCTGGAACACTTCATATAATGGTTTGTTGATGTTGAACTCCTTTAATTTTTTTCTTGTCTGGGAAGCTTTTTATCTGCCCTTCAATTCTAAATGATAGCTTTGCTGGATAAAGCAATGTTGGCTGTAGGTCCCTGATTTTCATGACTCTGATTTCTTGTCAATCCCTTCTAGCCTGCAAAGTTTCTTTTGCGAAATTAGCTGACAGTCTTATGAGAATGCCCCTGTAGGTAACTAACTTCTCTTGGTGCTCTTAAGAATCTCTCTTTATCTTTAATCTTTTCCATTTTAATTATGATGTGTCTTTGAGTGGGCCTCTTTGTGTCCATCTTGTTTGGGACTCTGTGTGCTTCTTGGACTTGCATGTCTACTTCCTTCACTAAATTAGGGAAACTTTTTTCATTATTTTTTCAAATAGATTTCCAATTTCTTGCTCTTTCTCTTCTCTGTGATATGAATGTTGGACCCCTTAAAGTTGTCCCAGAGGCTGCCTATACTATCCTTGTTTTTTGGATTCTCTTTTCTTCTTGTTGCTCTGATTGGTTGTTTTTGCTTCTTTATGTTCAAAATCACTAATTTGATTCTCAGCTTCATCCATTCTACTGTTGTTTCTGTGTAAATTGTTCTTTGTTTCAATTAGTATATCCTTTGTTTCTGACTGGATCTTTTTTATGCTGTTGAGGTCCTCACTAAATTCCTTGAACATCCTTGTAACCAGTGTTTTGAACTCTGCATTTGTTAGATTGCTTATCTCCATTTTATTTATTTTATTGCTTATCTTTTCTGGCATTTGATCTATTCTTTCATTTGAGTCATGTTTCTTTGTCTCCTCATTTTTTCAGACTCACTATGTTTTTTCTATGTACTAGGTAGAGCTGCTATGACTCCGTCTTGATAGTGTGGGCTAATGTAGTAGAGTTCCTGTAGGGTCCAGTGGCATAGCCTCCCCTATCACCTAAGCTGGGTACTTGAGGTGAGCCCTTCATGTGGGCTGAGTACAACCTCCTCTTGTAGTTGAGCCTTTATTGCTATTGGCAGATCATGGGAAAAATTTACCCAGGCCAGTCAGCTGCAAGGATTGGCTGTGACTACTGACCACCACCATCTATCCTCTATGGAGCATCAGCTGTTTGGGGGCAGGGAGACAGTACTGCCCCATGGTCTGTAGCTGTTCACTGGGTATACAGGCCATGGGGTTTCCTGGGCACTGGTAGCCAAGGTCAGCCCCCACCTCTTTTGCATGGTGCCACCCTGCCTGAGTTATAAAGCAATCTGAGATGGCTGCTACTTGTGCTGGGTTTGAAGATTCCCAGGTGAAACCAAGCTGTGAATCTAGGCTAGTTGCTGCTCCCACTAGGCCTGGGGTCCCTTAGCAAGATGTAGGGAGTCTGGGGGCTCACTGAGGCTGGCTGTTGCTTATTGAGAGGGTTTAGGGAGTTAGGAAACATGAGCCAAGACCAGAAATTCTTATGGGAAAGCAACTTGGGTGGGCACGTAAGTTGGGTATTATGGAGTCTCTGGGGATCTCCAGGGAGAAGCAAATAGTATTAGCTAAGTTGGTGGAGTCTCAGATATGGCACCAGACAGCTGGCTCTGTGGCTCTGTGGCTCTGGGTGGGTAGGGTTCAGAAAAGGGACAATAGCCTCTGCCTACCTTTCTATCTGTGAGAAAGCTGTTCTTCAGTTCTGCCTGATGCCAGACACTTCAGTTTCTCTTTGTACACCACTGGCTCATTTCAAGCAGCTGCCCCAGTGCTGGAGCTCAGAGGGAGTGGGTCTGATTAAGTCTGTGTGTGGGTTCTTTAAGAAGAACTGCTTGGGAATCCAGAATTTTCTTCCACCAACACGGTCCTCTCTGTTTTTTTTCAGCCAGAAATTATGGGGACTTATTTTTCTGGTGCTGGAAACCTGTGCTGGGGGGCCTGGTGTGGGGCTGGGACTCCTTGTTCTTGAGATATTTGTCCTGAATTTTTACCCTCCACATGTGGATGTGGTACTTGTCCATTCCATGTCTCCACCAGTCTGGATGGATGTGGTTTCTTTAATTCCATGGTTGTCACCTTCCATTTAATTTGATTTCTGAAGGTTCTAAGTAATGGTTGTTCTGTATCTTGGTTGTGATTTTGATGTGGTTGTGCAAGGAGGCATGCCATGTTTACCTATGTCGCCATCTTGACCAGAAGTTTATTTATATTTAAAGCCCGTGTTTAAGAGCCCTATAGTTGCTATTGAGCTTCTAAGAATGGAGGTTTCTGGAAATGTAGGGCTGAATTAGAATAGGAAATTCCCAACTGATGTTGACTGAGGAGTTTGCTTTGGTCCTTTTTTAGTTATTATTGTTATTCTATTATGGTTGTCCCAACTGTAAATTTTCTCTCTTTGCCCTCCTGGCCAAGCCTACCTCACTCTCACAGTTGTTCCCCACACCATTGTCCATGTCCATGGCTCATTCATACATGTTCTTTGTCTAGTCCTTTCTCCTTCTTTTCACCATTTCCTCCTCCCCCCTCCCCTCCAATCACTGTCAGTTTGTTCCATGTTTCCATATCTTTGGTTTTATTTTGCTCACTAGTTTATTTTGTTCATTAGATTCCTCCCATAAGGAGGTCATATGGTGTTTGTCTTTCACCAACTGGCTTATTTCACTTAACGTAATACTCTCCAGTGCCATCCATGCTGTTGCAAAAGGTAGAAGAAGTTCCTCTTTCCTTTCTGCTGCATAGTATGCTGTTATGTAAATGTACCCTAGTTTTTTTGTTCCACTTATCTACTGATGGGGACTTCAGCTGCTTCTAGCACTTGGTTATTGTAAATAGCGCTGCTATGAACATTGGGATGCATAAGCTCTTTTAATTGGTGTTTCTGGATTCTTAGGGTATAGTCCCAGCAGTGAAATTGGTGTTCAGTGGCAGTTCCATTTTCAATTTTTTTAAAGGAAACTCCATACTGTTTCCACAGTGGCTGCACCAGTCTGCATTCCTGCCAACAGCACACTGGGGTTCTCTTTTCTCTGCAACTTTGCCAGCACTTGTTGTTTGTTAGTTAATGATAGCCATTCTCAGAGGTGTAAGGTATATTGATATCTCACTGTGGTTTTAATTTGCATTTTTCTGATGACTAGTGATGTTGAGCATCTTTCCATATGTCTGTGTGCCCTCTGTATGTCCTCCTTGGAGAAATGTTTGTTCAGGTCCTTTGCCCATTTTTAATTGGGTTTTCTTCCTGGTGTTGAGTTGTATGAGTTCTTTCTGTATTTTGGAGGTGAAATCTTTGTCTGATGTATCATTGGCAAATGTTTTCCCATACGGTTGGTTCTCTTTTTATTTTAATGCTGTTTTCTTTAGACATGCAGAAGCTTTTTAATTTGATGTAGTCCCATTTGTTTATTTTTGCCTTCATTTCCTTTGCCTAGGAGATATATCAAAAAATATTGCAATGTGGGAAATCTGACATTTTACTGCCTATGTTCAGCTAGGACTTTTATGGTATCAAGACTTACATTTAAGTTTTATCTATTTCAACTTTATTCTGATGTATGGTGTAAGTTGGTGGTTTAGTTTCTTTCCTTTTTCTCTCATGTACCTTTCCTGTTCTCCCAACACCATTTATTGAAGACACTACTTTACTCCATTGTGTGCTCATGTGCCCTTTGTCAAATATTTATTGACCGTAGATAGATGCTTGGGATTGTTTCTGAGCTCTCTATTCTGTTCCATCAACCTATGTGTCTGTTCTTATACCAGTACCAGACTGGTTTGATTACAGTGGCCTTGTAGTATAGTTTGACATCAGGTATTGTGATCCCTCTAAGTCACAGGTGGCAAACACAAGGCCTGTGGGCTGAATCCGGCCCTCCACCTTGTTTTCCCTGGCCCAGGCCCAGCACCTTGTTTCTACCCAGTGGCAGCCCTGAGCTCCTTGCCCCTAGTTAAGGAGTAGTTACATTTATACAGTCCTTAAATTACATTCAGCCCTCTGAAGGCAGCCATGAGGCTGATGTGGCCCTCAATAAAAATGAGTTTGACATCACTGCTCTAAGTTTATTCTTCTTCCTCAAGATTGCTGAGGCTCTCTGAAGTCTTTTTTAGTTTCATATCAATTTTGGGGGTATTTGTTCTTGATCTGTGAAATATATCATTGGTATTTTAATAGGAATTGCATTGAATATATGGATTTATTTGGGTATTATGGACATTTTAATAATGTTAATTCTTCCAATCTATGAACACAGTATATGCTTCGATTTACTTGTACCTTCCTCAGTTTTCTTCAGTTTTCTATAGTTTTCTGAATACAGGTCTTTTACCTCTTTGGTTAAGGTTATTCCTAGGTACTTTATTTTTCCTGTTGCTATAGTAAATGGGATTTTCCCCCTAGTTTCTTTTTCTGATAGTTCATTGTTGTTATACAAATATGCCATTGCTTTCTGAATACTGACTATGTATCCTGCTACTTTGCCAAATTCACTTACTAGGTTGAGTAGTTTTTTAGTGGAGACTATAGGGTTTTTATGCACACTATTATGTTGTTTGCAAATAATGACAGCTTTTTTTTTTAAGGAACTAGGAAATCAGGAGGTATTAGTTTGGCTTTTCATTTTTTTAAAAGACTTTATTTCTTTTTAGAGAGAGGAGAAGGGAGAGAGACAGGGAGAGAAACATCAATTGGTTGCTTCTTGCATGCCCCCAACTGGGAGTGTGGCCCTCAACCCAAGCATATGCCCTGACTGGGAATCGAACCAGTGACCTTTTCATTTGCAGGCTGGCACTCAATCCACTGAGCCACACCAACCAGGGCAAATAATGACAGTTTTAATTCTTCCTTTCCAATTTGGATGCCTTTTATTCATTTTTCTTGTCTGATCACTGTGGCTGGAACATCCAGTACTATGTTGAATAAGAGTGGTAAAAGCAGACATCCCTTGTCTTGTTCCTGATCTTAAGGGAAAAGCTTTTAGTTTTTGCTTGTTGAGTATAATGTTGGCTGTAGGCTTTGTATATGACTTTTGTTGTGTTGAGATATGCTCCCTCACCTCCCATTTAGCTGAGTGGTTTTATCATAAATGGGTGCTGTACCTTATCAAATGCTTTTCCAGCATCTATTGATATGATCACATGATTTTGTCTTTCACTTTATTTATGTGATGTATTACATTTATTGATATGTGAATACTGTGCCATCCTTGCATCCCTGGGATGAATCCCACTCAATCATGGTGTATGATCTTTTTCATGTATTGCTGGACATGGCCTGCCAATATTTTGTTGAGGATTTTAGCATGTATGTACATCAGAGAGATTGACCTATAATTTTCTTTGTTGTGTCTTTACCTGTTTTTGGAAATAGGATAATCCTGGCCTCATAAAAGGAGTTTGGGAGTCTTCCCTTTTCCTGAATTTTTGTAATAGTTTGAGAAGGATAGGAGTTAATTCTTCTTTAAATGTTTGGTAAAGTTTGGCTGTGAAGCCAATTCCAGGGCTTCTGTGTGCCAGGAGTTTTTTGATTACTGCTTCAATTTCACTAGATGTTATCTGTCTACTCAGACTTTCTGCTTCTTGATTCAATTTTGGAAGATTGTATGTTTCCAGAAATTTATCCATTTTGCCTAGGTTGTCAAATTTCTTGGCATATAGTTGTTCATAGTAATTTCTTACAATCCTTTGTATTCCTGTGGTATCAGTTTTAACTTCTCCTCTTTCATTTCTGATTTTGTTTATTTGGTTTTCCCTGTTTTTTTTCTTGATGAGTCAGGAAATCTTAAAGATTTGTCAATTTTGTTTATCTTTTCAAAGAATTAGCTCCTGGATTTATTGATCTTTTGTATTGTTTTTTTTAGTCTCTGTATAATTTAATTCTGCTCTGATCTTGATTATTTTCTCCCTTCTACTCACTCTGGGCTTTGTTTGTTGTTGTTCCTCTGGTTCTTGTAGGTGTTAGGTTAGGCTGTTTGAGATTCTTTCTATCTTTGGGTAGGCCTGTATTGCTCTGAACTTCCTTCTGAATTTGCTTTAGTCTTGAGCCACAGTACCACCTAGTGGCTTTTTTTGGAATGAAATTGATTTTATTGTACTTGATTAGTGCTGTGAAAACAGGACTAACAGCAATTGAAGCCTCTAGTATTTCTTTAGAAACCTAATTATTTGGTAATGTAAACTTAGTGGGTGTACGCATGAACTTTAAAATAGCTGTCACCAAATTCTACTAACTTTCTATGTTTATGGAGCCCATAGTTTCAATCAAAATTAAGACAGAAACCTAACCAATGTGTAGAAAAACAGGGAAGAATATTTCAAATAGTGCAATACCACCAAAAAGTACTTAATGATTTAAAAACATGTATTTGGCTAGGGTATTTAAATGTATTTAAACTCAAATGTATTTAATAATTTTTTTTCAGTTTCTTCATATAGGCAGATGCCTATGAGATATTCAATAGTTACATATGTATTATTTTATTATTACTCAGCAAATAGGCATCTGTCCAATATGATTCATCAGTATTTACTGTTGGAACAAAGGGACAGATACAAAGCCTGGTCTTTTTCCTTAGGGAGCTTACTGTAGTAGAGAAAAAGGTATTAAATAATATAGAGATAAATATAGATCTTGATAATTACTGTAAAGGAGATTTCAGGGTATTCTGTGAGAAGATAAGACAGTGTGGTTTAAAGAGATCTCTGGGATGTAAAAGAACAGTGTAAAGAATAAGCTCTACTTTGAAGGGTCCTCTCTTTCCTAAGTAATGCATTTGCCGTATCCGTCAGATACAGAGGTCCGTATGCAATCTTTCTGAGCTCTTCTGTTTTTCATCTTTTTCTATCTTATCTTGGGAACCATTCTTTTTCAACTTTCCGAAAAATGTGGCTGCAGGCTCTCTTAAGTAATGACCTAGTTACTATTTTATTTACATTAATTTTTCTAGTGAATATCTGTTTGGGGTAAACATGAGCAACAGCTTCACGTCTGCCATGTAGTTGTTTCAAAAGTAAAGCCGAAGTTAGGGCGGCAGTGGTGTGTGCCTTTGTGGTGGGTCTCTTCGGACAGAAGAGAAGAGCACTGAGCAGGGTAAAATGTGGGAACCTCTGTCTTCTTGGTGTTTCTTCTCCTGCCTACTCAGTGTCTCTGTGGAATTCTTGTTAATTTATATAAAGTGAGAATTAACCCTTTCTTTTACTTTTTAGAGCATAACCCTCCAAACTGTGATGTATATGAGGGTTGATCTGGATTTGTTATGTCTGGTGATCAGCCCCAGTGCTCAGCATTTTCACAGTGACCCTGGGTGATGCTGGTGGTGCTGGCCCATCAGCTCACTGGAGCAGGAGTGTTCTACAGGATCCTGTAATTCTGACCTCTACTCTAAGTGGCTATTTCAAACATTTAACTTTTCTTTGAAGCTTCAAAATATATATGATAGAAATAAAAAATATATGTGAATGTGCAGTATAAATATTGAAGGGTTGTAAAACATCATCTTGTAATGACACTGGCAGCTTATCATGGTGTCCTCATTCACCACTGCTGCTGATCTATGACTCACTTTATTACTTTGATTTTCTGATCTCTTAGCTTTATATCCTTGTTCTTATCTTGATCAACCATTGACATAATTGAAAGGTCCTTCTGGAGAGAAACTTTCAGAAAGAAAAGTTTACTCTTCTTGAATTTCACCCAATAATGAATTCTCTTTGCTTATACAATCTCTCACTTGTAGCCTTTAGGACACAAATCAGTTTCTTGTCCATACTTGTTTACATATTTCCAGGCAAATAGTGATTGTGATTGTTTGACTGGTTTGCATGAATAGGAGGATGGATGTATGGATGGGTAAATAAATCTAGGTAAATGTTCATCTTATCTCCATATCATTACTAGCTTCACAGTTTTGATGAAGTGTGTTGATTAAAAAAGAAATTAATACAAATTATTTGAATGTAATTTAGTTAATAAAGCACTAAGAAGGCCTGTATCAAGTAAGATCTCAGTTCTAATTTTATTTTTGCTGTTTACTGACTGTGTTACATTGTGTAAGGTTCTTGAGCTTCTGTTTTGTCTTCTATGAACCGGGAAGAGCAGCAGATACTTTATAGGATACTTGTTCAGTATAAAATACAATATATAAAGAATACAGTCTAGGGCTCCTATTATATAGCATAGTCATTGTCAAACGTGGATCTCAAGTATCTGAAGAAAAAGGCAATTGGATTTTTGAAAGCTTCTTAATAACATATTTCATGAAAGAAGTTCTTAAACTGAAAATTCTTAAACATCTACTGTATGAAATAATAGCATAAAAGGATATGACTGATGATCAGTAATTATTGACAGCTAATATATTTTAATTTTTCCTAGTTTTACTGTTTTACCTCTTCCTTTCTCTTCCTTCCTTCCTTCCTTCCTTCTTTCCTTCCTTCCTTCCTTCCACTTTCTATGATAATTTGCTTTAAATTGTGCCACAAAAAAGGGTACTAAGCTTAAGGATTTTTTGATAAGGTTTTATAACATGGCACAAATTATAACAGTTTAGTTTCTGACTAGCTTTTAGACCACAATGTCTCACCTCCCTTACACAAGACAAATTATAATAAACCGGACTTACTTGAACTTAGATTCTCTTTCACTTAATCCACTAATCATACCTTGCATTCAGTCTCTGCATGTGTTTTTTTAAAACTATATTATTTCTTTAGGTTCAACAGATTTGAGATGTGGTACTCAACAGGTTTTCTGCAAAAAGCAAAACACGGTCATTGTTTTCATTACTTTTGTAGTTGCAGTTTACCATAGATGATTGATGCTTCTTGGATTGAACTCAAGAAGGATTGAGAATGAATTTTCATTTATATATATATATATATATATATACACACACACACATATATATAAACACACATAAACACGTGTACATAAAACGACATTTTCTGAAGCAATAATGGTATATATATAAATGTATACATATATGTGATGTATATATGCCATATACATGTACATGCCATATATATATGGCATATATATGGCATTTTATGTACCACAAGCTGTCAAGGATATTTGGGGAAATAGAGATGATTAAGTGGAGAACTGTCTTGTGATTTTTTTTGTTAAAATACAAATAAATGAGTCATGGATTCTATAGGGGAACATAGTACATTTTCAAGTCATGAAAAATATTAGTTTTTCAAACATTTTTATCTATTCTTTATAAAAGAAAGAAGCTGTGAATGTTATAAATATATATTTAGTTTGCCACAGAATAATGGATTTTGTTCATTCATTTATTTAGGAAACATTTTGTGAACATTCACTGGGCCTCTAGTTGCTCTTTTCAGGCTGACCATAGGGTAAAGTGATGAACACCTATGATAGTTAATTCTATATTTTTACTTTTTGGAGCATAAAGCCATTGCATTTATTTGATACTTGACATGCAGGTATCAATAAATAATTAATCTAAGACATTGTGTTGATCTCATTTGTGTGGATAAATCTAGAATGGAGTAGTGAATGAATTGCTATATCACAAGGAAATTTTTTTTAAATTTTGGATAAAAGGCAGAAGAGAGTATTATGAACCACTATATGTGCTAAAGTGGGTACCACAAACAAGGGCATGGCAGCAGCTGGCCCTCCTGTACTGTAACTGCCCCTTTAAATAACTGGAACTTATTTGTGTTTATATATTTAACTGTAAGTCATATTATTAAATCAGGCAGAGTAATATAAATTATAAAGTACAGTAGCATTTGTTACTATAAAGTTGCAGTTGTAGAGTTTTCTGTTTTTAAGTGCTCAATTCTAACCACTATTTAGAGTTTCCAGTGATGGAATTTCTAGTATTTCCTGGTGGGCAAATTAAATGGACCTTACACAGCAGTTATCTTGCCACAAATGGATGAATAATTTTCCTTGTAAATTATAAAAATATTTATTTTGAGTTGTTGCAGATTTATTCTTCAGTCACAGTTGACATGCAATATTACATTAATTTCAGGTGTACAACATAGCGCTTAGACATTTATTTACTTTACAAAAATGATTACCCCAATAAATCTAGTTCCCATCTGATGCTATACACAGTTATTACAATACTATTGATTATATTCCTTATGCTGTACTCTACATCCTGTGACTATTTTAGTAACTGTCAACTTGTACTGAATACCTTTCACCTTTTCCCTTTCACCCACCCTACTCTCCTTCCCATCTGCCCCCACCAGCTTGTTCTCTGTATCTATGACTGTGTTTTTGTTTTGTTAGTTTATTTTGTTTTTTAGATTCCACAAATGAAATTATATGGTATCTGTGTTTCTCTGTCTGACTTACCACTTATTTTGGTCTCTTTGTTACTTTCGTGAAGGAATTCTCATCTATGATCACCTTTCCTTCTGCCTAAAATACATGCTAGAGGCATGTACATAATCTCTTACTTTTTGTTTCAGTGAAAATGGATGTATTTTACCCTCATTCTTGAAAACTATTTTCACTAAAATGGTGTTTATGTTATGAATAATTGAGATATTTCTGAAATAATTATGAACCAAAAAACTTTTATTGACCAAGTTTTTAAAATACTGATTGTTTGTTGCTTTTGCTACTAGCAAGGAGTAGACAATCACTTCTTTATGTCTTCAGGAATATATGGCCTTCCCGTTCACTCATGTAAGTGTGTAAATTAAAAAATTTTAGTTTAATATCTTGCACAGGAAATTTTGATATGAAAAACTTGAACTTTTAACAGGAAGCTAAACAACAAAACAAACAAGCAAGCAAAATAAAAACAAAGACACTGAAATAGAGAACAGGCTGACAGGGACCAGAGGGGAGAGAATTTCAGAGGAAAATGGGAAGGATTCACAGGAACAAGTATAAAGGACACATGGACAAAAACTAACAGGGGTGGAAATGGGAGGGAGGTGGGGAGAACTGGGCGGGCACTGGGATGGGAGTAAAAGATGGAAAACTGTACTTGAACAATAATTAAATAAAAAAGTTTATTTAATAAAAAGAAGAACTTACTGAACTTAAAATTTTATATGTTTTCCAGATTTTTCTGAAGCAACAGTACTTCCAATTTCAATTGAACACTTTTTGAATTTCTATTTTGAGTGTGACACATGCTAGACTCCTAAAGCTAGTAATTTTTAAACTGTTATTCAGTGTATGGGAAACTTGTTCTTAGGATTTTTGATGTGGGGATAGGAAAATATTCTTACTGTAAAGTGATTTATATAGTTATTTCAGTGCATAGACTCAATTATAATGAAAAACCAACAGAGTACATTATTTCTCTGCCCTTTAACTTAGGTGAGAACTCTTGTTTAGTAAGTGAAGTACTTTTCCATAATCCCAAAATATTCCTGACATATTCTTGTCAAAGAAGAATTTAGTCTGTAATATAACACGCCATAAAGTTGAATGCATTCTTTGGTACTGAGTTTTCTTTAGTTTAAAAGACAAACCAAAAAGAAAGTTTCTTAAAAAAAAAGTTTTATAAAGTAATGATTCTATAGTGATATCCCAATAATATGAAATATTATAAATGTGTGGTCTTCAAATGTTTGAAAATTAGATAAAATTATTCATAATTTGTTTTACCACAGATACTATATGCTTGGTTATATTACATTGCATTATTCAGTAGTAGGTAATGATTTATACCTTTGTAATGTAGAAGACTTATAATAGAATTTTGTATTCCATGGTTCGGGTCCAAGGTCTCATCAACTTCTGGCGTCAGACTCAGACTTGAAGCACAGAATCGTCTCACCTGTATCAGACCCAGGTGGAGATGATCTGCTCAGACAGAGTTCTCTGAACTCAGAGGTTATTACTGTTGGATAATGTTATACATTCCAATTTTCTTGAATTCTCTAGGTTACAAGAGTAACATTTCAAGATTTGCCAGGTTGTAGTCTTTCCACACTGGCAGAGTGCACAAATCTTCAGTTTCTGTCTCTTCGATGCTGTGGGTTAACTTCTTTGCACAGCCTGAATAACTGCAAAAACCTGAAGTACATTGATGTACAGGTATGTCTTCTGTTCTCATTATTTATCTTGTAATAAAATGGATTTATCTTTATATTTTATAAAAATATTTTTAAAAATTTACTAAAAAAGCATGTAACTTATGTTGTAAAGAGATTAAGGCCCAGTGTTTCTGAGAACCATAGAGGGAAAATGATTAGGCAGTATGGTCTGGACATTATTTATCTCTATTTACAGATGATTATTCTTGTTAGCTTTTGCTGAATAGCAAATGACCACATTAGTTAATAAATTAAAACAACATCCCTTTTATTTGCTCATGGTTCTGGGGTTCATGAATTGAGGCCAAGATTGTCTGGGCATTTCTTCTGCTTCTTTTTGTTTTTACTGAGTCTCATATAATTTGCAATTTGAGCTGGGCTGTCTAAAATACCTTCTCTCTATGACTGGTACCTTGGGAAGTTATCAATTCTTTAATAAGGATTCAGTTTTGCTCCATAATAATGGTTTTCTGTGGTTTTGATTCTGCCTACTGGACTTTTGACTCCATCTTCAAGGCATACTTCATTGTCTCCAAGAAGTGCCCTCTCTGGCAGCTGAGCACTTTTCCCAACTGGTTTCTTTCCCATAGAAGGTGTGGGGGTGGGGCACCTAAAGGCCTCTTTTAATTTTGAACTATATTCGTTTTTTAAAGATTTTTACTTGTTTATCTTTAGAGGGAAAGGGGAGGAGAGAGGGAGAGAAATATCCATGTATGGTTGCCTCCCATATGTTCCCCACTGGGAACTGGCCTGCAACCCAGGCATGTGCCCCGACCGGGAATCGAACCTCGATCCCTTACTCGCAGGCCTGCGCTCAATCCACTGAGCTACACCAGCCGGGGCTGAACTGTATTCTTTTCAGTTCAAACTGGTGGTGCTTTCACCAATATGATTTTTTTGAAACACTGTGGGCTTTCTATGCTTCTTAGTAAGTTCACTTCACTAGACAAGGCTATATTCATAAATATTTTTGACAGGGATGTTGTGGACTATCCCTTAAGATTTTTAAAACTTCATTTGTCTTTCTGAGGTCTTAAAAAATATAGTTGTTGTGTACTTGATATATGATCTTAACATTGAGGACAATGTACAAGGTCTGTGTAGAAGGTATCCAGTCATGCAACATGGAAAATAGAGACATTTATTGAAGAAGGTACAAGATACAAGAAAGATTGTGTATAGAATAATGACGCCTCAGTCCCCTTCAGAGAAGGCACCTTGGGACCTCACACAGCTATCTCAAATGTCATCAGCTACCCTGGTATATTTTTCTGAATTCATCAACAGTCTGAAATCTCTTCCCTTTCAAAGGTGATTTTAGTTTTTGGGAAAGCCAGAAGTTGCAGGGTGCCAAATGTGAACTATAGGGGGTGCTGAGTCACCTGGGTGATTTGATGTTTTGCAAAAAAACTGCACTAGATGTGATGCATGAGTGGGTGCATTGTTATGATGAGGCTGCCAATCAGTTGCCCATAGCTGTGGACTTCTGAACCATCTGAACCATTTCCATGGAGGAATGTTCAAGCTTAATGCAAAATTTGATGCAGGTTCACTGCTCAACTCGCTCAGTAGACAGTCACACAGTATACATGTACTTGCTCAACCGCATCTACTACCCTCACTGACTAGTACAGTGAAGTTGTCATTATTTGCACGTGTGCATACCAGTCCACTCTCCTTGGCTGCCAGATTCCACTGATGTCATACAAACCTTTCTTGTTATATTAACAATGGTTGGACTTTTTCTGGACAGACCTTGTATATGTTTTGCAAAGATGTGTATGTGTAGTGAAAGTACAGATCTATATATGAGGTATATACTTAATTCATGATCTTAGTGTTCTCAGGAGAGGAAGGAACTGAGGAGGGGAAGTGGGAGACTTCAGCTTTTTTAGTGTTTGATTGTTGTGGACTGCTCTGCCTGGTTTCAGGAATTGTAACTCTCTACCCCCTGTGGCTTAAGGATGAGTGAGTGACTGACTCCCTCTGGAATGGGAGCAGCAGGAGACAAAGCTTGTCTCTGGTAGCAAATTCTGCCTCAGTTTCCTCCCTGCCCCCAAAGCATGGTCAGATGGGTAAGATCACTCAGAAGAGGGGCAACCTGGGCCAGACACTACCACTTGGGAGGCCATCATGGAAGGACTTGGGGCGGAGGGGGCTGCAACAAAGAGGGAACAATGGACTCTACCTCCCCCAACTTTGACATAGCCCAAGTCCCCATGTTCTCTGGGAGAAGCGCTTCCTGGGTCTTATCCCCTTAAGCCTGAATATCTGATGGGGAGAGGTGCAGCTCCTTGCCTTGCTAGAACGTGTCCTGGGGAAAAATCTGGCATCACAAAGACTTCCTGATAAACCTGTGAAATCTGCTCTGCTAAGAGTGCTTTCATACATGTGTTAAGGGTTCAAGTAGGAAACCCTAAAACTCTGTTCCTGACAGACTCTGACTCAGACTAAGCTCTCAGATTTCTTTGAAATATTATGTACTATTTGATCCTTGCCGCCCTGTATTCCTGTGTATTACAACCCAATAAAAGCCCTTGGAGAAATGGGCTCAATGCCTTTTCCCTAGAGAAACTAGCCACTGCTCACAGCCTTTTTCCTCTGGGAAACTGCCCACCTCTCCTCCCCAAGCAGATCACATCGTGTCTCTGTCATGTTTACTTTCATCTGTGGCACATGGGGGGATTTTCGAGGAAAGTTGCCCCCACATTTGGTTTCTTTTAAATTATAGTTTTATATATGACCAAATGTTAACTCCTGTTCATTTAGATTGAAATATTTATATGATCCTCTATATTTACTTTTTTTAAAGATTTTATTTATTTATCTTTAGAGGGGAAGGGAAGGAGAGAGGAAGAGAAATATCAATGTATGGTTGCCTCTTGTGTGTCCCCTGCCGGGAACTGGCCTGCAACCCAGGCATGTGCCCTGACTGGGAATCGAACCGCTATCGTGGGGTTCGCAGGCCCGCACTCAATCCACTGAGCTACACCAGCCAGGGCGATCCTCTATATTTTCTATATTTTAAAAGATTATTAATAAACACAAAGTCAATTATTTATTAGATTACTCAATGTATTTTTATCTAGATAGTATAATATTCTGCACAGTTACCTTAAAAGTTAGATATTTTAATATTCATTTGGAGATTATATCTCATCCTCTTTTTGCAAACTTTAATTTTTTTGAGTAAGACAATGAATTAAAATCAACTACATTTGTTCTTTGTTTTAGGAAAATAAGATTGAGACTATCAACTGTGAAAATTTGGAAAATCTCTGCATTCTTCTTCTTAATAAAAATCAACTGACTTCTATGCATGGTTTGGATGGCTGCACTAATATCCAAAATCTTGAACTTTCACATAATAAAATCACTCGAATTGGTGAGAACAATGGAATTTCAGTATATAGACATTTATTTCTCATGATTATATTTTATATCTTTTAAAGAATAGGTCACCATCCCTAATTTGTTTATTTTATTTATACCATACTTATTTACTTTTTTATTCTTATTTATTAAGGAAATAAAATAATTTCAAATCTATGTAAAAAAGAATGTGCTCACTGGCAAATGGGTAGTTGTTAGTAGCTTCTGCTATTAGTAGTATATTCACCTGCTTATTCCTTTTCTTATAATCAGTAGTGATCTGAGTTCTACTGGGGAATATGCCCTAGTTTGGTGTCCTCGTATTTTTGTGAATTATGTGCTTTCTGGTGGGAACCGGCGTAACTGTTCCCCGGTAAACCCTTCCATCACTACTTTGCTTGCCTACATACATCGCTTGTACTCACTCTTTCTTTAGCTAAGGTTACTAATACCACCTGGAAGAAATAATTCATCTTCTTAATCTTCTCCATCTCTCCATTTTTATATCTGTATACATGTATATCTATATCTGTTTCCATCTTCATACTTTATAATCCATATAAGTCAGCAACAGAACTGTTTTTTGTTTGTTTGTTTGTTTGTTTAAAGCCAGTACTTCTATTTCTATAAATATACCTATCAGTCTCCTCTGGTACTTTACTCCATCATTTTATCTCTCTTACACTTTGCTGTCAAGTTTTGTGAGTGTTCTGTTCTTGCTCTCACTTGTTTATCCAATTTCTCTTTTCTACTGACTGAAATTCAACTTACTTCTATACTGTTTCCAGTATGATAATTCTAAAATAGAAATATATTTTTATTACCTGGCTTAAACTTCTCTGTTATTTTTTTATCATTTAACTTGTGAAATTCTCAAGGGACTTGGTAGGGGCTTAAATAATGATTAATGAATAATCAAGGATTATAAAAAAATCAGAAACCAGATCAAAACTTTACTCTAGTACGATGCTAATGACTTAAAGTTCTGGACCCACCAAAAGCACTGTCCTTCCACCTGCTCTGTCCTGTAGTCATTAAGAAAGTGATATGGACCAAAATGTCAGGTAGTGGTGTGGGAGTAGGTGGGGAGAAAAAGTAAGCCAAAGGTCTGTGCTTAGGCTTGGTTCTACTTAGGCTTCCTTGATATTTATTAGTTTTGTTTGTTTGGCTCTTTTTTTTTCCATTTTTTAATGTTGAAAATTTAAAACATTTACAAAATAAATACATGAAGATTCACATAATCATAGTGAACATTTGCTTCATTGTTTCATTTTTTGTTTTTATTTTTTTCTTTCTTAAAGCAAGTCCCAAAATTATAAAATTTCACTCTTTCATGCTTTAGGAGATGGCTTTTAATAATACGGTTCATTCTTACTTAACCACAATGAATTGTGACATCTATTATAATTAATGGTGATACCTCATATCAACTGAATATCCATAATCCAATTTTCTCATTTTTTCAAAATTGCAAGTTGATTTGAAAAATAATACAACTTACATATTACCACATGTTATGCTTACATAGTTTTTAAAGTCTCTTAAGTCTGCAGCAAACTCCTCCCACTTTTTCAACCCATGCCATGGATTTATTGCAGAACCTATATTAATTGTGCTATGCAATGTCCCACATTCTGGGTTTGTCCATTTACTTTTTTTTAGTGTCATTGCAATTGTTTTCTAATCCCTGCATTTACTGTAAATGAAATTTACCTTAAAAGGTTTGATTAGATTCAAATTTGGTCATTTCAGCAGGACTTTTTAACAGGTGGTTCTCTGTGTACATTGCCTTACACTAGGAGTCGTATAGGGTTTGTTTGCTTTTGATGATGCTACAACTGACATTGAGTACAGCTAGTAAGAGCCTAAACCCTCCATTATAAAGACCCCCACCAAGCTTTAGATATTATTTTTACCAATTGATTAATGTGGCCTTATCAATTAATGTAATGGGGATGCAAAGAGTAAGTTTTCTAATTTGATCATTCTTTCCATGACTCCTTCACTGTTATTGACATAAATACTTAAGTTTACAAATTGTCCTCTGAGTACTGCTTAGTTCATAACTTGTGATATATAGGTATTTCCATCAGTTCTACAATTTTATGGTATATTTTATATTTTACCTAAGATTTTATATTTCTGTATGGAAAGGACATTTTTGATGTTGTTCTTTCTAGTTTTATGTATTATATTCAGAAAATGACTTTGCGCCATTTCTGCTTTTTTGGAACTTACTGTGATTTTCTAATATGTGTTTAATTTACAGGAATGTTTAATGTGTACTTGAAAAGTAGGCTATTTATTTTTGTTTCAATACAGCATTTATATTTTCACCTGTAAGGTCTACCTTAGTGGTCACTTGTTTTAGATATTTTACATGTACTTGATCTACTTTGGACTGAGGAAGTTGGGCTAGTTTAAATTACTCTGTTTGTATATTCTTTCTTTGGTTTCTGCTTAATGAATATTGCTCCATACTGTTTTGTAGATAACTGTGTTATCTTCATTGTGAATTTTAGCCTATAAAATTATGGGTTTTTTTTTTTGGTCTCTTTAATGCTTTTGGGACTAGATACTCTCTTGTGTGATATAGTTTCTTTTTGTTTGTATTTGCCGTTTTGGCCATTTAAAAAACAATTTTCTTTAATCTTTCTGAATCATTTTGTTTTAGGTATATACTTGTATGCAGCATAGTTTGATTCAAGCACAAATGTTTTTCCCTCAAATAGACTATGGCTATTTGTATTTATTAACTCAACTTACATAATTGGTCTCAGTAGTGTCATCACTCTCAGGATAACGCTCTCTCTTTCTGGTGGGAGGCCTGTTGACAATGCATGGCTTCTTCCCCCACTAGAGCACCTTCATTTCTTACTTACCCATTCGCTTTCCCTTGGATTCCCTCTGTGTGAGTGTGGATGCAGCCTAGATCCTTTGGGCCGTGGATACTTATTGCCTCACTTAGAAAAAAATTTACCTTGTATTTCTTTATTTAGCATTTACACTGGAAGGATAGTTTGTGAGTATTTTTAATTTTTCTTGCTGGTTATGAAATTCTGGAGGAGGTATAGGGAGAGTTGGATTTAGGTAGTCACAATCATCTCCCATTTTTTTAACTATGAGGAAAATATAGTTGCTCGCACAAAGCAAGCTTCTATTTTGCAAACATTTCAAGGAACGCTTGAAAATAGTATAATGTATAATATACTTCAATCTGTTTATTTGCCTGCGTTTCCTGCTTTAGGGCTACTCATGACTTATCCCATGTGGGAATACTGATACTTCTGATATAAAATTTTTATTTAAAAATTTTAATTTAATATACATAGAAATAATTTTGTTGTTGTTGTTGGAATGGAGGCAAATGCATTGAAATGTATGCTACTGTATTGGCACACAGTGAAGTAAACTTTAAAAAAAGTTAAAAGGCTGTTTGTAAGAAGAAATGCTTAAACTCTCATTCACTTCATTTTCATTGCCAGCAGTGCTGTTTGGGATTTTTTGTAGCCAGTGGATTTCCTGGAATAGGATATCTGCAAGATTTATGTGAAAACTGCCATCGTATTAATTGATGTTCCTGAGGTATCTCTATGTAGTAGTACAGAGCTAACAAGGTAAAAGACATCTTTGCTGTCTGTTGGGTACAGTGAAAACACTGTATTTATTGAGTGTGAGTCGAGTATACATGAGAAAGTAGATTTTCTGAAAACCAGTTGGAGTCTGTTTTTCATCTTCAGAAACTGCTTACCAAGATTCTGGTTGAGCTGAGTGAAAAGCATAGATTTTGTCTTTCAATGATAAATTGATGCTGAAAACTCTTATGAAGGGGCACAAAGATAGATTTGTGTTTATAAATTAATAAGTTACTATTCTATGCTATATTTCTTATGTAGGTGAAATAAAATTGGAAGCAATGCCAGGTGTTTTACATTTGTAGTCTCAAGTTTAATTTGTTTCTAATTCTTACTAAGCTATAGTTATTGCAATAGTTAGCATGTAAAGTTAGTGCTAATTATTTTTTTATTTAGAAAACATCAATGCACATTTTTTTGGCCTTTGAATTTAAATGAACAGAATAGCTACTGTGTAAGTTTAAGACAATTTATTGGAAATGACTCATGCTGAATATTTTCCATTCTAATTAAACTATTTAATTGTAGAAACAGAAACAATATGAAATATACTTTTTAAATGTAAGTTTAATTCTATGAATAAAATTATGAAGTTAATATACTTTTGTTATTGCCTTTAATATTTAAACATATATGCTGTGGGTATGGAGAGAGATGGTGTTACTTATTATTAATCATAACTAAAATATAAATTTAAATGTTATGTCTAAAGTATATATTGAGGTATAAATTATTCTATGCCAAAATGTAGTAAAAAACAAGCTACTATATTGGAGCTTACCAGGCCATACAAATTTTGTAGTAATTAAAAAAAATACTGTGTATATTTCAATACTGTGTATTGAAATACTGTGTATTTCAATATTTTTTTTCATAATTTTCTATGATTGGTTATATATTGGTAGCAAGTTTTTGATTATAGCATATTATGAATGTACAAAATAATTGGTCTAAGTTTATTAAGTTCATTAGGTTGATGATTTTAAAGATGGACTTCTTTTAATCAGACAAGAGGTTTTATTATACTTTTTTATTAATATAAAATGTTTTATGATCTTTCCTTGAGTTACAGGACTATCTTTTGTAATTCTGTTAATTTGGGCAAATTAAAGTTTAAGTGTTAAGGTTTTTAATATTATTATTATATTTTATGCCTTCTTTTGCCTAAAATTTAGCACAAGTAAATTTTAGGCAAAATTGATAAAACAATTTGTTTTGTACAAGTTATGTGGAAATGTATTTCTTGAAGGGATATCGCTATAGTGATTATTAAAGTTTACAAAACTGATCTATGGGAAATCTTTTGTATTTTAAGTTAATATTTTTTATTTAAATTTTTAAATAAATAGCTAAAGCAAATGAAAAATAGGTGATATATAATGGATAATCTAGTTTTTTCCCTCCCACCTTTATGTTACATTTTTGACTTTTTAGAAGAAACATTTGAAACTAAATTTTGAAAAAAATGATGAGGAATGGCAAAACCATTTTATAAATTTTGTTTATAAAAAACACAACTTAAAATAGTAAATATATTAATAGATAACTTTTTATCATGTGGCATTATTTTATTTGTTTTATCCCTATTAATTCATTTGTATCATATAATTGCTATGATTTAGTTACTGTTAAATCTTTATTTATTTATTTTTAGTTAAGATAACTGAAGCACAGAGAGGTTCAGTAAATTGTCTAAGGTCACACAGTAAATAAATGATAGAGTCAGGATTTGAAACTCAGCAGTCTACCCTTGGTACCTAGTTTTTTATTGCCTTTTTCTACTGCCTCTCTGATAAATATGCATTTAGTATTTCAGGTTTTCATTTTAGTTATATATCGTAGTGTGATTCTTTATGCTGAAAATCTAATGATTTAAAGGTTTATTCATTTATGAATTTACTAATGAAAAAATTTATTGAGCACTTATTATGAGCCAGCACTTTTCCAAGTAATAGAACACAGCACTCGGATATTACTGAGGATGCAGTAATAAACAAAACAATTAAATATCCTGATTCTTACCAAGATTATCCTAATGATAAATATTTATATATAGAGAAAGAGACTATGGGTAAATTGCTATATCTCATTTATTAAATATTGGTAAATATGAAAATAAGTATGATTTTAATGTGTAAGAGCAAATTTTTTTATTTTTCTCATTTATGAAGCTTCTGATGTGCTATTTTATGAAAACTTTAATCTGGAAAAATATTCCTTTAATGCCAGAAATTAATTTGTTTATTTATAAATTTCAGGTAATATATTCTTTAAAATATTGTGAATTGATAGAAATGCTAAGAGTTTTTTTCCTCTGCTGCCTTATTTTCAGATTATATTGCTTTCTGGAAGAGTGACACTAGTATAGAATAAGAACAAAGGGTGCTGAAATAATTCAGCATTTTTGCATAGTTTTATTGCTGTGTTGTGGCTTATAGGGAAAATACGACTGTGTTAATTCTTGCTACCAATTGTTGTCTCTGGAACATTAGAAAAATAGTGACGTATAATAAAGCTTGGATATTTTGCTTGTAGAAATGTTTTTTATTATATACTTAGTGAATTCTTTGGATTCCACTAGATGGTGCTAGCTTACTCTTTAGTTTTTTAAAATTTTATTCAATTTTATTTTTTTAAGTTAAATTTGTTAGGGGTAAATAAGATTATAGAGGTTTCAAGTGTAGTTTTCTATGACGCGTGATCTGTATGTTGCATCATGTGCCTACCACCCAGGGTCAGGTCATGTGCCATCACCATGTGTTAGGCCCCCATTCCTCTCCCTACCCTCACAACCTCCTTCCCTCTGGTAACCACTACACTGTTGTCTGTGACTGAGTTTCAGTTTTATGTCCCACATATGAATGAAAGCATATGGTTCTTAGCTCTTTCTCACTGGCCTATTTTATTTAGCATAATATTCTCAAGACCCATCCATGTTGTTGCAAATGGCAGTATTTTATTTTTTCTTATGGTGGAGTATTCTGTTGTATATGTGTACCACATCTTTTTTTTTTAAAGAATTTAAGCAAATATTTTAGTATTTATTCTGACGTCTTCTTTAGGTTCATCCTTTTTGTTTGTTTGTTTTTTATTTAATTATTTTTCAAGTACAGTTTTCTGTCTATTACTCCCATCCCACCCCCCGTGCTCTCCCCTCCCTCCCATTTCCACCCTTTTTAGTTATTGTCCATGTATCCTTTATATATGTTCCTCTAAATCCCTCTCCTATTTCCCCTGAAATTCCCTCCCCTCTTCTCTCTGGTCACTGTCAGCCTGTTCTCTATTTCAGTGTCTTTGGTTATATTTTGCTTGCTTGTTTGTTTTGTTGTTTAGCTTCGTGTTAAAGGTGAGATCATATGGTATTTGTCCTTCAACACCTGGCTTATTTCACTTAGCATAATGCTTTCCAGTTCCATCCATGTTGTTGCATAAGGTAGGAGCTCCTTCTTTCTTTCTGCTGCATAGAATTCCATTGTGTATAGGTACCATAGTTTTTTGATCCATTCATTTACTGACGGGCACCTAGGTTGCTTCCAACTCTTGGCTACTATAAATTGTGCTGCTATGAACATTGGGGTGCATATGTTCTTTGGGATTGGTGTTTTGGGGTTCTTAGGATACAATCTCAGCAGTGGAATTGCTGGGTCAAAAGGCAGGCCCAATTTTAGTTTTCTGAGAAAATTCCATACTGTTTTCCATAATGGTTGCACCAGTCTGCAATCCCACTAACAGTGGACCAGAGTCCCCTTTTCCCCACACCCTCTCCAACATTTGTTGTTAACTGCTTTGTTTATCCAATCATGTATTGAAGGACAATTTGTTTGTTTCCATGTACTGGCCACTTTATACAAATAATGCTGCAATGAACATAGATGCACATATCTTTGCAAATAAATGTTTTCAAGTTTTTTGGATAGAGGGATTGCTGGGTCATATTGCACTCTGTTCTTGATTTTTTTAGGAACTTCCATGCTGTTTTCCATAGTAACATACCAGCTTATATTCCCACCAGCACTATTTGAGGGTTCCTTTTTCTCCACAACTTCGTCAACACTTTTTATTACTTGTCTAGGACCAGATGGTTTCATCAGCAAATCCTACCAAACTTTTAAAAAAGATTTGAAACCTATTCTTCTCAAACTCTTCCAAGAAATGGAATAAGAGGCATGGTGGAGTGAAAATGGAGACAACTGTACTTGAACAACAGTAAAAAGAAAAAAAAGAGGCAATAGATTCTAGCACATTGTATGAGCCCTTCCTAACCCTGATACCCAAACCAAGGATAACATACAAAAAAAGAAAACTGACCGATGTCTCTGATGAATACAGATGCAAAAATCCTAAACAAAATACCAGCAAATCAAATACAGCAATGCATTAAAAATATATGACTATCATTCCAGGGGCACAAGGATGGTTCAAAATACATAAATCAATCAATGTAATATACTCTATTAACAAAACAAATGATAAAAAACATACAATCTTATCAATAGATGCAGAAAAATTGGATAAGATACAATCTCCATTTATGATTAAATGGGTATAGAAGCAAAGTACCTCAACATAATAAAGACCATGTATGAAAAACTCTCAGCTAATATATTCAATGACGAAAAATGAAATATTTTCTTCTAAAATCAGAATAAGAAAAGGATGTCTACTCTCACCACTCTTATTCAACATAGTACTGGATGTCCTAGCAAAATCAATCAGACAAGAGAAAGAAATAAAAGTCATCCAAATTGGGAATGAAGAAGTGTCACTTGTTGCAGACGACATGATTCTTTACGTGGACAACCCTGAAGACTCCACCAAACAACCATTAGAAACAATAAACAAATGCAATAAAGTTGCAGGATAGAAAGATGATGTACGAAAAACCACTGCATTCCTATGCAGTAAAAATGAAATTTCAGAAGTATATGAAAAAAATTTCTTTTGTAATTATGACAAAAAGAAGAAAATACCTAGGGATAAACTTAAGGTATGTGAAGGACCTATAAACTGAAAACTACAAAGCATTATTAAAAGAGATTGGAAAAGACACTATGAAATGGAAAAATACTCTGTGTTCATGGATTGGCAGAAATGACATAGTTAAAATGTCCATATTGCCCAAAGAAATACACGAATTTAATACAATCATTATCAAAATGATTTTATTTTTATTTTATTTTTTCAAGAAATAAAACAAATCATCAGATTTGTATGGAAGCACAAAGGACCCCAAACAGCCAAAGCAACTCTCTTCAGTTTTGAAATACAACGCAATGCGTAATACCAAGTTGGAAGGGATTTTATGTATTTGCTAGTCTAGGCTTCTAAGTTTATAGAGGGAAAAAGAGACCCACATAGTTTTCATCTAACTCCTGGCAGAAGTGGGGGTAGAATGCAAGTTGCCTGATTCCTGTTTCAGTATTCCTCCCATGCAGCATGTATGATCCTGAAGGACTATTGCACTGAAGTTTAAAAACCCCATCATGTTTATAGGTGACTACCAAACGTATGGAGCAGCTAAAGGAGATAGGTGCTTACCAAACACGTCAGTGAAAAGCTGCAGCCAATTTAACATTTTTACTTTGGCTGTTTCTTACAGGCAAGTTGCTCCTGCCCTCACCTCATGGCAGGAATGTTTTGTGAGACCATTGACTCATTTCTATGGAGGAATTAGATATTTGTAGCAAGATGTCCAAATGCCAATTTTGACCTGGGCAAGGGCCCTTTGAGGGATAAGCACACTTGGCTTCGGCTTTATTTTGTGGGACTTAGGAAACTTTTAAAGAGCTAAGGAAGAACTTTGAAGCAGTACACTCAAAAATATTTAAGCAGCCCTGGCTGGTATAGCTCAGTGGATTGAGCATGGGCCTGTGAACCAGACGATCGCAGTTTGATTCCCACTCAGGGCACATGCCTGGGTTGCAGGCCAGTTCCCAGCAGGGGATGCATGATAGGCAACCATACATTGATATTTCTCTCCCTCTCTCCTTCCCTTCCCCTCTAAAGATAAATAAATGCAATCTTTAAAAAATATTTAAGCAATTCTTTATGTTTATTATACCTAAATCTTTTTAGAGAGGCTCTTAAATATTTTTTTGGCTATTGTTATGTTTCGTTTTGTCTTGGATGAGGAGTGGAAGAAATATCAGAAATTTTGCCTGGGAGAAAATAATTGTATTAATATATTGAGGAGTAATAATATTCTAAGGTAAGGCTTTCTGTAAGTCTGTTTTGCTCAGTTCTCATAATTTGACAGCAAACTATTTGTACTATTAAGAGAGGAAGGGTGGCAACTTATAATTTCCTTCCCATCTAGATTTTTTATCCAACTTCATTGACTGATAAAATTACTGTTTAATCAGTTGTGTATAGATGTTATTTTGAGTGTGTATTAATATCCTATTCCTTCTTTAAAGTTTAGCTCAAACATTAACGTTTAGCATCATTTCACTCTGAAGACTGATTTTGTCACCACAGTTATAGTTTTTAAACTCCTTGTTTTCATTAAGGATAATTGTTAAGGAACAATGATAAGAATCTTTTTTACTACCCAGCACATGAAAGTGTTATCAAACTCTACTTTAAAATATTATTTTTAATTCTCCCAGTAAGATGAAATCACTCCCACTCCACGAATTCAGGAACAAAGACTCCGACAAGTTAGCTAACTTGTTTATATTCATTTGGCTGTTTTTAGAAGAGGCATGTTTATTGAACCTGCCTCAGAGCCTCTGCACTTTTCATTATATTATATTCTCTGTTGATTAAATTGTGCGCTGAAAATGTTAGTATAGTCCTGGAGAAAATTATAACTTCCATGGTGATGGTAGATTATATATCTTTAAACTTATAGCCATTTTTTGCTGTGTATATATTTTTGATGCCATGCTATTTAGCACATACAAATTTATAACTTCTATATTTTTCTGCTGAACTGATTAATTTGATCACTTGTAAATAAATGTCTCTTTTCATCTGTATTAATGCTTTCTGCTTTAGTCTTCTGTGTCTGATATAATCAAACTAAATTTCTTTTGGAATCAGACTCTAACACCCTTATAAATGAATGAGGATTTCCCTCAAACAGCTTTCATTTATGTTGGCTATATCTATTGATATTTACGGTATTAGAAAAAAATTAGAAAATATTTGTTTTTATTAATTCACTCTGAGGTGAAGATAATAAATCTTTTGCAACTTTGCATTCAAAACAGTTCTATAAATTATAACAAAACCAACACACACACATACACATGAAAAGCCACCCCACCACATACACACATGGTGTGATCACCATATACACATACATGAAAACCAACACATCATAATCATATGTGGTGTCAGCACCCCCACACACATGAAAGGTCATTATTACCATATTTTCAAATCTCTTTAATGTTCTGCTTAACATAAGATAGTTGGATTTCCATAGTTTTTTCCCCCCCATTCAGTTTGCTATAATATATCTCATGTAGCCTTTGGAAAACTCCACTGTGTGTTTTCTTTAAAAATTATACTTTACTGTTATGCTATTACAGTTGTCCTGATTTTTCCTCTTTGCCCCTTATCCACCCAGCACCCCCTACTCCCTCAGGCAGCCCCCCCACCATTGTTTATGTCCATGGGTCATATAAGTTCTTTGGCTACTCCATTACCTGTACTGTATTTTACATCCCCATGGCTATTCTAAACCTACTACCTATTTGTACTTACTTCCCTCATCTCTTCACCCACTCTCCCCCTTCCCCCTCCAATCTGGCAACCGTCTGGTAACTAACTTCTTTTGCTGCTTTTAGAGTCTTTCTTTATCTTTAACTTTTGGCCTTTTATATATGATGTGTCTTGGAGCAGACCTCTGTTCATCCACCATAATTGATACTCTCTGTGCTTCCTGGACTTGTGTGTCTATTTCCTTCACCAAATTATGGAAGTTTTCTTTCACTATTTTTTCAGGTAGATTTCCAATTTCTTGCTCTTTTCTTCTCTTTCTAGAACCCCTATGTTACAAATGTTGGACCTCTTGAAGTTGTCCCAGAGGCTGGTTATCCTACCTGCATTGTTTTGGGATTCGTATTTCTTCCTGTTTTGTGTGGTGTTTTTTTGGTTCCTTAGGTTCCAAATCATTGATTTGATTTTTGGTTTCATCCACTTGACTGTTGTTTTCCTATAAACTGTTCTTTATTTCAATTAGTGTATCCTTTGTTTCTGATTGGGTCTTTTTTATGCTGCTGAGATCTTCCCTAAGTTCCTTGAGCATCCTTATAACCAGTGTTTTGAACTCTGCATCTGACAGATTGCTTATCTCCATTTTGTTTAGCTCTTTTTTCTGGAGTTTTGATCTGCTCTTTCATTTGGGCCATATTTCTTTGTCTCCTCATTTTGGCAGCCTCCCTGTGTTTCTATGTATTATGTAGAGCTTTGACTCTATGTGTTGGTAGTGTGGCCTAATGTATTAGGTCACCTGTAGGGTCCAGTGGCACTACCTCCCCTACCACTCAAGCTGGGTACTCAAGGTATGCCCTTTGTGTGGGCTGAGTACACCCTCCTCTTCTAGTTGAGCCTTGGTTACTATTGGCAGGTCAATGGGAGGGATTTACCTAGGCTGGTCAGCTTTGACCACTGACCACCAATCTCTGCTTTCCATGGAGGATCGGCTGTGCAAGGGCAGTGTGGTGGTGCTCTGACGTGGTCTGTAGCTACCCACTGGGTACACTGGCCCTGAGGTTTCCCTAGTGGTGCAGGCCAAGTCAGCCCCCTCCTGTGTTTTTCCTGGGGCACCCTGCCAGATCTGTAAAGCAACCTGAGATGACTGCTACTTGTGCTGGGTTTAGAGATTTCCCAGGTGAAGCCAAGCTGGGAATCTAATCTGGCTGCCATTAGGGCTCACTGAGGACAGCTCTTGCTCGTTGGATAGGATTTAGGAGCCAAGTCCAACCATTCTTATGGAAAAGCAGCTTGGGTGGGCCATAAGTTGGGTCAGTGTCTCCAAGGCAGATCAAACAGTGTTAACCAGGTTGTTGGAGTCTCAGATATGGCACCAGCTTTCTAACTCTGTGGGGATAGGGTTTAGGAAAGAAAGAGACAATGGCCTCTGCTTTCTTTGGTGCCAGACACTTCAGTTTTTCCCTGTGTGCCACTGTGCCTTTCAAGCTGCTACCCCAGTGCTGGAGCTCAGAAGGAGTGAGACTGAGTATGTGAATCCATGTGTGGATTCTTTAAGAGGGACTGCTTGGGGCTCTAGCAGTTTCTTCCACTGACTCAATTCCCACTAGTTTTTGCAGCCAGAAGTTGTGGGGACTTAACTTCCTGGCACTGGAATTTTAGGCTGGGTGGCCTGGTGTGGGACTAGGACTTCTCACTCCTGAGATATCCCTCCTGAATTTTTATCTACCATACATGGATGTGGGACCAGCCCATTCTGCATCTGCGACCCTCCTACCAGTCTGGGTGGATGTTGTTTCTTTAATTTCATAGTTGTCAGATCTCCATTAACCTCAATTTCATAGTTATCAGACTTTCATTCAGCTCAATTTCTGATGTTCCTGAATGATGGTTGCTCTATATTTTAGTTGTAATTTTGATTTGGCTGTGTGAAAAAAGTCATGTCTTCCTATGCCGCCATCTTGACTGGAAGTCTCAATCACAATCCTCTGTGCTCCTAAATTGAAGGTAAAAAAATAATGTCTTAGAATTATTATGAAATAATTTTGACTCCATAGAACCTTTAAAAGTGTCTCTAGGTGGGAGATTCCTCTGGACCATACTTCGAGAATCACTGGTTTAGTATTTACATAATGTATCTTTTTCTTTTCTTTTTTTAAAAAATATTTTATTTATTTATCTTTAGAGGGGAAGGGAAGGAGAGAGGAAGAGAAACATCAATGTATGGTTGCTTCTCACGCATCCCCTGCTGGGAACGCGCCCCTGCCGGGAACTGGCCTGCAACCCAGGCATGTGCCCTGACTGGGAATCGAACCGAGATCGTCTGGTTCACAGGCCCGTGCTCAATCCACTGAGCTACACCAGCTAGGGCCATAATGTATCTTTTTCTGTTCTTTTACTTACAGTATTTCTACAAGTTTTATTTTTGGTATGTCTTTTATGTAATGCAGAATTTTGTTGACTTTGTTATTATTTTATCAAGGCTGTCTGACAAATTCTAACTTTGATTTGTAGCAGTTAGTCTCTAAGAATAAATTAAGTGTTATTCAGTAATTAAGTGCAATAACTGATATACTTGAGTTTAAATTTACTGTTTCACTATTTGATTCTACTTCTTCTGTTTTCTTTTTTCTCTTTGGTTTGGTTGAGGTTTCAAGTTATTGAATTTTTCCTTTCTGTTTTACCAGTTGTATAGTAGTATTTTGCTATTCTTTTGGTTTTCTATAAATATTATGTCATGTCTTCTTGATTTACCAAATCTAAATTGGTACTTTCCTTTTATTCTAAGGTGATGACAGTGTCATAAAACACATAAACTTCACTACCTCCCTTCCATTTTAGTATGCTGTTGTTTTGTATTTTAATTGGAATACTTTAACACATTAGTATTTTATGAAGTCCATTATCATTTGGACTGCATTCACCCACTTATTAAAATGTTCCCATTGTTCTTTATTTCATCTTTCATCTACCATATTTCATCTAGTGCAAATTTGCTGAGATAAACTTTCAGATTTTATTTGGCTAAATATGCTTTTTTTAAAGATTTTATTTATTTATCTTTAGAGGGGAAGGGAAGGGGAGAGAGAGAGAGAAACATCAATGTATGGTTGCCTCTCATGCATCCCCTGTTGGGAACTGGCTGCAACCCAGGCATGTGCCCTGACTGGGAATCTAACTGCGGTTGTTTGGTTCATAGGCCCACACTCAGTCCACTGAGCTACACCAACCAGGGCTGGCTAAATATGTTTTTAACATAATATAGACATATTCATACATATTTGTATATGTATTTTGAGATATCAACTTACCATTTGGCATATATTTTGCATTATGAATGTATTCTATTTTATATGAGCTTTCTCTGCTTAAGGTGATGTGCAACAATCTGTTGATCTTTGGAAGATAATATTTCCCTTTTTAAATATCTTTTTTGGTCTTTTGTTTTTATCAGTTTACTCTGATGTTTCTACTTGTGTTCACCTTAGAATTTATTCTGCATCAGTCTTTTGTGCCTCTTAAATCTGTAAGTTGGCATCTTTCTTCAGAGTTGGAAAAATTCTGAGTCATCATTTCTTTATGTATATATATATGTGTGTGTATATATATATGTGTATATATATTATGTATATATATATATGTGTGTGTATATATATATACAGAGATATAGATCCCCTTATAGTCCCTAATCCTCTTACACTCTTATAATTATACTCCTTGTAATTTTTTTAGCATCTCTATGCATCACTCTGAATGTTTTATTGTACTCTGTCAGTTTACTAAATCTCTCTTAAGCTGTGTCTAATATAGTGTCCAATCTATCCATGAAAACCTCATTTGTGTTTATTATAGTCTTTCAATTGTAGAATTTCTTTGCTTCTTCTATTTACCATTCCATTAATATTTTATAATATGTAATACATGCATTTTAATATATAGATTTTTATATTTAACTTTTATTTTAAATGTTCAACAAAGTTTTGTTGATTTCTGTGTTTGATAACATGATTATCTGATTCCATATGGATGGTTTCTATTTTTTGTTTATTTCCTTGGTTTTCACATGATTTTATCTACTTACTTTAAGTTTTTTATTACATTGCAGTAAGAGATACCAGGAAAAAACAAAGCTGTATGATCTGTTTGGGACTATGGTGCTGTTGTTTTCCCCCAGAGGTATTTATTGTTTCCAGCTGCAAGCACGAGCAACCTCTGTGCAGCCAAATGCATGCATGTATTTATATTGACTACTTAAAACTGGGCTTTGTTACCTTGGAGGCTGTTCTCCATTTGGGTTAATGTATAAGCACGTGGAGGTCCCAACCAAAAGTGGGGTAGGAATTCCATAGGCCTCCTTTTCTGGGGAGAAAGGACCCTGGAATCCACACTTTTGACTCCAGAGGATTACATCCTGTCCTTTCCTAGAATTAATAGATATCATAAATAATGTGCTCATTTCCCTTTTTCTGGAACTTAACCCTCTTCTATAATATTTTAGTTCTATGCCTTGAGCAGTTGTGTTTTGTCATTTTTCTAGTTATCAGTAAAGAATTGTTTCTTGTTACCTACTTACCTAGTCCCTCATTACTGTTAACAGAAAGCCTTTGCTACATTTCCTATTCCTCCCTCCCTTCACCCTGTCTTCTTTTGAGTTGATTGGTGTGATTTCCCCCTCATTTTCTCTTTTTTCTTAATTCTTTTAATACTTATATGTTAATTAATTTAGTGGTCACCATGAAAATAAAATGTGCTCAATTTATCTCAACTTATTTTATGTCCCTACTTAAACGTTCCTAACTTATATATGCTTTTTTTTTATTCAGGATTTTAAATGCATTTTTATTTAACTCTTCATGGACTACAGTGTAGTTATTTTGTATAGCCAGAGTTTGATTATATTTGCCCATATTCATTGGTTTTATGCCATTTACTCTTCTTTTATTTAAGATCCTAAATCACCTTTTTCTTGATGTAGGTCCTTTAACATTTCTTGTGGTTATAGTTGGAAAATTCTACAAGATTTTGTTTGCCCGCAAAAGTCTTTATTTCACATTCATATTTGAATCATTTAACCAACTGTATTTTTCTAAATTGAAGTTTATTTTCTTGGAGTAATTTGTAGACATCTTTTCATTATTTATCAATTTCACTGTTGCTATTAAAAGTCAGATATTAGTTACATTTCTGGAAGATCTGAGGGTATTTTCTATGCCTATTTCAAGTATTTTTCTTTGTTATTGCTGTTATACACTTTTACTCTGATGCATCTAGGTATGAATTTCTTTTTCATTCATTCTGCTTGAGGTTTGATGCAATGAATGAATACGTGGCTTGCATTCTAATATTATTTGTCTATGTGTTAGCCATTTTCTCTTCAAATGTTTTTTTCTTACTCATGTTTTCCTCTCATTCTGAAACCCTAGATATATATTACATTTTCTGATGCTAGCTTTTATATTTTCTCTTTTTTGCTGTCTTTAGATAATATCTACATATTTGTATTACAGCTGAAAAATTCTGAGTTGCTATTAATCCCGGTTATTGAGTTTTTTATTTCAAATAATTCTAATTTCCATGGGGATCTCATTTTTCTGCAATTTATTGTTTCTGCTAACTCTTGTGACACCTTATTTTATTGAATATTTCATGTGATTTTTTTGTCACCTATTTATTTCCCTTAAAATTTAAGCTTTGGGGTTATTCTTACATAAGGTATGAAAGTTCATTCTTTAGAGAGAATTTCTCAGATGCTGCGAATCATAATCTGGATTGGTTTCTGCTACATTTTGAGGGGAAGATTTCTGATCACAATTGAAGTGAATTTGAGCTGCAAACCTATGAGAGAGTCAGCTTGTGTTTATTCATTTAAGAGGCAGATTTTTCCCCCTCTTTTGTTGAGATTTGAAACAATTTTATTTCTTGTCCTCTGGTTGGCTATAGGTGATTGGGCTTCCATGTTTTTGTGGGATTGTCTGTTATACTTCTCTACTATCGGTGAAGTATGAGTTTTGTTGCCTCAAACTTTGAGTCTATAGAAGTCAATCTTATTCATCAGATTTAACAATTTTTTCACACTGAAAACTGGCTTTATTGTTCTGCCTATTGTCTTTGCCTACCATATTTATCAAGATTTTGGACTGAGAATTGTTAACTTTCTTAACTAATTTAGAAACATTTTTAAAAATGTAAAAACTATTTTTACATTTGCATTTATGTTCTAAGAAGTATGCCCTCCTAGAGTTCTTCCACTTTGCCTGTATAACAAACCCTTTTGAGGATGACAGAAACAGGTTTTCCTAAGTTTTTCTTCTGTTCTATAACCTTTTGTTGGTGGTGGTGGTTGTCAAAATTAAATACAGGGTAACAGTTCTATTCCATAATTACTTTGATTTTTTCAAACATACTTTTTTTTTAGAATATTACACAAGAAATGCATTCTCGTTAAAAATAGTGAGGTATACAATATATACAGTGAAATTTTCCCTCTCTACTTACACTTTCTCTTTTGTATTTTGTAGGGTTAACCACTGTTCATAGTTGTTTATGAAAGAGTTAATACCTTGTTCTATTACACAAAATTATAGATGTGTAATTTACATTCAGGTGCACTCGGGCATTAAAAGTCTATGTATGTAACTTAGGTTTTACACACAATAATATATCATAGAAATTCTTCTCTGTTAGAATACTTTGTATTAAACATTATATATATCCATTTTATGAATTCTCCATAATTTATTTAACTATTTCTTTATATATAAACATTTAACTTATTTCATTTTTTCTTTGTTTTTATATAATATGGCAAAGAATCTATCTATATACTATTTTATAATTTTATGTGTATTTCTATATAGTGGATTCCTAGAAGTAAAAATGCAAAGTCAAATATACCTTTCTATCTGGAGCTAAGAATCTTGGTAATTCACCAAATTGGAATCTTTAACAGTTTTTAGAACAGATTAATCATACATTCTCTGTATGAAGATTAAAAATTGTATTGTCTTAATAATCAACATTGACTGATAAGCTTCATTTTATTCTTTCTAGCCAGACACGGTATACACTGATCATTGTTTCCTACATATGCACACAGCACTAAGTGGACGCGTGTGTAGCATGTGTGAGGAACAGCAAGGAGGTTAACCTGTTAGATTGTTAACCAAGAGAAAGAAAGGGACGGCAGTAGTGGGTGAATTCAGAGAGAAGGATTTGTGGGCCATTTTAAGGGCTTAGAGGGACTTCTCTCCATCATTGTGTACCTAAGAGTCGTTCACGTTCATTGTCTCCACTTCCACTGCTCTATATTCTAAAGCAGCGCTGTCCAACCTGCGCCCATGGGCCTCAGGCAGCCCAGGATGGCTATGGATGTGGCCCAAAACAAAATCATTAATTTACTTAAAACATCATGAGATTTTTTTGTCTTTACATGGCACAGTGTCACATAAAACAAATGTACATACAATGACATTTTATTACTTGGATATGTACATTTTCATATTAGTGATTACAAACTTGGGGACTGCTGTGTAACTAAGGTTATATGAGGACATTTTTGCTTATCTGTGGTGGTAGATATAGTGAAAATTATGCACAGACCTTTTGTTTGCCCACCAGTTTTCATTAGTGTTTGTGTATTTAATGTGTGGCCCAAGACAACTCTTCTTCCAGTGTGGCCCAGAGATGCCAAAGGTCGAAACCCCTGTTAAAAGAATTGTTCCCTTGATGGCCCTGGCAAACGCTGCCTCATCACTGCCAAGGCAGTGGCCTCCTCGCTACTGTTTTGCCCAAACTTACTCGCACTGTTGACCACATATAAGTTAATGTAAGTTTAAATGCCTTGATAATTGTAAATTATAGAATCTTATTTTTATTTTTACTAACAACTATTGTTCACACAGAATTCAGTTTGCCTCTTCCTCTAGTCTTTTTCCAATTGTTCTCCTGCTTTACCTGTTGTTTCCTTCTGGCCCTAATGGTTTTATTTTATTTTATTTTTTAAATATATTTTATTGATTATGCCATTACAGTTGTTCTATTCCCCCCAATTCCCCTCCACCCTGCATACACCCTCTCCCACCATTCCCCCCCCATTTTAGTTTATGACCACATGTCTCAAGTTCTTTAGATTCTGTATTTCCCCTACTATTCTTGCCCTCCCCCTATCTATTTTCTACCTACCATTTATGCTACTTATTTTCTGTACCTTCTCTCCCCTTCTCATCCCACTCCCCTGATGCTAACCCTCCATGTGATCTCCATTTCTATGGTTCCACTCCTGATCTAGTTGTCCTCTTAGTTTGCCTTTGTTTTAGGTGTGGTTGTTAATAACTGTGAGTTTGTTGTCTTTTCACTGTTAATATTTTTTATCTTCTTTTCTTAGGTAAGTTCCTTTAACATTTCATATAATAAGGGCTTGGTGATGATGAACTCCTTGAATTTGATCTTATCTGAGAAACACTTTATCTGTCCTTCCATTCTAAATGAAAGCTTTGCTGGATAGAGCAGTCTTGGATGTAGGTCTTTGGATTTCATGACTTGGAATACTTCTTTCCAGCTCCTTCTTGCCTGTAAGGTTTCTTTTGAGAAATCAGCTGACAGTCTGATGGGAACTCCTCTGTAGGTGACTGTCCCCTTCTCTCTTGCTGCTTCTAGGATTCTCACCTTCATTTTAATCTTGGCTAATGTAATTATGATGTGCTGTGGTGTGTTCCTTCTTGGGTCTAACTTCTTTGGGACTCTCTGAGCTTCCTGGATTTCCTGGAACTCTATTTCCTTAGCCAGATTGGGGAAGTTCTCCTTCATTATTTGTTCAAATAAGTTTTCCACTCATGGCTGTTCTTCTTCCCCTTCTGGTACCCCTATAATCCAGATGTTGGAACATTTAAAGATGTCCTGGAGGTTCATAAGCCTCTCCTCATTTTTTTTGAATTCTTGTTACTTCATATTTTTCTGTTTGGTCATTTTTTCTTCCTTCTGGTCCACTCCCTTGATTTGAGTCCCAGTTTCCTTTCCATCACTATTGGTTTCCTGTGCATTTCTCTTCACTTCAATTAGTTTAGCCTTCATTTGTTCCTCTAATTTGTGACTAAAATCAACCAGTTCTGTGAGCATCCTGCTCACCAGTATTTTCAACTGTGCATCTGAAAGGTTGGCTATTTCTTGGTCGCTCAGAGTTATCAGCTCTGGGGCTTTGAGATCTTGAGCCATATTTTGGTCTGTTCGTACCTGTTAGGAATGAAGAGCGGAGCCCTAGGTGTTCACCAGGGCAGGGCAACTCAGTCGCTGGGTTGTGATGCTGTATGTGGGGGCAGGGTCAAAAAGGGGCTATGGCAGTCCCCTCTACTTCTTCCCACTGCTGCAGTCTGTGCAGTCTGTCTCACTGCTCGCTCCTTCACTGGTTTATCTGCACGCGAATGTGTGACCTTGGTCAGCCTGCCACCTTGCGCCCTCACTGGGTCCACCTGTTGCTACCCCACACCTGGGACCTGCCCATGGCTGCCTGAGTACCTAGGCTTGGGGATCTTTCCTGCCCGACCCTGCTCAGCTTCTGGCTCTGCCCCTCTTACCAGTCTGACTGAATGGTTCATTGTTGTCGGACTTCTGTATAGTTTAATTTTCTGTGTTTTGGCTGCATTTTTGTTTACTAAAACTTTGTTGTCTTTAAACTTGGTTGTGGGAGAAGGCACAGTGTTTCCACCTACACCTCCATCTTGGCGGAAGTCTGGCCCTAATGTTTCATCTTTGCTTCTTTTGGGGGTGAACTTTGAAGTTCTCCAAACATGGTATCCACTCTAGAATTAGAAAATTTTATTTCTCATTAGCTCTGTAAAGCTTAATAGCCATTCACATGGCTTTTAAAAATATTGTGCTTAGCTCTGGCCAGGTGCTCAGTGGGTTGGAATGTCGTCCCATACATCAAAGTGTTGAGAGTTCAATTCATGGTCAGAGCACACACCTAGACTTTGGGTTCCATCCCCAGCTGGGGTGTGTATGGGAAGCAGCTAATCAATATTTCTCTCTTACATTGATGTTTCTCTCTTCCTCCATTCTTCCCTTAAATTGATAAACATATTGACTTAATCCTCAGGTGCGGATTAAAAAAATATTGTGCTTGCTTAAGACATTTAAATATTTGATTAAGGACATGTGAAGTTACATAAGTACAAATTTATATTGAGTAGTATTTCCGTATGCCTGGAAAGCATTGATCTGTTTCTGTGGGTTAATTGATTTCATCAGATATAATTTTAAGGCATTCTATATTCCAAAGTGTTTTTTCATTTCGTAAGACTTTAAACTACATTGTGGGTAATATATATTTACTCATATATAATACACTGCTTATATTCCCTTGGAATTGATAATATATAATTAGTCTATTATTTTAATTTAGTCAAACATAGGGCTAAACAATTTGCTCCCTGAATGATATCAGATTATTTTATGTAAGTTATGATATTTTATTTTAATACAGGAAAATACCAACACATTGATCCTGGGTGAGAAATGAAAAATATATAATTACTTATATTTAAGTCTTTTATCCATCTTGAGTTTATTTTTGTGTATAGTGTAATTTGCTTGAGTTTCATTTTTTTTGCATAAAGCTGTCCAGATCTCCCAACACCATTTGTTGAAGGGGCTATTTTTATTCCATTTTGTGCTTCTGCTTACTTTATTGAATATTAATTGAACATAGAGACTTGGGTTTATTTCTGTGCTCTCTATTTCATTGATCTATGTGTCTGTTCTCATGCCCGTACTAGACTGTTCTGATTACCATGGCCTTGAAATATAGTTTAATGTCAGGTATGGTGATCCCACCTACTTTGTTCTCCTTTCTCAAAATTTCTGCAGCTATTCAAGGTTGTTTATGGTTTCATATAAATTTTTGAAGTGTTTGTTCAATGTCTGTGAAATATGTCATTGGTATTTTAATAGGAATTGCATTGAATCTATAAATTGCTTTGGGTAGTATAGACAATTTGATGATGTTAATTTTTCTAATCCATGAACATGGTATATGCTTTCATTTATTTGTATCTTCCTTATTAATTTCTTTTTACAGTGTTGTCTAGTTTTCTGAGTACAGGTCTTTTACCTGCTTCGTTAGGTTTATTCCTAAGTACTTTATTTTTCTTATTGCTATAGCAAATGAGATTTTCTCCTAATTTCTGTTTCTGATATTTCATTGTTGCTGTACAGAAATATAGGGGAAAAGGGGGAGGGTTGCAGGAATAAGTATAAAGGACACATGGACAAAAACAAGGTGGGTGTGGAAATGGGAGGGAGGTGGGAAGGGCTGGTGGGGTGTAGGCTGGGATGGGAGTAAAAGGTAGAAAACTATACTTGAACAACAATTAAAATTTAAAAAGTGAAAAAAAATGCCTTTGATTTCTGTATTGACTTTGTATCCTGCTGCTTTGCCATATTCACATATTAGGTTGAGTAGATTTTTGGTGGAGTCTGTAGGGTTTTCTTTGTACACTGTTATGTCATCTGCAAACAATGACAGTTTTACTTCCTCCTTTCCAATTTGGATGCCTTTTATTTCTTCTTTTTGTCTGATTGCTGTGGATAAAACTTCCAATACTATGTTGAATAGGAGTGATGAAAGTGGGCATCCCTGTCCCATTCCTGATCTTAGTGGGAAGGATTTTTGGTTTTGTCCATTGAATATGATGTTGGCTGGAGGTTTTTCATATATGGCCTTTATTATGTTGGGGAATGCTCCCTCTACTCCCACTTTGCTGAGTGTTTTTATCATAAATGTGTGTTCTACCTTATTAAATGCTTTTTCTACATCTATCAATATGATCATGTGATTTTTGTCTTTGCTTTTATTTATGTGTTGTATTACATTTATTGATTTGTAAATATTGTACCATCCTTACATCTCTGGGATGAATCCCACTTGATCATGGTGTCTGATTTTTTTGATGTTTTGCTGGATGTAGTTTGCCAGTACTTTGTTGAGGATTTTAGCATCTTTGTTCATCAGTGATATTGTCCTGTAGTTTTTTTTCTTTGTTGTGTCTTTGTCTTGTTTGGTGATTAGGATGGTGCTAGCTTCATAAAAAGAGTTTGGTAGTCTTCCCTCTTCTTGGATTTTTTGGAATAGTCTGATAAATATAGGGGTTAGCTCTTCCCTAAGTGTTTTGCAAAATTCTCCTGTAAAACTGTCCAGTCCAGGGCTTTGTGTAATGGAATTTTTTTGATTATTGCTTCAATTTTGTTAGCTGTTATTTGTCTGTTTAGACTTTCTTCTTCTTCATTCAGTTTTCAAAGATTATATCTTTCCAAAAGTGAACAAAGAAGCATGGTACCATAAAAGTCCAAGAAGAGAAGATAGGCAAGAAAATCTCAGATATTCCATGCAACAATATTTTACCAATATGTCCCCTAGAACAAGGGACTTACAGAAAAGAATAAACAAATGGGACTTATCAAAATAAAAAGCTTCTGCATGGCTAAAGAAAACATTAGCAAAATGAGAAGGGAACCAACTGTATGGGAAAATATATTTGCCAATGATACCTCAGACAAGGGTTTAATCTCCAAAATATGCAAAGAACTCATACAATTCCACACCAGGAAGACAAATGACCCAATTAAAAACTGGGCAAAGGACCCGAACAGATACTTTTTTAAGGAGGACATACAGAGGGCCCAGAGACATATGAAAAGATGCTCAATATCACTAGCTATCAGAGAATGCAAATTAAAAACACAATGAGATTCCACTTCACACTAGTCAGAATGACCAACATAAACAAATCACCAAAAATTAGTGCTGGTGAGGTTGTGGAGAAAAGGGACTCCTAGTGCAGTGCTGGTGGGAATGCAAACTGGTGCAGCTAGCTGAGGAAAACAGTATGGAATTTCTTCAAGAAACTAAAAATGGAATTGTTTTTCAACCCAGCAATTCTACTACTGGGGTTATACCATGAGTACACTGAAACACTAATTCAGAAGAACCTATGCACCCAAATATTCATAGCAGCACAATTTACAATAGCCAAGTGCTGGAAGTAGCCTAGGTGCCCATCAGTAAATGAGTGGATCAATTGACTGTGGTACATTTACACAATAGAATACTATGCAGTAGAAAGAAAAAAGGAGCCCCTACCCTTTGCCACAGCATGGATGGAACTGGGGAGCATTCTGCTAAGTGAAGGAAGCCAGGAGGTGAAAGACAAATACCATATGATCTCACGTATAAGTTGAACCTAGTTAACAAAACAAACAAACAAAATATAACCAGAGACATTGAAATTAAAAACAAATTGAGTGTAACCAGAAGGGAGAGGGGAGGGAAATATAATGGGAAAGAAGGAAAAGGGTTGTAAATGAACATGTATAAAGGATCCATGGACAAAACAAGGAGGCTAGGGCAGGGGAAAGTGGTGGTAGGAAAATGGAGACAACTGTATACTCAAACATCAATAAAAATATATTAAAAAATATGATTACTGCCTAAACTTCAATGTCAATTTCTCTTTTCTTCTTTGGATCTTCTATGCATTTTCCTGCTCCTCTAAGATACTGTGTAACATTTTTTTCATCATAAAAATTTACTTTTAGCATAAAAATACAATATTTTTATGAGTCATTCATAATGTTAATTTGCTTTGACTCACATTATTAGAGATACTGCAATTTTGAAATATAATCTTTCTTGAAATATATCTCTGAAATACTTTACAATACACTCATAATCCATTATCTGAATTTTAAAAATATGGTATAGAATTAAGTTTTCTTGTGAGATCTTTGTAATGTTATTTGATTATTTTTTATTTCTCCATTTTTGCTGTAAGCAGGCTCTCTGCCCCCCTCTTTTTTCCTGTAAATCACATCATATTGTATAATCTAAGGAACAAATATTTAGTTAATGTTTTTTTTCAGGATAAATTGATTACATAAATTCCAAATATTAGTTTCTATACATAATTATGTTTCTTTTTAAGATTACGTTTAAGTTTATTATCAAATAATTTTTTCTAGAAAAACATATCTATTTCAAGATTTCATTGAAAATATTTTGTGACTTTGACAAGGAAATCAGATTGGAAGTCGATTCTCCAGGGTTTAGCCTCAGTGTTCCCCAGACGTACAATACTCACTGAATATGTTCTGCCTATCAGCACTTACTCTAATCCTTAAATAATATTTCTGGTTTCCTAGAATTGTTTAGTTCATAAAACAAGGTATTACCTGTAGAGAACATAAGCAGTCCATTGTTCAATCTAAATAGCACTTTATAGATTGTTACTATCTCCCATAAAACATTGTCCAGGTTTATTGAGAAATAATTGACATACATCATCACTGCATATGTTTAAGGTGTGCAGCCTGATGGTTTTACATGTACTGTGAAGTGATACCACAATAGGGTCAGCTAACACACATCTTCTCATGTGGATGCAATTTTTAAAAAAGAAGAAAATGTTCCATGTGATCAGAACTGATAGAATTTACTCTTTAAAAAACTTTACAGCAGTGTTAGCTGCATTCATTATATGGTATACCATATCCCCAGTACTTACTTACCTTGGAAGTTTGTGCCTTTTAATCACCTTCTTCTAATCTCCCATTCATTCTTGACCTCCTGATCCTGGTAACCACAAGTCTGATCTCTTTCTATGAGGTTGTTGTGGGTTTTTAAAAAATTTTGTTTTAGATTCTACATATAAGTGAGATCATACAGAATATTTGTCTTTCTCTGTCTAACTTACTGCAGTTAGTTTAGCATATGGCTTTCAAGGCCATTCATGTCATTACAAATGGTAGGGTTTCATTGCCTTTTTTTTAAAATGGCAGACTAGTTCTTTCATGAAATTTTTACAGACATTCTCAGCATCCCTTTCCAGTACTAACTATAGTTGGCTTTTAAAAACAACCTTCTCAGTTTTTTACTTATGATCCTTCAGCTATGGTCTAAGCCTCCTCTAAGTTTTTTTAGATAGTATAATATTGGTTTTAAGTTTATCTGAGCAAAAAGGAGGCCACTGTGACAACTTTAAAATACTTGAAAATATACTAATATTTATATTTATTTTATTTTTTAAATTTTATTTTTTAATTACAGTGATGTACACTACACTATTATATTAGTTTTAGGTATTCAGCATAGTGATTAGACATTTATATACCTTTCACAGTGGTCACTTAAGTCTCATACCTAGTACCTGACAGCATATAGTTATAGTATTATTGACTATTCTATATGCTATGCTTTATATTCCTGTGACTATTTGTATAATTAGCAACATGTACTTCTTAATCTCTTTCACCTTTTTTTAACTTATCCACTCATAAGTCAATTTATTCTCTGTATATATGAGTTTCTTTCTGTCTTGTCTGTTTATTTTGGGTTTTTGATTCCACATGTAATGACATAATATGGTATTTGTCTATATCTGACTTAGCATACTGTCCTTTAGGTCCATCCATGTTTTCATAAATGGAAATATTTAATTCTCTTTATGGTTGAGTAATATTCCATTGTCATGTGTAAAATGAAATATTCTTTATCTATTTGTCTATCAATGGATACTTAGGTTGTTTCATTGCTTGTTATATGGTTGTACCTACTTTGTTTGGAAGGTAGATATCTCAGTGGAAGTAAAATGACATTTAATATTATACATTAAAACTTAAAAAGGGATTCAAGTGAAATATATCAAATTGCTATTTTTAATACCTGAAACAAACATGACCAATACAAGATTGTATACCAACTATACTTAATAAATAATACATTAAAAAAACAATTCCTTGAAACTGAGGTAAGCATCACTTTTTTAAAGAGTCCACATATATATTCATTGTTCCATTCTCATTCAGTGCCCAATGTATGTCTTTAGCATTTTGTTTAATTTTCAATTGATATAGGATATGTGATTCAAAACTACATCTTCCAAGTAGAAGTTTAAATAATGATAATACACTTTACACATTTTCCATCAGGAATTTGGCTCAAGCCTTCACTTGTAATTAAAAATATTAGAAAATATAAATGTGCAATTATTGGGAAAAACCTGAAATTCTCCTTTAGAATCTGGAAGAATCATGATACAAGTGATCTTGGAAATTTTTCTTCCAGGTGGTTTAGAATCTTTGAAAAATCTTCAGCGACTAGTTGTGGACCACAATCAGTTAATTAGTACAAAAGGCCTTTATGATACTCCTACCATTATATACCTGGATTGCTCACATAATCATCTTACTAAACTGGAGGGTATTGAAAATTGTGGATTGCTTCAAATACTGAAGTTACAGGGAAATTATCTAAGTGAGGTAATTGCTTCAACTTAATTGATTTCTGTGATTAATGCAACATTTTTCTTTTGATGGAAATATCAACCAAACATTTTAAAAGCAACTTTGATTATTTTTCTTCTTTTTTTGTTTACCATCTGTATCTTATTTTCAGTTTATTTTAAACTGTTATACTTTTTTTCTATTTAAAAATGTTCACTATAGTATATTTTTAAAGAAATCAAGTTTAACAGTTTTTCATAATACAACATATAAGAAATAAAAACTTTTGTATTACATTTTAGTATGTAAATGGGACCAAATTTTCTATCATGTGATTCTAATTAAAATTTATCAGAACTGTCTTGTATAGAAAAAAACAAATTCTAATTATGAGGTTAATTCTTTAAAATTTTATTTTTATTAAAATTCTCATTACCTTATACTTTGAACTTCGATATGCAGTTTACCAAATATATATGTTGTTAGTTTTGATAGGTTTTATATTTTGAAATTTGGTTAAATGACAAATATTTTGCTTAATATAAAAGCTAATGATTCAACTTTCAATACAGCTTCCATCCTTGGAGAATCACGTTCTGCTGAGAGAACTGTACCTGGATGATAACAGCATTTCAGTAGTGGAAGTGTTTTCTTCATACTGGCTGCCTTTACTACAAAACCTCTCTATGTCTCAGAACAGGTAAAAATGAACTTCATTTAAGCAGTAAATTCAGAAATTATTACTTAAATGTGTGATCTTCAAAATAAGTAGAAAAGCTGTTAGCTCTTTCCAGTAATTCAGTGAAAGTGTATCCTGTTAAATTGGTATATAAATTATAAATACAACTTTATAGATGAAAAAATTAAAATGTATTGACATACCCTTGAATTTTAGTAGACTTTCAATCCTACTCACTCTGTTTCTTTTTAATTATAAATGGAGAGTACTCTCAGGATAGGTTTGTTTATATTTGTAAAGAATATGGTCCTTAGAAAATGCAGGAGGTAGTTAATTTAATTCAGAAGGATGTCTCATTCTCTCAAATGGTACTTATTAAGTCCTGGAAGAACGATTTTTAATCTGCTCTCAACTTGCATGTCTTTTTGTAACTGTTAAAATGGATTTAAATTTGATTTCCCTAAGGGTATAAAATAACACTTAAAAATACTTTTAACATTAAATTGACATAGGTATCTGTCATAGAAGATCCATTTGAAACTACCAAACATCTGGATCTTTGTAGAGAATAACCATTGAAACCAAAACAGGAGCACAAAATGTATATGCCTCCCTCTGCTTAATATTTCATTGAGACCCGTTCACTCTAATATGATTAATTTGTTTATGAAAGGCCCATGGAGTAGGAGAAAGGAACCACCTTTAACAGGAATTCCTTCTTTGAGTTGTACAATTCTGGCAAAACAAGTGAACAAGGACAACCCGATGTTAATATAGGCATCTTTTCCCCCCCAAAGTGAAGTTTTCTCTCCATCTAACCACAGCGGTGTTCATTCTTTGAGCACATACGCCCCCAGTGATTTAGCTTCCACCTATGAAACTGTTCCATTATTTTTCAGATCAAAGCTGAATGTGTGTTCAAAAAATTCTCTCAGATCTAAAATATGTTTTAGTCAGATCTAAAACATGGAGGGTGATTTAACTTGTAAAGGACATTTATTCTGGGGCCAACAATATCAGATAACAGTTTGTAAGTAATCTGGGCCATTCAAAAACACATTGGATCCAATAAGAGATAAAATTTTAATAGAAATGCTAGCATATTTAGCATATTCCATAGAAATAGTTCTCAAAGCACAATGATGAGCATAATATTTTAAAAGATTAGAAAAATGTATATCAAGAACATTTTTGAGAAAAAATGTCTTTAATTTCATTGAATAATTTCAATCATCAAAGAAATATTCTACTTATAAAAGTAAAAAGTAATATTGGCTGATAATACATTTTTGCCCTATCAATATGATATTACTAGGAATTATACATACTAAACTATTAAAATGTCTTTTAGAGAGGACAACAATAATTGGGAAACTTAAGCCAAACAGTCATTTATAATTTTGTTTACTTAGTCTTACACATTTGGGCACTGAGGTGGTGCTTCCTGTTCTGGAAGGTACAGAACTGACTCATGTTCATTCTCTAAAAAACTCTTAGGAATAAAATAACTTAATTTTTGAGCTTAACTATGTTTTTAAAAAATGAAATTACTATATAATTAATATATGCTATTTTGAGCTTTTTAATAATGTTGTCACTTACATTTGAATTTAGTTTTCATGGGTCTCTCCTGCAACTGCCTACCACTTCTGAAGGGCGAAGGGAGAAGGTCTAGGGAACCAGGGAAGTGTGACTGATATGAACGGACAATTATTTTCTAAAATCATAGTAAAAATAATTTTAAACCTTAGGATTTTTCATAATAACATAATATGAACTGTAAATATCACCCATTTTACATTAAGCTTTTACATGTGCATTGACTTTTTTTGGAGCCATATCAGGTTTGGTAAAACTCAGAATCAGCAGATTTAGGTTTGAATTGTGAATCTACAATTTATTTGTCAGTTGACGTAGAACGACTGTTTTCTCACAACCCAAACCTCACTTTTTTCATGTGTAGAAAAGGATAGTAATAACTACCTTACCTACTTTGTGGGATTTTAATGTAAATCCAAGAGGATAATGTATGCAAATACATTTTGCAAACCTGAAGAGAATTTTATAAAGAAGGTATCTAGATTTTTGTCTGGCATGTCTTTTAAATTATATTTTTTCTTTTAATTTTTGATAAATATTTTCATCACAAGGAAGAAATTGTGTCCATATGCTCTTCTTCCAACAAATGTAATGCATATAAAGAATGATACTTAGTACATATTGTTTGAAATACTTGTTTCATCCTGACTTCTGTTTTAAATTTTCATTACGAAATGTGACTGTTTTAAGTTTGACTCAGTGGAGTTCTAACTGGAAGACTCTCTGGCTTCACAAGCCTTTTACCTACAGTGAGACTCTAAGTAGGAGCAGAAAATGAAAACTATTACCCATTGGCTGCTCATTGTACAAATCTTTTGCTTTTTGTCGTCTTTGAAATTTATATCTTTTTTATGCCCAGGGCTAATGTGACAAGGTCAAATGGTATTAGGTTTTCACTAATGTCCTTTGTCTTTCTGGTTTGAATTTTCTTAGGAAAAATATACGCAGAATGTCAGTAAAAGGAAAAGTTCTAGAGGTCTTTTTTCTTTTTTTAAATGTAAAGATTCTACTATTAGGTTTCTACCAACTTAATGAATAGTCATAAAGGTGAAAGTAGCCAGTTTCTTGATTAAAATTTCCCCAAAAGAAAAAGAACATGATTTTAAAAATATGTCTATCTGAAGAGGTAAAATCTCAATATTATATAAGTATTTGGTCAAACTAAACATTGCTTTGCTTGAATAGATATTTGAAGATGGGGATTTTTGTTTTTAATTCTAAAACTTTATTGGCTATGTTTATTTTATACCTTCATATAACATTTTTCTATATGTTGTTATGTAACTTCTTGGTGAAAATATAATATACTCTGAAAAAGGAGAAAAACTCATTTACAATTAATCTTTCCAAATCCTTTTATTAGAAGAAAAAGACTATTAAAGGTAGAAAACAAATAATAATTTTCTTGTTAGTAAATACATTTATTAAAATCCTATTTTTACTTGAATAACTTTAATTTCTTACTTGTGATAATGATGTAAAACACGCCTGACTAGGATATTAGGGCTTAAATTCACTAAGTATACATTGACAAAGTTTTAACTTTCTTCTTTTTTTATTGCTCTTTGTTTTTCTGTGTACTTGTCACATTTTAGTAAATTTTACTATTAAGGACCATGTGTCCAAATATTGAAATATATGTATAAATCTAATGGCCAATATTTTCTCATTTTTTCTATTATTACCTTGGATTTTTCTCCTGGAAATTGGTTTTAAGAAGTAGTGTGGTATAGGTTTAGTATAAATAATAATATTGTGTGAGTTNGGAGAAAAACTCATTTACAATTAATCTTTCCAAATCCTTTTATTAGAAGAAAAAGACTATTAAAGGTAGAAAACAAATAATAATTTTCTTGTTAGTAAATACATTTATTAAAATCCTATTTTTACTTGAATAACTTTAATTTCTTACTTGTGATAATGATGTAAAACACGCCTGACTAGGATATTAGGGCTTAAATTCACTAAGTATACATTGACAAAGTTTTAACTTTCTTCTTTTTTTATTTCTCTTTGTTTTTCTATGTACTTGTCACATTTTAGTAAATTTTACTATTAAGGACTGTGTGTCCAAATATTGAAATATATGTATAAATCTAATGGCCAATATTTTCTCACTTTTTCTATTATTACCTTGGATTTTTCTCCTGGAAATTGGTTTTAAGAAGTAGTGTGGTATAGGTTTAGTATAAATAATAATATTGTGTGTGTTTAGTATTGGCTACATTCAGAAAGATCTCCCAGCTCATTATTTAGTCTCTTTTTCATCAGTAGTGTTTTTTTTTCTCTCTGCTAATATACAACATGATAGCCCAAGAGAGGAGTCAAGGTAAAGTTTTGTGGCAGATGTATGAGGCCCCCAAACACAGTATTATTTCGTAAGCTTCTGAACGTAGAGCGAAAGTATTTTCTTTTCCATTGCTGAGAGCTATTAGGAATAAAGATATAGAAATCTGCTAGGCCAACTAGAGGGAAAATATTATTTTAAAAAGCAAAATAACTGGAAATTGTGCATACTATTTTTTGTACCAAAAGTACTTCTTCAATTGAAGCATATTTTGAATAATTATAAAGTTCCAATATATATAGGGGGAATTAGTCAGAAAATATTTGTATTTGTGATGAGAATATATTTTATATGAACAAATTTTTGTCTTATTTAAAGATTTAGATGACTTGACTTAATTTTTATTACCAAATATCTAGGATAATATGATATCATGTTCAGAGTAAGTATAGAGTTGTCTTAGAAATGTAAATTAAACCAAAGTTAATTTTTCCTTCATGCCTTTTTTCCCCATGATGTGAATGTTTTGAATAACACATTTCTTACTTGAATGCAAGTTCTTAATGATGATTTTATGTTTGAGAATAATAGAAACTTTTGTAAGTAGGAGGAAAAATTATCACTATAAGAATTTGAGCATACATAATTTAATGAGCGTTGATTTTAAATACTTATAAATTTATATCAGCTTATTTTACTGATATAAAACATGATTTATTATTGTCATCCTTTGATGTATATTTCCAATTTATAAATAATCTGGTATACTTTAGATACTTTGAATATTTTTATTTTCAATCTAGTAAACAATATTTTAAAATTAAAAACAGAACTAGTGACTCTAATCAGTTATTTGTCAAGAAGTTAAAAATAAATATTTGTATGGTTTTTACCTACTAATGGTTTTTATGTGTTTGATCCAGGAAAAAATATAAATAATACAAATTCTCTGTAAATTTGGCCTTATACAAAGACAAGGCAAAACAATAAAAACAATATTATGCACTTGTTCTTATTTAAATACCACATATACATTAAAGTCCATAATATTTGTGATTAAAGTTGGAAATTCAGTGATATTTCTGTTTAGAAATAAATATACATTTTCTATTATAGAATGCTTATAATTGTATAAATATTGCATTTTAATAAGTACTATTAATAAATGTTATTATGATTGTATTTTAGTACACAAATGCAATCGTATATATAGTTATATATAATTGCATATAACTATGTAATTGTGTTATACAATATATAATTATATACTTTCTTCAATGATGTTAAGGACATTCCAATTTAAAATTTTCATGAATTCTGTGTTTTTGTTTTTAGTTTGACAAAAATCACACCACTTTATCATTTTGTTTCCCTGGAAAAATTAGATGTCAGCAACAATTGTCTTTCTGGTAAGTTTAGAATAATACAAAAATTTTTTAAAAATAATTTTTGAGTTTCTGTTCCACATATGATGAGGAGTTGTTTTATATAGATGTATTAATGGTATTTACAAATCATATTGTGTGTATATATATATGGATATGTATAAATGCATATGTAGGTGTCTATAATGTCTGTCCAGAATGTATCCAGCCAGGTACTATGAAAAATAGAGACATTTACTGAAGAAAATACAAGATATAAGAAACATTGTGCATAGCACAATGACACCTCAGTCCCCTTTAAAGTAAGCACCTTGGGACCTCACACAGTTATCCCAATATGCATCAGCTGCCCTGTTGTATTTTCCTTAATGTCTTCTTTTTCAAAGGGAAGAAATCTCTTCCCTTTCAAAGATGATTTTAGTTTTGGGAAAAGCCAGAAGTCACAGGGCACCAAATCTGGGTTGTGGTGCAGGGAGAGGGGGCTGTGTCATCTGGGTGATTTGATGTTTTGCCAACATGCTCTGCATAAGACGTGATGCATGAGCAGGTGCATTGTTGTGATGAAGCTGCCAATCACAGTTGCCCATAGCTGTGGCCTTCTGAATCATTCTCAGTTTCTGTGCAGGAGTATTCAAGCTTAATACAAAATTTAATGCAGATGTGTTGCTCTACCTGCTCAGTCATTTTGGATGTCATGGCCACACAGTACACATACTCACTCAACAGCATCTGTCTCCCCAACTGACTAGTACAGTGAAGTCATCATAGTTCATGCATGCACATTCCAGTCCACTCTCTTGAAGTCAAGGTTACATTGATGTTGCACAAACTGTTCTTGTTATAGTACAATGGTTGGACTTTTTCCAGACAGACCTCATGTATATGTATATACACATACACACACAATAAGATGTAGAGGAGGAAAAATTTCTCTTCCAGCTTCTTAAATTCTTAGGCTGGGACGAAATATTAAACCGATACAAAACAAACAAAAAAGGACAAAGTTTTAATTGTTTTTCTTTCACATGTATATGGGAATTCTCACAAGAAAAAGATCCCAAGAAGCAATTAGACTTGAACACTAATATAGTAAATTGGACAAGAAGAGTACATTGTGAAAACATGACACAGCAAAGGTGCTCAGGTTAAGGAGTTAAATTAAATGGAGAAGTGGCTAAAAAATAAGGGGTAGTTTAACAATTTGTACACATTTCTCGTAGTCTCTATTTCTGTCCTTATGATAAGAATATCTCTTTCCAGGATTGAAAAGAGCTGTGATCCCTTCCACTGAGAACATACTTTCTTCTAAGGAACCACAGTTATATAGATATGGGTACACATTTTACAAGTTACACTCTGGACAATTTATTCCAGCATCTTTATGTGCACATCAAGCAACAGACAGGTGCATGAGTCCTTTAAGCAGAGCCTGCCTTAGGCACTTAACCTTTCATAGCTCAGGCACATGAAGACAAAAAAAAAAGGCCCAAATGAAAAAAACAGATCAAAGTTCTAGAAAAAAATACAACTAAGCGAAGAAGAGATAACCAACCTATCAGATGCACAGTTCAAAACACTGGTAATGTTCACAGAATGCTCACAGAATGTTCACAAGATGCTCACAGGCTGGTGGAATACGGTCACAAATTAGATGAAAAAATGAAGGCTATGAAAACTGAAATATAGGAAAATGTACAGGGAACCAACAGTGTTTGGAAAGAGACTGGGACTCAAATCAATGGTATGGACCAGAAGGAAGAAAGAAACATTCAACCAGAAAAGAATGAAGAAACAAGAGTTTAAAAAAGTGAAGAGAGGTGGAGGAACCTCCAGGACATCTTTAAACATTCCAACATCCGACTCATAGGGGTACCAGAAGGAGAAGAGGAAGAGCAAGAATTTGAAAACTTACTTGAACAAATAAGGAGAACTTCCCCAATCTGGCAAAGGAAATAGACTTCCAGGAAGTCCAGGAAACTCAGAGAGTCCCAAAGAAGTTGGATCCAAAGAGGAACACACCAAGGCACATAAATCCATTAGCTAAGATTAAAGATAAGGAAAGAACATTAAAAGCAGTAAGAGAAAAGGAGACAGTTACCTATAAAGGAGTTCCCATAAGACTGTCAGCAGATTTCTCAAAAGTGACTTTGCAGGAACGAAGGAGTTAGAAAGAAGTATTCCAAGTCGTGAAAGGCAAGGGCCTACACCCAAGATTACTATATCCAGCAAAGCTTTCATTTAGAATGGAAGGACAGATAAAGTGCTTCTCAGATAAGGTCAAGTTAAAAGAGTTCATCATCACCAAGACCTTATTATATAAGATATTAAAGGAATTTATCTAAGAAAAAGAAGATAATATACGAAATGTAAAATGATAACAAACTCATGGTTATTAACAACTTCACCTAAAACAAAAACAAAAACAAACTAAGCGAACAACTAGAACAGGAACAGAATCACAGAAATGGAGATCACATTGAGAGTTACCAGCAGGGGAGTGGGAGTAGGAGAGGGGGGAAAAGGTATAGAGAATAAATAGCATAGATGGTAAGTACAAAATAGACAGTGGGAGGTTAAGAATAGTATAGGAAATGTAGAAGCCAAAGAATTTATATGTATGACACATGGACATGAACTAAAGAGAGGTAATGTGGATGGGGCGGGGTATGCAGAGCAGAGGGGAATAAAGAAGGGAAAATGGGACAACTGTAATAGCAGAATCAATAAAATATATAAAAAAGAATATCTCTTTCCTCCTAGTATAGGGAGGGCATCTTTCATGTAGGAATTTCATCTCCCGCTTTAAAGAAAAATAAGGAAGATCAGAGTACTTTTGCATCTGCTGTTTTTAAACTTCCATTATGTCAAATGGAAGCTGTGTGTTCTGAGCTCCTTCAAAGGCCCGGTGAAATAATTCCATTGCATTTTTTTCCACTTTTAAAATCACATTACTTCCATTTCCCTGGTAGACCTTGGTATATGTCACACTTATATCATTATTTAATATCATATGTTTTTAACTCTGAAATAAATAGCCTAGTGAAGATGAGGAAACAAACTTGTCTAACTTGTTGACTACTAAGAGGTATAGACACCCATTAAAAATGTATTAAGGAATGATGAAAATGATGAATTGATTTGGTTCAATAATTCCCTGAAAGTTTGCCCATCTCAACGCCCTGTAAGTTTCCTCATAAAGATAACTATAGTTCTAATTTGTCATCATAGGTTAATTTTGAATGTTATGTATCTTTATATTAATGGGATCAAACAGTACATTCTCTTTTCCCTCTAGTTTTCTTTGCTGAATGTTCATTTGATATTCCACTGTTTTGTATATATTATTAATCTTTTTTTCTGAAGTGTAGTCCACTGTATGAATATAGAAAATATCTCCATTTATTTGTATATTCTTCTGTTGTCTATATTTTAATTGCTTACGGTTTGGAGCTATTATGATTATAAAGTTCCTATGGAAATTCTTGTACAAATCTTTTTGTGGATATATGTTTTTGGTTCTCTTGGGTAAATGAGTAAAAGTGTAATTTCTGTAAAATAGAATAGGTGTATGTTTAACTTGGTAAGAAACTGAAAAAAATCTCTTCCAGAGAAGCTGTAACACTTACAGCCCCACATGCAATGTATGAGTGTTCCAATTGCTTGATTCTACAGGGTGTTCAGTCTTGTCCTGCTTATGTAACACCTAGCCCTCACCTAAGGATCTGCAGTAAATCTTCACATAGACTTCTTCTCCCAGCTCATTTCTTCACAATGTATACACACAAAGCTTCTTCTCAGTACTTTTTACCATAAGTTCCAGCGTCAGTTCTATCCTTTGCCTTCTCACTCAGAAAAGCAGACTCTTTGCTTGGTTTCTACTCTTGCTCTGAAGTGGTAAGATGCTCTCAGGCAGAAAACCACTGTAATTGTAGACTCAGCATGTATGTTTCCCTTCTCTCAGAGTCAGGCTTAAAAACAGGTGCTTTATAGACCAGTTTTATTATTCTTTTCTATGAGACAGCAAATCCAACATAAATTACTCTGTAATGTACCTAAGATTAACTTACTATTTTTATTTTTGAAAGCTTAACAGGTCTTTGTTAAAAAACTTTTTAAGGATATCTTCAATTCAACCACTTATCCTCTTACTTTTTAAAATCTAACTTTAATTTTAATTGTTTATATTTTATTGTCTATATGATTAGTTGTCCCAGTTTTTCTCCCTTTGTACCCCTCTACCCAGCCCCCTCCCACTGCCTCAGGAAATCTCCACACCATTGTCCATGTCCATGAATCATGTGTATATAGTTACTTTATGCCCTGTGCTGGGCTCTACATTCCCAGGACTTTCTGTAACTACCAATTTGTGCTTCTTAATCCCTTTACCTTTTCCATCTACTCCTCTAACCCCTCTTCGATCTGACAACCATCAAAACATTCTCATTTTCTGTATCTGATTCTGTTTCTATTCTGCTTGTTTATTTTGTTTTTTAGAATCAATTGTTGATAGATGTATTTATTGCTATTTTATCATCCATATTTTATTTTCTTCGCTTCCTCCTCCTTCTTCTTCAAGAACACCTTTTAATGTTTCATATAATACTGAAGTGGTAGTGATGAACTCTTTAACCTTTTCTTATCTGGGAAGCTCTTTATCTGGACTTCTGTTTCCAGGGAGAGACCTGAGTCAGGCCTCCCTCCCCACAAGCTTGTTCCTCCGTTCTTGCCTCTCTCTCAAGAGAAGGATTCGAGCAAGGGGCAACACCTGTCCTGAGATAGCAACTTTATTTATGAATGCATATGAGCACAAAGCTGCAAGCGGGCACCCTGCTAGTCTGAATGCACCCCATATGGAGGAAATAAACTTGTAAGTTCTGTAGTAAGTTTGTTCTAGACACTTCAGCCAAGGCTACAAGTGGGCACCTGGCTAATCCAAGTACTCTAACTATTGGGGTTCAGGAGTTATATACCTGAGTCAGCTTTCAAGTTTCTCCTCCTTCCCCTTCTAAAACTTGGGAATAATATACAGCTACAAAAGCTTTCTTTCTCAGCTAATGAAGGCTTTGTCGTAGTGAAATTGTTACAGAGGCTCCCTCGCCCAGCACAGAGTCTCAAGGACTCCCCTCCTCCTGTGCTATCCATTTGTGGTATTCACAGCACCAGACAATCTTATCTGACCAGTCTGATTGGTGAGACATGACTTCCTTTTGTTTCCAGCGTCATGTTTTGAGTTCTTTGTTAGATTGTAATAGTGGGGGCCCTGCTTTATTCTCCTTCCAGCTGCTTGTTTCTAACTGCTAAGCACAGTAACACTTCCATTCTAAATGACAGCTTCACGGGGTAGAGCAGTCTTGGTTGTAGGTCCTTGCTTTTCACGACTTTGAAAATTTCTTGACAGTCCCTCCTAGCCTGGAAAGTTTTAGATTTCAGTTTCTCCTATTTTGTGTTTATAATCTGGATTAAACTGTTTTAAGCTCTTTACACACATTATTCAATTTAATCCTCATCCTATGAGATAGGTATGAATTGAATCATAAATCAGTTGCATGATTTGCATAAGTTCACAGAGCTGCTAAATAGTAGTATATATATTCTGACATAAGATTCTGTGTTCTTAATATGGTGTCTTTTTAAAAGTATATTGTTTTCTGCAGAACAAATAATTTTTGTTGCTTTTTAAATAGTTAATTGAATAAAGGGCTCATTGATCTATTATTACTTTTATTTTTCTGATATATATTTCATAATGATTCTTATGTTTATTTCTGTAGATCTTACAAGTGCTGTACAGTGGTTTGATGCATGCTATTCTCTCCGTGAATTGTCTCTGAGTGGAAATCCACTTCTCCAAGAAATAAACTGGAGGTAAAGAAACATTGTTGCAGACTTTGTACATTATTACAGTTTCAGAAAACATAAACTGGTGAAAATTGTTTTGTGTGTATAATTTACTTTGGAAAAGTTAATAAAATAATTTATAAGTAATTCAAGACAAAATAGTTTCTGAAGAATAGTATGAAAATATTCTTCAGCCTAAAATAATTTTTTACATGGGTATGAACTAATGCAGATTTGAAATTATAATTCTGATACATATCATGATTATGAGACAATTTTAACATGATATTGACTTAAGTCTTATTTATAGAAAAGACATTTGTTGGGAATTACTTCATGAGTCATCTAAATCACAGAGCTTGCTACTTAAAACTATTTCCTTTTTGTCAACAATTTGATTTTGTTTTAATTTCTTAAAAATTAAAGTCTCTTATATATATTATAAGGATGTGTGATTTCCTGCCTTTCTTTGAAACATTGCAGTACCCAGGTATAAATAAAGAAAAGTATTTTTTTTAATTTTGAGAATTAATTTTCCTCTTCAGAAATGTTTTCCTAATACGAATCTCTCATATTATGCTAACACTACTTCCCCAAGTTGACTAGCAACTTTTATTTTTATGTAATCAACTTTTTAAAAAATGGTATCCATGTAACCAACTTCATAATTTTGTATGAATATAAATACTGTATAAAATCCACCACAAGCAAGATATTGAACATTTTTATCACCCCAGAGAAATACTTCATTGGCCTTTGCAGATGGTTCCCTCTTCCAGTTCTTTAAAAATGCCTTTCCACTGCCTTCATGGCTTTCATGTTTTTGAACTACAGTCAGCCGACATTCAATCCTCTGTCTCTGAATACTTTGGAAATTTTTATCCTTATCATTTGTTTTCAGCAGTTTGGTAATGATGTACTTTGGTGTGATTTAATGTAGATTTACTCTGTTTAGAATTAATCAAACCTCTTGGAACTGATGGGTCAATAATTTCCATAAAATCTAGAAATTTTTGGCTATTACTTTTTCAAGTATTTTCTGCCTGATTCCAGTCCTATTAGCAGGACTCTAATTTCACCAATATTATACAAATTGATATATCCCAGAAATTGCTATTGCTCTGTTCTAACATTTATTTTACTTTTTTCTGCCTATATTTCATTATTATAGTGTTTGCTTTGTCTTCAAGTTTTCTTATATTTTTCTTATATATCTACTCTGTAAATATTTTCATCCATACTATTTTTCAGTTCAAATTTCAGATATTGTGTTTTTCACCTCTAGAAGTATCTTTTATGTGTTTTTTTAACATATGAAGTTTCTCTTCTAATCATTCTTATGTTTTCTGGAATCATCATGAACATATAGAGAATATTTATAATGCTCTTTTAACATTCTTATCTGCTGGTTCCATCATCTTTTTTATTTTGAATTTAATATTTACTGATTTTTTTTTCTGATTGGGTCACATTTTCCTTCTTCTTTCCTGACTGGTCAATTTTGATAGTATTTCAGACATTTTGAATTTTATATTGTTGATTTGTTAACTTTTTATTTATTTTATTTTAAATGCCATCTAGAGGGAGTATAGGAGAAACGAAATCCGTCAGGTTCCCTTACTGGCCTGATAAACAGCATTCCCATAACCTTGAGTGGGCCTGCCTGTGCAGAATCACGCTCTGTTATACAGAATTTTGGCAGCCTGCCTGCTTAGTGTGCACTTAGTACATAAGGGAGTTGAGACTCCCTGCTGGCGTGATCTGTGGCTTGTGTCATGCGTGGATCGCCCACCCTTGAATAAAGGCATGTCAGACATCCTCATGGCTCCGTGAATTTTCTTCCATCTGCCCAAATCCCAAGTGAACCTGCCAGAGCTTGCCAGGCTACAAGACAGGGGGGATCCAAAAAGAGCCAAAATTATCTTTTGTAGGGTGGGCCCCTTGTAATACAGGCTTTCCCACCAGTGAGTGTTCTAGGAATCCATCTGTATCAGTGTGCCAGCTGAAATCATTGTGAGAGGCTGCATTGGGCTTCAGTGAATTTTCTGAAGACTCTTTCAGTGCATTTGCCCATTTCATGATGGGTGATTCACCAGCACACCTGCCCTCACTGTCCTGAGTATTCAGCAGTTTTTGACCCAACATGGCGTGACTCCTGCTCCTCACCCTCACTACTCACCTGATCTCACCCTGACTGACTTTTTTTTTTGTTTGCCTGGATGAAAAAAGTCCACATAGGGAAACATTTTGCAATTGTGGAAGAGGCAAAACAAAAAATGGCAGAAACACTAAAAGGCATCAAAATCAATGAGTTCGAAAACTGATTTGAGCAGTGGAGAAAATGTCTTGATAGCGTATGGCATCAAATGGAGAGTGACAAGTTTAAAAATCTTAAGAATAAGTGCACAATTTTTTATAAATCAATTCTGAGTTTTTTGGTTCCCCTCTTGTATTCTGTTTCTGACATGCAGCAGCTAGTTACTTGGGATTAGTAGGATATTTTCAAGGCTTGTGTTTGAGTTCTAAGGGAATCCTTAGACTAGTGCTAAGTGTGCCCCACCCCGACTGTGCTGACCTTCTGAATGTTCTCCCGATACCTCCTCTTACATGTGTTCTTTCCACTTTGGCTGATCAGAATTGTAGGCCCAATCTTATGTAGGTTCTTGTAATTTTTCTGCCTTTTGCTTTCCACTAGTCTTTCCCTTGTTCTTACATGGCTTTCTCTTTCCCATCCTCAGATCATTACTCACTTATCGAGGTCCAGGTGAATTGTGTCCCAGAATACTGAAAGACTTGCCATATGTCTACTTTGGAATTTTCTCGTGATGATTTGGCCTAAACTCTTGTTTCTTTTAATGTCTAGAAGCACACATTTGTTAAATGGCTTAACATGATTTATTATATATACTATTTGACATCTGTATCTTACCAGGTCATCAGGGCAGAACACAGCTAAAAATAGGGATTGTTACCTAATACAGCAAGGTAGGTTGGACCAGGCAGTTGTAGGGAAAGGCAAACATTTACCAAAATTCAGGTAGAAAAATCTGTTTCAAGATTCTCAGAGTTTGGATCAAGTCAGAAAGTCTTATCCATTCGATCAGGTACTGAAAATACAAGTTTTTTAAATAAAATGCAGAGAAGGAATGAGAGCGATGATATGAAAGGTTGTTAGGGCATCTCCTTGTAGGGCAGAAGCAGCTGCCTCTCTACCTTGACCCGGTTTCCCTGTGACGTGTGGCCATCATTGGAAAGACCCTGGTGCCGATGGATTCGGAAGGAATGTGAGCTATTTTACTGAGGAGTCAGTGATCGGATTATGTTCCACATTTTCGTGTCTGATTTGATTTACCTGCATAACAAGATAAGAGAGACTAGGGAGTGGTCTCTGTTCCCCCCTCATCTGAGTTTGCTGCAAGCCTCTAACACGTTCTTTCCAGCGGTACAGCGGTGGGCAAAAGTAGATTTACAGTTGGAGTACAAGTAGATGACATAATAATTAATAAATAATAATGCAATGATAAACTATTTGTGTACTCATAACTGTAAACCTACCTTTGCTGACCCCTGTATTGGTTTCCTGTTTTTGTTCATCTGTCTTTGGTTAAGAAAATGGCATTTTTACACCAAGTCAAGCATCTGTGTAATTTTCTGCTCTTGATAACTTGTGTATCACAGTAGAGTTATTGCCTTTGCTAGAAAGTTTTTTTTCTTTAAAGCTCAGTTTTCACAGAAATTTTTAATGTTACATGGTTTGTTTTCTTTCAGGAAAATCTGTTATATAGCCACATGTTTTAGAACAGAATTCGTCACTTTCTACTTTAGAAACATGTTTCCAAGTGCAATTTAAGCTGAGTAGCATAGAGGAAAGAGCATAACACAGTGCAGTGGTTCTCTAAGGTGAATCCCCAGACCAGCAACTTTATCTTCACCTGGAAACAAACCTATTAGTAATGTAAAGCCTTGGACACTGTCCAGACCTGCTTAATCAGAAACTAGGCAATGATGCACAGTCTGTGTTTTAAGAAGCTTTTGTGTGATTCAATACATACTAAAGTTTGGAAATCACTGTGTTTTTATATAATCACATTCTAAAACTGCCCCATACTGTGCGATTCTGGGTGAGTATCTTAACTTTCCTATGTCTCTGAATCCTCATTGGTAAAATGATGATAATTATAGTACCTGTCTTATGGGGTAGTTATGAGAGTTGAATGAGATAATATACATATTTTTACAACAATTTCTGGGAGTAAACAAATGTGGGGGTGACTTTTCCCACAAGTCCCCCCATCTGACACACATGAAAATAAACACTATCAAGACATGATCTGCTTGGGGAGGAGAGGTGGCCAGTTTCTCAGAGGAAAAAGTCTAGGGGCCCCTTCCTCTAGGGGCTTTTATTGGGTTGTAATACACAGGAATACAGGGCCATAAGGATCAAACAGTAGATAACATTTCAAGAAATCTGAGGGCTTAGTCTGAGTCAGAGTCTGTCAGGAAGGGAGTTTGCAGAAATGTTAGGGTTTCCTGCTCAGACCCTTAACATATCAATGAAAGCACTCTTGTCAGAGCAGGCTTTACAGATTTGTCAGTTCTTTCTTTGCCAGATTTCTCCCCAGGATCCGCTCTAGCAAGGCAAGGAGCTGCACCCCTCCCCATCAGGTTTTCAGGCTCATGTGGATTAGAGCCAGGAAGCGCTTCTCCCAGAGGACATGGGAACTCGGGCTATGTCACATAGCCAGGGGGGCAAGGGTCCATTGCTCACTCTTTGTTGCAGCTCTCTGAGTCCTTCCATGATGGCCTCCAAAGTGATCGAGTCTGGCTTACGTTGCTCCTTGCTCTAAGGAAACTTACCCATAATCAACACTGACCATGCTTTGGGGGCAGGGAGAGGAAACTGAGCATATGTTACCAGAGGCAAGCTTTTATCTCCTGTGGCCCGAATTCTGGAGGTTGCTCACTCATCCTTAGCCATGGGAGGTAGTTACAATTCCTGAAACCAGGCAGAGTGGTCCACAACACACAGAAATCTACCATTTTATGTTTCTGGGGTAACCAGACTACACAGGTTCTCAATCTCCAAGTATTTAGGGTATGCCTGCTATATGCAACCATTGTCCTAACCTGTTGGACATTAAAGAGGAAAATCAGTGTAGCCCCAAATTTCAAGTCATTTTTATAATCTCATGGATAGCCAAAAATGATAACCGTGAAAACTAATAATAATACCAAGCACTCATTTAGCATTTACTTTGTGCCAGCACTATTCTCATTTAATCCTTACAATATGCCTAATTAAATAATTAACTAGTATCCTTATTCTACAGTTAAGGAAAATGAGTCACAAAAAGGCTAAATAACATGCCCAAATTCACACAAGTAGTAAGTGGAAGATGCAGGATTTGAACTCATGCACTGTGGTTCCAGAGTCTGTGCTCTTAACTCCTGGATTTCAGTCCCCAGTGTTGTAGGCAGAATCACCATTGTAGGCAAGAATATGCTTTAGAAACTTGGAAATACCACCTTAATTTAGTGCAGCTAGGAAAAACTGCCTTCCTGAAGAGGCAAACTTTGAGTTAAACCTCTTAATTTTGATAAAATTTAAAATTAAGCTAAAAGAAAAAAAACACATCTGTTGGAAGAGATAACCAAGAAATGGAGGGACTGTGAAATGTGAGGTCAGGCTCTATTAGAAGGCCAGTCTCTTCAGGTGTAGAGTTTTTATACTGAGAAACACCATTGGAAAAATATAAGAAATCAAGTACTCATACTTGAACATTGTAGCATACAGTGAGCTAAGTACCTATCCATATTACTTAACTTCTCAGCAACTTCGAGTTGAGTTCTATAATTATCATTCTCATTTCACAAAGGTATTTCCTGAAGCTTACACACATTGTGATATGTGCACTTATGATGTAAGTGTCGGGGAAGGGATTTGAGTTCTGAAACCCGGAATTTAAACTCTGTGCTCTATTGTTTCAAGTGATGAATTATAACTAGGTTGTTAAGGACCCTGTATGCCAGAATAGAAAGTGTCCCTTATCCTTTTGTCCTGGAGAGGGACTACATAGCATAGTAGATACAAATACAGGCCTTGTAAATAAACTGCTCAGGTACGTCTCTACTTCCCTCACTTCCTGTTTGTCTTGCACAGGTTACTTAACCTTGCTATATCTTAGTTTCTTCAACTATGAAATTGGTATAATAGTTTCTACCTCACAGGATGTATTCATAGGTTATGCTATACAACAACAAACAAAAATCTATGTGGTTTAATATGATAGAAGTTTCCTTTTCTTTACACTACATCTGATGTGAGTCCGTCCTGTCTAATCTAAGCAGACTCAGAAACTCAGGCTTCTTTTATTTTGTGGCTCTTGTCATGTAACATAAGAGTAAAACTCTTTTTTTTTTAGCAGTAGATTGTTGTGCGAGAGAGGGAAAAGACCACAGGGAAAACTGACATTTATTTTTTATGTTTAAAAAATATTTCCTTTATTTTTGAAGGAAGTTTTTTAAAATCAATTTCTTTTTTAATTTACTTTTTAAAAATATTTTATTTATTTATTTTTAAAGAGAGAGGAAGGGAGGGAGAAAGAGAGGAAGAGAAACATCAGTGTGTGGTTGCCTCTCACACGCCCCTACTGGGGACCTGGCCCGCAATCCAGGCATGTGCCCTAGACTGGGACTCAAACCAGTGACTCTTTAGTTCACCGGCCCACTGTCAATCCACTGAGCTACATAAGCTGGGCTGGAAGACTAACATTTAATCACACTGCCTTCAAAAGTGTCACTGGTCACTGCTCTCATATTCTATAAGCTATAACTAGTCTCACATGGCCAAACTAACTGTAAAAAGCTGGGAAATCAAGAAGAACATCATCAGTATCAGAGTATACTAATAGTCTTTGTGAGAACTGAACATGTTACTGCATGAAAGCATTTTATCGTATTGCCTAGCATATTGCACACTTCATAAATGTTAGCCATTTTTTTAAAGAGCTATGAAGAAAATTTGACCCCTGGCTGGTGCAGCTCAGTGGATTGAGCATGGGCTGCAAACCAAAGAGTTACGAGTTCCATTCCCAGTCAGGGCACATGCCTGGATTGCAGGCCAAATCCCCCAGTGAGGGCCACATGAGAGGCAACCACACACTGATGTTTCTCTTTCTACCCCAGCTTCCTCTCTCTCTCTCTAAAAATAAATAAATGAAAATAAAAATAAAAATTGAATAGCTATGTACAAAGAAAAATAGTGTTTGGGAAAGATTGTTTTTAGGAGCAAAGTGATGACATTAGGGAAAGGTGGCCAAAAAATGTTGCTAAAGTGTCCTGACATCAAAAATGGCAAAACTAAGTAGAACTGGTCCCAGATTATTGTACAGATCCTTTTAGGATACAGCTAGATTTAAATGTTGGTATAAATTTATTATAAATACATATATTCATATATTTATGGTCTGTCCAGAAAATATCAAGCCATGCACTATGAAAAATAGAACCATTTATTACAGAAGATAAGAGATATAAGAAACATTGTACAAAGGACAATGGCACCTCAGTCCTCTTCAAAGTAGGCACCTTGGAACCTCACACAGTTCTCCCAATCACCCTCAGCTGCCCCATCATATTTTCCTGAATCTCATCAATGGTCTGAAAACTCTTCTTTTTCGAAGGTGATTTTAGTTTTGGGAAAAGCCAGAAGTCACAGGGCACCAAATCTAGGCTGTAGGGGGGCTGAGTCACCTGGGTGATTTGATGCTTTGCCAAAAAACTTTGCATGAGATGTGATTCATGAGCAGGTGCATTGTCACGATGAAGCTGTCAGTCACCAGTTGCCCATAGCTGTGGCCTTCTGAATTATTGCAGTAGTTTCTGTTGAGGAATGTTCAAGCTTAATGCTAAATTTGATGCAGATTCGTTGCTCTACTCACTCAGACATTTTGAATGTGATGGACACACAGTACACACGTTTCCTCAATGGCATCTACCACCCCCACTGACAGTGAAGTTGTCATTATTCATGTATGAGCACTCCAGTCTACTCTCCTTGGCTGCCAGGTTTCATCCATGTAGTGCAAACCATTCTCATTATATTAATAATGGTTGGACTTTTTCCAGACAGATTTTGTTTATATACATATCACAGTATGCCATCTAGGCACCTCAAAATTGTTTGTTAAATGCATTCATCATCAAATTTAATTACACTATAATTGGTTAAAGCTTGAAAAAAATGTATTTTTAAACAGATCAGTTATTCAATTAGGTTTTCAAAAGAAATTTAGAATTTCATTTTGTGAGAGCAAACACAGAGGGGAGGTAGCCCTGGAGCCGAGGAGCAGCTTTGGTTTTTGGCAGAATTTGCGAGTCCATGGCTTTCTGATCAACCTTGCGTTGCTCTGTAATCTCATATTTCTCTTTCTTGGTGTCAAAGATCTCCCCTTCCTCATTTCTTGGGCTTGCGCAGCTTCTTCTTCTTGAGTAAGTAAGCATCAGTGAGAGGCTTGGGGATTTTCACACCACTGATATGAATTTTGATGGAGGCGGTGATGACAAATTTCTGGTGTGTTCTATGCAGAGGAACTCAGTTAAGGGCCAGAGGTCCAGTCACAAGTAGCAAGTCACTGCTCAGCTGCTTCAGGAAAGCCACTCTCTTGCCTGTGTGGCGCCCAGTGAGGATGATCAGAATGGTCACGGGAGTGATGCTGGCCCGCATTTCTCTCCCATACTGCCTGAGGGTTCCTTGCCCTGGCTCAACAGCTTTTGAGGCGTGTCTTCAGTAGGATAGTATCTAGGCATTTTGTGAAGTTTAACCACTTGAGTACCATCATCCTTGTTGCCTGCCACCAACTGGTTTAGTGACAGTAGCCATAACTTTCTCCTTTTTCTTTTCAATCCTAAATTTAGCTGAGGAATACTTCCTCTTTTACATGGCCTTTTGGGAATACACAGCTGACTAGGACAGGGTTTTGGCTGCAGTGGGGCTTCCCCTTCTTAGGCTCTTGGCCTTGAGGTTGCCCTTCTTAACATTGCCACCAGCATCACCCTCCTTGGCTTCAGGCTTCTTCTTCTTAGTATCTGGCTTCTCAGTTTTTTCACCTGCCATCTTGTAAGATGGAAAAAAGCACCTGTTTTATTTTCATCTGTTGAAGTTCTTATTGAGTTTATTTAATTTCATTTTGGTGACTGAAAAATTTATAATTGTTGATTTGCTATCGTTATCAGTATCAGGAGTTCTAAAACTGGAGCCCTCAGACTTCTAGGGAACCATAGTGTTTATCAGATTCTCCAAGTTTCCTGAGAAATTGATCATAGGACAAATTACTATAGGAAATATCAGTTAATGTCAAGTCCTAGGGGAACTAAAATTTTAATTACTTAAAAAATGTGTGTGTATATGTGGAAAAGCCACTTAAATATGTTTCTGGAACTTTTGCTCACTAGCTGGATGGATGCCCTCATGGAATAGAAACAGGCTAGGTCCCCATCCCGATGTACCAGCCCAAATTCTGGGACTGTGCTTCTCTTACATTGGGATTTAAAGCCCTAATCCCTGAGTTTTGGGTTCTTATTTCTAGGATCCAGATCTCAGAGTGAAATCTCCAGAAAGAAGAGGGTGGTCATGTCCAAAGACTCTGCTTGGCAAGGGATGTTATTTATAATGGAAATACCTGGTGGGCTGTTTTAGATAGGTATCTTTACTTTTCAAAGTGCCTGTATAGGCCAAATCTATGATAAGAAATAAAAATAGGTAGATGTGCCCATTATTCAGAGCCAACTCTTACTATGCTAGGTGAAAGGGGCTATGGTTTTTCTGTTAGGTGTTGGGCAAATAAGACATGAATTCTCTTGCTGATCCAGTGTCAGTTTCCACCCAAAGAGGCGTCCTGTTACCAGCTGTAACCAGGGACAGAACTGTGTCCTGAATGGAATCATCTTTACATTTATTTACTTACTTTTGTTTTCATAGAGCATGAACACTTATCTTGTTGAATAAAAGATACTTGTGATAAATATATAAATCAATTAAATATAGATAAATATTCACATTCTATACTTAACTATATATACTTTACATTCTTGAAGAAAATATTTAATTACAAATAATATGGAAATAGATAGTATTTATATTTTCAATATATGCATGATGTAGCTATTATAATTTCTATATATTTAAATGAACTTTTCTGGACTAGAGTAATACCTACTTGAAAATATTACCAATCAAATTTCATTTAGATTAGTTTGTCTAATACAGTTTTCATAATTTTAAGAAGGCATTCATTTACCTAACGGGTTTTTTACATCTTATAATCTGTAAAATACAAATTAATTAATGAAAGGATCAACTCAAACTTTAACCTGTGCGTTTTGATGAACTTTGCATAACCCCATGATACCAACAAAGGGATTAGTTGTAGATTTTCCCAATTGGCTTTTTACTTTCATGTCTAGCCAGTGATAACATGAACAAAGCTAAGGTACTAAAAAAAAATTCTCTTTTTAAAACTTAAACCACAGACTCAGTTTGGAATCTCCTTTGGGAATGTTTCTCATTCATTAATGATTAATAGAGCTTCTTAAGTGACAGAATATTCAGCAGGAAGTTTTTACTAAATGAAGTATTGATTCAGCCCTTGACTAGCGGGAACCCAGCTGGAAAAACTAATGTTGAGATACTTATACTTCATTTCCAACATGAATCAACTTGTTACGGCACTTTCTAACATAGTTATCATAGAGTATTATAACGCCGCATTTGAACTTAATGAAGGTGAATCCCTGAACCTTACAGAGATCTGAGAACTGTTCCTTAAAAAAAATTAAAGAATAATATTTTAAAATAAAACACTAACTTCATTCTAGATAATTATTATATAAATCACAAATTTCAAGATATGGTCATACTTGGGAAGTTCCCAAGCAAACTAAATTTCTACATCCAAAAGAACTTTAAAGTATCCTCACTAAAATAAACCATTTGGGAACTTTTTAATGTAAAGATGATAAATGTAACATCAAGTATTTCAAAGGTAAGAATTCAAGCCCTGTTGATGTATTTGATGATAAAATTATCATTTTGTTCCTTGATGATAAGGTATTAGTTAACATCAGAATAGCTTCCACATAATGCCAGCTGCTATACCTAGAAACAAAACTAATATCTACTAGTACTTTTGAATTTATTTATTTTTAATTATTTTGTTTGTTTGGAGCATAAAAACTTGTTAAAATAAAATATGTTTGGGGCAAAACAGTGATCTATCCATTAATTAATGTGATAAAGCAGGTTCTTATACTTTTTCCTCTAGTATTATATTGGATTATTTGATTAGAATGGCTCTTTATTTTATCACATTTTTCTAAATAGAAAGCTGGTTTCTTCTGTATATTTGAAACATACTCTCTAGTTTCAGTTGTCACAGAAATACTTTTCTAAGAAGCTTTTATGTTATTGATATAAAACCAATGACAATGTTATTCAGTGAACACATCATTGGAATGTACCTGTCCATTCACACAATATCTCTTATTTTGGCAAATTCTTCTAACATCATACACACACGCATACACACACACACACACACACACACACACAAACACAATGTAATTTTTATATATAAACATAACAATTATGTAACAAAACATATATGTGTGTGTGTGTTGTTACAATTTCCCATGAGAGCTTTCTTTTTCTTTTTAATTAGAGACAATTAGAATTTCAGAGTTTTGTTTAAGTTTAACCTGAGCACCTCTGATTTTAAGATAAGGTGTTGTAATCTATGTTCTTCCTAAACACTGGTTGTTATTCTTTAAGATACACTAAAAGGGCTATACTTTTAGAACAGAGATTCTCCTGGACCCACCAATACATGACTGGTGTAACTGAAGACTCTGCATTTTAGAAAGTGTCCCAGGCACCACTGATGCAGCAGTTCAAGGACAGTGCTTTCAGAAACGCTCCCTGCAGGGTTGGAGGCACATGTGGGGATCTAGCCTTGAATTCCCTTTCCAATGGAATTAGAGTGATTAAGATAAAGAATGGACATAATACCTTGTGGTTCTCATGTTAGCAGTGTGTGTATTGGCTGTCTTTTGGTGACACCTCCTCATTTAGCCAAAATGAGACCTGAAATGTAGCTGCTCGAGAGGATCTCAGCAGTGGTACTGCATTTGCACTGCCACTGGGGGTCCAGGGTCCTGGTGAAAAGTTTTGTGTGTCTAAGAGCTTACTCTTTTTGTTTAAGCAGAAATGATAAATCAGTAGGAAGAAAAAGCTCTACTTAACTCCTGAGTAATCCAGCTTATAATAAGAAAACCTGGTTTAGTAATTTTCCTTACAGGCTATACCTTTTCAAAGACTGTCATCGGCATACCTCATTCCTTCTGCTCCTCAGGGCCTCTTTGGAGACCAAGACAGAAGTTTGCTTGGTACACAAGTATTGAGTTAGAAAAAAGTCTGTATTTTTTTTGTAAAATAAAAGACAAATTTTTCATTTTCACCAATAACTTGATTGATTCAGATATTTTGAATATGTCAGCTATCTCTCCCACATGGTGTAACATTGATTGTTCTCAATTAATGTCTTGGTTTGATTGCTCTCAACTTCACCTGGTCTACCTGACTGTGGAGCACTGTCCATCAAAAAATCTCCAGCACAAAACATTGCAAACCACTTTTTTTTTGTTGTTGTTGTTGTTCTTTATTAATTTTTCTAGAGAGAGGGGAAGAGAAGAAGAGAGAGTTGGAGAGAAACATCAATGTGTGGTTGTCTTTCATGTATCCCCTACTGGAGACTTGGCCTGCAACCCAGGCATGTACCCTGACTGGGAATCGAACCGGTGACTCTTTGCTTCACAGGCCCATGCTCAATCCACTGAGCCATACCAGCCAGGGTTGCAAACCACTTTTGACACGTTTAATCAGTCAGAACACTTTCTCCATATACTGCACAAATCTTTTTCTATTTCAGTTGTGTTTTACCTTTCTTGAAATAATAAAACATAATAGGCCAAAAATATTGCTTATTTTCTTCCATTTTCAATATTAAAATGGCTACACAAAAATTCACCCATTTTGATGTTTTTTTAAATGCATGCTGATGTGAAAGCTGTCACAATACAATCTAACACAATTGTTTCAAATAAAGTTAAAAACAACTAAGCACTACTAGAACAATCTTACAGAAAAACCGAACAAATCTTTTGGCTAATGCAATAATTAGAACAGTTGGTTATTCTCAAGGACTATTTCCATAAAGTTATTAACATCTTATGTTTACTGTTCTATAATTTAGGAAAATTGAACTAGAGAAACAGGAACAGTAATAGTATTAGAGCATCTTTTTTTTAAGTTGGTTTAACAATACAGTTTTCCAATACCCTTTATTGTCACATCTCACAAACATCATTATTTTATACCTGACATTTTATAATTACAACTAAATAAGTTATTTTGACATTGTAGTAATGCCTTTTTAAAAATGTACTTACTTATTTATTATTATCCTCATCTGAGGACATACTTATTGATTTTAGACAGAGGGGAAGGCAGGGAGAGAGAGAGGGAGAGAAACATCGATCACCTCTCCTATGCTCCTCTCTCACCCCAACTGGTGACCATACCTGCCACTTAGACATGTGCCCTGACTGGGAATTGAATGGGGATCTTTTTTTAAATGTTTTTCAAATTTTACTTAATTCTTGTTCAAGTACAGTTTTCTGTCTTGTATTCCCAGCCCTGCCCGCCCCCCAGTGCTCCCCACCTCCCTCCCCTTTCCACCCCTGACCCTTAGTTATTGTCCATGTGTCCTTTATACTTATTCATGTGAGTCCTTCCCATTTTCCCCTGTGATTCTCTCCCCTCTCCCCTCTGGACCCTGTCAGCCTGTTCCATATTTGAGTGTCATTGGTCGTATTTTGCTTGCTTGTTTGGTTTGTTTAGATTCCTGTTAACGGTGAGATCATATGATATTTGTCTTTCACCGCCTGGCTTATTTCGCTCAGCATAATGCTTTCCAGTTCCATACATGATGTTGCAAAGGGTAGTAGTTCCTTCTTTTTTTCTGCAGCATAGAATTCCATTGTGTAAATGCACCATAGTTTTTTGATCCAGTCATTTACTGATGGGCATCTAGGTTGCTTCCAACTCTTGGCTATTGTAAATTGTGCTGGGGTACATAGGTTCTTTTTGATTGGTGCTTCAGGGTTCTTAGGATATACTCCTAACATTGGAATTGCTGGGTCAAAAGGGACATTCATTTTTTAGTTTTCTTAGAAACATCCATACTGTTTTCCATAGTGGTTGTACCAGTCTGCAATCCCACACACAGTGAAATAGAGTCCCCTTTTCCCCACAACCTCTCCAACACTTGTTGTTTGTTTCTTTGTTTATGGTAGCCATTCTGACTGGTGTTAAGTGGTATCTCATTGTGGTTTTAATTTGCATCTCTCTGATAGCTAGCAATATCGAGCATCTTTTCATGTGTCTCTGGATCCTCTGTATGTCCTCCTTGGAGAAATGTCTGTTCAAGTCCTTTGCCCACTTTTTAATTGGGTTGCTTCTCTTCTCAGAGTGGAGTCATATAAGTTCTTTATATATTTTGGGGATTAACCCCTTGTCTGAGGTATCATTGGCAAGTATGTTTTCCGAAGCTGTTGCTTCTCTTTGTATCTTGATACTGTTTCCCTTAGCCATGAAGAAGCTTTTTATTTTTATGAGATCCCATTTGTTTATTCTTTCATGTCCCTTGCTCTAGGGGACGTATCAGTAAAAATATTGCTGCGTGGAATAGCTGAGATTTTCCTGCCAATGCCCTCCTCTAGGGCTTTAATGGTTTCCTGCTTATATTTAAGTCTTTTATCCACCTTGAATTTATTTTGGTGTATAGTGTAAGTTGGTGCTCAAGTTTCATTTTTTTGCACGTAGCTGTCCAGTTCTCCCAACACCATTTGTTGAAGAGGCTATCTTTATCCCATTTTATGTTACTGCCCCCTTTGTCGAATATTAATTGACTGTAGAGAGTTGGGTTTATTTCTGGGCTCTCTGTTCTATTCCATTGGTCTATGTGCCTGTTTTTATGCCAGTACCAGGCTGTTTTGATTACAGTGGCCTTGTAATACAGTTTGATATCAGGTATTGTGATCCCTCCTACTTTTGAACGGGGATCTTTTGGTTTACAGCCAACTGAGTCACAGCAGCTAGGGCTATAGTCATGACCTGATGAAAACCTGATTAATATTTAAAATACAATGTAATCTCTATTAGTAATGTAATAAACAATTTGGTAGCATGTAATAGGGATAGTTAATCTTGCCATTATATTTTGATTATTATCAACTTCACTTTTTTAATATATATATATTTTATTGATTATACCATTACAGTTGTTCTGTTCCCCCCTTCATTCCCCTCCACCCGCACACTTCCTCCCCCACCATTCTCCCCCCCTTAGTTTATAACCACGTGTCTCAAGTTCTTTAGATTCTATATTTCCCCCACTATTCTCGCCCTCCCCCCTATCTATTTTCTACCTACCATCTATGCTATTTTCTGTGCCTTCTCCCCACTTCTCCTCCTCCCACCCCCCTGTTTCTAACCCTCCATGTGTTCTTCATTTCTATGGTTCCACTCCTGATCTAGCTGTCCTCTTGGTTTGCTTTTGTTTTAGGTGTGGTTGTTAATAACTATGTGTTTGCCGTCCTTTCACTGTTAATATTATTCATCATCTTTTCCTTATATAAGTTCCTTTAGCATTTCATATAATAAGGGCTTGGTGATGATGAACTCCTTGAACTTGACCTTATCTGAGAAGCACTTTATCTGTCCTTCCATTCTAAATGAAAGTTTTGCTGGATAAAGCAATCTTGGCTGTAGGTCTTTGGATTTCATGACTTGGAATACTTCTTTCCAGCCCCTTCTTGCCTGTAAGGTCTCTTTTGAGAAATCCGCTGACAGTCTGATGGGTACTCCTTTGTAGGTGACTGTCCCCTTATCCCTTGCTGCTTCTAGGATTCTCTCCTTCATTTTGGTCTTGGCTAATGTAATTATGATGTGCCTTGGTGTGTTCCTTCTTGGGTCCAACTTCTTTGGCACTCTCTGAGCTTCCTGGATTTCCTGGAAGTCTATTTCCTTTGCCAGACTGGGGAAGTTCTCCTTTATTATTTGTTCAAATACGTTTTCCACTCGTGGCTGTTTCTTTCCCCCTTCTGGTACCCCTATAATCCGGATGTTGGAACGTTTAAAGATGTCCTGGAGGTTCCTAAGCCTCTCCTCATTTTTTTGAATTCTCATTTCTTCATTCCTTTCTGGTGGGATGTTTTGTTCTTCCTTCTGGTCCATTCCATTGATTTGAGTCCCAGTTTCCTTTCCATCACTATTGGTTTCCTGTGCATCTCCCTTCATTTCAATTAGTTTAGCCTTCATATGTTCCTCTAATTTGTGACTGTACTCTACCAATTCTGTGAGCATCCTGATAAATAGTGTCTTAAATTGGGCTTCTGAGAGGCTGGTAATTTCTCGGTCGCTTAGAGTTATTGGCTCTGGGACTTTGAGTTCTTCTTGCGCCATCTTTTGGGCTGTTCGTGCCTGTTAAGTAGCAGGATCGGAGCCCTAGGTTTTCACCAGAGCAGGGCAACTCAGTGGCTGGGTTGTGACGTTGTATGTGGGGGCGGGGGTCAAAGAGGGACAATGGCTTCCCTCTGCTGCCTGCTGCCTCGACCCCCACCAGCACCGCAGCCACCACTGTCACCAGGCCCCTGGGTTTCATTCCACCGCACTCGAGTGTGCCACCGCGGTCGGCCCTCCACCACTAGGTTCGTCCCTTGGGGCCTGCGTGGTCCGTCTCACTGTGCGCGAATGTGCGACCTTGGTCAGTCTGCCCCGCACCCCGACTGGCTTTGGGCTGCCCGTGCGCCTAGCGCTTAGGTCGGGGGATCTGTCCTGCCTGACCCAGCTCCACTGCTGGTTCAGCCTCTCTTACCGTCCCCGTTGAATGGTTCGTAGCTGTGGGACTTCCGTATAATTCTGTGTTCTGGTCTTTGGGTGTGTTCTAGTTCTCCAAAACTTTTGTTGTAGTCAAACTTGGTTGTGGGAGAAGGCACAGTGTTTCCACCTATGCCTCCATCTTGGCGGAAGTCCCCAACTTCACTTTCAAAGAATAATCTTTTCTTGCTTTAAGGAGAACCTCGGTCAAAGATTTCATGTTGTATTTAGCATTGTACATCTGTGATAAACACCTCTGATTACCTCATAACCTGTGATGAATAGCTAGTATCTTAATTTAGCATTCTGCATTTGGATTGCATCTTAAAATAAATCCAGCCAGAAACAGAGTATGTGCTGTTTATTCCATCCTTTTTAGTAAATGTGGTAGTTTTGGGCAAACATTGATAACTACCAGCCTACTGAGAAAGAACAAAATAGCCCTGACTGGTGTGGGTTAGTTGGTTGGGTGTTGTCCCATGAAGCAAAAGCTCACCAGTTGGATTCCTGGCTAGAGCAGATGTCTGGGTTGCAGGTTTGTCCCTGGTCAGGGCATGTACCAGAGGCAACCAATTTTTTGCTCTCACGATGATGTTTCTCTCCCTCTCTTTCCTCCGTCCCTTCCCCTTTCTAAAAATAAATAAATAAAATTGTAAAAAGAAAATTTAAAATTGTGGACCCAAATTTTCTTAATTGGCTCATTTTGTTAGCAAAGCATTAAGCTTTTATCTGCTTTTTAATATTATAAAATATCTGATAATTATTTTAAAGAATCAAACCTTATTATTTTCTCTCTATCTTTATTTAAATATCAGTAAGGAAAAAAATACCTTTTTTTCCTGAGGAGATGGAGAGGAGTAGGGGGTTACTTATCTGTATCCCCAGAAAATGAAAATATGTAGTGTTCCTCTTTTTGGTTTTTATGAAGGGAGATGTAATTATACCTCTCCTGTGATTACTTTTATTACTAGCAAGTCTACCAGGATTGTAACTACATACAGCGATGCATTATTACATTCGTTGGCCCGGGCATTTTTGCTTTAATGGACCACTTCCTTAATTTCATTTAGTATTATTATTTTTATTCTCACCTGAGGACATGCTTATTGATTTTAGAGGGAGGAAGGAAGGGAAAGAGAACAAGGAGAGAAACACCAATATGAGAGAGACACATTGATCAGTTGCCTCTCGTATGTGCTCTGACTGGGACCGAACCCACAACCTTTTTGTTTGTAAGATGATGCTCCAACCAACCGAGCCACACCATTCAGGTCCAGGTCCTTAATTTAAAAAAAAAAGATATATTCACAACTGTGTTTGTATCAATGGGTATATCAGCTCTGAGTATACATTTAGGCAGAAAGAATAATTGATATTAGAGCTGTCACTGGAGTTTTCCTTCTCAAACCTTAGCATTTTAGTAATGATACCTTTGCCATCTTTTTTCCGTTTTTAGGACCTGTTTTTTTTTAATTAATAAACTTAATTTTTAGAGCAATTTTAACAGCAAAATTGAGCAGAAAGTACAAAGAATTCCAACATACTGCCCTGTCTCCACACATGCACACCCCCAACCCCCCAGTCAACATCACACTCCAAAGCGGTACACTCTTTTCCCCACCCTGGACACAGAAGTGTTGTTTTTAAACCTCACAGACACAGAGGACAGGGGGCTGGACACAGGGAGGCGAGGGAGGCTCGTGCACTCGAGCTTGGTGGTCCTGTTCCGAGGGGTGAAACTGGAGGCCGCCCTGCAGTGGGCGGACAGGCCAAGCCAATGCCTTTGACAGATGAGGCCTTATATTTCTTTTCTTTTTTTAAAAATATTTTTTTATTTAATTCTTGTTCAAGTACAGCTTTCTGTCTTATATTCCCAACCCAGCCTGCCNAATTAATAAACTTAATTTTTAGAGCAATTTTAACAGCAAAATTGAGCAGAAAGTACAAAGAATTCCAACATACTGCCCTGTCTCCACACATGCACACCCCCAACCCCCCAGTCAACATCACACTCCAAAGCGGTACACTCTTTTCCCCACCCTGGACACAGAAGTGTTGTTTTTAAACCTCACAGACACAGAGGACAGGGGGCTGGACACAGGGAGGCGAGGGAGGCTCGTGCGCTCGAGCTTGGTGGTCCTGTTCCGAGGGGTGAAACTGGAGGCCACCCTGCAGTGGGCGGACAGGCCAAGCCAATGCCTTTGACAAATGAGGCCTTATATTTCTTTTCTTTTTTTAAAAATATTTTTTGATTTAATTCTTGTTCAAGTACAGCTTTCTGTCTTATATTCCCAACCCAGCCTGCCCCCCGCCCCATGCTCCCCGCCTCCCTCCCATTTCCGCCCCCCACCCTTAGTTATTGTCCATGTGTCCTTTATACTTGTTCATGTGAGTCCATCCCCTTTTCCCCTATGATTCTCTCCCCTCTCCCCTCTGGACCCTGTCAGCCTGTTCTGTATTTGAGTGTCATTGGTCATATTTTGCTTGCTTGTTTGTTTGTTTTGTTTAGGTTCCTGTTAAAGCTGAGATCATATGATATTTGTCTTTCACCGCCTGGCTTGTTTCACTCAGCATAATGCTTTCCAGTTCCATCCATGATGTTGCAAAGGGTAGGAGCTCCTTCTTCCTTTCTGCCGCATAGAATTCCGTTGTGTAAATGCACCATAGTTTTTTGATCCAGTCATTTACCGATGGGCATCTAGGTGCTTCCAACTCTTGGCTATTGTAAATTGTGCTGCTATGAACATCGGGGTGCATAGGTTCTTTATTAGGAGTATATCCTAAGAACCTTGAAACACCAATCCAAAAGAGGCCTTATATTTCTATAGGTTGCTCTGGAGCTCAAAGTGGTACACTTCTTACAATTAATGACCTACACTCACACATCGTTATCACCCAAATTCCATAGTATACATTAGGGTTTATTCTTGATGTTTTACTGTATGGGTTTGAAAAATGGGTAATGACATATATCCAATATGTAGTATTATATGAAATAGTTTTACTGGCTTTAAAATCCTCTGTCCTATTTATTCCTCCCTCTACCTTGACCCGTGGCAACCACTAATCATTTTATATTCACTGTTTGCTTTTTTTCCAGAATGTATCATAGTTGGGAGTCATACAATATGTGATCTTCTCAGATTGGCCTCTTTCACTTAGTAATATGCACTTAAGGTTCCTCCATGTCTGTTCATGGCTCAATAGCTCATTTCCTTTTATATGGATATATCAAAGCTTATTTATTCACATACTGAAGGACATCTCTGTTGCTTTCAACTTTAGGCAAACACAAGTAAAGCTGCTATAAGCAACTGTGTGTAGGTTTTTGTGCAGACGTAAGTTTTCAATTCATCTGGTAAATACAAAGGAGCCTGAGTGCTGGATAAAATAGTAAAACTGTGTTTAGTTTGTATGAAACCACCAAACTGTCTTCCAAACTGGTTGTAACATTTTGCATTTCCACCAGCACTTTCAGAGAAGTGACAAATGAGGCCTTACATTTCTCCACATCCTCACCCTCATTTAGTGTTATTTGTTTTGGATTTTGACCTTTCTAACAGGTAGGTAGTTGTATCTCATTGTTTTAATTTATAATTTCCTAATGACATGATACTGAACATCTTTCATCTACTTACTTGGCATTATTTAAATCTTTAGTGAAGTCTCTTTTATGATCTTTGGCTCATTTTTAAAATTGGGATAAATTGTTTGTGTGTGTGTGTGTGTGTGTATTTTTTTAATTTTAATTGTTGTTCAAGTACAGTTTTCTGTCTTTTACTCCCATCCCAGCCAACCCCCCAACCCTTCCCACCTCCATCCCATTTCCACTCCCCCTAGTTTTTGTCCATGTGTCTTTTATACTTGTTCCTGTAAACCCTTCCCCTTTTCCCCTGAAATTCCCTCCCCTCTCCCCTCTGGACACTGTCAGCCTATTCTCTATTTCAGTGTCTTTGGTTATATTTTGCTTGTTTGTTTGTTTTGTTGTTTAGGTTCCTGTTAAAGGTGACATCATGTGGTATTTGTCTTTCACTGCCTGGCTTATTTTGCTCAGCATAATGCTTTCCAGTTCCATCCATGCTGTTGCAAAGGGTAGCAGCTTCTTCTTTCTTTCTGCTGCATAGAATTCCATGGTGTAAATGTACCATAGTTTTTTGATCCATTCATTTACTGATGGGAACCTAGGTTGCTTCCAACTCTTGGCTATTGTAAATTGTGCTGCTATGAACATTGGAGTACACAGGTGCTTTTGGATTGGTGTTACAGGGTTCTTAGAGTATAGTCCCAGCAGTGGAATTGCTCAGTCAAAAGGCAGATCCATTTTTAGCTTTCTGAGAAAATTCCATACTGTTTTCCATAGTGGTTGTACCAGTCTGCAATCCCACCAACAGTGCACTAGGGTTCCTTTTTCCCTACAACCTCTCCAACACTTGTTGTTTGTTGCTTTGTTTATGATGGCCATCTGACTGATGTGAAGTGGTATCTCATTGTGGTTTTAATTTGCATCTCTCTGATAGCTAGCAATATTGAGCATCTTTCATGTGTCTCTGGATCCTCTGTATGTCCTCCTTGGAGAAATGTCTGTTCAAGTCCTTTGCCCACTTTTTAATTGGGTTGCTTGTCTTCTCAGAGTGGAGTCATGTAAGTTCTTTATATATTTTGGGGATTAACCCCTTGTCTGAGGTATCATTGGCAAATATGTTTTCCCAAACAGTTGGTTCTCTTTTTATTTTAATACTGTTTTCTTTAGCCATGCAGAAGCTTTTTATTTTGATGAGATCACATTTAGTTATTCTTTCCTTTATGTCCCTTGCTCTAGGGGACAAATCAGTAAAAATGTTGCTGCGTGGAATATCTGAGATTTTCCTACTTATGTTCTCCTCTAGGACTTGAATGGTATTACAGCTTATATTTAAGTCTTTTATCCACCTTGAATTTATTTTTGTGTATGGTGTAAGTTGGTACTTGAATTTCATCTTTTTGGATGTAGCTGTCCAGCTCTCCCAATACCATTTGTTGAAGAGGCTTTATTCCACTTTTGTCGATTAATTGACCATAGAGACTTGGGTTTATTTCTGCGCTCTCTATTCTGTTCCACTGGTTCATTTGCCTGTTTTTATGCCAGAGCCAGGCTGTTTTGATTACAGTGGCCTTATAATACAGTTTGGTATCAGGTATTGTGATCCCTCCTACTTTGCTCTTCATTCTCAAAATTGTAGCAGCTACTCAGGTTCATTCATGGTTCCATATAAATTTTTGAAGTGTTTGTTCTGTCTGTGAAATATGCCATTGGTACTTTAACAGGTATTGCATTGAATCTGTAAATTGCTTTGGGTAGTATGGACATTTTGATGATACTGGTGAATTTTAAGACATCTTTGTATATTTTGGATGTCCTATCAGATATGGCTTATCATAGTCTCATGACAGTGTATTTCTCAGAGCATAAATATTAATTTTTAATGAAGTTTGGCTTATTAATTATTTTTTTTATAAATTATCTTTGGTGTTGTATCTAAAAAATCATTCTATAGCCAAGGTCATCTAGATTTTTTATTATTTGGTATTTTACATTTTACTTTTAGGTTTGTGATCCTGTTTTTTCATTTTTGTGAAACATTCAAGGTCTGTGCCTAGATCCCTTTTTAGTTTCTATTTTTGCATGTGGTCATATAGTTGAGGGCCATTGATGTTTTCTCCATTGCATGCATTTACTTCTTTGTCAGAGATGACTTGACTATATTTACATGAGTCTATTTCTGAGCTCTCTCTTTTGTTCCATTCATCTATTTGTTTATTCTTTTCCCAATACTACTGTGCTCTCTTGATTACTGTAGCTTGATAGTAAATCTTGAAGTCAGGTAGTGTTAGTCTACAAACTTTGTTCTTTTCCTTCAATACTAAGTTAGCTATTTGGGGTCTCTTGTTTGTGGAAACTTTAGAATCAGTTTGTTGATATTCTCTAACTTTTTTGCAGATATTTTGATTGTGATTGTGCTGAATCTTTGGATCAATTTAGAAAGAACTAACTGACTTCTTGACAATATTGCACCTTCTTATATGTGAACTTAATTTCATGGGCCATCTTTCCATTTATTTAGCCTTTTTAAAATCCATTTTGCAGGTTCTGTATTTTTCCTTATAAAACCAGTTAGTTTTTGACTAAGAAGTTGTGACCACCAGTAGTCGTCTTGTGAGAGAGACCTGAATTCCGCTGTGAAAGGCATTTCTGAGCCGCTGGGCAGTTCTTGCTGTTTGACCTGGATTTCCGCAACATTATTCTTTTAGGTTCATACAGACTTATGCTCATATCTTGGAGATTTTCATTATTATAATCCTTAGCAATGTCAAGAATAAATAACATAATGTTAGATTTTCTAGATCATGAAAACAGGGCAACCCTTACCCCTCTTATTGTGGCCCTACTTTCATTATATTTTACTAAGAGAAACAATCAAAATTCACCTGTATTTCTAAAAAAAAAACCCAACAACTTTAAGAATATTTTAATTATCTTCTTTTTAAAAGACTGTGTCTGATATTATTTTTACAATGGAGACTTTTATTTGTTCCCAGCTGGCTTCCAGCTTCTTGAATTTCCCATTTGTGATTTAGAAGATGACAGTTAAGTGTAAAGGACTTTAAAAGTTATTTTGGATGTGACATGAAACCATAATATTTTAAAGCAAATTTAAGAATGTTATCTCTCTATAAAAAATGGACAATTTTCAAAATATACTCTGTGCTTATATTGTTTGAGGAATAGGTACATGGTTACTTCAGATATAAATTCTCCTTTTCAAGATTTTTTAAATGTTTTCAACAGGGAGTCTTTGCTTAAAAGTTTACCTGCACTAAGAATCCTCAATGGTGAAATGCTAACTTCTTGTTCAGAAAGCAACATTGAAGAACACTGTCAACCAGAATTAGGACATTTCCTGGTACTTTGTCAGTCCCAGATTAGAGAATTCAACTTACTGATTGAAAGCTGCATTACTGGAAAAGGGTAAGACTGTTATCTTCAGCTTGTCATAATTAAGAGATGTAATGCATTTTATACACATGATTAAAAATATTCTGACTAATGCAATCATATTTTTTTGGATTAGAACAGTATGTTTTAGGGATATTGTTCCTTCAAAATTCTGGCGTCATCTTTTTATTGTTTGAAATATTTATTTTGAACATAATTTAAAAGTTAAAATATAAATAAAATAAAGCATGAGAATAATTATAAGATAATATTCAAACATTCATTCAGTCATGCAATTAAACAAAAAATTTTTTAAATTATTGTACACAAGATGCACAATAAGATTAACATAAGAGAAAATTAGATAGTTGCAACAGAGAAAGGCAAGTTTGGTAACAGATAACATTTATATATAAGGTTACTGTACATATTTTATATTTATAAATTAAGCTATTATAGAATAACAGTGGAAAAAGCAGTTCACACACACACATATTTAGGGAAAGAAGCTGAAGGAAAAATCCCAATCAAATATCAAATAAAAGAGAACTTCTATTTCCTTACCCCAAATTTTGAATACATTATTATGAATGAATTGCAATTAATCTTTGTATAATTTTTCTAATTTGCATTTATCCAGAAAACATATGAAAAAGGATTTCATATTTCACTTATGATGAGCCTTCCTTATGACTGGAACAATAATATGGGCTTCCAAATGTCATAATTACTGAATTATATTCTTAAAATATTGTTCTCTGTGCTTTTATATGTGCTCATCTATATGAGTTGATTTTTCCATTTAAATGTTTTAAAATATGGTTTACTCATATTAAAAACAAACTTAACAGCTTTAAAAATAGTCTCAATTTTTATGGATAATTAATGTTTATTTATTTATTTATTTATTTTTAAATATTTTATTTATTTATCTTTAGAGGGGAAGGGAAGGAGAGAGGGAGAGAAATAGCAATGTATGGTTGCCTCTGCCGAGGACACACAATGTATCGTGTGTCCCCTGCCGGGAACTGGCCTGCAACCCAGGCATGTGCCCTGACTGGGAATCGAACCGCGATCCTCTGGTTCGCAGGCCCGTGCTCAATCCACTGAGCTACACCAGCCAGGGCTAATGTTTATTTTTAATAAATACTAAGAGTATTTAGATGTATCTTTGCACAAATCTAAAGTTATATCTTCTTGTATATGTAGGGTAATGTACAATTTTTTTTTAATGTAAAGGTGACCCTTGACATTCCTCATAGAAAATAAATTGCATTTTATATATTTGATCATAAATTGTGGTATATTTAACACCTAGCCATAAATATTTGACATTCTGATATTGAACTGAATTTTTCTGATTTATTAGCCAAAAATTAATGAAATACAAAATATCAAAAATATTTGGGCTCCACCCTGGCTAGTGGCTCAGTGGATTGAGTGCAGGCCTGAAAAGCAAAGGGTCACTGGTTCGATTTCCAGTCAGAGCACATGCCTGGGTTGCAGGCCAGGTCCCCAGTGGGGGGCCCCACAAGAGGCAACCACATGTTGATATTTCTCTCCCTCTCTTTCTCCCTCCCTTCTACTCTCTCTAAAAAATAAATACAATCATATATATATATTTATTTTTATATATATTATATTTATATATTATTTATTTGTAATATATGGCTTTGGTTCCCTGACTGGTATGGTTCAGTCGGTTAGGCATCATCCTTCAAAACAAAAGGTCACAGGATTGATTCCTGTTCAGGGCACATACCTGGGCTGCAGGTCTGGTCCCCAGTCAGGGTGCATGTGAGAGGCAACTGATTGATGTTTCTCTTTCATATCGATGTTTTTCTCCCTCTTTTTCTTCCTTCCTCCCACTCTCTCTAAAACAATTTTTTTTAATTTAAAAAGAAAATATTGGAGGAGGCTAGGCTAACAGTCAATAATACCTTGTGAATAGGAGTGTCCAATTTTCTCTGTGTATTAGGACATATAACTTTCATTTTGTATGGTATGGCTAAAAATTTTATACATGGTTACTTCTATCCTAAATTGTTTCAGAATAAATTTAAGGCAGCTGTGGCTACATATTAAATATAGTAATAAAATATATTATCTGAAGTAAATAAAATTAAATTAGAAAACAGAAATAAAGGAAGATAAATAAAATGTAGCCAAGAATAAGAGTGCAAAGTCCTTTACATTTTTTATGAAGAGCCATTATCTGGCAAACTGGAAGTTTGATTAATTACAAAAACTATAACCGCAATAAGATAAAAATCCAATAATTGTTCAAGAGAATCACAACCATTTATGTCTTAAAGTATTTGAATTTTCTTTGGAATGGATTCGTCTTCCAGAGAAAAATGGGAATATAAACTTTCCCATAATATAAGTTCTTTGTTTAAAAGTCCAATACAAATATTTTGCATGGCAAGTGTCAGTGTAGAAAGTACTTTTAACTTAGTTTCATAAATAACTTCTCCAAATTTAGGCAGCCATGATTTCTCATGTTTATGGTAGTAAAAGCATGGATTTTTCTCATTCATTTGTACCAAAAATACCTAAAATAAAAGTGCTTCTAAAACTTCCAGACATTTTGTCTGGATTGATGGATATATATTAACTAAACAAACATTTTCAGATTTTATTATACATAATATCCATTTTTACCTAAACAACCAGAAAGAAGTTTTTAATGAATGTTATGTTAAAATGTAATGTTCATGTCAGGCCACACAGGGGAAATTTCAAAACCTATATTAGTTTTAGGATTTGTTGATATATTCTAATTATTAATTGCTCTCATTATTTTTCAGAAATATTTTCACTTTGGATATTGCAGAAAATCTCTGTCATTATTTTAAAAAATTAATGAAACTTACTAATGAATACCGATTTGTGCATGAACATGGGGACGTAGGTATCACCAGGAGAGGTGAATCAGAAGCCCAGCCAAATCATGTGGCTCCCGCCGACGCTGATAGCATACTGCAAAACAGAGTCCTTCAGTCTTGTGCAACCAAACATAAACTGGACTCACCAGATGTTTCTGAAAAATGGATGGACTCTGGTTCTAGTCATTTCCTATTAGCCAGCTCCTTATGTGAAAATACAGAAGGAAGAAATCAAGAAAAAATCGTAGACCAGAAGAGAGAAGACAGCAAGTCAAGTGCTGTCCCCACCAAAAGAATCCCATTCATGGAAACAACAATGACAAGTTACATGCTAAAGAATCACCCACTGAAGAATCACCCAAATATTGAACATTATGAAAAAACGTAAGATTTATAGATCATTTTCCTTTTACAGTTGTATATTTTTTAATTTTTATAGATAATATTAGTTAATGTTACCAAATAATAACAAATAACACCAAAAATGATAGTCCTTTATAAAGGATTTAAGTCATTATTGTATTTATTTATTATGTTTTTGATAACTTTATCTTTTCTTTCTTTATTGTTCAGTTATGTTCTATAACATGCGCTAATAATTAAGTACAGATTAATTTTATTGAATTATGGTAGGTTCTGATTTAATTGACTAGGTTTCATTTAAAATGAGTAAATACGAAATTATTTTTTTACTCTCTAATCTCTAAATAATTATAATACATTTTTAAGGAGAAATTATATACCATATTAGTCTGTATGTCAGAGAAAGACAAGTATGATTTCAATTACATGTGGAATCTAAAAAAATAATATGGACAAACAAACAAAACAGAAACAGATCCATGGTTACACAGAGCAGACTGGTAGCTGCCAGAGAACAGGTGGGTAGGGGATTGGGTAAAAACAGTGAAGGAATTGAGAAGTACAGATAGGTAATTGTAAAGTAGTCATGGGGATGTAAAGTACAGTATAGGAATTATAGTCAAAATTATTATAATAACTAAGTGTGGTGCCAGGTGGGTACTTAAAATACCAAGGGGAATACTTTGTTAAGTATATTAGAGGGGACCCTCCAAAAACCCCCTGGAATTCACTCATAGTTTAAAGTTTTAATATAAACTAATACAGGATGGAGAAGAGCCTATCAAGGCTCACTCATTCAAAGCTCTCTCTGTGCCCCATTGTTAAGGATGGCCCAGAAAACATTTATTTAGCAAACATTTGCTTTCCATTTCTATGCGAACTGCCTCCCTGCCCTTGAAGTCCCAAACCACAACCTCCTTCCTTTATCCTTAGCTCCAGAATGGCATAGGAACTTCAACTGCCCAATGCCTTTTTGGCCTCACATCTTATGGCTCCTCCCAATACACATTGTAATAACTTGGACATTTTCTCTTATTAAATTTGATTATTAACATAGCTAGAAGAATTTAGAATGTGAAAGGAAAATTACTTTTGTTACTGGACTAAAGGGGTCTGTTTGCCTGAGTGCATCAAAGCCCAGTAACACAGGAACAGGAATTTGCAGTAAAGAAAGTAAGGGCTTATTTTTAGCATGTGGCCCTTGCTCCACCAGTGAGTTAATGTTCAGAGACCTGGCCCCCCTATGACTTCTAGGGAATGGGTTATACAATGGGAAAATCATTAATCATGGTGATTAAGGGAGTTAGGGTCATGGTCAGGGTCATAGTCTCTACAGATTGGTTGGTGCTAGGACAGGGGATGGTGGATCAGTTCATCCTGGTCCTGATGTCAGCCATGGTTTTTCTGAGCCTGGAGATGAAACATAAGTGAGGCCTGGATGTTATTTCTAGTTTGATGGAAAATCTGTCTCTGTGGTTGATAGACACAAACTTTTGTTTCCTAAGATTGCTTTTTAAAAATAAATTACTTTATTGTTGTTCAATTACAGTTGTCTATATTTTCTCCCCACCATTGTCCCCCACCCCATCCAAACCCACTAAGATTGTTGAATACTGACTGGAATCTCGTTGTCCTGAGGGCTTAATGATCAAGAGACTGGTCATGCAAGGGAGAGGGAAGCCGGTGAGTCCAGGTGGTGGATGAGGCAGTTTGAATCAAGGGAAGGAAAGGAGAAAAGAGCGTATTAGAGAAATGAAGTTTCTGCATGGTTACATTTTTTGTGCCATCCACACATGTCCTGAACCCCATTAACTTCCAACACACATAAACAATATTTAGAACTTCCTAATTCCTGATACATAAGATAGCCACATGATGATAATAAGGAAGGATGAAGAACTAAAAATATTGACAGACCAAAGGCCTAAAGAATAAAGGGAAAGGAAAGTGTATACTACCCACTAGCTGAACCTTGCCATTGAGTAATTCAGGAAGATTCACTGTCAGTCGAATATGTATTCCCTAAGTGATTTATGTGTGTTCTAATGCTAAGGACATTTTTAAATGTATTAATTTTTTATTGTTGTTCAATTACAGCTGTCCCCATTTCCCCCATTACTCTCCCCTGCCCTACCCACCCCCACCTCCCACATTCAATCCAGCCCCCCACCTGTTGTCTTTGTCCATGGGTCCTTTATACACATTCCCTGATGACCCTTCCTTTTCTTTCCCTTGTTACCCTCCTCCCACCTGCCCTTCTTATCACTGTCATTTTGTTCTTTATCTCCATGTCTCTGGTTCTGTTTTGCTTGCTTGCTTGTTTTATTGATTAGGTTCCACTTATAGGTGGAACCTAATCAATATGGTATTTGTCTTTCACTACCTGGCTTATTTCACTTAGCATAATGCCCTCCAGATCTATCCATGCTGTCACGAAGGGTAGGAGTTCCTTCTTTCTCTCTTCTGCATAGTATTCCATTATGTAAATATACCAAAGTTTTTTGATCCACTCATTTACTGATGGGCAAAAATTTAGGAAATTTTTGTTATGATGATTTTTGCTTAAAAAATGATGGCGATGGTGATGATGATGAAAAAAAATAATAGGAGTTGTTTTTCTCAACATGGAGAGCACCCTATGTTCAAGAAGCCATAAACTACCCTTCTTTACCTGCCTTCACTGTTTTCATCACAGTGAAAGTGGTCCTTGTGTTAGTGTCACCAAAGAAAATATCCCTGATCTACATTTTTCTCCCCTTGGGAAATTTTGATGATATTGGGCTGAGGAATTCAAGCACTTAATGACTGGTCAGCTTTAGAAAACATTCACAATTATAGTCAGTAAAATTTGTATTTATCTGGTGAGAAATATATAAGATGCTGTCTGAGGTTATATATGTTATCTTTAAAGTTTCTCATTCTTTGCCACTTATACATTGCAGGTATTTTTTCAGGCTCTTTTCTTTACCAAAATACCTATTATATATGGTACATTAAAATTCTCTAATTTTTGTTCAGAAGATGAAAGAATAAATTGGTGGTTGAATGTGAATTAAATTCATACCAAAATTTACAAAGTTTACCTAGTATCTTTACTGCTATGACTATAGTTTAACAAATGATATCTTCTTTTTAAATAATACTTTATGTAGTCCAGGTTTACAAATATAGTTTATGAGGGTCTTATCTGCAACTGTGTATTTTCAGGAACTAGAAATACTTTCTTTTCTCTTCATACTAGTGTGGCAGCTGTGGTAATCCAGGCATGCTGGCGTGGCTATGTTGTGCGTAGACAGTATCTTTTCTCTACAAAACTACGTACTGCTTCAACAGGACTCCTGAAATACCAGCCAAATTCCTGCCTCAAACATGAAATGATGTTAAAGAAAGGAAAAAGAGAAAATACTGTGAATATCCAAGAGCAGAAGGAAAAAGCTGCTATTCTTATTCAGGTTAGTTTTAATCTTTTGGTGAAATAGTCCAAAGACATGTATTAGTCATCTTTCAGTGGGTTATTCTGTGTAACAGGCAGCACTCAAATCTTAGTGGCTTTCAAATTGTGGGACTTATTTCTTACTCATGTGACATGTAGGCTACAGGTCGGCTGTGTATCTAGGCTGAAGGAATAACCTGCAAGTTGGAAATACCATTCTCATGACTGAGGGCCAAGCTGAACTAAACAATCATATTTAAAGCAACTGCTCACATGTACCATTTGTCACGTATTTCAAAAGCCAAAGCAGGTATCATTTGACCTAATCTTCAGTTATTTTTCAAAGCATTTTAAAAATCTATTAAAATAATTGTGAAAGCCCTTCAAATACACTTTTAACTGCAAAATTGAGAAAGCAAATATTGAATAGACTTGATTCAGCCTCACAAAGACCAGATTTCAAAATGAAGTTCAACCTGGTTGCATTCATCTTTTTATTTATTCACTCATTTAGTTTTTGGAAACTACTATTTGTCAAGCACTGTTCTAGGCTCAAGAAAATATACAAGATTTCAGCCCTTATGGAGTTTATATCCCTAAACTCCTTATGGAGTTTATCTTCCTATTGGAAGAGGGAGACATAAACTAAGCAAATACCTAAAATAAGGCCTGTGGAAATTCATGGCACTTCTCCTGAAATGAATGATCATAATTAAACAAAAATTTAGCCTTTGCTTCTGTTTACTTAATCAGCAAGTATAAACTGGCACAAACATGTTACTAGCTTACGTTCTGTTAAGATGTGCAGTTAATAAGTAAGTATGCTAGATAGTGATAAGTAGTACTATATGAAAAGTTAAAGCAGGAAAAGGAAAGTTCATTATTTTAGATAGGATGGATACAGAAGACCAGGAAAGGTGACACTGCAGGGAGCGAGTGAGCCGTCAGACCTCTGGGAAGAGCACACTCCAGGCAGAGAAATACGAGATTTCAATACACTGATTTAGGAATATGCTACTGTGTTCAAAGAGCAGCAAGAGGCCATGGTGACTAGAGAGTGATCAGGGAAGAAAAGTAGGACTTAAAAAGCATAAGCCATTATAAAGACTCTGGCTTTTACTTTGAATTACATGGGAAGATATTACAGGAAGCTGAGCAGTGGACTCACAATATTAAGTATTCTTTATGTTGTAATTCTATTGAAGAAAGGCAAGAGTAGAAGCCACAGAATCAATTAGTAGGCTATTGCAGTAGGCTATTAGTAGGCTATTATCTCCAGACAAGAGAGAATGTCAGCATGGACAAGATTATTTCAGTAGAAATGATAAGGAAATCAGATACCAGAATACATGCTGATTTATCTTACAGGTGTGCACATATACTTTGAAGGTAGAGCTGATCATAGCAGTCCCTGGGGCTGTGCTATATGAGAGGGGGAGAGAGAGGGGGAGAGGAGTCAGAGATGCCTCCGGAGGTATTGGCATAAGCAACTAGAAGAATAGCCTTAAAATTCAGTTCGTGGCTTTTGCTGTTTATCAAAGTGGTAGTTTTTAAGAGCATTATTTTTGCTATGTTTCTAATGAATATATTTTGTATTTCAGCTAGCTTAATTTGTTTGGAGTGTGCTCTTAAGGGCAATGCAGTACATAGACAAAGCTATAGTGACACCTGGAGGGTGGTGGGAGTGGGGAGAGGGCAACAGATTCAAGGAAACTCTGACTATCCACATTTTATCTGCTCCATGNAAGTAAGTATGCTAGATAGTGATAAGTAGTACTATGTGAAAAGATAAAGCAGGAAAAGGAAAGTTCATTATTTTAGATAGGATGGATACAGAAGACCAGGAAAGGTGACACTGCAGGGAGCGAGTGAGCCGTCAGACCTCTGGGAAGAGCACACTCCAGGCAGAGAAATACGAGATTTCAATACACTGATTTAGGAATATGCTACTGTGTTCAAAGAGCAGCAAGAGGCCATGGTGACTAGAGAGTGATCAGGGAAGAAAAGTAGGACTTAAAAAGCATAAGCCATTATAAAGACTCTGGCTTTTACTTTGAATTACATGGGAAGATATTACAGGAAGCTGAGCAGTGGACTCACAATATTAAGTATTCTTTATGTTGTAATTCTATTGAAGAAAGGCAAGAGTAGAAGCCACAGAATCAATTAGTAGGCTATTGCAGTAGGCTATTATCTCCAGACAAGAGAGAATGTCAGCATGGACAAGATTGTTTCAGTAGAAATGATAAGGAAATCAGATACCAGAATACATGCTGATTTATCTTACAGGTGTGCACATATACTTTGAAGGTAGAGCTGATCACAGCAGTCCCTGGGGCTGTGGTATATGAGAGGGAGAGAGAGAGGGAGGAGTCAGAGATGCCTCCAGAGGTATTGGCAGAAGCAACTAGAAGAATAGCCTTAAAATTAAGTCTGCGGCTTTTGCTGTTTATCAAAGTGGTAGTTTTTAAGAGCATTATTTTTGCTATGTTTTTAATGAATATATTTTGTATTTCAGCTAGCTTAATTTGTGTGGAGTGTGCTCTTAAAGGCAATGCAGTACATAGATAAAGCTATAGTGACACCTGAAGGGTGGTGGGAGTGGGGAGAGGGCAACAGATTCAAGGAAACTCTGACTATCCACATTTTATCTGCTACACGAGGAATGAATATGTCATGTGGTCCAAAGTCTCTCCTATCATCAGTTGATGAGTAATACATCTCTTAGCATCAATGGTAATTGGATATTAAAGTTTTGCTTCGTTTCATTCAATACAGAGAAGTTCATTACTGTGTGGAATAGTCTAGTTCAGTGACTGATTATGTTGAATGTCCTTTTGAACATTTTCAGCTTCTTTATATTTGTAACAAAAGTATGCATAATTTAGCCTTTCTTTGCAAATTAGAATAAGTCTCTTGTTGTATATCATGGCACTTAAAATCATTGAAGTCAACTCAATTTTATTATTTTCTCTTGAGTACAATAATATAATTTTTAAAATCATCCATCTTAAAATGTGAATTTAAGGTTGTCTAGTCATCCTGGAGAGCAGAGAATGATGTAGTAGAAATGTGCCAGGCTTTAGAGCAAAACGAAGAGTTCATGAATGATATAGTGGAGACTGTTTCTGCTTACCAAAACTGGTATTTTCCTCTTCTTCCTAGCATACAGCCAGCTTCCCTAGCACTTTAGTCTGTTCCTTTTTCTTAGTTCTAGTCAATAGAGTGTGAGTAAAAAATATGACCACCACTTTTTTGTCTGGCCCATAAAACCTCCCACAGACAGTCCTCTCTACTCTATTCTTTTTCTGGTTGCATGAAATGAAGAAAGCCTTTGAGGCATCCCTTGGAAGCTGCCTGTTTGGATTACAGTCTGCAAAGCGTGGATATATGAATCACTCTTTGTTTTTGTTGTTGTTGTTTTAAAACTATATTTTATTAATTATGCTATTACAGTTGTCCCAAATATTTCCTTTTGCTTCCCTCCACCCAGCAGCCCCCAATACCTCAGGCAATCCCCCCACAATAGTTCATGTTAATGAGCCATGCGTATAAGTTTTTTTGCTACTCCATTTCCTGTACTGTACTTTACCTACTATGGCTATTTTCTGACTACTTGTTTGTACTTCTTAATCCCCTCAGCTCTCTATCCACTCCCCCACTTCCCTGTGTTATCTGGCGATGATGAAAACACTCTCTGTATTCATAATTCTGTCTTTGTTATTCTTGTTTACTTCATTTTAATTTTCAATTATTGATAGATAGGCATTTTTGCCATTTTATTGTTCTTAGTTTTCATCTTCTTCTTTTTCTTAAATAAGTCCTTTTAACATTTCATATTATATGGTTTGGTGATGATAAACTCCTTTAGTTTTTTTCTTGTATGGGAAGCTCTTTATCTGCCCTTTGATTCCAAATGATAGCTTTGCTGGGTAGAGCAGTCTTGGCTGCAGGCCCCTGCTTTTCATGACTCTGAATATTTCTTGCCAGTACCATCTAGCCTACAAAGTTTCTTTTGAGAAATCAGCTGACAGTCTTACGGGAATGCCCCTGTAGGTAACTAACTGCTTATCTCTTGCTGCTTTTAGGGTTCTGTCTTTATTTTTGACCACTGGCATTTTAATTATAATGTGTTTCGGAGTGGGCCTTTTTGTGTCCATCTTTGCATCCAGGGACTCTCTGTGCTTCCTGGACTTCCATGTCTATTTCCTTCACTAAATTAGGGAAGTTTTTTCATTATTTTTTCAAATAGATTTCCAATATCTTAACCTTTCTCTGCTTCTTCTGCACCCCTAAGATGAGAATGTTGGAATACTTGAAGTTATCCCAGAGGCTGCTTACACTGCCATTGTATTTTTGAACTTTTCCTTTTTGTTTTTCTGATTGGTTGTCTTTTGCTTCCTCATGTTACAAATCATTGATTTGATTCTTGGCTTCATACACTGTACTGTTGCTTCCTTGTAAATTGTTCTTTATTTCAATTAGTGGATCCTTCATTTCTGACTTGATCTTTTATATGCTGTTGAGGTCCTCACTAAGTTCATTGAGCATCCTTATAACCAATTTTTTAAACTCAACACCTGATAGATTGCTTAGCTGCATTTTGTTTAGTTCTTTTCTGGAATTTTGATTTGTTCTTTCATTTGGGCCATGTTTCTCTGTCTCCTCATTTTGGCAGCCTCCCTGTGCTTGTTTCTATGTGTTAGGCAGAGCTGTCTTGACTCCATTTCTTCATAGTGTTGGCTAATGTAGTAGGTGTCCTGTAGGGTCCAGTGGCACAGTCTCCCCTATCACCCAAGCTGGGTGCTTGAGGTGTGCCCTTTGTATGGACTGCATACACTGTCCTCTTGTAATTGAGCCCTGATTGCTATTGGCATGACAATGCGTGAGATTTACTCAGACCAGTCAGCTGCAAGAATTGGCTATGTCCACTGACCACCAACCTCTGCCCTCTGTGGAGGATCAGCTGTGCAGGGCAGGGTGGTGGTGTTCTGACATGGTCTGTAGCTGTCCACTGGGTGCACAGGCTCTGTGGTTTCTGAGGTATGGACCAAGGTCAGCTCCCATCTACGTTTTTGTTTGAGGTCACCCTGCCTGAGCTGTAAAGCAATCTCAGCTGCAACATGTGCTGGGCTTGGAGATTCCCAGGTGAAACCAAGCTAGTTGGTTAGTTGCTGCTGTTGCCATGAGTGGGACAAATTAGAAAGAGGTATGGGAGTTAGGGACTTATTGAGTAATAGGATTTAGGAAGTTGTGAGGCATGAGTCAAGACCAGCTATTCATATGGAAAAGTAACAGTTAACAGTTTTGGTGCGCTTGTAAGTAAGTTGGGTGGGACAGAGTCTCAGGGGATTTTTCAGGGTAAGGCAAAATCAGTCTTTGCCAGATTAATGGAGTCTCAGATATGATAGCAGTCTGCCCACTCTGTGAATATATGTGGGGAAGTCTTAGAAAGGAAATGGCTTTTGCCAGTTTTTCTGCCTGGGAGAAAGCTGTCCCCCATCTTCCTGCCTTGATGCCAACACTTCAGTTCCTCCCTGTATTCCACTGGTGCCTTTTAAGTTTCTACACCAGTGCTAGAGCTCAGAGGGAGTGTGAGTAAGTCTGTGTGGGGGTTCTTTAAGGGGAACTGCTTGGGACTCTGGAAGTTTCTTCCACTGACTCAGTCCTTGCAGGTTTTTGCAGCCAGAAGTTACGGGGACTTATCTTCCTGGCACTGGAACGTTGGGCTGTGGTTTGGGGCCTGGTTCCTTGCTCCTGAGATATCCCTTCCAAAGTTTTATCCACCACACATGGATGTAGGACCGGCCCATTCTGTGTCTCCACGCCTACTACCAATCTGGATTGATGTGGTTTCTTTAATTTTGTGGTTGTCAGACTTCCATTCAGCTCAATTTCTGAGGGCTCTGACCGGTGGTTGCTGTTATGTCTTAATTGTAATTTTGATGTGGCTGTGTGAGGAGGTGAGCTGTGTTTTCCTATGCTGCCATCTTGACCAGAAGTTCTGGAATCACTGTGTGTTAAAGTGCTACCCATTTTCTTGTTTTCTCTCTGAATACTTATTACATGGTCAAGAAAAAACCTATTTTTTTCTGAATTATCATACATTTTTGGATATTTTTGTTATAGCACTTACCTTATCCTAACTAATATAGAGGATGCAAGATATATTTTGAGAAATATGTAATATTTAATGTAAATATGTAAGAGAATGGAATTCCAACTAAAAAGAAAATGGAAGAAAAAGAACATAGGATTTCATATTACTGGAATAATAAGTTATACTATAACTAGACTACCATAAGAACTAGAATATTAAAATATAGGAGGAACATGGTCATAGATGGGTGAAGGATTTTAGTAAGGAACAAGTGTATGGGATGTTCTAGACTGGAGTTGGTGGCAGTTGGAGAAGGAAAGTGTCAGACATGTCTAACACAGATACAGTCATCAAGCCAGGGGGGAATTGATTTGAATGTGTGAAAGAAAGACAAATCAATCATAGATGGATTACTTGGAGAAAGCTGAAGCCTTTACAGAAATAAATAAAAATAATCTGAACATTACTCATTAGATATTTATATTATAATTATTTTTCATATAGTAGAAATGCCTGGGGCTTGAATTCCTGACACAGATTAATGAGGGAGATATCTATGTGTCTCACACCAGAAAAACACCCACTATGTATTGTATAGTCTGGGGCTTTGTAGTTATGTCCCTGATGAGCTGGGCTGGATCAGCTGTGACCCACAGTGAATCCATCTTTGTCATTGAAGGCCTGGATTAAACAATTTTCTTTATACCCCTTTTTTCATATGTCTCTACCTAATCTTGATATCTAACCTCTACTTCCTCATCACTAGTTAAAAAAAACCTTAGATAGCTTATCATTTCTTTTGAAAAACACCAGTATAAATTTCTTTTTAAAAACATTTTTATTGTACTTTTTTAATTACCAGTTAGCCCCCTTACATCCCCTACCCTCATCCTACAGTCACCACACTATTGTCCATGTCCGTGTTCTCTTTCCTTTTTTTTTTCAATCTGTACAATTTCTGTAAGATGTATTGTTTTAAATGTAACTGCAGCACATCACTAACCTAAAAAACTGACAATTGTTTTTCAGTATCGGTCACGACCGAGTCTTCGCCATTCTCGGCTACTTGTTGTAGAGGTCATGATTTGGTTTCTTAGGCTCATTGCTGCAGAGGTTGTGAACACCTTCTGTTGTCATATATTGTGTGCCCATTGTCTGTTTGTATTTTCTACTTCTCAACATGTATATGTTTTTCAAATAACAATATTGACATGTCATTAACATTTTTCTTACTGAAAACATATTTGAGGTATCTTTTATAGTTAAATGTGTTTTTTGAGTATATATAACTAAGGATATACTTAAACAAATTTATTTTAAAGTCAGTTTAAATAACTTCTATGTGCTTATACTCACAGAATGAAACATATTTTTATATTTTTTAGGAATTTCTTTTTTATATTTATTTGTTTCACAATTATCTTAAGCGCACACAGTTCAAAGTTAAATCTAAGCAAGTATAGTCAGAGAACTCTAGCTTCTGTTGCCATCTTGTTTTCTACATCTATAGTTAATATTTTATAATTAATTTTATAATATATACTTTTACTTTTATAAACATTAGGATCCACATATACACATGTATTTAAATATATGTTTATATAGTATATATGTTTATTATATATTTATATAGTCTTTCATAGATAAATGGTAATATATATTTATCTATAAAAATATTCTAAGTAGGAAGAGACAGAAACATCCGACACTTCTTGTCTTTTATACTTAATATACCCTGGCACTTCCTACATAGCAATATACAAAGACACTCATTTTTTAAATAAGAAGCTGTCATGTTCTTACAGTTTTAGTCAGGCATCCTTCCCCCCACTCTAAGGTTACTGAGGAATCTGAATGTTTTTAATTCTATTGTTTTGTTCTTAGTCTATTGTAAAGTGAAATTAGCTTATTGTTATGAGCCAGGATACTATTTCACTAATATGGCCATTTATATATGGTGAAATTCCCCTAAATGTGTGTTAGTTTATATTATACATAATCATTTAAAAATTAGCAAAATTGGTTTTTCTTTGTACCTCTTTGTTCTTAGTTTAGAATGGGTCCTGGAGGAATTATCAGATAATTGATTGGTTGACCTACATGTGCTGTTGAGGGAGTTTTAAAGATTCTTTTCTGCTGACCACAAGGAAAGTCTCCTGAGATTCAAAACTTTAGACACATGCAGTTATTTAATTTATCTTGCAGTTTTAAGTGTCACATAAAGTTCAAAAAACAGATTACTGAGCCATTAAACTAAGGTCTAAGATGTTTTATCTTCCTAATAGGATAATACAGAGAATCTGGTTTGGAGTTTGATCTATAACCTTGTATAACATGCTTTAAATTTTTGTTTAGGCGGTTTGGAAGGGATTTCTTTTGCGAAAGAAACTGACAACAGCTCTAGAGGCTATTAAGAATGAAGAATCTGAAGAAGAATATGAAGAAATAGATTTAGAGGATTTCACATTTGATGAAGTAAGTACCAACTTATATAAATATTGATCTCATTGATCTCACAATGTTTTGAGTATACTTATTTTGGAACTAAACACATTTCTAAGGTTTTTATCTTCTAAAAACTGTTACAGATTTTTCAAGTAACATTTGAAAAAGTATTTTAAATTGTTAACATCTTCATTTATCCAACAAGCTTGTATATTGTATAGACATGGTCATAGAATATTTACAAGAGTTTCTGGATATTCTTCACCCAGATTCACATGTTGCGAATATTACTGTGACCTTATATATGCCCTGTTTAACAACCTTTCATAATTCCTGTTGCCTAGAAATATGAGAATAACCTCCTTAAATTGTTAATTACATATTTCACAAAAAGGTAGCAAGCTATTCAGACATATTCACCACTTTTCCCTGGGGCTTCCATATGCTCCAACCGAAATGAGTACACTTTTACTGCATAGAGCGTTGCATTTTACAGCCGTAGCTTTGCACATTTTGCTCCCTCTTCTCTAGGTAGTTAACACTCTATTTTTGAACTTCCTGTAAGTGGAATCACACTGTCTGTACTTTTTTCCCCCATGATATTATGTCTGTGAAATTTAACTATGTGGTTGAGTGCAGCTGTATAAAAGCCATTTTACCACTTATTTATCCATTATTTGAATATACCACTTTTTAAAAGTCTGTTCTACTCTTGGTAGATTATTTATTGTTGGATTATTTCAAGTATTGTCTATCATGACTAAAGATACTATAGGCATTCTTATACATGTCTTTGGATATGCATATTCACATTTCTTTTAGGAATGGAATTTCTTGATCATAGTGTTTACCTGTGTTTAGTAGATGGTGCTTAACAGTATTTCAAAGTCATTGTATTGAATTACAGCTCAATAAGCAGATATGAGAGATTTAGTGTGGCTCTCTCCTCACCAACACTATATTTTCATGTCTTTCCCACTACTGCAGTAGATTTGCTGTGGTATCGTGTTATAATTTGAATTTTTCTTTTTTTTTTCAAATTTTTATTATTTTATTTTATTTTTTTTATTTTTAAATATAATTTTTATTTAATTCTTGTTCACGTACAGGTTTCTGTCTTATATTCCCAACCCTGCCCACCCCCCGCCCCATGCTCCCCGCCTCCCTCCCCTTTCTGCCCCCCACCCTTAGTTATTGTCCATGTGTCCTTTATACTTGTTCATGTGAGTCCATTCCCTTTTCCCCTATGATTCTCTCCCCTCTCCCCTCTGGACCCTGTCAGCCTGTTCCATATTTGAGTGTCATTGGTCGTATTTTGCTTGCTTGTTTGGTTTGTTTAGAATCCTGTTAACGGTGAGATCATATGATATTTGTCTTTCACCACCTGGCTTATTTCGCTCAGCATAATGCTTTCCAGTTCCATCCATGATGTTGCAAAGGGTAGTAGTTCCTTCTTCCTTTCTGCGGCATAGAATTCCATTGTGTAAATGTACCATAGTTTTGTGATCCAGTCATTGACTGATGGGCATCTAGGTTGCTTCCAACTCTTGGCTATCGTGAATTGTGCTGCTATGAACATTGGGGTGCATAGGTTCTTTTAGACTGGCGTTTCAGGATTCTTAGGATATACTCCTAAGAGTGGAATTGCTGGGTCAAAAGGCACGTCCATTAATCTCCAAAATATACAAAGAACTCACTTGACTCCACTCAAAGAAGACAAGCAACCCGATTAAAAAATGGGCAGAGGACTTGAACAGACATTTCTCCAAGGAGGACCTACAGAAGATACAGAGACACATGAAAAGATGCTCAATATCACTAGCTATCAGAGAGATGCAAATTAAAACCACAATGAGACACCACTTAACACCAGTCAGAATGGCTATCATAAACAAAGAAACAAACAACAAGTGCTGGAGAGGTTGTGGGGAAACGGGGACCCTAGTTCACTGTTGGTGGGATTGCAGACTGGTACAACCACTATGGAAAACAGTATGGAATTTTCTAAGAAAAATATAATTTGAATTTTTCTCATAACTAATAATGTTTAATACCTTTTCATATGCTTACTGGCCATGTAGATATTCCCTTTTGTGACATGATCAAGTGTTTGCATACTTTTTGGTTGGGTTATACACATTTTTCTTATTGATTTATACAAGTTCTTTATATACTGAATACTACAGTGTTTGTTCTTGCAAATGTCGACTCTAAATTCTGAAGCTTTCTTTTTTATTCTCTTTATGGTTCATTTTGATGAACAGAATGCTTCTAATTTTAAATTAAAAACAAAAGTTTTTAATTGTTGTAACATATAAGAAATCTTTGCCTTTTCCTAGATCATATTCTGGAAACTTTATTATCTTAACTTTTAGAATTTTAATCTCTGATGCATCTGGAATTAATTTTTGTGAGTAGTGTAGGGAAGGGATCAAGATTCCCCTCCCCACATGTATACATTTGGTTATCTCATTGACTTAAAACCACTTGTACAGATTATACTTTTCATAATTGATTGTTGTTGAAGCTTTGCCTAAACTCAGGTAATTATATGTAGGTTCTCTTAATATTTTTAAGTGTTATGTTGTTTATCCTTAATAAATACAAAAATTGCTCTATAATTTATAATAAGGTTTGATAGGCTTATAAGAGCTCCAACTTTGTTCTTAAAAAAAAAACCAGACAAACCTGATACTGCTGTATTGACCCATTTCGTTTCTGTACAAATTTTAGAATCACCCTGTCAATTTTCTTAGTAAATATTAGAATTCTATCTGAGATTGCAGTGAAATTAATCTATAAATCAATTTGGGAGACTTGATATTTTTTGGAATATTGCATTTTTAAATCTATGAACACAGGCTATCCCATCATTTATTTAGGCCATTTAAGATATTTGTCTACAATGCTCTGTAGTGGTTTGCACATTTTTGGTTAAAATTTTTTCCTAGGTGTTTGATGTTTTTTGATATTATATTTATTTTTGCATATTAACATTGTATTTAGTCACTGTGTTGAAATACTGTATAAATTTTAGTAGTTTATCTCTCAAGTCTTTTGAATATTCTGTGTATACAATCATGTCATCTCAGAATGACAGTTTTTATTTCCTTTTTTATAATCCTTAGGCCTTGCATTTGTTTTTCTTCTCTTATTGTCCTGACTCCTATCACCAGTAATATGTAGAATAGGAGCAGACATCTTTTTCTAGCTCTTTATCTCAGGGTGAAAGCTTTCAGTATACCATCACTAAATAAAGTGTTTTTTAATATAGGTTCTTGCAGAAACTCTATATTTAATTAAGGAAGTTACCTTCCTTAGCATCTTCTTACCTTTCCAAAGGCTGATTTGATGATCATGATCATAGTGATTCTTTTTATGGTTTGGAATTTATCAAATACTTTTAATGTATATAACATTCATGTTTTGAACATTAAACCTTGTATTATAGAATAAACTATGTTAATTATAATGGATTATCTTTTTATAGATCTCTATCATATGCTAATATTTTGTTTAGGTCTTTTACATTCATATGCCAGAAGAAACTTGCCTGTAAATTTTCTTTCTTATAAAACTCAATTCAGATTTTCGTGTGAAGTTTATGTTGGCTTTATATATTTGGTTCAAAAAGTGTTTCCTCTGTTTTTATTTTCTGGAAGAGTTTGAGCTAAGATTGATGATATTCCTAACATTTTGTCTCAGCACAAAATCTATCTGGGGAAACATTCCACATACATTGGAAAGAAATGTACATTTGCAGATGTTAAATATATACTAAAATCTTAAATACTTCATGTTTATTAATTATGTTTTTAAAATCTTCTCTATTGTTAGTGGTTGCAGTGGGGGGATTCTGTCAGTTATTGACAGAAGAATGAATTTCAATAGTGGGTTTCTCTAAATCAGTTATTAGTTCTGTAAAATTTTATCTCATACTGTGAGACTATGTTATCAGAGCATAAGCATTTAGAATAGTTCAGTCATTGTATTATTGACCTTTTTATCATAATAAAATTTTCCTCTTTAACCTTAGTTTCCCTTTTCAACTGAACTAATGGCCACTTCCTCTGATATTTTCAAAACTACAATACTTTTTTTGCTTTACAATTTTATAATTTATATCTTTCTAACTGTTCTCATGGAACATTTCTGTGCTTTATATTTAAAGTTGACTCTTGCAAGAATATATAATTGGGTTTTGCTAATTTTTATATTTCACCCTGACATTCATTTTTCTTTTAATTGGTGTATTCAGACTATTTTAATTAAAAGTATGATTAGGCTTTTATTACTATCTTTCTATTTGTTTTCTATTTGCCCAATTTGTTTTGTTTTTCTTTTGCCTTTTTTTGCATTAACTGTGTATTTTTGTTTTTCCCCCTTTCCTCTTATATTAGCCTGTTACTTTGTGGTTATATTTTTCCATGCACTTGACTCCTCTTACATTAAAATGCTTCTATCTGGTATCATTTTCCTTTGCCTGAAGAACTTTCTTTAGTATATGTTTTAGTTCAGGTCAGTTTTTGATTGCTTGAAAAAAATTTTTTACTTTGTTTTTATTTTTCACATTAAGTTTACATTCCATATTATTTTGTATTCATTTCAGGTGTACAGAATAGTGGTTAGATAATCATGTATTTTACCAAGTGTTTCCTCCTGATATTTCTAGTACCCAACTGGCCATACATAATTATTACAATATTGCTGACTATATTTCTATGCTACACTTTACATCCCCACGACTATTTCATAATACCAATTTTACTTTTCAATCTCCTCATCTTTTTCAGCCTGTCCCCTACCTCCCCTCCCCTCTGGTAACCATCAGCTTGTTTGTAGTAGCTGTAAGCTTGTTTATGCTTTCTTTGTTCATCTATATTTTTCTTTAGATTTCACATATAAGTGAAGTTGTATGGTATTTTTCTTTCTCTGGCTGACTTATCTCAATTAGCATAATGCCCTATAGGGCTATCCATGCTGTCAAGAATGGTAGGATTCTGTTCTATTTTATGGCCAAGTAACAAACAGTATGTGTGTATATATTCTATCTATCTGTCTGTCTGTCTATCTATCTATCTATCTATGTATCTATCTATGTATCTATCTATCTACTATTAGTCTGGCCAGAAGGTATCCATCCATAATAATGTGAAAAATAGGGACATTTATTGAAGAGGATACAAGATACAAGAAACATTGTACATAGGACAATAACACCTCAGTCCCCTTCAAAGTAGGCACTTTGGGACCTCACACAGTTCTCCCAGTGACCATCAGCTGCCCCATCATATTTTTATGAATCTCATTGATGGTCTGAGATCTCTTCCCTTTCAAAGGTGATTTTAGTTTTGGGAAAAGCCAGAAGTTGCTGGGCACCAAATCTGGGTTGTGTAGGGTAGGGGTTGGGGGTGAAGTACCTGGGTAATTTGATGTCTTACCCAAAACTCTGCATGAAATGTGATTTGTGATTTTTGCATTGTCATGATGAAGATACCAATCACCAGTTGCCCATAGTTGTGCCCTTCTGAATCATTCAAATAGTTTCCACAGAGTAATGTGCAAACTTAATGCAAAATATGATGCAGATTTGTTGCTCTACTCACTCAGTCATTTTGAATGCAATGGCCATACGGTACATATTCAATGGCTCTACTACCCTCAGTGATTAGCACAGTAAAGTCATCATTGTCTATACTTGTACATTGCAGTCTACTCTTTGTGGCCACTGGGTTACACTGATGCCATGCAAATTCTTGTTACATTAACAATGGCTGGATTTTTTCTGGATAGGCTCCCTCCCCTCCCCTCCCCTCCCCTTCCCTCTCCTCCCCTTCCCTTCTCCTCCCCCCCTCCCTTCTCCTCCCCTATTCTCCCTTCCCCTCCCCTCCTCTCCTCTCTCTCTATATATGTATATATGTATACACATACACACATATATGTGTATATAAACATAGGGATACATCTATTCTTTTTAAAAATTTTTATTTATTTATCTTTAGAGAGGAGGGGAAGGAGAGAAGGAAAGAAGTATCAATGTATGGTTGCCTCTCGTGAGTCCCCTGCTGGGAACTGGCCTGCAACCCAGACATGTGCCCTAACTGGGAATTGAACTGTGATCATGTGGTTTGCAGGCCCTCACTCAATCCACTGAGCTACACCATCCAGGGCTCTACATATATTCTTTCAAATTAGTGTTTTGAGTTTCTTCAAATATATACCCAGAAGTGGCAGCTGAGTCATAATATAGTTCCAGTTTTAAGTGTTTGAGACTCCTCTGTTCTGTTTTTCACAGTGTTTATACCAATCTGCATTCTCACCAGCAGTGTATAAGGGTTTCCTTTTTTAAACATTCTTGCCAAATTTGTTTGTTGATTTATCAACAACAGCCATTCTGGCAGGTGTGAGGTGATATTTCATTGTGGTTTTAATCTGCCTTTCTCTGATGGTTAGTGATGTTAACATTTTTTCACATGTCTATTGACCATCCATACAGCCTCTTTAAAAAAATGTCTATTCAACTCCTTTGTCCATTTTTTAAATTGGATTTTTAAAAAGATTTTATTTATTTATCTTTAAGGGGAAGGGAAGGAGAGAGGGAAAGAAATATCAATGTATGGTTGCCTCTCCTGCGTCCCCTGCCTGGAACTGGCCTGCAACCCAGGCATGTGCCCTGACTGGGAATAGAACTGTGATCCTGGACTTCCGCCAAGATGGAGGCATAGGTGGAAACACTGTGCCTTCTCCTACAGCCAAGTTTGAATACAACAAAGGTTTGGAGAACAAAGACACACCCAAAGACCAGAAAATTGAATTATACGGAAGTCCGACAACTACGAACCGTTCAACAGGGACGGTGAGGGATGGAGCCAGCAGCAGAGCAGGGTCAGTCAGGACAGATCCCCCGACCTAGGCGCGCAGACAGCCCGGAACCAGTCGGGGTGTGGGGCAGAATGACCGCAGTCGCACATTCGCGCACAGTGAGACGGACCGAGCAGGCCCCAGGGGGCGAACCCAGTGGTGGAGGGCTGATGGTGGTGGCACACTCAAGTGCAGTGGAATGAAACGTGTGGGCCCGGTGACTGTGGTGGCTGCGGCGCCAGTGGGGGCCGCGGCGGCAGATGGGACGCCATAGTTCCTTTTTGACCGCACCCCCACATACAACGTCACAACCCAGCGACTAAGTTGCCCTGCTCTAGTGAACACCTTAGGGCTCTGATCCTGCTATGTAACAGGCATGAACAGCCCAAAAGATGGCACAAGAAGAACTCAAAGTCCCAGAGCCAATAACTCTAAGCGACCAAGAAATTGCCAGCCTCTCAGAAGCACAATTCAAGACACTGTTTATCAGGATGCTCACAGAACTGGTTGATTATAGTCACAAATTAGACAAACATATGAAGGCTAAACTAATTGAAATGAAGGGAGATGTCCAGGAAACCAATAGTGATGGAAAGGAAACTGGGACTCAAATCAATGGAATGGACCAGAAGGAAGAACAAAACATCCGACCAGAAAGGAATGAAGAAATGAGAATTCAAAAAAATGAGGAGAGGCTTAGGAACCTCCAGGACATCTTTAAACATTCCAACATCCGGATTATAGGGGTACCAGAAGGGGGAAAGAAACAGCCACGAGTGGAAAACTTATTTGAACAAATAATAAAGGAGAACTTCCCCAGTCTGGCAAAGGAAATAGACTTCCAGGAAATCCAGGAAGCTCAGAGAGTGCCAAAGAAGTTGGACCCAAGAAGGAACACACCAAGGCACATCATAATTACATTAGCCAAGACCAAAATGAAGGAGAGAATCCTAGAAGCAGCAAGGGATAAGGGGACAGTCACCTACAAAGGAGTACCCATCAGACTGTCAGCGGATTTCTCAAAAGAGACCTTACAGGCAAGAAGGGGCTGGAAAGAAGTATTCCAAGTCATGAAATCCAAAGACCTACAGCCAAGATTGCTTTATCCAGCAAAACTTTCATTTAGAATGGAAGGACAGATAAAGTGCTTCTCAGATAAGGTCAAGTTCAAGGAGTTCATCATCACCAAGCCCTTATTATATGAAATGCTAAAGGGACTTATATAAGAAAAAGAAGATGAAAAATATGAACAGTGAAAGGACAGCAAACTCACAGTTATTAACAACCACACCTAAAACAAAAGGAAACCAAGAGGACAGCTAGATCAGGAGTGGAACCATAGAAATGAAGAACACATGGAGGGTTAGCAACAGGGTAGTGGGAGGAGGAGAAGGGGGGAGAAGGCACAGAAAATAGCATAGACAGTAGGTAGAAAATAGATAGGGAGGAGGGCGAGAATAGTGGGGGAAATACAGAATCTAAAGAACTTGAGACACGTGGTTATAAACTAAGGGGGGGAGAAGGGTGGGGGAGGGAGTGTGCGGGTGGAGGGGAATGAAGGGGGGGGAATAGAACAACTGTAATGGTATAATCAATAAAATATATTTAAAAAAAACAAAAACCTGTGATCCTTTGGTTCTCAGGCCTGCACTTAATTTACTGAGCTATGCCAGCCAGAGCTAAATTGGATTTTGTTTTTATGAGTTGTACCAATCTTTATAAATTTTGGATGTTTACCCCTTATCAGATGTATCATTGGTAAATATGTTTCCCCATTCAGTGTGATTTGTTAAAATTTTGTTGATGATTTCCTTTGTGTGTAAACCTTTTTGCTTTATGCAGTTCATTTGTTTATTTTTTTCTTGTGTTTCCCTTGCCAGAAGAGATATATCAGAAAAAAATATTACTAAGTATCTGAAATTTTACTGCCTATGTATTTTTTTAGGATTTCTTTGGTATTGAATCTTACATTTAAGCATTTAATTCATTTTGAGTTTATTCTTGTATATGGTATAAGAAGGTAGTCTAGTTTGATTCTTTTTTACCTGTATTTGTCCACTTTCCCCATCACCATTTGTTGAATATACTATTTTTACCCCATTATATGTTCTTGCCTCCCCTGTCAAATATTAATTTAACTAAAAAGGCATATTCTGTTCCACTGATTTGTATGTGTATTTTTATTCTAATACCATGCTATTTTGATTACTGTGGCCTTCCAGTATAGTTATATCAGGTAGTATGATTCCTTCAACTTTGTTCTTTTTTCTCGAGTACTGTGGCTATCTAGGATTTTTTATGCTTCCATATAAATGGATTATTGGATTATTTGTTCTAGTTCTATGAAATATGATCTTGATAGGAATTGCATTGAATCTATAGATTGCTTTGGGCAGTATAGACATTTTAACAATGTTAATTCTTCCTATCCGTGAGTATGATATATACTTGTATTTATTTGTATCTTCAGTTTCTTCAGTGTCATATTTTTCATCTCCTTGATTGTGTACAGGTTTTTCATCTCCTTGATTAAATTTATTCCTAGGTATTTTTGGATGCAATTGTAAATGAGATTTTTTTGTTTTCCTTTCTGATAGCTCAGTAATGGTGCATAAAAATGAAACTGATTTCTGAATGTTCATTTTGTATCCTGCTACTTTACTGAATTAATTGATCAATTCTAGTATGATAGTTAGTTGGTGGAATCTTTAGGATCCTCTGTGTATTATATCATGTCACCTGCAAATAATGACCGTTTTACTTCTTCCTTTCCAATCTGGATGCCTTTTATTTTTTCTTCCTGTCTGATCGTGTGCCTAGGACTTCCAGTATCATGTTGAATAAGAATAGTAACCCTGGGCATCTGTCTCTCATAACATCTTAACAGAAATGCGTTTGGTTTTTCCACATTGAGTATGATATTAGCTGTGAATTTGTCATATATGATTTTTATTACATTGAGATATGTGCCTTCAGTTCCTACTTTGCTGAGAGTTTTTATCATAAATAGATGCTGGATTTTGTCAAAAGCCTTTTCTGAATGTGTTGATATTTCTTTTACTTTGTAATTTTATTAGCTTCTGGCTTCTATTGATTCTGTTAAAAAGTCAGTAATAAATCTTATTTTTTCTCTTTTGAAGATATTGTCTTCCCACTCCCAGTCCCAGACTACTTTTAAGGTTCATTTCTTGTTTTTGTTTTTCATGGTGAGTGTAATTTTCTCTGCTTGGAATGGGGGAAGTCAGATGACTTCTTCTTCTTCTTCTTCTTCTTCTTGACTTCTTGAGTCTGTGGTTGATGTCTTTCATCAGTTTGGAAAATTGCTTAGACAGATTTATTTCAAATATTACATCTTTATCATCACTCTTCTATAAGGTAAATTGGCTCCAAAAGCATGTTAGAATTTCACATTGTTGACATGTGTCTCTCAGACTCTTTTAACAATCATTCTTTTTTGCTTTTTCATTTTAATTTGAACATTTTCTACTGACCTATTTTATAGGCCACTAAGGATTTCTACTGAGTTATCTAAATTTTTTTCACCTATCGATTGAATTCTTTATTTTATCCCAATTTTTAGTTTGGAACTTCTACTTGGCTATTTATTATAAACTCCAGTTATTTGTTGATGTTTTCTATCATTTTCTATGTATAATTTGAACATAGTAATAATATGGTACTTTTAAAGCTTTCTCGGTTAACTGAAACATCAGGATCACTTTTGCATTTGTTTTCATTGATTATCTCTTATATTTTGAGTCAGCCTGTTCTCTTTCTTAGCATTGAATTTTGGTTAAGTATCAAAATATATTTAAAAGTGTAAGGACTCTGGGAAATGGTTTCTTTCCTTAAAAAGGCTTTAATTTTATTCTGTCAGGCAGATACTATATAGGCAGAGATCCTTTTGAGGCTTATTTTCAAGCCTTGTTAGGGCTGGTGTATTTCTGGTTTCTCTTAATGTTGAGCCAATGTGATGTCTCAACTGAAAGTGAAATGTTTACCAGGTTACCTTCCCGTTTTTTTCTCTCTGAATTCTGTTTCCTTTCAAGAAAGCATCAAGTAACAGACCAAATGTCTTTTTAGCTTCTTAGCATCCACTGCTGCCATTGCACTTTGATCTGGGTCGCCCTCCTACCCATGCACTGCTCTGAATTGGCAAAGGCACGAAGGAAAATTTTATGCATGACTGAGCTCACATTTCTGTGGTTCCCTACTTCTGGGGATCTCGGTCCTTCAGTTCTGTCTTGGCATCCCTGCACATCGACCTCTGTCTCTTCATCCCAGTGAAACTGCTACCAGCCAGCCTCAGGTTTCTGTTTGGCTTCTCTTTTCTGTTAATAGAATTGGAATTTCCCTGAAGGAAAATGGAGAGAAATACAGAGTTTACATCAGCAATTTACATCAGTGTGCAACCCTACTCTCTGGGATCTTGTTTCTGTAACTTCTGAGTGCTTTATTGCTCTTGAGTGCTTTTAAAAAAAATGATATTTATAGATGTTTTCAGGAGGATCTTAATTCTAATCAAAGATAAAACAGAACAAAATATTTGTAAATGAATATTTCAAATCAATGATTATCTTAAATGTTTCAGGCATTGTTTTTACCACAATAAACAAGAGAGAGCAAATCCTGACCTCACAGAGCTTATATTTAACCCAAGATGACAGACAGTGAATAAATATATAACTATACAGCACACTATAAGATATTGAAAATTACTGTAAAAATAAGAAAGGGTTAGGGATAGAGCATAAATCTGATTGGAAGATCAGGGAAGACCTGAATGAGATATAACATTATAATATAGATATGAAAATAAAGTAAAAGAATAGCTATCGGGTAATACTTCTCTGGGCTAAGTATAAGACAAGTATGGAAGTCTTGAAACAGGAACTTCCTTGGTATATTAAAGTCATTGAAAATTAACAATAGGTAGAAATGATTAGTAATGGAAAAACAAACAAAATGGCCAAAGGTTAGTCCACATAAAGCCTAGGTTATAATGTCAGCAACTTTGAATTTTATTTCAAATGTGATAGAATGTTTTATAGGATTTCAGTAAGGAGGTTAAAGGTTTTTGTTTTAAATGGATGAATTTATTTGCAGTGCTGAGATTATAGTTTAGTAAAGCTAAAAATTAAAGCCACGTACAATTAGAAAGGTATTTTTGCTTTGCCTTCCTTTGACATTTTTGACCCTTTTTTAATTGCCGCCACTTTGTTTTAAAATTAATCTTACAACTTCAGATGGCATGACCAAATTACCAGAGTGTCCCTGTACTTTCTATTTCTTTATTTAAACTTTTCTGTTTAGAAGTATAAGACTTATTTAACCAGGACTTTCCTTTTTATCACTTATTTAGGTAATAAAAATAGTTGTTTTTGGATTAAGTTCATATTTCTCCTTTCTTTAAAACTTATCACAGTGTCATCATATAACATGCATTCAAACTTATTTTTCCCCTTCCAGCCAACAAAAATACTGAATGCTTACAATACGGCAGGCGTCATACTTGGGGCGGGATAGGCATGTAAACAGATATAAAATGGACTGAAGTTCAGATGACGTCAGAAATATATTTGGGTATTTGTAGTAATATTATAATTGCTGTTAAAAGATTTTTTAAAAATTAATAAACTAGCCAGGATGAAAACGTTTGTGTCAATCTGCCATGAAATTTTTATATTGGTTTGTTGCCTCTCTGAACTGGGATTGCATTTAACAAATAATTAACCAAGGGGACACTAATAACCAGGAGTCAGTTTGCTTTAGTTTTATTAAGCGTGGTGTACCATAATTTCTGAAGTACCAAAAGCTAGGAGAGCTATGGGCTTTTTATCCTGTATGCAGTTAAACGATGTAAGCTGCTACACATTCATGGGTACTCGCAGAAGATACGAGATATTTATTACTTGTCACATCAGGCAGTGGGAGTTTCATGTTCATATCTATTAACCTTGGCCCCCAAGTTCCACAGGGAGGAATCTGAAGAATTTCTCTCCTAGGAATCCTGAGCCCACGAAACCGCATCCCTTTATAAAGGAATGTTAGCAAACCTGCCCATTCTATGCTCCAGAGAATGTCATTATCTTTATTATATCAAAACCAAATTTTGACTTCTGGCCCAGAGGGAAACACTAAAAGACTATCTTCATCTTTCAAGGCTGGTAGCTATATTGATATCTTTCAGAAGAGAGTCCAGAACAAAAACTACCATATAACGTGCATAACTGTTAGAGGCCAGTGGAAATTGTCTCCAACAATATCTACCCTTTTTTCTACATGACAGATTTTTCTGTAAGTATGCACCCCAGTGGCTGCTCAGAATAATCTGACAGAGGCTAGGACTAAAACTATTGCATTTAATTAAGGTTAGTAGCTAAGGTGGATTTACGCTTATGTTTCAGAATTTACCTTCCAAGTAGACTTGAGGCTTTAATCCGGGGACACCTGTAGTATCAGATATTACTGACTCCTTCTTGGCTCTTGGGGAAGAAGTTTAATGAAATCATGCCATCAAAAACAACCCAGGCCAGCGAGTTGTGTCTGACTGACCTGCTTTCCAGGTCATAGTGCTGTTTCCGTAAACATTTGAAGATGATTGATGAACCAGACACCTTCCAAGTGGGATATGTCTGGCCAATGGCATGGTTAAGAATGGGGGTGGAGGCAACATTCAGAGACGATTTACATGGGAGTTGCAAGATTTGTGCTCTGTTCCTGCTCTCATGTCCCCTGTTGTCATGGTAGACTTCTCAGTAAACTTAAGGGAAATGACTATCAAATTCTGTTCCACAATCTCCTAGAAAGTGATGACAGACCCAGAAATGAGTTAAATTAAAAGTTATTACAGTTTTGGGGGAATTTTTCTTGTGGATGCAGGCTTTGGGGTTAGTTCTGAAGGACAAAAGGCCATTAATGTCTCTTCCTTTCCTATACCTCTCAGAACCTAAGGTATTAGCTTCAGTGGTACCTAGAGGTTGTTCTCCATCCATCTCTTCAAAGAATTAGAGTGTTCCATTTCATTTAGCTACAACTTACCTTTTTTCTAATCATTCTCCACTCACGCCTAGACCTTTTTTCTAGACGGGTAGGGAACAAGAGGAACAAGTGCATTTTTATAAACTTAACTATAAAACTTATTGTAAACCCCCTTTGGCTAGGCCTCACCATGAAATTATGTTAATTATGCTAGCCTGGGTCTTGCTATTGTAGAAAATAAATATGTGCCTCATGCAGGAAGGATCAGGAAAGAATCCTGACTTGTCAAAATATGTCTTTATTACCTTCCATACATTTTTTTCTAATCATTACTCAGGAAGTAGCTGTAGCAGTTGATCACTTTCTGATTCCCAGTTAACTGATCAAGTGACTTTATTTGGTGTGGACAGAAGGAAATGAGACTTGTAGAGTCAGACTATTAGCTAGCTCATTGTTGAGTAGCTGTTGTGATAAAATGCGTAAAACTGTCAGGCTCCAGTGAAAAATTGTGCAAAGAACTTTCAAGGGCTGCAGTTATAAGGCCAAAGTCAGCCAATAGACAATCCAAAAAGAGATAAACAATGGTAAGGCATTGAAGGTGCAATGTGTATAATCAGGTTTTCCAGAGGAGGCAGAGGCAAAGATCCACAGGATGGGACCTCCTCTACCACAGAACAAATAGGTACATTTTTCAGAAATCACAAGTACGGCATGCATTGGTAGCTTTGCATCAGGAACAGAATGTATATCTGGTATCTGCATTAGAAAGGCTGCATCCAAAACCACAGGGATGTCTCTGGGTAGAGGCCAGAGGTTCCAATTGGCCAAATCATCAGCCACAGAGATTTGTATCATCTCCATTACTGAAAGGGTCCAATACAATGTTGGGCTTCCTTTCTTTGTGTGGGAAATGGGCTGAAGAAACCAGAGTTTTTCCTTGGCTACTGGAGAGACTGAGTGTTGTACATTTTCCACATAAAGTCCCAAGAAACTACTTGGAAAACAGGCCTCAGAATGTAAGCTCCAAAATTTTGTTCAGATTTATCAGCCAGCTCCTGAATGCAGTTATATGTGACAATACTTACCATAATCTGGACCATTGAAACTAAGGATTTTTAAAATTGAGATATAATTTACATACAGCCAACAGGATATCATCTATCTATACAGGGAAAGCTTTGGACATCACCTAGTAGAGGTGCTTACACTAAATCCATTGAATTGACCTAAACAGCCCCACCCAAGAGACAACTTAAGCTCCTTCCTCCATTGTGAACCATACCCAAACCCCATCATTTGGATCCATGTGTCCCACACCCTGGGGGTCTGGGTAATGCTGAGTTAGTGTCTTGTAAGATAGGGTGAAACACTGTCTCCTCTTCCCAGGCTATACAAAGCTCCTTAAAAAGATAGTCTCGGTGGGCAAAGCTGTCATAAAACATGCAGAAATGTGGGAAACTCATGGAGAATTGTGTCTCAACATTAAACACCTATTACATAATACTCATACTGCTGAAACAATGATGAACAAGGACAATTTTCTTGGTCCTTGAGTCACAATGTATCACCCTTTTAAAAGAATTATTTTAGCAGAAGTTTTAATGAGCCTAGATCTCAATCTCTTGTGTGGGGAATTTTAGTCATTTTTTCATGAAATATATATAACCAATATAATAGATATCTAAAATAAAAGGTGTGCTAGATCTGATGTGGCATGGTCATGTATGTGTTGGCACTTTAATTTTGTACCTTTTAAGTTGTTAAGTGAGTTTTAGTTGGTATTTCTAGTTATTGACTTAGTTTAACAGAATATTTCTCTTTTACACATACTCTTTAGAAGCCAAAATATAAAGAACCAATAAAGTTATGAGTCCCTAAACCAGAGAACATGAGGAAAACTAATATATCATTAATACAAAAAATTAAAAAGCAACCACTGTCAAATTTGGATTTGCTTTTTTATCTCAGACCAAAGTCAAATTCAGTAAGTGTACATGAATATTTGAGAAGGAGGCAACATGCATTAAGTGAGGCAACATTCAGCTCTGGAGCCCATGTTTGATCCCTGTCTCAGATTCCCTTTAGAGTTTTTCGTGTTATGGTGCATTGAGGGGAAAAAAAACAAACAAAGCCTAAGTTTATAGGCAAAGGAAAAGGCAAAAGGAAAGTAACGTATTTGGTTTAGTGAAAAGAAGCATCTATAGAATATGTAACAGTAATAATCTCCAACCATATGAGTAACTATGCTTTTCAAATGTTGATGAAGGAGAGAGTTTAGAAAGTGGGATTTAGGATTCAGAATGAGCTAGGTTTCCAAACTGTAAGGATTTTGAGATGATAGAAAAGTTATCAAAGAGTATCAAAAGAATTTTGGGGGGTTAACAAGAATCAACTTGGGCAGAAGAAGGGGGAAGTAGAGGGGCAGGTAGGGGGAGTCCAAGGGGTGGGATAATCAAGTAGGTCATGCATGGCTTTTAGAATTTCTAGGCCCTGTTCAACTCCAACTGACCTGCCAGTCCAGACAAGTCTGATCCTAGTGTGGTGCGTCAAATAAAAGGTTTACACTGGGTGGCACGAATAACTTTGCATATTAATATACAAATAAACATTGAGTTACTTGCAGTCCCTCTTTCCGATAGCTTTATATTTAGTCTCTCAAAGTTGGATTATAAAATACCGATTTCTTCTGTGATGAAAGTCAAATACATTTATCAGATTCTCAATTTTGACCATGCAGTTGCAGATTTATCTAAATTCAAGTTCATTTTTAAAACATATTTGATAATAGTGTAATAGTAGCTAGAAATATTTCCAGATCCTCACTTATAAGTTAAAAAATATCTGGACAGAAGGCATTCTTAAGCAATAACTGGCATTTGTATAAATAGCCAGTGGTAAGCATGATATATTAATATACATTTTTTAAAATAGTATATTTACAATATTGGCCAATTCCTCCAGACATTTTCAGATTTTTTTCCCTCAACGTACTAGGTACTGCCAAAAATACTTTATATTAATAAATTTGAACTCATATAAATCATTAGTCTTGGTAACATTATTTGGTTACGATTATATAATTATTAAAAGTTTCTTTAGCATTTTGTATTAATGCTTTATGCTTCTAGAAAATATTATTGAATAATATATGCCTTGATGTCGGGATCCTAAAAGAGGAAAAGGAGAAAAATGAAGGACCTGGAAGAAGGACACCAACCATTTAAGCCCCCTGGAAATCACTTAGCTGGTAGAGCAGGGGCTGACAACAATAGAGCGTGTGCAACAACAAAGGCTCTTTGCACCTCTGTGATCAGAAGCCACAGTCAGCGATGAGGGCATAGATCCCCAATATGTGGAGGACAGAGTCCTCATTGTCTGCCCTGACTCCTACAAGCTGCGCACAGGCTGCTCCACAAACACTTGAACAGCTGCCTGCCTAGAGGGTGGGGAGTGGAAGACAGATAGCTGCTACTGTGGTAAGAGCTGAAATTGACCAAAATTAACCTCAATTTGCCATCCAAATCTTCCCCTAGAAGTTACAAGCCTTCAGTAGACTCCAGAGTTTCAGAATAGCTGCATCAGACAGATTCTGCCACTGCAGTTGTTGTCCAAGTTGGGAAACAGGTTCCTGGTGCTTCCTGCTCTGTTATCTTGATCGTAGCTGATATGATTTAGCCCTTGCTCTCTCCTGAGATAGATCTGGATTTTTCTTTATGTGTCATTCAAAAGAAGGAATTAAAAAATCTAAGCTCTGAAACTTGTTTTTACTTTGCATCAAGTAGCATTATTAAGCCAGAAATAACAGGTATATAACTGAGATATATATAATGTCTGTCTAGAAGAAATTGGACAATGCACCTAACAACTAAGTAGGGGTGTACTATTTTTATAGATACACAAATAATATGAATTTGATTGTTTCCTAGGTCCAAATGCTATGGAAATAAAAGTCTGTCATTGCACTGCTATCCTGTAGTCAGGATGACTTAGACTTCCCTTCCCAATGCTCAAAAACCATTGTAATTGTATAAATGGAAAATTTCATTTAAATCTTCACAGAATATAGTCATTCTAGTTTTTAAATCATAAATATGTTTGATCATTTTAGAACCTTTTCAGAAACAAATTTACTGGTAATTCGATCATCCTTTTTCATACAGATTCAAAAAATACATTATAGAACCATGGAAGTTTATTTTATATTGTATTAGATCATTCAAGCAAATAAAATTTAGGTAATTACATCTTAAATTATACATACTAACATAACTAGTAGAGTTCTGTTATAAAGAAAGATAAAGTAAATCTGTAAATCACATAAATAAATATGTTCTAAGATAAAGAGTGAAGGGATATGAAATGGGATTGTTGCAAAATTTAAATACAGATTTTCATTCAAACATTTAAATTAGAGAATATAATATCAGGAACCATGTTGCCATAAAATTATTTTACAACCCATTCAGAAAATTTGTGAAGTTTTGTAAAAATATTTGGTGAATATATCTTATAGTGTTTGTAGAAAAACTGATACTAATGTGATAAAATACCATACACTTTCAATAGTGAGGTTTAATGGAAGCTAATATAAATTACATTATAAAGACCTAATAGATTATTTCCCCTAGTTACATCTAGAGTCGTCTTATAGTTATCAGACAGTTAAATATTCTGAAAAATCTGTACCTCTTATTTTTTGAGCACTGAATACTAGAGTTCTCACTTTATTTTACTGGGGATAAAAAATTCTTATCCCACTTTTTAAAATGGTTGCATTAAATAGATATATAACATCTCACAGTAGTAAGTAGCACATTTTCCAATAAATAGAAATTCTATATACTTTCTCAAATTTGGTAGCATGTAATACAACTTAAGGACTCTTTGTAAAAGTTATGCAAACTAAATTATGTACATTCATGTTATTATTTGTGCAGGCTGCCTTAGAGAAAGAATGGCTAGCTTTCGATTCCGCCTGCTTCCCTTCACAAACACAACTTCTCCCAGAGCGGCAGCACTGGCCAAAGGTAACATGTCATGGAAACTTCTTAGTGCTCCATCTGTGTTCATTTCTTAAGGTTGTGCTATTTTGCAGTGATTAATAATACAATTTATTGACTTGAAAAACAATTACTTTTAGAAGCCTCTGACTTCCTCCCCATCCCTAGATGTAATTATTCATGTAGCTTTTCTTTCATTTGCTCCTATTTTTTTTCTTTATTTTGGATTTCTTTCAACACTTTATTTCACAGTAGCAAAAAAATGATACAGTTCAGCTGCATATTTGGCAGTAGACTAAAAATCACTAGTTGAAAGCACTTTAAAAATATAAAAATATGCATTAAGAGGGCAACAGCTGAAGATTCTCAGTCAGAGGTCAATGGACTGCAATATCTGTTATTTATTTGATAATCTTTGAAGTTTTTGTTTCCTGAGATTTTTTAAGAACTCTGCAATTAATCATTTTGTATATGCAAACTATACCAAAAAGCATATTCTTCATCACTACAACAAAGGCTATTTATATCTGTATTCCATAAATTTAATTTTATTATAATTTCAATTTTTATATGTTTCCTTTAGGAGACTACTTGCTCTATGCATGTAAAATAATGCAATATAAATGCTAGACTTTTTCAATTTATTTTATATTTATGTACATTTTTTCCTGATAAGTTCTCTGGAACCTTAAACTATGATGATACTTCATCTAATTTACCAACTCATCCAGCTCAAGCATGGCTATATAATGAGAAAGAAAATTTGTTTTCATCGGAACACACGCAGTTTAATGACAGGTAAGTTGAATTACTCTTTAGGGGATTAACCCATGAATGACATACTTATGAAGAATATTATACTACTCACAAAAGTAGAAAAATAATGAAAATAGGAGCAACTTTACTTGTTTAAAAGATGGAAGAACATTTAAGGTAAAAATATAATTATTTTGTGGACTTTTCAGTGTAATAAAAATAAGGTGGATTCATTGAAGCAACTACAAATCTTAAGTGTCAGTAAAATAATGTAATTAATTGTTGTAAATAAGTAGGCTCTTAAATTCCACTATATAGGTTGAGATAAGGATTAGAATAAAAATTCCAGTGCCTCATTTCTTTCGACAAAAGTATTGAAATATGCTTCAAGTAATTGAAATGTAAACATTTTAAATTAATGGCAGACATTTATTGCTTTTCAAGATAAAGCTTTTCTGTAACTTAAATGGATTTTATTTTCAAGTTTGCGACAACATAAATAGCTTGTAGTTTTAAAAAGTGCTGATCTACTTGTCTTGATTCAGTTGTGTGTGGGTTTTTTCCATTGCTAGATCAGAAGATAGAACTTTATCCTGGACAGCTGAATCGAAAGCCAGCAGAGAGAGTTTGCTAAAATCTGTAAAAGAGGAAAAAATTTCAGAAGAATGGTATGTGGTCTATGTTACACTAAAATATTAGGAGACTTTTAAAATGAAAGACATTTAAATGTCCAGAACAGATATTTTTTTAAGATTTCAAGAATATCTCTCTTAGTTTTTAAGGAGCTATGTATCTCTAAATTATAGATTCTGAACTAGAAATCCAAATTTGTCTTATATAATATAATTCAGATATCTATGTTTATATGTACAGGCATTTATAAATATAGTCCAGATGTTTTGCCTTCATTAAATTCCATCTTTTAATAGGGGCTTTAAGGATATATCTACTGCTCAACAAATGCTGAAGAGAGCACAGAAAATGAAATCAAAGAAATTAAGGAAGAAATTAGGTGGGTAATCAGAGCTCTTTGAATAATAGCTGTGTGTTTGATATGGAAGATAAGTTCTTTTAAAATATTTTAACAAATTGTATTTAATAAAAATGGAAATTAAATGCATAGATATGAGTATTTCTAAGGTCATAATTCTAAAAATTAAACAAGAAAATTAAAGAAAATGTTATTACATTAAATGATTTATTATACTCTTAAATGCTATTTTCACTTTTCTCTCTTTCTTACTAATTTTGCTGTTGCTTCTTCTATCAATTGTACACTGAAAATATTCTAAGCTGATTCATTTTGGCAAAACTTGATTTTAAAGAGCATTTGTTTCATATGCTTTGTGTTTTTAAGTTGTGTGTTTAGTCCATAAACTATATACACTCAACAGTTTGACAAATATCAGCCATGGACACCTCCCAATTTGACATTTTAGAAATGGAGCACAGTGGCATATATTATCTTACGGCTGTGCAGGGCCTGGGAAGTGTTCAGAGGCATCTTCTCTCCCACTTGCCAAGATACTCTTTAAATCAGTCACTGTTCTTTGGATGACTATAATCATGTTAGTATAATTACTTAATATGTGGAGTAGTTTACAGGTATCAAGATAAGAGATAGCAGGTTATTATGATTTTATATCTATAATTAAAACCATTTAAAATTGATTGAATATTGCATATAACTTTGCATTTACTCATAACTTAATATTTACTCAGGAACTCATTGAAGGCATGTAAAGAAACATTTAAAGTTAATTTTATCTTTATTACTTTTTCTATTTATTATTTTTGATTATCAGTTCAATAGCAGAATTCTAAGAAATGTACGCAATGTGTACTTAATTTAAAAAACAAATGTGAATAACCAAAATACGGTTATTTGCCAAGGACTGACTGATAACTGTTGTCATAGCACTTACTAGCCATTGATAAAGTACTTCACTTTTATATCCACAAATGTTAAACTTTCCTTATTTGTGTTATTTTAGTGATATCTTAATTGTATCTCTTATCTTTTTGAGATAACTAATATTTTTTATTGTGTACTAAAAGTTTCTCAGGCTTAAAATATTGAAATTTTAAGCATTTTTAAAGAAAATGTAAATATATGTTTCATTTGTCAACTTGCTTTGTGCCTCCCACTCACTTACTTTAAAAATTCCTGTGGAAGTTTATCAGAACTCTGTAAATTGAGTATTAGGAGGTAGTTACCCAGAGAAATAGCAACTCAAACCCTTAACAATAGTGAGATTTGCAGTTCTGGGGAAGTTGAATCCAGTGCAGGAAAGCAGGGTGTTTGATATACTTTTTAAATTGTTTTGATGCATGTTTCTATTCAACCATTTTATTAAAACGTTATTTAAATAGCTGTTTTGATATTAATAAAAATTTCTGAAACTCCTGGGAAAAGTTCACGTACCAAAAGTGGCTTAAGAGCTGATTCAGCCAATGTTCATCAACTAATTGTTATTTTTAAAATATGTATAGTGTTTGCACAGTCTCTGACAGTGAAGCTAAGGAAAACTTGCTTCTGTTAGAGTCGTTCCCTGGAAATATATTATATATGAGTCTTCCTTACTAATTCTTATAATTGAGCAATTGTGTTTGATGTTGAGTACATTTGGAATAAATAAGCATAGTAACTAATATGTTTGAGCAAAAGTTCGAATAAGGAATATATGATCATATATAAAAATTTTTGCTTTCATGGCCAAAAATTAGACAGAATTATTATCAGGCAAAAATTAAACCTCTTTGTCTGTCACAAGGGGGCATGGTAGGGTAACAAACAACAACAACAAAAGTACAGCTAGATATTCAAGGTAACAACTACATCTTAAATTTAACATCTTGACAGTGGTCATTAAGCATGACCTGTTAGGTGAAAATCCTAAATGGTAATTGTATAATTTTCATCAGCTTTCTATTCTGATTTCATGACTGTAAACCCAATTGCCTTTCATTTCTGTGTGAGGCTCTGTATCTCTGTAAATTTTTGTTTTGCTTTTGTTTTATCAAAATACCATTAGATCGAAGAAATAAAAGGTACTTCAAAAACTAAATTCTGAAGTGTAAAACTTAATGGCACCTTAAGCCTCCTCACTCTGCTTCTCACTCCCCTTTCCCAGAATAGACAGAGTAGAAATAGTCACAGTAAGATTAAAGATGAAAACCAGGAAAGAGCGTACCAGTGGAAACTTCTCCAGTTCTGGTGCTTTAAACTTCTACTAGGTTGACGAGGTAACACTTGTGTCATCTGTGAGAAAATTATTATGACTCTGTAACTCAGGTTTTCTTCTTAAAGAATAAATCATTTTCTAGTACTTTTCTAATTTTAAATTTAGTCAGTCTGTGATATGCTATTAACTTATTTGAATCTGTATAAAGTAATGGCCATTGTTTAAAATTTCATTCACTAATACATTAAAATAATATTTTAAACATTTAAATTCTGTTGGAACTGAAAAATTAACTAATACTTTTCGAATATAAATGGAGATACATCTTATATGGACCACTGGCCAATTTGAAACTTTCCAGACACCAGAGGGCGCCCTGCTCCATGAAACTGCTGCAGACTAACCAGTTTCTCCTTCAAAGGGAAGGTGGCAGGTAGATGGGGGGGGTTCAGAGAATAAAAAAATTTAATTAAATAGAACCAGTTACATGCTAAACCTAACAAAGCCATAATCCTCAAGGAGACGAAGCATAAATGCATGGAGTATGGAAGCTTTAATTCAAATTTCTGCCATGAAAAACCTTAAAGCAATTTTCTCTGTAGCAAGCACATTTTTTGTACATGTATTTATTAGCCAAGAGATATATGAGATAACAATATTTGATTTATGATGAGAGCAAAAATAGGGCAAAAGGCCTGGGGTCAGTTATTTAAAGAAAGTTTCGGGTAGGGGAATAAGAAGCTGAGAACGTTGATAAATGAAGCAGCGAGGAGCTGAGGAAGCCTGCAGTGTGGGCAGCCATCGGGGAGACTCAGGACTGATGACTTCTGTGGGGATAAGTGAGCCCATCTGCTTTATGCAGGACAAGTAGGAGGAGGAAGGGCAGGGGTGGAGGCAGAGAAATTGATTGGAAACCACAGGAGTAAACCTAAAATTGTAAGAAGCCACCATGACTTGTTTACTCAACTTTGGGTTTGGGTTCGGACTGTTGTTATTCCTAGTGAGTCGTTGATATTTCCCTCATGATGGACATAGCACGGACCAATTATGAATAGTCTTGTTCTTGTGGGGTTTTTATTTGTGTGTCTTTTTGTTTTTACTGTTGCCTCATGCACAAAAGTAACTTCAGAATGTGGTGATCTGTATTGGGAATGAGCAGGCACCCAGGGAACTTAGACTTTAGCACTGCAGTCATATGTGCAAGGTGAGAGTTGCTGGTTTATTGAAAACATGCAGGTCAGGAACCTAAAGGCAGTGAGTATAATTGGTAGCAAGACTGAGAAGAGCCAGGTGGGGAAAGAGAGTGAGTAACTTGTTTTGACATGGAGCGTTCCTCAGAGAGGGTGAGTTCTGAGCATAGGAGTTTTGGCGGGCAGATGGTAAGAAGCTTAAGGGCTAAGAATATAAGGCTGAAGACATAATGTTCTTCATCATATATCGTATTCATGCATTTTGAGTTTTATAGTTAGATAAGAGAAAGAGCAGGCTGAAGCCAAGGAGGTTACTTTAGTTACAAATGTACAGCCACGACGAGGAGTCATTATCACTTGGCACCTAGCACAGTGTTAAGTGCATGTTAAGCATTCAATATTCACTGATTTTATTCCCATGAACAAAATAACTTAAGACTGTTGGTAACAGTTATAGCCAAGAATGAAGCCAACTAGGAAATAAGACAGGCTAACATTTGAATATAAATTAACCAGTTTATAGGCTGCAGCAAAGATATCGGGTTGCAAAACCATAGGACAATGAAGGACTGTTAAGAGGGAAGGATCAAAGGGGAATAGTATTGACAGAACTGTAGGAAAGTGAAGTTTATTGATGATTTATTTTATTTATCTCAGTGATTTGCAAAAGGAATTTACAAGAATTTTGATCAAATGCCACTTTCTTATACTCTCAACCAAACGACAATAAAACCCATTTAAACAGTAAGGTCCTCGAGGCCAAGACTCTGCTTGCTGCCCACTGAATTCCCAGGACCTACTACCATGCCTGGAATATGGTGGACGGTCAGTAAGTAATTGATAGCCAAATCAGAAAGAGATAAGTCCCTAAATACATTTGACTGTGTGTATGCATATGATTGTGTATGTGCAGAATAGTCATTTTAGTGCATGTTTATCTATGGAAAGGCAAATTTAAATTAGGAAATATTTCTTTTTTCTTTTTTTTTAATATTTTATTTATTTATCTTTTAGAGGGGAAGGGGAGGAGAAAACGAGAGAAGTATCAATGTATGGTTGCCTCTCGTGGGTCCCCTGCTGGGAACTGGCCTGCAACCCAGGCATGTGCCCTGACTGGGAATTGAACCGCGATCGTGTGGTTTGCAGGCCCGCATTCAATCCACTGAGCTACGCCAGCCAGGGTGGAAATATTTCTTGTAAGATGATGAAATGTAGCTACTCATTCATAAAACATTATGTCTTCAGCCCTAACATAAAACCTATTTTACAAAATTGTTGTTCTTGGCACATACAGAAAATGGATAATACACAGATTTTTCTGTGTGAAGTTAGTGAGAATTAGATAAACTAGTGAGCTAAGATTAGGAATACAGAAACTGAAAAGGGATTCCACAGAGTAGGAAATAATTTCTAATGTGTAAATAAAATTATGTTGTTTAAATGAGATAATGACTATAAAGTGGCAAGTACAGAGTCACGCACATAGTACAGACTCAGTTTACTTATGTGTTTCTTTAAATTTTATAAAGATGTATTAAAACTTATTTTCCTGATCCTCAGCAAGTCATACTGGGAGATACAGAGACAAAAAAAGGCAGGATAGATGTGCAACTGATGATCTCAGAGGGGTTGATTTAAATGTACAAGCCTGAATTTACAAGGCAAGAGAAAGATGTCACAAGCCGTGCTCTTTACAGCATCCTTACGCCCAAGCTTTCTTACTCGATTGTCTAGTTATTGAGGTGTTATTAAGAAAAGTGTTTTGTTAGCAGTGGTATTTTCAAGGGCTATCAAAATTAAGTGATTTCTTCCCCCATCCAGGATTACTGTGTTTCTTGCTTATCATTATCCTTTGATATTAGAATTAATTTAAGGATTTTTTTTTACTTTAATTGGTGTTCAAGTACAGTTCTCTGTCTTTTACTCCCATTCCAGCCCACCTTCGCAGTGATCCCCACCTCCCTCCCATTTCCACCTCTCTAGTTTTTGTCCATGTGTCCTTCATACTTGTTTCTGCAAACCCTTCACCTTTTCCCCTGAAATTCCCACCCCTCTCCCCTCTGGTCACTGTCAGCCTGTTCTATTCAGAACAGTGTCTTTGGTTATATTTTGCTTGTTTGTTTGTTTGTTTGTTTGTTTAGGTTCCTGTTAAAGGTGAGATTATATAGTATTGGTCTTTCACCACCTAGCTTATTTCACTCAGCATAATGCTTTTCAGTCCCATGCATTCTGTTGCAAAGGGTAGGGGCTCCTTCTTTCTTTCTGCTGCATAGAATTCCATTGTGTAAATGTACCATAGTTTTTGGATCCATTCATTTACTGATCAACCTAGGTTGCTTCCAACTCTTGGCTATTGTAAATTGTGCTGCTATGAACATTGGTGTGCATAGGTTCTTTTGGATTGGTGTTTCAGGGTTCTTAGGATATAATCCCAGCCATGAAACTGCCGGGTCAAAAGGCAGATCCATTTTTAGTTTTCTGAGAAAATTCCATAGTGTTTTCCATAGTGGTTGTACCAGTCTGCAATCCCACCAACAGTGAACTAGGGTCCCCTTTTCTCTACAACCTTTCCAGCACTTGTTTGTTTCTTTGTTTATGATAGCCATTCTGACTGGTATAAAGTGGTATCTCATTGTGGTTGTAATTTGCATCTCTCTGATAGCTAGCAATATGGAGCATCTTTTCATAAGTTTTAAATCAACTTAAGGTGGTTTAATTACAATGTTTTTAAAAGGATAATGAAAATGTAGCACTCTTTTTATATACTCTTGATGAATAAAATTATTTTATTGACTCAATGGAACTAGACAACTTTAAATATTTTATATATGTATTGGCTTACTTAATCTTTTTAAAAATATTTATTTATTTATAGAGAGAGAATGTAAGGGAAGTAGAAAGAGAGGAAAGTAGGAAGTAGAAAGAGCAGAAAATAGATAATATAAAAAGAAAGGTAAGAAAGTCAGGAGAATGGGAAGAAAGACCAGCAGGTTATAATAAGGTAACAACATCATAGTATGTAAGCTCATGGTAACCAGTCTTTCCTGAATGACTAATGTTCCTCGCTCATTTTGACATGTCAATATTTTTTGGTATTTAAATTTTATACTATATAATAGTTATTTTATTACATATACATACATATATACATACAATGATTTTTATTGTTCCTGTTAATAGTTCATATTGAATAAATATAGACACACCTAACTCTTATAATGCTTTAGGTCATATATAACTATGAGATGTGCCCAAATATTGGCCAATCTTTTTCTAATATTAAGAAATAACAGCTCTGGCTGGTGTAGCTCAGTGGATTGAGCGTGGACCTGTGAACCAGATGATCTCGGTTCGATTCCCAGTCAGGGCACATGCCTGGGTTGCAGGCCAGTTCCCAGCAGGGGACACACAAGAGGCAAACATACATTGATATTTCTCTCCCTCTCTCCTTCCCTTCCCCTCTAAAGATAAATAAATAAAATTAAAAAAAATTTAAACGAAAAGAAATAACAGTCTTTGTGAAACATGTACGTCATGCTTAGAAAGGGTAAGTTCTTACTAGTGGACTAATGGAAACCCTCAATGTGCTTATGCTGGAGAATTACTCTGAAGATACTATTCTGCCTTTCTAATTTGCATTCTAAAAAAACGTGTTACCTTAGCATTTCATTAAAATATGTATGTTAGGGTTTATGATATTTAAAACCTTAATTTTTTATTTAGGACATGTAATTTTATTGTACTAAATATTAATAAAACATTCTTAAAGTCTATTTTTATAAGAAGATGTGAGACACTAGAAAAATGTACATTGACCTAAATTGTGCTTTAATGGTAACCTACAATTTATTTGTTTTTAAGATATAATTAATATACAATATTGTATTACCTTCAGGTGTAAAACTAGGTTAACTCTCTTTAATGCCTAATTTTCTGCTCTTTATTTTACTCCTTAAATTTTATATTTTTCTTTTCTTACAGTTCAACAATAAGCAAAATTCTTTTGTCTTAATTCAACTGACAAAATTGTTAATTTCACATTGTGTAGAACCATTCCTTAACAATTAAAAATAGGCTGCTAATTTACAATCATCCTGTTTATTTTGTAAAATTAATATATTTAGATTCGTCTTGGATATAAAAGATATATAGGATTTATACATCTTTGTTATGGAAAATTCTCAATATAATAAATTAGGGCAAAGAAACTATCAATTTATCTGTAAAGTTAATGAAAGATCATTTTCTATCTGTTCCTCACCCCAGTAGTTGTCTTGCTTTTACCTCAGCTATTCCAACTCCCCATAGTTTAGAGAGCATTTGGTTTTCCCTGTAATAACAGATTTTACCTATTATGCATTTATGAAAATTTTACTTTATTTCCAGCAGAAGTATGGGGAATTTAAGAAAGGGGCTAAAATAATAAACAGTGAAACAACTCCCCAAATAAAAGGATTATGCCATAAATGTACATTTTTTTACATTATTAGTGTTTCTGCTTTTCATATTAAGTAGTATGTGTTTAATTAGACAGCCAAGAGAATGGGAATGGTTGGTTACCTTTTCATATTATGAATCTTCAAAAAATAATATCAATTTTGTAGTTTTCTAGAATGTGTATCATTTTTTAATATTGCCACAAAAATATATGGTCATTTCAGAGACGGAGTGATCCAGAACTCAACTTTTGTCTTATCTTGATATTTTGTCTAGATGCCACTGTGCGCCTAGCATTATTCAAAAGCAATGAAAATAAAGTTTCTGTTACAAAATCACCAGTGAAAGTACAATCCAGAAGAGATGGTTACTCCGAAGGTATGGTTTAATCACAGATACATAGATAGCTAAAAAAATATAAAAATGAAAAATGGTATTTAAAATAAAAATTTTAAATCCTCAATAGTAATAAAGTACATATGTGAGAAATTATATGTAAAATATAACAAACAAAAATCAAAATAAGGTTCTTGGAGCTAAAATACCAGTTTCGTGTAGTGATTAATCAGCACAGTATTTTAGTATCTGTATCAATGCTTGCATAAATTAAAATTCTTTGTATTTTTTGTGAAAGTCTTATAATGCTACTAAATTTTACAATGACAGATATTAGCCTATATCAATAGAAATGATAAAATGATAAAAACACATGATATTCTATTATATATACTTTACTGCCAATATATGCAAATTGAATTAAACATTCAAAATTAAACTCTGGAATTTTAAATAATTTACTATATTTGAATCTTGCCCAACCCACTTTTTAGGTGAAGCATTCTGCACATCTAAGTGGCAGATGATATTTCTTTTTTTTTAAAATATTTTATTTATTTATCTTTAGAGGGGAAGGGAAGGAGAGAGGGAGAGAAATATCAATGTATGGTTGCCTCTGCCGAGGACACACAATGTATTATTGTGTGTCCCCTGCCGGGAACTGGCCTGCAACCCAGGCATGTGCCCTGACTGGGAATCGAACTGAGATCCTCTGGTTCACAGGCCCGTGCTCAATCCACTGAGCTACACCAGCCAGGGCCGGCAGATGATATTTCTGATTTCAGCATTCAGAGGAGTTATGGACTCATATTATTAAACAAATATTAAATGTAATAGAGCAGCAGGCATAACTTAAAAACAAGTTTGCCTTCTCTTTAATTAATATTAAAATAGTTATAGTTTTACCTGTACTTTTGTATGGTAATTTCTAATAGGAAAAAATGAAGTCAAATATATTTGAATAGAAATGGACTATTTACAATTCTTTAATTGCACATTTTATTTTTTATTGTTGTTCATTTACAGTTGTCCTGCCTTTTAAAATTTTCTATACATTTTATTTTTTTATTATTATACTTATTATGTTTTAAATTTTTAAATTTTATTTTAATTATTGTTCAAATGCAGTTTTATCTTCTGTACAATTTAAATAAATCTTAAAAGTTATATATTATCATAGCATGATTAAATATATACATTTTGATTTATATTTCTATTTAATGAATGTCTACAATTAAAGAAAAATTAATAATAACCAATTTTATAAGGGTGAAAGACATGGGGTTTAGAATTTTCTTTAACATTTATAATAATGAATATATACATAGAAAGATAGGTGAAGCAAGTATGGTAAATTATTGAAATTGTTGGAAGAATACATGATGGTATATGGAGGTTTGTTTTATCATTTAACTTTTTAAGATTTAAATTTTTTCACAGTACAACATTTAAAAATTTGGTCATCATGAAAAATGGCAAAATATTTACATATTACTATTTTAATGGAAAAAATTACTTACTTCAATATAAAATAAGGCTTCAATTTTAATCAGGGTTCATTTTTTATTATAATCTTAACTTCATCATTTACTATTTTAAAAGAAAGAGTGGGAATTCTGCTAAAATCAGTCTCAATTCCACAGGTATTACCTGTTAACTAAGAGTGTTCATACTTTAAAAAGAAAATGTCTGGGAAAAGTAATAATTGGAGCATTTTTGCCCTTTAACTTAGCACATACTTCAGAAACAGAAAGAGGAAATCTATCCTGACATGTGCTATTGCACTTTTTTTTTCTATGAAAGGTACAGATAAGTAACTAATAAGAATAGTGTGCTTGTGTACATGGTATATTTACTGATTTGTGTTCCTATGTAAAGTATCCTAGGAATAGTTCAAATAGTGATATAGAAGTGCAGAACATGAAAGATTTTCACATATGCTCTGTGATATGACATTGTTTTATTTCCCACATAAAGGGTATTTAGGGTTTTTTCCTACCTCACGTATATGTGGCATTTCATTAATTTCACTATTTCATTGAATGGTCTTTATGCATGTACCAAAGTAGTAGTTGTTTTAAGACTTTTTTTTTGAAGAAATGGGCCTGCCAAAGACAGTTGTACATGGCAGAACTTTTTTTTCCTAATTAATGTGTTTATTTCTGCCCATTTTTAAAGGGGAAAAAAGTGAGGCAAAGATGATTTGCTCCTTGCTGGCAGGTTGAACCCCCTGTTGTCTTTAACTGCTGCTCTGCTCTCATCCACCTCCTAGACTCACACTCTTATTTGCAGCCACGTCAACTTGCAAGTTAGCAGCTAAGCTAGAGTTCGCCTCCCAGCAGAGGACACATTTTTAAATCAGGTATATTGAGATAAAATTAACATTGTATAAAATGTACCCATTTTGAGTATAATTCAATGAATTTTGATATATTTGTGTTACATCACCATTAGCACAATCTAATTTTAGAATATTGGAACAGTTTTTTATTTTCTTAAAAAGTTCAAGTAAAAGTAATAGTTGGGCATCTTACCTTCCATAAATGAGGAAGATCAGAATTAAATTTTGCTGGAGGGTTAGGGCTAGGCTATGCTTTATAAAATATCTTTATATTTTGTCATATTCATAAAATAATACATAATTAAGAGCCTGAGGACTTTACAGATTTGACATTGGTTTACTTGGTCTATTTATTTTTAGTATTTATATTTATTTAGTGTTAGGTACCTTTCTTAATTTATCCTTTACTGCCATAATCCCTCTTTTGGATTTACTATCTGATTTTGCCTTGGCATTTGATTTTTGATTGATCACTTTCATGTTTATTGCTTTGAAGATCTCCCGCTATGCTTCCTTTTGGAGGGAGAGATTCAAATGTTCCATTCAGAACCCTGACCTACTCTTCAACTACTCTCACTGGTATAAGAACACACATAACCTAACTGACATAAGTGTATACTCTTGAGTTAGTCTAACACAGTTTGAATCATGATTCCACCATTTACTGACTGTCCAATTTTGGAGACATTATGGAATCTCTTATTTTGGGGGGGGAAACTTTGCACTCAAGTTCCCCCTGTCCACCACGGATGAAAATAAAACCACCAAGACATGATCTGCTTGGGGAAGAGAGATGGTCAATCTCTCAAAGGAGAAGGACCAAGAATCCCTTCCTCAACAGCTTTTATTAGGTTCGTAATAAACAGGAATACAGGTAAAGCTCATCAATCAGTCTCAGGCAGCAAGGATCAAACAGTAGATAATATTTCAAAGAAATCTGAGGGCTTAATCTGATTCAGTGTCTGTCAGGTAAGGGGGTTGCAAAAACTTTGGGAGACATACTCATTTCCTGCTCAGACCCTTATCATAAGGATGAAAGCACTCTTAGCAAAGCAGGCTTCACAGGACTTTACGAATTCTTTCTTATGCCCGATCTCTCTGGAACCCACTCTAGCCGGCAAAGGGCTGCACAATCTTCCCCATCATAGGTTTTTAGGCTTAAGTGGATTAGAGCCAGGAAGCGCTTCTCCCAGATGGAAATGGGGACTCAGGCTATATCAGAATAGCCGGGGAGCTAGGGTCCATCACCCTGTCTGCTGCAGCCCCTGAGTCCTTCCTTGAAGGCCTCCCAAGTGATCGAGTCTAGCTTAGGTTGCCCCTCCTCTGAGGGGTCATACCTGTCATTGTCTAACTGGCCAAATGTTGGGGGCCAGAGGTGGATGAAGCAGAAGCAGTGCTCCTGCCAGGGAGACAAGCTTTGTCTCCTTAGTGGCTCAAAATCCGAAGGCAGCTCACTCAGCCTTATCCATGGGGAGTGGTTACAACTCCTGAAACCAGGCAGAGCGGTTCCCAACACTTATTTAGCACTTTTTTCCACCTGTATAATTGAATGTTAAGAATAGCTAGTTGTTAAGGATTACATGAGATTTATTTGCTCAATACCTGCAACTCACCATATAAACACATAGTGAGTGCTTAAAACTTTTAATCATTAACAAGTCACTTAAAAGTATAGTTTTATCTTTTTCTATTATTTGCAATTAGTAGTGTTTCCTGTGTTTTTTGCTAAGTACTATGCTGAGTTTTACTTAACTCGCTGATTCACTCTTCCTAGGAATTCTGAAAATGTAACTGTCAACATCTTAAAAATGAGGAAACTGATTCTAGAGTTTCATAAGTGAATTGTCCCAAGTCAGACACAGAGTAAATAAATGGCTCAGGGAAACGGGGATGACTTCTGTATCAAAACAAAGGTAGCAAAAACCAAACAAAATGCAGAATCCAAGAGCAGATGTTCTTAGGCAATCCTGAAATGTATATAAATGTAAAATATTTAAGAAAAGAATAAAGACTAGTTATTAAACTAGGCAAAACTCTGGGAGAATAATAATTTTGTTATTTCTCATAGCTTGCACTAATATAAATTAAAAAACAGTTTAGTACCAACATGATAAAAATCTGATCTGTGTCCTTTATTAACTGATGTGTAAACTAATATTATTATGATAACCTAACATTATTAAGCACCTATTAGACTGTAAATAAAGAATATTTTCAATCACCTATTTTAATTTTCAGTTAGATGAAAATGCCTCCACACAGCTCAAAATTATACACTGTATTCTGGCTTCATTTATTCCTCTTTTTTATTTATATATAAATTAAATACCTTTCTTGTCCTAATCTACTGACATTTTTTAATTTGATATTTCTAAAACCAATGTCAAATTCAGACTTCTGGCTTTGGACAAGGACAGAAGCTAGGCCACAACCAAAAATTGGATCTGACCCAACAATCTTCTCAGAGAGGAAGGTTTAGTCTTAGCCTCGCCATTCCCTGGGACAATTTTACTTGGTTTTATTTTATTTTATCATTTTATTGTTGTTCAAGTACAGTTTTCTGCCTTTTCCTCCCATCCCTCCCCACTACCCCAGCCCTCCCCAACTCCCTCCCCTGTTTCCACCCCCTTCCTTGTTATTGTCCATTTGTCCTTTATAATTGTTCCTACTTGGTTTTAAAGCCAAGTTTTCTAAATTTTCAGTCTGGTGCTGTAGTCACTAACATGCTTCCTATTTCTCCTCCTATAAAATGTGAGATTAACACACAACATATGTCCATGTACATCATCGATATTCAAATATTTTTATTACATTTTTTGAGTATTGAAGACATTAAAAGACCTTCAATTTCTATAACTTTACTTCAGAGCATTTCTGATCAAACCATCTTTTGTGGTATTTTTTACAATATGATTACACACATTTTTTTTCTCTGCCTTCCTCTTTTTCAATACAAGTTTAGAGCACAGAGTCACTTTGTATAGATTGTTTTAAAATAGGTCTTATATTTTCATCGCTGTATAGAATAATTGCTAATAGTCTCAACATGACTATGTATTAGGAGCAGGCAGAATAGTAAATGGCACAGTGCTATGCAATCAGAGAATACCTGAAGTCATGCTCTTTAGAAGAGGTGCACATCATCATTTATGCTGAGCAAGTCTCAATATTAGACAAAGTAGACTTGGATATGAACATTTATGAACTGTGGTCTGTTCATCAGTATCTGTTTCCAAACTTCACTGTGCTTTGAATTACTATTTTCCTACAAAATTTTAAGTTCCATGTATCCCCTTAGTATCTATGGCCCTTGGCATAGTGTTTAATGTATAATCAATGCTTAATAAATATTTTGTAATGAATAAATAAAAACACAAAGGACCCTACCCATAAGTAACTTCAAATATAGATGGAGATGCAACATGCTTATTTGATGTCTTTGAATGTACTGATTCCTTTGACAGATTAAACCCACTGTCCTATACATTGCAGGAAATCTCTTCACTTGGCTAATTCCTATCATCTCAGGCAGTAATCTCTTAGAAATTCTTTTCTTTTTTCCCCCAATTTTTTAATTTAATTATTTTTCAAGTACAGTTTTCTGTCGATTACTCCCAACCCATCCCACCCCTTATGCTCCCCCCTCCCTCCCATTTCCACCCTTCTCAGTTGTTGTCCATGTATCCTTTATATATGTTCCTTTAAATCCCTCCCCTATTTCACCTGAAATTCCCTCCCCTCTCCCCTCTGGTCACTGTCAGCCTGTTCTCTATTTCAGTGTCTTTGGTTATATTTTGCTTGCTTGTTTGTTTTGTTGTTTAGCTTCCTGTTAAAGGTGAGATCATATGGTATTTGTCCTTCAACACCTGGCTTCTGATTCTAGCTTGAAACACCACTCCCTGTGTTCTCACGGTATCATGAATAAGCTTTTATCTAACATATAAATTAATGTAATTTTATATAATTCAATGGTTTCTTTTCTCTTCCCTGCCATGTACCGTTGTACAAGGAATTTTTCTAAGTGCTTTATCTATAATTAATTAAATTCTCACAACAACCTTTGGAGATGAGAGAGAAAATGTATTTATTTTTAGAAAAGTGAAAATTTGCCTGCACTAAGTAGGAATTAAAGATCGACTAGCAAAATCTTGTAGCCTAACTTTTATGATTGTTTTTTTATGTATCAACTTGACTAAGAGAGAAAAAAGCCTGAGTAGAGTTAGTAGCAAAAATAAATAAAATGAAAGTGTATCTTGAAAGTCCAGCTTAGAGGCAGTTGAAGATCAAGGCCCACATTTTAACTTCTGTTTTTAAAAATTTAATATGGTAGCTTTTTACATAGCAATGTTTCTAAAATATTCACATGGCCTTCCATTGAACTTAGAACAAAAGCGCCACCTCATGGACCACTGACTATAAATATCAGACCCCCCTCTGTTCCTCAAATATGATAAGCTCTTTCTTAATTTGCAGCATTTGTTCTTCATCTTTCTGCCTAGAAACTATGCCCCCCGCAACGTGTCCACTCATTGCTTAGTTTGCATTTGCAGGCCTATTGCTTTCCCTTACAGTAAATCCTAAAGTAGCACTTTCCTTAGCCAATAACCTTCAATAAGTGAATAAGCAAGAAAATAAATCTATAAGATATGCTTATAATTAAAACATTTTAAATGTGGTTCAGGCATGATGATATCATTTGTCATTTACATTTTCTATAGGAAAAATATTACTAGCACATTTTGTCCAGTAAAACATAAGACTGTAATCTAAAAAGTTATTTATCTATGTACAAGAGGGACACAGGGAATGACAATCTGGGTTCAAAGAGTAGGCTACTCAATTCTTCTTCATTAGCATCATTTATAAGTTGTATTTCCAAATTTTCCCCAAAATGCAGCCATAGTAGATTATCCATACTTTATTACAAAGTGTATATATACATATATATCATATGTCTTATATATGTAAGATTTTTATGGTATATATGCATATAAAATTGACAAGTGTATAAAATTGACAAATATACACTTTATATATTCTTCTGTACATGTGGAGATATATATATATATATATATATGCAGACATAGATATATGCTGTATATATAGTTAAGCTAAAAATGAAAAGGAATTTTAGACCTGATAGTTTTTTGAAATGGACCATGAGTACTCTGTGAGATATTATTAGCTTATGATTCATTTAAAAAATAAAAGAGAACTTCCCCTTCTGATAATAGAACTATGTAACTCAGAACAACCCTCCTGCAGAGAACTACAAATGTTTGAAATTTCTTTTTTTAAGTTCAGTAGAATTCATTGAAGAAATAATATGTAAGGAAATAATTGTGAGTCAAGAAGGAATCCAGAAATCTGAGAAGCTGAAGAAAGCTTTTGTGAGGTGAAATGGAACTAGACTCTCTAGTAGTCTTTGCCAGTAATCATCATAAACCATCTCCAAGAAAAGCAACAAGCTTCAAATTACCTCTGTACTTCTTTCTATACAATATTTGGCACACGATAAAAAATAAATAGGCTTAGAAGGAGATAAGTTAGCATCATTGACCACCATAAAAATCAACAGAAAATAGAAATAGAGCCATGTCTGGTGTGGCTCTGTGGATTGAATGCTGGCCTATGAACCGAAGGGTCACTGGTTTGATTCCCAGTCAGGGCACATGCCTGAGTTGCGGGCCAGGTTCCTGGTTGAGGATGCGCAAGAGGCGACCAGTTGATGTGTCTCTCATGTTTCTCTCCTTCTCTTTCTCTGTCCCTTCCCATCTCTCGAAGAGTGAATGAATGAATAAATGAATGAAAACTAAATAAATAAAATAAATAGAGTCAACAAGATTACAGCTTTAGAGAATTTAAAGAAAATGTGTTTTTAATGTTGGGGATATGGAAGGGGAAATTAAGATTTCAATAAGATTTTTTTATTCTTGGTAATCTCTTTTTTAATTTATGTACTTTAAATAGTTTTTTATATTTTCATTACAGTTGACACACAATATTATATTAATTTCAGGTGTATAACCCAGTGATCAGACATAATATAACTTACTAAGTGGTCATTCTGATAAATCTAGTACTCATCTTACTCCATATAAAAATTATTATAATATTATTGATGATATTCCCTTTACTATAATTTATACCCCTGTGATTATTCCGTAACTACCAATTTGTACTTCTTAGTCTTTTCACCTTTTCCACCAGTTTCCAACATTCCTCTCTTCCCCATATCTAGCTACCATCAAAATATTCTCTGTATCTATGAGTCTGTTTCTGTTCCTACTTGTTTATTTTGATTTTAAATTTCACTTGGTGATAGTTATGTATTTATTGTTATTTTATTATTCATATTTTTATTCTTTTTCTTCTTTTTCATTCTAAAGATGATGCTAACATTTCAAAAAACACTGGTTTGGTGGTGATGAACTCCTTTAGCATTTTCTTGTCTAGGAAGCTCTTTATATGTACTTCAATTCTAAATGACAGCTTTGCTGAGTAGAATAATCTTAGTTGTAGATCCTTGTTTTTCATTACTTTGATTATTTCTTGCCTATCCTTTCTGGCCTGCACAATTTCTGTTGTGATATCAGCTGACAGTCTTATGGAAGCTCCCTTCTAGGTAACTAACTGCTTTTTTCTTGCTGCTTTTAAAATTCTTTGTCTTTGACCTTTGGCATTTTAGTTATGATGTGTCTTGGCATGGGCTTCTTTGGGTTCATCTTGTGTAGGACTATCTGCACCTCCTGGAATCATGCGTCTATTTCCTTCACCAAGTTAGGGAAGTTTTTTATCATTATTTTTTTACATAGGTTTTCAAGTCCTTGCTCTCTCTTCTCCTCCTTGCCCCCCCAACCCCCGCCATGTGAATGCTGATATACTTGAAGTTCTCCCAGAGCACATTACACTATCCTCATTTTTAAAAAATTCTTTTTGCTTTTCTAATTGGGTATTTTCTGCTTTCTTATATTCCAAATCTCTAATTTGACCCTTCTGCTTCATCTACTCCACTGTTGATTCCCTGCTATGTATTCTTAATTTCAGTTAATGTTTCTTATTTGGTTACTTTTTATGTTTTCTACTTCAGTTTTTATGTCTCCTATCTCTTTGTTGAAATTCTCATTAAATTCATCTCCTTCTGCCATAAATTCATTGAGCATCCTTATAACCAGTGTTTTATACTCTTTATCTACTAGACTGTTTGTCTCCATTTTGTTTAGTTTTTTTTCTGAAGTTTTTTTTCTTATTCTTTCACTTGAGATATGTTTTTTTGTCTCCTTATTCTGTCAATGTCCTTATGTTAGTTTCTATGTATTAAGTAGACCTGCTCTGTTTCCTGGGCTTGGTAGAGTGGATCGTGGGCCTTCCAAGAGGTGCAGGCCAAATTCATGCCACCTATGTTCTGCCTTAGGCCACCACCAGTATAGCCACAAAACAATCTGCAGATGGCTGCTACTTGTGCTGGGATTGGTGGTACCCAGGAAAAGCTAAGTTATAGAATAAGGCCAGCTGCCACTGGTGCCAGGCCTGGGGCCACTTAGCAGGAAATACAGGGCATGCTGAGACCAGATGCTGCTTGTTTGATAGTTTTTAGGAAAGTCTGAAGCATAAGCCAAGACAGACCATTTGTATGGAAGAGCCACTGGAAACAGCTTGTGGCATGTCAGGGACCCACCAGGGCTGAATTTACCCAGGGAACTTACCCAGGTTAATGGAGACTCAGATATGGCACCTGACTGCCAGCTCTGTCTAGGAAGGGTTCAGAAAAGGAACAATGGCTTCTGCTACTCTTCTGTCTGGGAGAAAGCTGCTCATCCAGCTCTTGCTCTTCAGTCCTTCCCTGTATGTCCCTGGTGCCTTTTGAGCTACTGCCCTGGTGATGGAGCTCTAAGATAGTGAGACCAAATAAGTCTGTGTGAGGGTGCTTTAAGAGGAACACCAAGGACTTCAGAAGTTTTCTGTCTCACTAAGCCACAATCTCCACTGGTTTTTGCAGCCTGAATATCTGAGGACTTCTCTTCCTGGCACTGGAACCCTGGGCTGGAGGTCCTGGTGTGAGTCTGGGGCCCCTTGCTGCTCAGGGGTGACCTCTGCGGCCAAGATATTCTAATTTTGTCCAATTTTTATCTGCCACACATGGGTGTGGGACATTTGTGTCTCCACCCTTCCTATAAGTCACCATATGGCCTTTTCTTTATATTATTAGTTATAGGTCATATAAGGATACATGGAGAAGGTGCCTTCTAAAATCTAAGGAGAGAGGCCTTAGGAGAGACTAAACTTGGTACCACCTTGATCTTGAACTTTTAGCCTTCATAAATGATAAATGTGAGGAAATAAATTTTTGTTTTTTAAGCACCCAATCTGTTGGACTGTGTAATGACAGCCCAAAGGTAACTATATGAAGATATCAGTGAAGTGATATCTTCAAAGTGCTAAAAGAAAAGTCCCACCATAAACGTGTCCAACAAAACTTTCTTCTTAAAAAATCAGAGCAAGGCACTCTTGCCACTCAGCTTCCCACCTGCTGCTTCTCTGTAGAACTACAAAGGAAGAGGACTCCTGGATTCCCGAGTCAAAGCTTCACAGAGAAAGCAGGGAAGATAAGTGGTTCCAGAGGAAGAACATGGTACATTTTCTTTTTCTGTGTTGTTTCTTGCCCCAGGAAGAAACTTCTGTTCCTATTTCTATCGTGTGCCCAAGTACTTGCTACTTACACTATGTATATATCTGGGATAGCAAATAATACTGTCAAGGTCTCAGAGAATTATGACAAAACATTATAAAGTTCATCATCATGGAAATTATTCTTCTATGTGAAGAAGGATAAATAAGATAACAAAATAACAATGGGTTTCGACTGAGATGACTTAGGTTTGAATCTTGTACCTAGAGACACTAGCTATATAATTCATGCCTTGATTTTCTCAACTGTAATTAAAAACAACAGTCTTTTTAAATTTTATTTTATTTTATTTATTTTTGTTGTTGTTCAAGTACAGTTTTCTGTCATTTACTCCCATCCCAGCCCATCCCCCCAGTGCTCCCCACCTCCCTCCCATTTCCGCCCCCCTTAGTTCTTGTCCATGTGTCCTTTATACTAGTTCCTGTAAATCCTTCCCCTTTTTCCCCTGAAATTCCCTCCCCTCTCCCTTCTGGTCACTGTCAGCCTGTCCTCTCTTTCAGTGTCTTTGATTACATTTTGCTTGCTTGTTTGTTTTGTTGTTTAGGTTCCTGTTAAAGGTGAGATCATATGGTATTTGTCTTTCACTGCCTGGCTTATTTCACTCAGCATAATGTTTTCCATTTCCATCCATGCTGTTGCAAAGGGTAGGAGCTCCTTCTTTCTTTCTGCTGCATAAAATTCCATTGTGTATATGTACCATAGTTTTAAATGAATGGATCAAAGAACTATGGAAACAACAATCTTTATTCATTATGATACTTGAAAATAAAATCATAATCTCAGCACATCCAGCTAAAGATGATAGATGTGAAAACCCTAAAATACTAAAACTTAAGTGGAGATATATTAAGACACTAACAAATATAGGGATATTAGGAAGAAGCAACAGCAATAAAATTTTTAGTATATAAAATAAAATATGAGTAAAATGATAATGCAAAATCATAAACCAACAATGAAGTATGAGAGCTATCAGAGTTCTGGCCCAGATGGAGGTGTGGGTAGAAACCCTTTGTGTCCTCACACAACCAAAATGAGAATAACAACCAATCTAATATCAATAAAGAACAGAATTGCCAGAAAAATCAAACTTCATGGAACATGAAGAAATTAAAGAAAAAGTCAACAGTGAAGAAATTAAAGAAAAAGTCAACCAGAACAACCAAATCAGCAAGGACCTGTGGCGAGGGTGGGGACATATGCGAAAAACCACAGTGAGGCCACGGACTGTAGAGGGTGGGGCTGGCTGAAGGCAAAACTGAGACTAAGAACCAGCTGTGGACTATGGCAGAGGTTGCTGAGGTGAGAGAAACTCGCAGTCTCACACAAGAGTCCATTGGAAAGTGCACTAGAGTGGAGCAGGCAAGCTGCATTGTTTCCTCTCTGGCCCGTCCCCCCGCCCCAGGCATCTCTACAGCACTTCAAGAAGAGTTTCCCTGCCCTGGTGAATACCTAAGGCCCTGCCCCTTACAATTTAGCAGGTGCGCCAAGACAAAGAAATATTGCCCAAGTGAAAGAACTGAGCAAAACTTCAAAAAGAGAACTAAGTGATGAGGAGATAGCTGACCTATCTGATGGAGAATTTAAAGCCCTGTAATCAAAGTGCTCACAGAACTGATTGAACTTGGCAGAAAAAAAAAAAAACAAATGAAAGATACCCAAAATGAAATAAAGCAAAATATTCAGGGAACCAAAAATGACAGGAAGGAAATCAAGACCCAAAGATTTGAAACAAAAGGAGGGAATTTCAGGGGAAATAAGGGAGGGATTTAGAGGAACCTATATAAAGGATACATGGACAACAACTGAGAAGGGTGGAAATGGGAGGGAGGGGGGAGGATGTGGGGTGGGATGAGATGGGAGTAATAGACAGAAAACTGTACTTGAAAAATAATTAAATAAAAAAATTGGAGAAAAAAAAGAAATAAACATCCAACTGGAACAGAATAAAGAAACAAGAATTCAAAAACGTGAGGAGAGGCTTAGGATTCTACAGGACAACTTTAAATGTTCCAACATCTGAATCATAGGGGTGCTATAAGGAGAAGAGGAGGAGCAAGAAATTGAACTATCAGCTGATTTCTCAAAAGAAACCTTGCAGGTAGGAAGGGGCTGGAAAGAAGTACTTGAAGTCATGAAAAGCAAGGACCTACATCCAAGATGACTCTATCCAGAAAAGCTATCATTGAGAATGGAAGGGCAGACAAAGTGCTTCCCAGATAAAGTAAAGTTAAAGGAGTTCACCATCTTTATTCTATGATCACCAAGCCCTTATTCTATGAAATGTTAAAGGGACTTATCTTCAGTAAAATGACAACAAACTCACAACTATCAACAAATGAACCGAATAGAAAAGAAAAACAATGAAAACAGAAACTAACAAATAACTAAAAGAGGAACAGATTCAGAGAAATGGATAGCACATGGAGGGATATCGGTGGGGAGGGGGCATGGAGGAATGAGGGGAAAAGGTACAAGGAAGAAGAAGCATAATTGGTAGACATAAAATAGATGGGGAGAGATAAAAATGATACAGGAAACAGAGGACACAAAAAACATGTACAACCCGTGGACATGAACTAAACGGGGTTGCTGGCGGGCTGGAGATGCAGGGCAGAGGGGGCATAAAGGAGGAAAAGTGGGAAAACTGTAATAGCATAATCAATAAAATATACTGAAAAAGAAATATGCAAGGAAATAAAGGAACTAGCTCAAACTGAAAGTTTCAGGAATGGATGGCATTAACCTTCAAAAGAGGTTAATAAAATAAATAGGTCTGAATTACCTTTGCAAAAATTCTTATTTTTTAAGTTTATTTTTATTTTCATCTACACTTTATCCCCCTTGTACCCTCCTCTCCCCTTCAGTCACCACATTGCTGTTCACATCCATGAGTCCTTTTACCTTTTTGCTCAATCCCTCCACCTCCTAACCTCCCTCCCTAACTCCCAACTAGAGCTATTAGCTTGCTCTCTATCTATAGGTCTGTCTCTATTTTGATGGTTATTTCAGTTTGTTCATTAGATTCCATGTATGAGTTAAATTATCTGGTACTTGTCTTTCTCTGATGCTATTTCACTGAGAGAACCTAAAGTTCTCTAGGTCCATCCATGCTGTTGCAAAGGGTGGTATTGTAATATAGTTTGGTATTAGGTAGGATGATTCCCCCGACTTTGTTCTTCTTTCTCAAGATTGCTGTGGCTATATGGGGCCATTTGTGGTTACATAAAATTTTTAAAATATTTGTTCTAGTTTGCAAAATATATCATTGGAATCTTATAGGAATTGCATTGAATCTATAGATTGCTTTGGGTAATATAAATTACCCATTATTTTAATGATGTTAATTCTTCCTATCCACAAACATGTACTTCCACTTACTTGTATCTTCTTCAATTTCTTTCTTCAGAGTATTATGATTTTCCAAGTACTAGGTTAGATTTATTCCTTTTATTCTTTTTTAAAAATATATTTTACTGGCCCTGGCTGGTGTAGCTCAGTGGATTAAGCATGGGCCTATGAACAAAAAGGTCACCAGTTTGATTCCCAGTCAGGGCACATGTCTAGGTTGGGCAGGTCCCCAGTTGGAGGCACATGAGGGGCAACCACACATTGACGTTTTCCCCCCTCTCATTCTGCTTCCATTTCCCCCTCTCTGTAATAAATAGATAAATAAAATATTTATTTATATTTCCATTTTAATTTCTGTAGGTGGTTTTTACAGCTGCCTTGTGAATAGAAATTCAAATTCTTTTTTTTCTTATGCATTTTTTCTTTTTCTTTTTTAATTTATTTAATTACTTTTCAAGTACAGTTTTCTGTCTATTACTCCCATCCCATCCCACCCCCCATGCTCCCCACCTCCCTCCCATTTCCACCCTTCTCAGTTGTTGTCCATGTATCCTTTATATATGTTCCTCTAAATCCCTCCCCTATTTCCCCTGAAATTCCCTGTCCTCTCCCCTCTGGTACCGTCAGCCTAATAAATATATTTTATTGATTATGCTATTACATTTGACCCATATCTTCCCCCTTTATTTCCCTCAGCCCTGCATACCCCTTCTCACCCCCATTCCCCCACCTTAGTTCATGTCCATGGGTCATACATATAAGTTCTTTGGCTCCTACATTTTCGATATTATTCTTAATTTCCCCCTGTCTATTTTGTACCTGCTATTTATGCTTCTTGTTCCTTGTACCCTTCCCCACCATTCTGCCCCCTCCCCTCCCCACTGATAACCCTCCATGTGTTCTCTATTTCCATGATTCTGTTCCAGTTATAGTTGTTTGCTTACTTTGTGTTTGTTTTTTTTAGGTTCAGTTGTTGGTATTTGTGAGTTTGTTGTCATTTTACTGTTCATAGTTTTTTATCTTCTTTTCCTTAGATAAGTCCCTTTAACATTTATATAATAAGGGCTTGATGATGATGAACTCCTTGAACTTGACCTTATCTGGGAAGCACTTTATCTGCCCTTTCATTCTGAATGTTAGCTTTGCTGGATAGAGCAATCTTGGGTGTAGGTCTTTGGATTTCATGACTTTGAATACTTCTTTCCATCCCCTTCTTGCCTTATGGTTTCTTTTGAGAAATCAGCTGATAATCTTATGGGAACTCCTTTGTAGGTAACTTTCTTTTTTTCTCTTGCTACTTTAAGATTCTCTCCTTGGCTAATGTAATTATGATGTGCCTTGGTGTGTTCCTCTTTAGGTCCAACTTCTTTGGGACTCTGAATTTCCTGGACTTCCTGGAAGTCTATTTCCTTTACCAGATTAAGAAAGTTTTTCTTCATTATGTTTTGAAGTAAGTTTTCAATTTCTTGCTCTTCCTCTTCTCCTTCTGGCACCCCTATGATTCAGATGTGGGAACATTTCAAGTTGTCCTGTAGAGTCCTAAGCCTCTCCTTGTATTTCTGAATTTTTGTTTCTTCATTCTGTTCTGGTTTAATATTTATTTCTTCTCTCTGCTCCAAGCCATTGATTTAAGTCCTGTTTTTTTTTTCATCACTGTTGGTTCCCTGTGCATTTTTTCTTTAATCCACTTTTCATAGCCTTCACTCTTTCTTTTATTTTGCTACCATACTCAACCAGTTTTGTAAGCATCCTAATTACCAGTGTTTTGGACTCTGTATCTGCTAGGTTGGTTATCTTTTCATTGTTTAGTTGTATTTTTTCTGGAGCTTTGATCTGTTATTTCATTTGGGCCTTCTTTTTTGTTGTTTCAGCACACCTGTTAGGTAGAAAGGAGTGAAGTCTTAGGTATTCACCAGGGCAGGGCAACCAACTTGCCTGTGTTGTGGTGCGGTGCATGGGGGAGGGATCTGAGAGGGAACAATGCTGCTTGTTCAGATCTCTGCCGGCTTTCAGTCACTTTCAGTCTGCTACCCACAAGCATATTGGGCTCTTCTGGTGCTGATTCCTGGGTAGGTGGGTTTGTGTACATTCTAGGACCCTGCAGGTCTCACCATAGAAATCTCCTGAAAGGCTGGGAGTTTCTTCTGCTGCCACAACCCCCACAGGTGTTTTCAGTCAGAGGCTTTGAGGCTTTGTTTCCCCACACTGGGACCCTGGGTTGTGTGGTTTGTCTCGCTCCCTAGTTATTCCTCCTGGTTTATATGCATGCAAATGTGGGACCACCTGATCTGCCAGTTGCCACCTTGCCATAAGTCCTCTCCTCCCCAGCAACCAGTCTCTGTCCCTCCTACCAGTCTGGATGAGTGTTTGTTCTTTAACTCCTTGGTTGTTGGACTTCCATACAGTTTGATTTTTGTCAGTTCTGGTTGTTTTCTGTTTTTAAATTTGTTGTTGTCCTTCTTTTGGTTGTGCGTGGAGGCAAAGTGTATCTACCTATGCCTCTATCTTGGCTGTAAGTTGCTTATTCTTTTCTTTTATTTTCTTCTATTTATTTTTACAGTGGGGGATGGAGAAAGAGAGGGAAAGAAACATCGATGTGTGGTTGGCTCTTGCACACCCCAACTGGGGGCCCAGCCCACAGCCCAGGCATGTGACCTAGACTGGGAATCAAACCGCCAACCGTCTGGTTCACAGGCCAGCACTCAATCCACTGAGCCACACCAGCCAGGGCTATTTTATTATTTTTGAAGCAATTGTGATGGGATTGCCTTCTTAATTTTTCTTATTGAAGAGTTCATTATTGGCATATAAAAATGCAACTGATTTCTGTATATTAATTTTGCACCCTGCTACTTTACTGAATTTATTTATCAATTCTAGTAGTTTATTGGTGGAATCTTTAGGGTTCTCTATGTATAGTATTATGTCATCTGCAAATAAAGACAGTTTTACTTCTTCCTTTTTAATTTGAATGCCTTTTATTTCTTCTTCTTGTTTTATTGCTGTGGATAAAACTTCCAATACTATGTTGAATAGGAGTGATGAAAGTGGGCATCCCTGTCTTGTTCTCAATCTTAAGGGGGAATGCTTGTAGTTTTTGCTCATTGAGTATGATGCTGCAGTAGAATTGTCATACATGGCCTTTATTATGTTTGGGTATGTCCCTCTATTCTTACTTTGCTGACAGTTTTTATCATTAATGGATGCTGGATTTCATTAAATGCTTTTTCTGCATCTATTGATTTGATCATGTGTTTTTTATCCTTCATTTTGTTGATATGGTGTATCACATTTATTCATTTGCAAACATTGCACCACACCTGCATTCCTGGAATAAATTCAATTTAATCATGGGGTATGATCTTTTTGATACATTGCTCTATTTGGTTTGCTAATAGTTTATTGAGGATTTTAGCATCTATGTTCATCAGGAATATTGGTTTATAATTTTCTTTTTCTGTAATGTCTTTATCTGGTTGTGGAATAAGGATAATACTGACCTCATAAAAATGAGCTTGTGGGCTTTCTCTCCTGAATTCCTCCACCACCTCCTCCTTCCCTCCTCCTCCCCCTCTTCTTCTTCTTCTTCTTCTTCGTTCTTCTTTCTTCTTTCTTCTTTTTTTCTTTCTTGTTTCTTCTTTCTTCTTCCAAGCCCTTTAACATTGTTACAATACTAGTTTTTTTTTGGTAATAAACTCCTTTAGCTTTTCCTTGTCTGAAAATCAGTTTATTTCCTCTCCTATTTTAAATACTACCCTGCTGAGTAAAGTAGCCTTGGTTGTAGGTCCTTGCTTTTCATCATATTGAATATTTCATGCCAATCCCTTAGGTTTCAAAATGTTACTGGTGAGAAATCAGATCACAGTCTAATGGGTGCTCCCTTATAGGTAATTACCTTTTCTTGTGGCTGTTATAATTCTCTCCCAGTCTTTAAGCTTTGCCATTTTAATTATGATGTGAAAGGGAAAAAACTAATAAATGTAATAATTAACTTGAAAGAAAAAAAGTTACAAGTGAAAAATCTTAAAAATACCATGAACATTCTCATAGATTTTAGAAAAGATTGCACCCATGAAATAAGAGATCAGAGTACCAAAAATATCTCTTTGAAAATACACCTCAATAACAGAAACAAAAACTTGGCAGAAGATAGTATTAAAGAAATTTTCCAGAAACTTGATCAAAAAGACAAATTGAGGGAAAATGAGGTCCATGAGGTCCAACTGTTGATAAATTATAGGTGATCAAAAAGAGAGAATATGACAACAAATAGATTGTAGGAAATTATCAAAGGTATCATTCCAAAAATAAGCCAAAACTAAATGATACCGGTTTTCAGATTAAGTGGGCCCATTAAATGATAGGAAAATAAATAAAAATTAGTCCATTTTGTGGCCATCTTAGAAAAGATGTTAACACCAGGGACAATCAAAAGAGCCTAAAGTGGTCCAGAAAGAAAAACATATAATTTGCAATGGGTCAGTTATCTCAAAGATTGAATTTCCCAACATTAATCTTAGAACATAGAAGATAATAATAGTTCAGTATAGTCAACATTCTTAGGAAAAATTATTTCCAACCTACAATTCCATAAAGATACAGACTATTAATAAAATTTAAAAATATAAAACCATGCCTGGTGTAGCTCAGTGGGTTGAGCGCGGGCCTGCGAACCACACGATTGCGGTTGGATTCCCAGTCAGGCCACATGCCTGGGTTGCAGGCCAGTTCCCAGCAGGGAACTCACAAGAAGCAACCATACATTGATATTTCTCTCCTTCTCTCCTTTCCTAAAAAAAAAACATGCCAAGTCCTAATTTATCTCCCTTGCAATCTATCTCAGCAAAGTATTGGAGGACCTACTCCGCAAAAATGAAGAAGTAAACTACGAAAAAGGAATACATGAGATCTAGCAAGGGAAAAAGACAAAGGAGCATTTACAGTGGTGGTGAAGGGAGATCCCAGGATGAATGTTCATGCAGGCTTAGAGACTAAACTTTCCCTTGAAGGCAGAAATATCATGAGCAATCTCGCTAAGAAAAGAAAATCTTACTGACTGTCATGTGCTGGTTCATATTTGATAGGAATTACACTCTTTAGGTAGAGATTTTAGGGGTGTCCTATGATATGTGTATAGAATACTAATAATGCATGAATGTGTAGTAGATGTACCCTGCTAACACACAATTTGGGGACTACTGATTGTACGTGAAAAACTAACTGAATGTGAAAAGGGAGGTAACTAAATGTGAGAAAACAAAGTTGCACAAGAAAGGAAGTGTAATCTGTAACTGCTGTGCCATTTTGTTCTATTACCAGCTTCATGTTTTGAGTTCAGATCAACACTTTAAATTGGTGAAACACAATAGGCCCTACTACTAAATTTACTGTGATTTAAGGAAGGACAAATTAGAGGAATACATACAGCATGTTTCATATGGTGGGGACACTGTGATGCCTGGGCACAGCGCCTGCTATCCTAGCCATTGTGTGCTTAGGAAACATGTGCACATGGTAGATGAGGCTGTGGTGGCGTGGGCTGTCTCAGTTAAAGACAGTTGTCTCTGGAGGTCCCAGCACTTCCGTAATCAGACACGAGTCTCCCCAGGTAAATGAGCATCTGGGAACCCAGTCCACTTAGTCTGTGCAACAAACTCCAATTCTCTGGTTTAGTTGCATTTTGTCACTATTGGATACTTGTTACTCAATAAACAACCCCCAAATGAGGTAAAGGGTAGAAGTGTTTGATTCGAAAGAAAAGTTCCACCATGAAAGTGTTGAATTCTCATTGATCTTGGATGGAATATAGATTAAATTCTAACAATTTCTTGACCTAAGGATCAAATACTCATACTTTTGCAGCTATAGAAAGGCCAAAGAACACACTATTAACCTTTTCTGATGTCCCATATGCCTCATATGTAAATATTTACATAGTCATAAATAGGTAAATCATGATCTAACTAAAAATTATAATCTGTCCAGGAAATGGGAAGAGGAGATATATGTGTTTATGGTACAAATGTTGCAAAAAAGTTGAACCTTTGTTTTTCATATTGTGAAAATAGACAGTATAAAATATTTCAAAAATAAAGACATCAAGATATATGTGGGCCAACTGTAGAAGAAATGACTAAAGATGGCTGATATGGCTAAATGTGGTTGCTTTCAGAGTATAAACTGAGGATAGAAAGGGATTAATTTGGGGATTTCCCTTCTCTATTTTTAAAACAATATACATATATAACCTTGATGAAATTTAACTTTTAATTAATTAAAGGAGGTGCTCTTAAAACTACCAACTAAAGGGCCTGATCCTGTGATATTTTGCATGGCAGGTCTTCTCATCTTTTGTTTCTTAGATTTCTAACTCTGCTATATGCCCACTAACTTCTTAAAATACCCACATGGACAAGCTCTGTCTCTGCCATTGAAAATGTGATTCTATCTCATTTTCGAGCCACTACCACATTCCTTTTGTTTCTTCTTTATCAAACTCCATAGGCAGTCTAATCAGTGTCTTTACCTCATACCTTCTGTTTGCTCTACATTTTTCATTCCTGCAAAAACCATAGTGAGTTTTGGTTTTCCTCTGTGTCAGAACTTCAGCCTGGTGAGAAACAAACTAATAAATTGAAATTTATAATCTCACGTACAATCCTTTTGGGAAGTTACAGAATGTATACTCTGGTCCCATTCCCATCGTTCTACTCAAACTGCATTCATTACAGTAATCAATGCTAACCTCTCAATTGCTAAACTCAAGGTCTTTTCTGCCCTTACTCTCCTTGCCCTTTCTTCAGGAATTCTCTCCCTAGAACTTATCTTCTTCCTTTACATATTCATTTCCACTCTCTCCTGTTTTTCTATTTATCTGGCTACTCCATTTTCGTCGTCTCTGCTTATTGCTCTTATTTAAATATCAATATTCTATAGAATTATTTCTGACCTTATTTTCTACCCAGTCCACATATTTATTTACTTATAGAGCAGATGCTTACTTTGTCGGATATTATACAAGATCTTGGGATAAAAAAATGGATAAGACCTAGTCTTTTTTTTTAATACTATCCTTGAGTCCCTTGAAGAGGCATATAAATTGGCAAAAGAAAACATGGAAGTACAAATGAGACCTAGTCAGAGGCCATGATAAAACAATTGAGATATAAAACACCCAATTTTCTTATATAACTTATGCTTATGGGCAATGACAACTAAATTATTAAAAAATTCTTTAAACCTCCATCCTACCCACTTTTATTTTTTTCTAGGTACTTCACACCCACTGTGTTTAACATGAAGTGTATTACAGTTGTGCCTCTTTGCCCACTTATTTGATTTTTTCAGCTTTTTGTTTCTTTTTTATTTTGAATTTTATAGCTTTTATTGGCTTTCTTTTTTTTAAATTTTCTGTTCTCTTAATGGTTATTGTTAGCCTTTGCTTACTTAACCTAGAAAAATCAGAATCATTCTTAATTCTGTTTTCTCATTCATTAAATACAAGCACTATTCCCACATGAGCCATTGCCTGCAATGTCTCTTGCCTTAAAATACTTTAATAGACTCTTTTCTAATATTCTGACATCTCTCAATCTTGTAAATGCTATCATCTATGTTTGTACACATATCTTTCTAAACTTTAATTCTGTACACAGCACATTCTTTAAAATCTTGCAATGTCTTTGTTTGCTATAGTACAAATTTCAAAAATTTAAGCACACAATGCCCTTTATATACTGTTCTCAACCTGCCTTTTCCAGGACCATGTTGTACCTCTTCTCCCCAACCCCAAAATATTCCCTAACCATACTTAACTACTTCAGTATATTCCTAACCATAATGGACTGCTTGTTCTTTTTCCAAAATGGCCTGCCGTTTATATTTTTGTGCTATTTCCTTTATCTCTAGTTATTTTTTTCACTTCCTAGTTTCACGCTTATACTTAACCTTCATGACTCAGATAAATGTCGTCATTTCATCTCTAAAGCATTCCTAATACTGCTAACCCTCCCCTAGACTTTTGTCCACATCTCTTTAATGCTCTCCTATAACTATATGTGTTTGTCTGTTTCTTCCTCTGACTGGAGATCTTTCCAAAGTCAGGGATTAACTCTGAGAGATATTTCTGTCTCCTTCCATCCCTAGAACCTAGCAACAGTATTAGATTCATCTATAGTAGGCACTCAATAAGTATTTGTTGAATTAATAAACAGTTCTGACTTAAAAAAATACCTTTGGATTCTCAGAAACACTCCTCCTGCCAATTGCTATTACTCAAAGTCAGATATTGGCCTATTCCCAACTTAAACTTACAACTCATTCAGTGTTCACATTGAAGCTTTAGGTCCCACTGTCTCAACCACCTCTTAGATCTATTTAGCAAACTTGGGAATTCATTTAATCATTTCCTACTTGAGCTCAACCAGCTGTGAGGTTTTGGATTTTGAAAAACTTCATCATTATAAAGTGTCTCTTCATTTCAAGGTTTCATAGTTTTAAAAACATTTTTGGAAGAATAGAGATGAATAATATATTAAAGTCAGAAAAGGTTTATATACTTCTTAGAAAACAAAATGATTTCTATATTCCACTAAGATTTTATAGTAGTTTAGAGAACTGTGAGGTCCCATGTGTTTTTCCTAAGGCTTCACTACCTTCTACAAGATTTTTCAAGATCATTATTTTATGTTTTTATTATTGTTTAAACTGTTATAGTTGTTCCCACTTTCCCTGCTTCCCTTCCCTCTCCCAACCCCACCCTCTCTCCATCCCAAGGGAACCCCCACCTTGTTGTTCATGGTGTTATTGGATTGTGTATAAGTGTTCTTTGGTTCATGCCTTCACCATCTGCCATCCTGTCCCTTTGCCCCATCCCTGGCTTCTTTCCTCAGCTGTCAGTCTGTTCTATAAGAGGACAGGCCTTTGGTCAAGGGTATATGAGTAGTTTCAGTACCCTACTAGAACTTCCAAACAAGCTCTCCAGATTGTTATTTTAATTTTAAAAAATCGTACGCAACCTAATGGTTAAGAGAATAAGCTATGGATCCAGACTTACCTAGGCTTAAATCCCAACTCCAGCCTTGCTAGGTAGGTGTATGACTTAAATCATACACTTACCCTTTCTGTGTTGATTTCCCCATTTGTAAAACTGAGGTAAAATAATGTATAGGTCTCAGAGTTGAGTAAATGGATCAGTACATGTAACATGCTGAGAAAAGGACCTAATGTATAGTGAGCTCACTACACAGGAGTTGTTGCTATGATCAAGAACTATAGCCATCTACAAAGAAATTTGTACAACTTCTAATTTGATTATAGTAATTGAATACATTTTAAAATATTATATTTTGAAATATGGTATATGTGCGCCAGGGAAATTTATTACTCTACTCAGCCAATCATTTTTCCATGGAAAGGGATTTTCCGGGTGAAGGTAAATGCATATACCAGAGTGAATACACAAAATTCAGATTTTGGTCAGTGATCCATTCTACTCTAGATTTTAGCTAGATGAATTTGATAGGCAGTTTTAATGCAGATTTCTAAAAGTGATGTCAGTCAATCAATCAGTCACACTTCTGGCATTAACCTACCACCCCCACAATACACGCTATCCCTTGTCATTTCTTTTCTTCACTCCATACAAGGTCTTGAACCTACTTAGGCCATTGAAGCATGAATTAAAGATGAAATTGATATCTTTAAACATTCCAGTAATAAATCTAATTATAAAAATTAACTTAGTTTTTATCCTCCATTGGAGATAAAATATTTTGATTCAGATATTGATATGTTTTGTAGGATAAAATTTATTTTGCAACTTTATTCAAAAATAAAAAAATTAATACTTTCAGAATTGCTGAGTTGGAGCAGTGAATTGATTTTCTATAATTCTTGTGATTCTAGAATGTATCATTTTTAATAATTTTACAGTGTTTATCACTATTACATAGAAATAATGTTATCCCTTAAATAGTAGAATAAATCTACTTTAAAATACATTCTATGATTCTTTGTGCCAGTGACCTTATATTGTATATGAGGTTTCCCTATTTTGAGCACAAAATATATTAAATATTATTTACAAATCACATAAATGTTATAGCTAAAATTTAGACTTCATTTTAAGAAATTAAACCATTTGCCATAGAGTCAACATTTTATCATCACCCAAATGCTCATCTCAAAGTTAAAAGTTTCTCAGAACTGCCACTGGTAGATGGCATGCACATGTTCAAGTGCAGTTGTGTGTGTGGCGGTGTGCACCTAGAAGCTGCTTTCCAATTTCATGTTTTGCTTGTTTCCATTCTCATGGGTTTGCAAAGGTACATGCATACAATCTTCTATCTGAGGAAATGGGTTCTTTTTCTTGGCATACGATGTTAAATTAGAATTCATACATTTTTTCTTAAATTGCTTGTTGTATCAGATACTATATGAAAACCCAGACTGTGAAATATCTTTTAAATTTAATTTTATGTTATTCTTTTGATATAGTTCTGTTAATTTTAGAAGAGAAATATTACGGATATATTAAGTAAGCCTTTCTATTGCTATGCGGTGGGAATTTATATATTTGAATCTTTTAATATTTAAAATATTTCTAAAACAATTTGAGTGTTCGTAATAAAAAACTTATTACATGTGTAATCTCAGGTCCTAAGAAATTTGAATATATGCCTCAAAAAATCTATAAAATTGCATATCCTTTTGTATTGTTCCTTCAAAACAGAAAAAAAGTTCTTGTTCAAAAATATAGTAATAATCATCTCAAAAGAAGTCATCTAATCACCTCTGAGTTTAAAATATGTTGCTTTGGGAAGGACATAAAGACACCTAAATTATTCTCCAGCAACTCCTTTTGCCCATGACTAGCAGAAAATGTACAAATAGAAACAATAGCAGGGGTTGGTGTATAAGAGGGAGAATAGATTCTTTTATGCATTTTTATTTGACCATTAACTAAAATTGTGTGTGCCAAGATTTAGGTTAGTTGAAACCCCCTACAAACTGGGCTTATGGAAACAGTAACTGATCCTTCTAACATTGTGATTTTTAATACACCACGAGAATGCATTTCCCAAAAAGTGTAAGATCTCTATCTTGAAATGTGATGAAATGCTTTAAAATTTTTTATAGTAGAGGAGAAACATCTTTCTTAAAATTTTAAATCACATAGTTAATATGAGCTCACACAATAGAGCCTGGCACATTAAAATATTTTCTCATTTTTTAAGGGAATTAATGGCTCTTCACCATCCCTTTAACATGTAAAATGAGTAAGTTACTTGTGTCCAGTACATCCAAAAAAGAGCCAGGATAAAATAAACATAAGGGGTTGGATATCTTGGAAAAAATCTGTCATGGGTTTGGGTTAATCATCTCCAGAAGAAATTCAACTTGATGCCTGAAATGTAAGACTTCTTGGAGAAAGCAGAAAGGCCCGAGGCAGTGTTGATCTGAAGGAGTGCTCTCCATGGGTCAGAGCTGCTCTGCTGGCAGAGTGCAAACCTAGTTCACAACCGAGGCCTCTGAAAGCTGTAAAAGACTGCAGGGGCCGTCCAGTGCACGCACTCCAGCTTTGGTTACATAGTTTTAATGGCCTGGTTTCTTTTTATAAAATAAAACTTAAAAATAAAATCTGTGCCTAATTTTCCAACTTTCTGTCTATCATTGATAGGATTACTTCCTTTAACATTTGTGGAATAAAACATCTAATTTCTTAAGGCTTGGTGATCATATAGAGAAGTTATGTCCGTATGGAATACCTTTATTCAGTGCAGTTTTCATAACGTCCTATTCTTAGGCTTCCAAGGATTGGAAAGTGAGTTTTTCAGACAGTATTCTTGCTTAATTCTCTTCTATCAGTTTTTATCCATTTTTGAAATATTTTTTCAGTATTTTATATGCTTCTCTTTGCATACAATTCCTAACACTCCTACCTGCCTTGGGAACTGTGCCCAATGATAATTCTCATTCTTAGCCGTGATTACAACTCTGGGGAGACTGACCTAGTGTTCAATGACTGAAGTCAAATATTTACTCATTTTGCCCCAACTTCCCCCTATTTTCCTGTTTGCCATAGGTGAAGGTAGATTTATTTACCTGAATATAAAAACAGGAAAAATATCTATTATGGGCTTGGGTTAATCATTATTATACAGGAAAAATTATATGATTTATCTGGTATAATAGTAAAATCTGCTGCTAAAATTAGCATGGTAAGTTTCAAGTCTCCTTTTGAAGATAAATTGCATAGAGAAGTAACATTTAGGTTCCCTTTGCTTTTACCAGTAGTTTTATTGCCCTCAATTGCTAAGGGAGTTATATTAGCCTTGCACTCAGATGAGTTGTTAGTTAAAATATCTGTGCATATCCTAAAGATCGTTCCTTTTTTAGATGCATAAGGCTGTTTACTTATACTATTATAATCTGTTTATACTTTGTAGATATTTTTAAGTTGCTCTAATTATATAGGCATAAGCTGACTTATATCAGTAAAGAAAGTTCAACCTTTAAGCAACGTGGCAGTCAATCATTTCAATGAATAGAGTCCTAAGTACTGGAGCATTTCAAATCCTTTTTCATTTGACCACTCAGTGACCTGATAACTATTTCCTGTCCCTAAATAAGGTTGTGACCCAGGTCTTAGAGTGCGAAACTCAGATAATTTTAGAAACAACTCAAATGCCATAGAATTAAAGAAGTAGATGACAGTTTGACTAAAATTCTTTCTTTTAAAGTGGAATTGTTTATCTTAAAAGAAAAGAATACAATGAAATGCATTGCCTTCTATTTGTTCACCATGTTTAGGTTTGCCAAAATCATTGATTTTATTGCCTCTTAGGATGCATAATTACCAGGTGCCTCTAAAAGATTAACTTTCAATAAAATTCCTCATTTTTACTCCACAAAGGTAATTCAAATAATTAAATACATAAATAAATAAATAAATTGTAAATAACACTATTTCAGTAACTTATCAGAACAATTTGAGAAAAGTGATTTGCAGAATTAACTTCAATTAAATATGTGCATGCGTGTGTGAATAGGTGTGGCAGTATATTCTTCTGTCTTGATGAATATTCATAGCTATAAAAAGGCTAAACTTATGAAAAAATAACAAGAACAAAAACTACTTGTACATTTCAAGAAGTATCTTAAGAATATTTCCAGCCACCTATTTGAGCTGCTAAAATGCCTTTGGCAATTGGACTGAGGGAAGGAAGACTCTTATAAGTGCATTTTGCTAATCTGAAAATGTAATTGACTTATAGTTTATTCTGATAATATTTTAGGTTTTCCACAATTGGGATGAGAAGTATAATGTTATGAAATATTATTTTGATGATGTCAAGAAGTTTTCCCTTAAAGTAACAGTTTTAATGTTTAACTTACACTGGACACTTTTTTCTCTTGTACAATTAATAAAATTATGAATTAAAATATATTATTTCTAAACTTAAAAATATGATTTTTAGAAGAAAAAATTGAGAAAAGTCTTTGAAATGACACTTAGTCTGATTCATTTAACCTAAGCTGAGATGCATTTCCACAAGGATTATACAGTTTATCAAACGATATAAATTCTCTGATTTGATCTCGCACATTCTAAAGAGTTGTTATAAAATAAGCAACAAAAAGCTATAGCACTGATTAAGCAGTGAAGAATGTGTTATAATTGATTCCATTTTAGAGTGAGATGTGTCTTCTTACTCATAAGGACTGTGCTTTTCCATGGATAACATACTAATCACACAGCCATGGGAAATGGGAGCTTCACTCTTCTTCGCTCTTCGTTTGAATGTTGAACTGTTGCCGGTTTTAGCTTTACAATTCAGTTTGTTGTGTGTTTCTCTTGAAACTGTCGTGCGCTTGTGTGTGTGTGGTGTAGGTAGGTGTATTTAATTTAAATACGAACTATATGAATTTTTAAGAGTGAAATATAAATTAATATAAGATAAAACCAAGCATCAAATTCTTGACTTTCTTATTTTTTGGAAATGATGTAATCACAAAGGAGCCCTAGAGTATACAGTTTTCAAGCATGATTTGTGGAAGGTATATAAAAAAGTAAAATTTTCAGTAAGAACAATCTCTCAAGGATTTTTATTTAAATTAAGTAATATTAAAACAATAGCATAACTAAAGATGTTTTAAATGTTTACTATTATATTAAACATAAATTAAAAATAAATCTTTAAATGTGATCGGAGATTTCTTACAAGGTAGTGGTGATAATTAATAAATTCCAAGTTGCTGTGAGGAAAATGTGAACTAACTAATATTTTACATCATGTGTCTCACATAAACCTGAATGCAACTCTAGTCCATATATATTTTATTTTCCCTATTTGATTTAAATGCATGTTTCAGCTGCTTATTTATAAATACAGCATTTGTTTTATATTAATTACTAATTATAACTTTTGCATCTTGTATCTAAAATTACTGTTCAAATTTAATTACTGTTATATAAGGTACATGTAATTAAGCATGGGTGCTAATTGACAAAATTTGTAATTACTTAATGTGAATACAAGACTATTTTTCTTGTTGTTTTAAGCACAATGCCATTTATGCATTAAAGATATGAAGTTTAAATTGTATTTGCTATAGTTAAAATTTTAAAATTATATTTGAGAACAAATAATAAAATGGGATTTAATGACAAGTGCGTGAATTTAAATGAATGCTGTTAAGGTCAGAAAACAAAAAGAAATATTGAGCATTTACCTGATCAAAAGAAAATTGCAGTGTGAGTTTAAAAAGTGTAAGGGATTAAGCTTGGAAAGGAAGCCCTAATACCAGAAAGAAGAACTCAGATTTAACCTACCGATGACCTGGACTTGTTTGTTCAGATGACAATTCTAAAAGTGTGCAGGGAATATTCCCATTTAATACAATTATTTGCCGCAAGCCTTGACCTCAGTGACTGTTAGGGACCACATCTGAATTGGCCCATTCTCTGATACGATGACATTGCTTCTGTTGCCTCGATTGTGACCTCTGATTGCACAGCACCCTTGAGAGTTCTGTATAACAAGCGTAACTCCTGGTCCTTAGCCAGGAAGGTTGCTTGGCCTGCATAGATTTGTCAGCCCCCTTACTCTGAGTTCCACATGCAGGCTATCTTGCCATGGTACAAAACTGTTATTTTGTATATATACATCTATCTGAGTAATTTAATAGTAGCATTTTGCAAGTAGGGAAATACGCAGAAAAAAATTTGCAAAAGGAGAAATGTGTGCTTTATTTGTTTTTGAAACACATATTCACTTATTTTTCAAGCAGGTTTATTATTTTAGTGCATTTAAAAATTTTATACATGTAACAATTATTTACCTGCATACCTTTGCCTGCCTAAAAGAACATACTGCTTTCTACCATCCACTTCTTCCCCTCACCTGACCCTGTCTAGGTGATAGAAAATTGCTGTAGAGAGGTAGCAAGGGATAGTGAAATGAGGATAACCATCAGACCACTAAGGAAGACCACTGGCTTTATATTATAGCTTCACCATTGCCCAGGGCAAACTAGTACATAATTCTATGAACCTCCATTCTCTCACCTTAAAAGTGGAGAGTATCACTCAGAGTTTTTTTAAAGAATTAAGTAAAAATTAATGTAATGTGCAAGGCATGTCACAACTTCCAGTGCATATTGTAATTATTATTATTATTATTATGGTGATTTCCTTTTTTCACATGCCTCCCACAGGAGGCGTGGACTTGGACTTGTAGGAACATGGACTTCCCTACACATAACGGATACAGGATTGTTTCAGAATACTTATAATCGCAGTATGGGATGAGGCTGTTTCATGCACAGCAGCCCAAATAGAATAATTTGCATAGCTTTATTCACAGTTTAGCTGAAAGCTCGGATTAGAATCATTTGGAATCATTTGTTTGTCAGTCATGTGTTTAGACATGGTTTGGTTATTTGAAGTCAAATTATAAATGGGCGGTAGAGTTGGAAATTTAATTTAAACATTTTCATGCTGAGATTACGCTGTGTCCACCAGATGAATGATTTTCCAACTTTATATTTTAGCAGAAAAACCTCTTTCTTTAAATGAAACATTACCCCAAATTCAATACAGTGTGTAAAACAGTGAAGAGCACATCTGCTCTGCTTTGGGAAGTAGGGCCTGATCTCCCGGCTGCTCCCCTGAGCAGCCACTGAGATGCATCTGCCAAGCCTCCTAGAGCTTCACGAGGCGCATCGTCAGAACAGTGTACCTGGTTAGACTTTAGCAACGGATAATTCCCTCCTTATTCACTCCCATTGAACCTGGAACTGACTGACTTATCCTTAGTGCATATTACATGCAGAGGTACATATTTAATAGCTACAATTAAAATGTATTTTGTTCGCTGCCGAAGTTCAGGACTCTGTTGGGTCACAGCTAGATCTTCAGCTTTTAGAATAAATGGTAGGCATTCAAAAAGAAAATTAAGCAATTCACATAAAATGTATCAAATTTATATTAGAGTAACCATCAAAAATATGTAGCATAAATCTTGTTTTGGGTAACCTACTTTAATGATCCAAGATCGACTGCTATGGATAATTAAATTTTATATTATAGAATACAGTGTGCTAATAAAATATTAATAAAGTAGTATTTAATTGATTCCTATATATATTTTTTTTTTGCATGTTAACTTCTTTGCGCTCAGCATCTCATAATAGATGGAGGTTTAGTAGTTGCTGTTAGCCAGGTGGCAGTTGACACATTATGTGAAAACTTTCATCTGTCATTTTCCAGTAAGATCAAGATCAAAACATCATAGATACTATGAAATAATATAGTGGTCTAAAATTTGGAGAGCAATTAAATAGAGCTGACATAAGACTGGCATATCCAAGTATGACTGGAATTAGTTCTTATCTGTCAGTAAATAGCTGCTTCCCGAAGCTCTCCCCAACACAGCCACCCCTCCACTGTGGCTGTTGTGCTCCTCCTCTGGAAATCTCTCCCCAAGTTCATGGTATGCAGTAACCAAAGGGCTAATGCCCTGCACAGTAGCGGTCCTCTGGGACTCTGCTCCAATTCAAAACCAGGGTCCTTTCTGATTGGTTAGTACCGTGTCATAGAGCTTTAAAAGTCTTCACATTGCCACATTAACACATCCATCTTTTAAGATGATTCAACTTGGAGAATAAGGCAAAATAATTGTGATCCCCAGATTTATGGAAGAAGAAATAAAACCCAGTAAAGCAATGTTACCTCTCCAGTTCTGCAAACCTTATTCTAAACTGATGCCTTTAGTAAAAGAGACAGAACAAGGTGGGGAATCTCAAATCTGAGCAAGGCACAAAATTTGTGAGATTGAAAGACCAAATTAAAATAAGCAAAAGCCCAGTAAAAGATAAATAGACAATCCCAACAGTCCCTCAGCCAGGGAATACCATGGTATGCTACTTGGTAGCCAAGTAGCTCACATTGGAGAATGGCTAGCTTGAGCCTACAGATGAAGCTAAGAGGAAAACAGCTAGATTCAGTAGCGAGAGTACACACTGAATATTGGCACTGCCTTGGAAGATCTGATGTTACTCTATGAATGGAATGACCCTTCCAAAAAGTGCCTTTGTAGACTACGTAAACTTTATTCATATTGTCAGAAATGTTATATGTCATATTGCCATACTGTGAGCACCAAGAAAAGTATAGATGGGAAAAGAGAGTTTCTGCAAAGGCAGGGAAACATAGAACACAAGTAAACAGAAAGTATTAAGTAATTGAAGGATTAAAGAAATCTTGAAAAGCAAAAGAACAAAATTACATGGGTTTTGATATTAGACTATTAAAAAGATGAAAGTGTGTTATTCTCTAGCCTCAAAAGACACAAACAGTATGAAAAATATGTATTCAGTGACTAAATTAAAAAATTAAATTTTGATAGAAAGCATAAAAGTAATACCTGACTCCAAAATCCTACATATGAGGGTAGATTGTGACCTGAACTTACTTTTTCTGGTGGGAAGAAAAAAAGAATTAGGATAATATATTTAATAAATATTCTGCTTGGAGACTAATCTTAAATTCTTGGCTCTGCCACTTACTCTGCAATGTTATATGTGGTCTTTCTGGGCTGAAGCCTTCTTACATTGAAAATGCCAGTTTTCTGTGGGACACCGTACTGAAGTGTGTGGACCACTTGAGCATGTAAGTCCTCAGTAGAAAACGACAACTGTTAACTGCTGCTAGAATCTTATCTGCCTCCAAATGTCACTGCCAGCCATATCACACACACACACTCTCACAGAAATATATTATCTACTGGCCTTGGAGTGTGGAGCTTCTGCTTCCTCAGTAATTGTTAAAGAGATTTGTTTTAGGCAATGTAGTGAACTAAATATGCATGTAGTGGTCAGCTAAAATACTGGTTTTAAAAGCTCTGCCATCAACTTTTTTTAAAAAAAAGGTTCAGGCTCACAGCATAACTGAGCAGAAAGTGAAGAGTCCCCATGTACCTCCCACATACACAGGCTCCCCCACTGTAAACATCCTTCTCCAGAGAGGGGTGTTTGTTACCATCAGGGACTTGCCGTGACACATCATCACCCAAGCCCGCGGTTTACATTAGGGCTCACTTTGGGTATGCGCTTATTTCCATAGGTTTGGGAAAATGTGTAATGACATGTATCCGTCATAATGCTATCATGCAAAAGAATTTCACTGCTCTAAAAATCCTCTATACTCTGCCTCTTCATTCCTCCCTAGCAACAAAGGTAGAGAATTCCCCAGAAGTCAGAAATAACATGAAAACACGAACATAAGGGTGAGTAAATCTAGGGATCTAATGATGACTATAGTTAATACTATATTGAATACTGAAAATTTACTGAGAGTAGATTTCAGGTGCTCTCATCACATACGCACATGAGGAGGGACACACAAAAAATGGAATTACCTTCTGAAGGGCAGGCCCCTTGTAGTACAGGCTTCCCTTGCTAGGAACCCATCAGTGTCAGTGTGCCAGTGGGCATTGTTGTGAGAGGCTAGATTCAGCTTCAGTGAATTTTTTTGTGAAGACTCAATGTTGGCCCATTTTATGGTGGGTGACTCACGAGCTCACCTGCCCACACCGCTCTGAGTGTTCAGCAGTTCTTGAGCCAAAATGGCCTGAGTCTATGCCCTACCCTCCTTATTCACCTGGTCTCACCTTGATTGACTTTTTTTTTCTTTCCTGGGATGCAAGAAGTCCTCAAAGGGAAACTTTTTGCAGATACAGAAAAGATGAAACAAAAAATGACAGAAGCACTAAAAGGATTGATGAGTTCAAAAACTGTTTTGAGCAATGGAAAAAATGTCTCAATAGGTGCACTTCAGCAAAAGGAGGTGAAGGTGACTGAAGTTAGACATGTAAGAATAAATTCACAATTTTCTATAAATAAATTTGGGTTTTGGCGGGGTCCTCCTTATCCACCAAATAACTATGTGAAGATATTGTATGTCAATTAACTTTTCTGTAGTAATCATTTCACTATATAAATGTATATCAAATCATCAAGTTCTATACCTTCAACAGAATTTTTATTAAAAATAAATGTTAAAAAATTGTAAGAGTATACCACAAGTACAGGGTAGACCAAAAATACACTTATGGTTGTGAGTATGCAAAACACAGAGTTTATTCTTATATCATAACTCACTAGTTATTGTGTTGTTTTCCACAGAAACGACTGAACCTCCTGTGCTCCTCCCCCCAAACAGGTGGGCATGGTGAGCAGTGGTTTAGGAGTGACCTCTCCAGGGGCAGTGGGACTGTACCCACTACGACCTGGCAGAGGCAGTCCAAAACCTTCCTGAGTTGGATCGTTTAAAGTCACCTCTAAAAATCCACATTAATGTATATTTATATAAAGAACATAAACTAAAACAATAACAAAATTACTAGACATCTTGGTGGGGAGAAGCCACTAGAGTGAGAACCAGTAGAAAACACAAACTAGAAAATCAGTCCTTTGAATCATGAATGTAGTAGACTTACCAGCTACAGAATAAAAAATACCGGTCTTTAACTTGATGAAGTACATAATGTTTTATGTATTTCCATACATAAAGATGTATTGAAAATATAATGAAGCTAGTAAAATGTAAGAAACTAGTGAAATTAGGAGTATTTGAAAAAACTGGTTAGCAATTCTAAAAATCAAATATTAATGAAATCATAAAAATGATTTATAATTAATATTAGAAATTCAATAGATGGATTAAACATAAAATTAGATTAACTGAAGAAAAAAATCAGTGGACCTGGTCTACTGTTAGGATGCATTATCTATACACTTAGCTAGTAAACTCCAAAGGCAGCACACTCTATTTTAAATTGTTTCATAATGTTATAAACCTGCGCTTTACTCAGGATTCATATGACCTAAAGTAGTAGTGTTTATTTGTGGAGACTTAAGAAATTTTTTCTGTTTTCCAACTCTATAACTCAAAGGAATGTATTTGAGGGCATTCTTGATCCTTCTGAACATGAAAAGTAAGCACTCAGCTATGGTCTCGAACAACTCTAAACTCACTGGCAATATAGTAAAAAAGGGACAAGTTTAATACTTCGAAGGTTTCTGATGTGTCACTAGCTAGCTGTTGCATCCTGGGTAAATTGTTAACTTTTGTGAACCTCAGTTTCCTCATTTGAAAAAAAAATGTGTGTATTTTATTATGAAAGAAACTTATTTTCATTTCTAAATTTATCTCTGAATGTAGATAGAGTAAGTACTTAAACACAAATCCTTAATTAAACAAGATGATAAGGAGCTCTACTGAGTTTCTATACCTGAGGAAGTGATATATAATATTCTTACTATTTTGAGGTAACTGCTTCATAAGAAAAGAAATAAAATGCTATTTGTTGAGCAAACAGAATACTCTTTAAGGACTTTATATATCTCACTGAATCTTCAAACATCCTTGTAAGAAAAATGTAATTATCCCCATATTTTTGAAAAGTGCAGCTGACATTTTGAGTTTATTAAGAAGAGTATGAATTTGAACCTACATTTGGTTGATTCCAAAGCACACAATGTTTCCACTTCAGCGAAGCCATGTTTTCCCACAAAGTTTCCCTTAATGTCATATTTCTGAATATGGAAATGAATGACATTTTAAAAATGTTCTTAATATACCAGCTGTAATAAATAACACTGAATTTCTTTTTCTCTTGTGAACAACTTTTGGAAAAATAAGGGATAATTTTGAAATAAAATTTTCCATATTTGGTCTCAGAGGAGTAAGTAAATTTCTACTAAACCTATTTAGTTGTTAAATTGTGAGAATGAATAAGTACAATAAACTTTGTAGTCATCAGAGATTATGTATGAATTGTTCAAAACCATAGTACTCTCAAACTCTGTACTTTTCCTATGGTAAATATAATTCTTTCTGAAGAATAGCTTTCTTTCACACATTTGGATAATAAAGATATTTGTGACTATTTAGAGCACACTTATCTGTGCTCACTGAAAGACAAATAATTTTTAGCTACATGTGTTTCTATACTACAATAAAATTATATAAAACAATATTTTTTACCTAAAGGTAGAATTTTTTGCTTTTTTCTTTTCTTTTTTTGTTTTTTTTTTTACTTAAATATAAATGGTTTGGCTTAGTTTATTAGTTTATTTTTCAAACTAGAAAACAATTTTATAAGTAGAATTTTTTTGCAAATTGAACATTCAAAATTATCAACACTAGATGGGATATAATATTTTGCTTATGTTAACTATATCTACAAGGTTACTTCAGTCTAAATTCTAATAGAAGGAAGGACCAGTAGGTCATTGGTTCCACATCCAAAAGTTGATCTAGGGGTAGTTTGTGAGACAATTCTCTCGCATTTCTGAACATCCTAGAAGGGTGGCACTAACTACCCTTCTGTTCCAGACACTTAAAATAAATGTTTATGTACCAAGCAGCCTAAGAGGACAGAGCTGGTGTTTCCTCTGAAGCAGAGAACAGGTTTGCTTGCAGTCCAGTATCATAAAGAAAATGTTTTTTCATCAGTAGAAAAGGCAGATTAATTTGCAACCCACTATAAAATATTTGAGCTACCTAAGTTTGGATCAAAAACCTAACATGAGGCTTGGGCTGGTGTGGCTCAGTGGCTTGAGGGTTGGACTGCAAAGCAAAGAGTCTGCAGTTCACTTCCCAGTCAGCGCACATGCCTGTGCTGCAGGCCAGGTCCCCAGCAGGAGTCCCACAAAAGGCAACCACATAGTGATGTTCCCCTCTCTTTCTTTCTCCTTCCCTTCCCCTCCCTCTAAAAATAAATAAATAAAATCTTTAAAAAATAAAAAAACTATCTTGAGATCATCATCTACCTGAACAACTTCACTGAAACTCTGTGGAAATTTAGAAGCAAAGAAAACCAATACAAATAAATATGCTAATGTTGGTGCTACATGCTGTTCTGTGAATAATAAAGCCCTTTTTTCCTGACCTAAAATTTGTAAGGGATGTCAGGCAAACTTTCTCCCTTAAAGTGGAATCAAGTCTCAAACCCACAAATTTCATGACAGAAAAACATTAATTTCACAGCTTAATAAAAAATGAATTACCAGCAATGGGTACATGTAAGTATGTAATGAATCATCTTGCTTTATGAACTGTTCTTTAAGCTTGTGGATATTTTATATCATATATTAGTTGATTTGTAGAATGCTGTTAGGAATCTTGGGCATGTAATTATTGCTTATAAACTCTATAGTAGTTTTGAGAAACACTAACTTATAATATTTTAGGACTATAATAATATGTCAGATGTGTCTGGCTGTGGGTATGATCTTAAAATATATTAATGGGAATTAGCATAAGCCAACCTTATCCCAGGAAACATTTCATATCATGTTTTATAGCAGAGAGGGAATATTTGTGCATATTTTATTTATATAATTATTTTAAATAATTATTATTTATATAATTTCCATAATTATTTAAATATTGTATTTGTTTATAAACCTTGAAATTATAATCATGTAATATGTACAATATTTTGTACCCATTGTATATATCACAATAAAGTAGAAGTAATTAAAAAGGGCTTTCAAGCCCTCATTTCTGCAGTGCATATACAGCCATAAAACTGGAAGGATGAAGTTTAGCAAAGCCCCTGCACAAGGATGACATGCAAATTCATGAAACATTCTGTATGTGGCTTTTCTTTCTAATGTTTATGGATGACAAAACAAAGTCTTGATAAATGAGGTGACTTTTCTAGCTGAGGTGAGGGCCCTTCAAGCTTAAAATCCCACCCTCAATTTCTCCTTCTAAAAAATGATTTGCTTCCACAAATCAATATTTACATAAATAGTTTAAAGCTAATAGTTAATTCTGTTTATAGGAAGATCTGTAATGCTTTATCTTGACTTCTTTCTCTACTAGAGTTTGAGTAGATGGTCATGCTTTTACCTATTTTTTTCCATGAAAGTGATATATATGAATGGAGGCTCTGATTCATACACATATGAAGTTCTGTGTAAAATAAAATTCTATCTTTTTAAAGTTAATATGATAAAAAATCAAAATTTGTCATTCATAGAGTATTCACTTAGAAAACTCTTACATCTTCAACAGGCTATGGGGATAATTACCTAAATTACTACCTAAGGAAAACAATAATTTCAGTAACAAGTTTATAACTCTAATATGTTCTCACTCAATGTGTGGAAGAAAATTATTTTTACTTACATTTATTTATTGCTTTTTATAATGAAAGCAATACTTAATATACAACCAGTATTTTATATGATGTTATTTTTTTCTAACAGAAGCATATTTGTATTCTAAGATTTGACAAATATAGAAATCATCAGATACAAATATTTAATAGACATTGAAAAATGCATTGTGAATGTATAGACGCGTGCCATGAGAATTTCTGTTTTATAAAAAGTAGTGAGTATGATAATATTTTTAAACATTTAATCACTTCTTGGCCTTTTGGCTAAGATCAAGTATAAATGTTTAATTTTTTCACCAAGCCTCTATATTAATGTATCAGTATAATACCACTCGGCAGCTTCTTTGCAAATAAACCTATTAAAGGAAATTAACCTACTCTACTTGGCCTTCAATTAAATACATCAATGAGTAGAATTAAAGATTTCTTTTTACCAATAAGTAGAAATTTTTAGATATGTCAGGGATCTGAAGTCTAACATTATAACAAAACAAAACAAAAAAAAACCCTGAAAAAACAAAAGCAGGTGGCAGTAGAATCGATGTGGCCACTAAGTCCGTGTTATTTTAAAAGCCAACCTGCTTACATCATCAAGCATTATTCTATCAGGTGGGCCCTAGTTTAGATGACCTACTACATTAACACTCCCTGAGGGAGTCTGAGTTGCATAAAGGAATATTTTCCAAGAATAATTAAATTGAGAAAGTGAAACAGGAGAGAATCATATCAATGGAACTTCTGTTGTGGTTATTACTGAGCAATTGCTAAAAATTATTTGAGATAACTTTGAATCAATTAGGACTGTGTACCCTTCTTATCTTTTGGAAATTATTTTTTCTTTATTAAAGCCACAGTAAAGCTTTTATATATTACGAAATAAAATACATTAAAAATACCTGTTACAGATTTAGTATTCTGGTAATGAGGACTTCCGGAGCTCGCCCCCAGACTATTGTTTTGTCTAGTTTGGTGGTTAATCCTGGAATCTCCCCTTCTACCAGTGCCTCCCTGGAACCCTGTCCTTGGTCAGGGGTTTACAGTCTGCAGATAGTCTCACCTCCAGGGTCGGTAAGTCTTCCTTTGTGGCAACTGAGGTGGCGTAAAGACTACGCATAAGGGAGTTTATTTTACTTTTAAAAAAATAGTAGAATGGCTACAGCTATTAAATAATTAATATATTTTAGGCATTATATGTAGCCTATTATTATATATTACTATGCACATTTTAAAAGGAGCAAACTAATGCAGAAAGAGGGTAAAAAAATTGTCCAACATTTTCCAGGTAATCAGTGAAAAACCAACTTAACTATGTGCAAGTTGGTTGCTAGGCAGATTGGAAGTTGACTATAAGGTGAAGTCTCTTCTTTAAAAATGAATTAATTTATTCTATAACTTCTCATAAGTCACATTTCTAAGGCCTATTCTAGTGAAAAATTAAGTGGTATGCCTGATTCACGGGAAGCAGTAGAAAGAAATTTTAAACAATAATAGTTCTAAAAGCAATATTCGGTTGACACCTACATGAATATTTATTAGATATGGGTAAATCTGCCAATGCTATGGCAGAAAAGAATCAATATTACTGATTTTTCCTTTTACCTCAGGCTTCAGTAGATCTTCGAACATCACTATCTGACCCTGTCATTTCAAATTTTTCTATTTTTCCATTATAGGTTTTTACATAGTTTTCACTTTAAAATATTACATTAAAATATTTATTTGATTATTGACTTTTTTGTTACTACCTTAAATTTTGTGCCTAAACTAAATATTTCATTTGTCCTATTTAACTTACCCTAGTCCCAGCCCTACTTAACAGCAAACATGGAGACACATTATAAATTAATATCTATATGAGTTTACCAACCTATGATTTTCTTTTTTTAATTACTTTTTAAACTTTATTTTTATTGCTGCCACTGTTACAGATGTCCTCATTCCCCTCCCGTTCCCCCACCTCCATGCATCCCCTACTCTCCCCTTCCCTCTGGCCACCACCACACTGTTCTCTGTGTCTGTGGGCTATACATGTATGTTCTTTGGCTAATCCCTCCCCCTTGAGCTATGCACCTCTCACAGAAGAAATCAAAGACCCACCCTTTATGTAGTATTTGGTACTCTGCTATAAGGACATGAATGAAGAGATACAAATCACCTGAACAATACAAATGGCACAACATATGCTTTCAGGTAGAATTGTACATAAGTTGACTAGAAGACATTTATTGTAATTGGTTAATAAGTATTCTAACATCCACTTTGTAAAAGGGTATTTCTGTTATTCCATGGACATTTACTTAAATATAGCAATTCCATAATAGTGAATATTGTATCTGCAGATTCCATATCTTTTAAAAGATATAATTTAATAACTTTAATTTTTCCTTTTATAAAGGACATTCATATATTCTATGTACTACCCAAGCCCCCAAATAGATTAATTTTGAAAAGTAATTCAAATATCAGGGAATAGCAAGTATTTTTCATTCTACTGCTTTTTTATTTAATTCTTGCAGCCTTAAAATAGAGTAAAATATATAAAGGAGTGATTAGTGATCCAGTTAGCCTTTCACCCTTACATATAGCTTTGGCTCTATTCCCAAAATTTCTGTTTTTAAACTTTTGTACTAACAGTCCTCTTCTTTATTCATGAAGTCATTTTTCCTCAGTGATCAATTACATCTATATTTAATATATTTTAAAAGAATAGGGATGTTGCTCGTCACACACAAATGGCTCTTAGAGAGTTGCTGGTTTCATGCCAGTGTGTCAACATGCCAGGAACACATTGGATTGGTTAAGGAAGAAGCCATAAACAGCCTATCAACAAGTATTTATACAAATGTTAATGAGTTTAAAATTCTATTAGTGTAACATGTATGCCAAACCCCAATTTTATTTGTGCTTTATTTGTGATGTATGATGCAATAACTTCTTTTAATAAACACATACAGGCCACTTATACTTTATAATGTAAATCACATTTTTAGTATTTCCAGCATCAGATACATAGAATCAGCCATTTATCAAAGTTACCAAAAATATTTCCGTCATATGAAGCATTTTACTCAGCACGCAATCGTGTCCTCCTAAAGCTTTTGGTAAAGAAATGAACTCATCTCCATCCATGTAACTAAGAGTATTTTATTATTGTATTACTGAGAAAAGCCATTAAAGGAAAAGAAAATAGTCATGGGAAAGTTGCCATATGTATAAAAATATAAATAATTAGCTTTTTTGTGTGCCCCAAATGACAGTTGAACCTTAATATCCCTCTGTACAAGATATGCTATATTGAAAATTTAGAAAACTGATTTATTTGAAGCATATGGGTTTAATGGACACTTATTTTGCTTTTCATGAAGAAAAGAATATTTCCATTAGTTTAAAAAAAAAGACTATTTCTTTTGGTGCACTTCTTTAAAGCTGAACTGCTTTTCTCTAGGATTGCATACATTGTGAACATTTTATAAAGTAGCCTTATATAACAGAAGTTTTTCTTTTGTTTTTGTTTTTAATTTAATACCTTTAGTTGCCAATTCTTTGAAGCAGCATTAAACCACTTATTCAGTAATAACACTCAGCAGATAACAGAAACCGACTACACAATTCATTCCCCATTTGTCCAAATAACCAGTTTCACGCTACAATGCTTTCCTAGATGTAAGTTTTTCTATCACCGGGGAAACAGCATTTTAAATAGTCCATCTTTTTAAAAATTGAAATAACTTTCTAAACAAGAATTTAGAAAGGAACTGACAGCAAGGCTTGATTGCTATAAAAACAAAAACTAACACCACAATTGTAGAACACTGAAATAAGAAAATTATGAAACTATATATAAAAATTATACATATATACACACTATATCAAAATACCTGTTCTATTTTGCTAAATTTTTTAGATAAAAACCAACTAGTTTAAGCATTTCTAAATATGAAATTCAGGTTTACATTTATTAAAAGAAAAATAAACCTGTTTTGTTGAAGTAACTATATACACAAAGATAAATATTTGAAATTGTGGAAACAGAAATAGTGAGCAGCTTCAAATTTCTCGGCATTTTTATTGTCTTATGTGTTACTTTTTTTCAGACTTTTTTTGTTAAAAATAAGTTTACTTAATTTTAAACTAAGGTCAGTGTGCTTTTTTTACTAGTTTTTAAAGGTAAAATACTTACTAAAAATGAGAGGCATTAGGTTTATACCAGCTAAAGAATAACATTTATATTTGTTTACATGTAACAATTATTAAAACATACAAAGTTGATATGTAGTAGGTAAATATGTAAAACAAACACATATACACGATAAACTACACCATTAAAATATAAATGTACCTTCTACTGATTATATGAATAGCAAAACCTAAATATTGGTATTTAAAAGTAGCTCCTATACTATGTCGAAATAGTGGGCATTGTTTGTTTTCCTGATATAATAAATAATTAAGATGTATTTCTATCTCAATTAAATAGTAATATCAGTATTTCTTAGGAAAAAAATGTAGTATATATACATGGAAAGGTAGGCATTGCCCCGTGCTCAAGTTTTCTAGTTTGATTTTCACTCAAATGCTTTCTACAGCTTAGAAAAATAACACACACAAAAGTAAACAGACAAGGTAAGCATCTTAAAATTTTAAGAAATATTTGAAAATGAGTACTCAGCTATCCCAGAGCCTAAGTTCTAGAACAATGCTTCAGACATCCTCCATAATCATTTGGCAGGTTTTTAAAACATATAATGAACAGCAGGTTTCTTGGTCTTCTGCGTAGGCAATGCTGTTCTTCCTTGTTCTGACAGAGCCGCCATGACTAAAACTTGCCAGGAACATCACTTCGGTGAAGCTTTGCCTGAGGCACCATGCGACAGTTAAGAGGAGTTACCATTCCATGCAAAATTGCCATGTTATTTATTGCCCATGTGGAAAAAATGTCCACTAAGTTTCTTGAACCTGGCAGGTGAAAGAGGAGTGGGAGGAAACATTTCCTGCTCAAAGAATAAAAATAAGTCACTGTCCAAGAAAAGTTGCGGCAGGAGAACCCAATAGTTAGGGATATTGTAAGCGGAGTCCAGAATCCTAATACACCCAGTGTTTCTATCATCATCATTTTTCAAATTCTCGATATAAGTAGCCTCAGGTTTGTGGGGCCTAAGTAATTCGACTGACTCCGCTGGGTGGGGGGTGGTGAAGGTGGCAGGTTGCAGAGTGAGGCTGTCAGAGCTTGGGAAGTTGGGACATGGTTGTCTTCCCTTCCCAGGGAGATTGGTGGAGTATTTTCTGGCAGAGGACATGGTACAGAAACTTTCCTTATCCCCCATCACTCCTCCATGCAAGTGATGCCATGAGATATCAGTTTTTATTTCAGTCCCATTCAGACTTACAGAAGTGAAGTTTCTGTTGTAATAATTAAGTTAATCATGCTTAGGGATATGTTATCCTTCACAATGCACAGGTTTGCATACATGTGAAAATGCTACATTCTAGCTCTATATTTCTCAGGGCACTGAGAGAACATTAATCAACTATAACAATTCTCACCAATAGCTATTCTGCACCATACTACTAGGTACCATTTAAATAGCTCATATTCTAGTAGGCAAAACAAACACATTTAATAGGAAAAGTAAAATGTAATGTTATAGATGTTATCATGGGATCTCTATAAGATCCTTTGGAGGATATCTCTTACCTAGTTTGGGTAAGGAGTGCACTGTTAAAAGATTAGGGGCTTACCCCAAAGTGTAATTTCTAAGATAAGACCTGGAGATCTGAAGCAAGAACGTCATTGGTAAAATGGATAATCCCAAGCATAAGATCTAGAGCAAAAGAGATCATTTTGAGTAATTACAATATATCTGGGTGGCAGGAACCTAATAGACATGGTTGAAGGTATATGCAAGGCCTGCGTGTTATGTAATAATTTTTAAATATTAAGTAAAAGCAGTGCAGAGCCAGGAGTTTAATCTATAAAGTAGCATAATTAGATTTGTACTTTCACAAGACCATTTGCCTTATGAGATAATATATGTGGGAACAAGACCAGAGCAAAAAGACCAGTGAGAGGTTGTTAAAGTAATTCAGAGGAGATAAGGTAGCCTGAATTAAAACAGGGGCCATGGGAAAACAGGAGATTTGATAGATTGAAAAGAATTTAGGAGGTAAAATATGCAGTTGGAAAGTGAGGAAGAATAACACTCTGGTTTCTGAGTCGTACCTTGACAATGGCGGTAGCATGGTAGCAATTTGGAAGGGTGGGACAATACACAGGTTCAGCCCTTTCACATACAGGGTTTAAGTTATCTTGGATATCTAAGTGGAGAAGTTATAGATAGAAGTTGATAAGGAAAGTGACTGAAGAAGTGAAATGGATGTCCTCATACAGGAAAAAGTATAGCCTATAGCCGAAGAATAAGCTGAAGCTAGGATAGGACCCTAAAGAATTCTGAGATTGGAAGGGATGACGAAGGAAGAGGAGCCCTTGAAGGAGACTAAGATGAAGACAAAAGGTCAGAGAAAAACATGGAGAATATAATGAAACAAAATCCAAAGGAAATGAGCCTTTTAAGAAGAAAGGAGTGGACAACAGTATAGAATATTATAGAGGAGTCAGTAGAAAAGCACTTCAAACTGTCCCAAAATTTTAGCAGTATTAGTGATCTCTGTGTGAACAGTTCCAGTGAAATGAATGGGGAGGAAGCCGTATGGCAGGGAACTTAAGCATGAATGCCAGCAAGCCAACAGACATAGGGCTTTGTCCTTATTTCAGGGTGTTTCTCTGATTAGGAAGAAGAGAGAACAGTAGCAAAAATAAAGCCATTTTTGGGAGGTACTGGAAATACAGAAGAAAATAACTGATAATAAGAAATCGTAAATTATATGGAATGTTTGGGATTCAGGAGCATAGTTGAGAGCATTGGTTTCGGGAAGAGGACTGCTTCTTCTACTCTGATAGATGAGAAAGGTCCTTTGCATATATTTCATCACACACAGACTTACTTATTCCTGTTCAGAAAGTAAGCCTGAATAAAACAGGGGCAGCAGGCAAGGAAAGGAGGAGCCAGATGATAGTGTGATACCCAGCAGGTGAACTAGACCAATTTCTTATTAGGTATTGGTACTTAAGGAATAAGGATTCAAGGTTGACTCTGGAATATCTGGTCTGGATGTCTTGGGAATTCAGGGAAAAACAGACTTAATGGGATGATAATGGCAAAAACAAGTTGTAATTTTGAAGTTCAGCTGGATATGACAGCACAAATAAGATACACTCGGCAATACCCAGTCTTCTAGGTTGCCAGCCCCTTAAGGTGATATATACAATGTCTATCTAGTTCACTACTCTCAGAAGCCAGCACAGTGCCAGGGATAGAGTGTGTGGGCTCTCAGGAACCTGTAGAATGAGGAGGAACACTATTTAAAGGAGTCTCTGAAGAGTCTGAAAGGACCCCTCAAAAGTCTGCTGTTCCAAAGCTCTGGAGAGAAGAGTTTTCAAGACAAAGGAAATGGTCCATGTAGCTGAATTCAGTAAAGAGGTCAATAAAGATGAGGAATAAATGTGTTTGTTGAAGACAATTTAAGGCATTGTTAGTAAAGACAGTTTCAATTTCACAAAGTAAGATTGCAATAAAGTAAAGAGGTGATGGAAAGTAAAGAAATAGAGACTGAGCCCTGGCTGGTGTAGCTCAGTGGATTGAGCACAGGCCTGCGAACCAGAGGATCGCGGTTCGATTCCCAGCCAGGGCACATGCCTGGGTTGCAGGCTGGTTCCCTGCAGGCCAACTCCCAGCAGGGGATGCACAAAAGGCAACCATACATTGATGTTTCTCTCCCTCTCTCCTTCCCCTCTAAAGATAAATAAATAAATAAAATCTTAAGGTAAAGATTGACTAAAAAAAGAAAAAAAAGAAATAGAGACTGAGAGTAGACTTCTTTAAAAAAGTCACCAATATCTTTTAGTTTGAGAATCAAAATATTAGGAGATTATAAAATTTGTCTCTGAAATTTTATATGTCATTTTATATGAGTTTACTGAATTTGGAGATACAAGCCTATAAATTACAAGGGGGAAATGGCTTGTAGTTTAGAAAATATTTTGCAAATAGATAAATGTGTTTTTCTAGAGAAAAAAATCCCCTTTTGAAAGTAGAGTAGAAACTAAAACTGAATAATGGGCAGGAGCAAATATTTGCATCAATGATACAGATAAAGGATCACTAATAGTCAACTGGAAGCAAAAATGAAAATATTAAGATCCTGCAAAAAATTGAGAACAAGAAATATATTTTATACTCTATGACCTATAAATAATCTTATGAGATAATGTAAAATCTCACTAGCCATGTAAATTAAGATCATATTGAATATTTTTGTCAAATTATCAACAGCTTTAAATATGCATTATCCTAGTGTTGACCAAGGGCTCAGTAGAATGAGAAACTTCATATAGTATATGGTAAATTGACGAAAGCTTTTAAAACTACTGACCAAAGTAGATTATATCAAGTTCCTCCAAATATTTATAGTTTTAGACATGTTATTTTTAATTCCACCTGAACAAATACATTAATTAAATGGGTTAATTACAAACTTATGTAATAGATTTGTACATCATAGTGTAAAACCACTAGAAGTATGTTTAGGATGAGATTTATATTACATGGAATTCATTTGCTATAGTACTAACTGAAACTTATAAACAAAAAAACAAAATGAAACAATTCTATAGAAAAAAAAAACTGCAAGGGAATCCCTTAAAAAATGTTATCCAGGGGTTGTCTTTGGATATGGAGACTTAGGGGGATATGGAGACTTTCTTTTTCATTTTTTCTTTTATTTATTTTCTAAACTGTCTATAGTGGCATTCTATTGTTTTTGTAATAAAAAGTTCAATAATTAGTTTAAGTAAAATCACACAAATGTGTATCTAGAAGTAAAAGAGCTTATATAGACAGCAGTAATTAGGGGAGAGCAGGAATCAGAGGACGACCTTTTTCTTTGGTTGGTGATACAAGAAATTAATGAAGCAAGACCCAGAGCAGTAGGAAAGCACAGTAGCTAAAGGGTTGCACCTTCTGCAGGCAGATGATGTTGCTCCTAAACGGAGAGATATATTGGGCTGCCTGACTCAATGCTGATAAGGATTCGTTAAGTAATTAATCCAGGTCACTATTATTTTTCCTACTCCAGATGCAGAAAGCAGGACTTCTTCTGCAAGCTTCAAAGAGTACATCTTACTTTTTTCTCCCTCAGTGAGAGAAGTGATCCTGGAATGGTTTAGCCTGAACAGAATCATTTCCTGCAGCATTTGAGTTGCAGTATCTTCAAGTTCATCCAGCCAACTCTTGTCACTGTGTTTGCTTTGTTTCTCACACTGAGCTCATGCCATTCTACCAATCTATGCCTGAGGGTTAACATGGTTAATACAAATTGAAAATTCATATTAACAGTAAAATCTCTTCATACAGTAAAATCTCTTATCTTTACTTGGGGATAGTTGTCCAATATCTTGGTTGAGTTAGGGTTTGTAGAGTGTTATTGTAGAGCTGAGGAAAACTTTCCAAAATGAGTACTTTAAAAAGTGAGTATCATAAATATATGTCACTATTTGTACTTATTTTAAATATTTTTTAAAGATTTTATTTATTTATTTTTAGAAAGAGGGGATGGGAGGGAGAAAGAGTAGGGGGGAGAAACATCAATGTGCGAAGAGAAACATCAGTCAGTCGTCCTGTTGCCTCTTGAACAGCCCCAACTGGGGACTTGGCCTGCAACCCAGGCTTGTAGCTTGACCATGAATCAAACCAGTGACTTTCTGGTTCTCAGGCCAGCACTCAGTCCACTGAGCCACACCAGCCAGGGCTGTGTTGCTATTTTAAAAAAACAGGAAGACACTCATAATTTTTATCTTTAACTAAAAGTACACTTGTTACGAAAAGATTCTCTGCATGAAAAGAATAAGGGCCCAGTTGTGTGCTCTGTTTATTATGGGGGTCACTGAGTCCTCACTATTTTCTGTCACTGCACTGTTGGGTCCAACATCTGATCTAGTTAACCAAGAAAATGGATAGAAATCTGGGACTCTGCTTGTGAAGAGACGTAATGCTGTGCAGTAATTGGGTGTAGCAACACCAAATCTTCCCTCTGTTTGAGTCTTTTTTCTAGTTTCTGTGTACCTATAAAGCGGTGCCTGATCTTGGATTCAATGGTCAGCCCTTGTAAGTGAAGTAATTGTTCCTCCAGTATCCCAGATATAGATGGGTTGGCTTCAGCTCAGGATGCAAGCGGTGTGGTCATTTTGGAAACATAAATGTCATTAGAACTAGCATAGAGTTTAGAGAAATAAACATTCTCATTTTTAGCTTTCCAGAGAAGTTCCTCCATTATCCATTTAGATTGAAAACTAGAGTTACTTCACTAACTGTAACATCATCTTTTAAGGGAAAAAGGCACGACAGCTGAATTCTCCTCACATATGCAGAATGACAAATGCTAAGCTTGTGTGTGTGCATGTGTGAAAGTGTGTGAGCTCCTGCACCTAGTATTCAAAATACACTTTGCGCCATGCTTCATTTGTTTTCTAAACAGCTTGAAAAGATAAGGTGACTTTCTATGTATGAGGATCTATGGCAAAAGAATAGCTCACATTAATCATTGACATTTTAAATATCAGGTTTTAAATTGTAGCATGCTTGTGAATTAGATGATCATGAGTTAGTTTTCAAGAGGCACATTTCTCTGGTGTACTATTTATCAAACCTACAACACTAAGTCCCAAAACATTGTGATGGCACCAAAAATGAACCAGCCAGAAAAATCAAGTTCATGAAAGAGGGTTGTAAAACTACAGGTCTTCAGTGTACCTCTGAAGCTCATGGAACTGATGTAACAGCAGTGTCTATAAGTTTTTTAAAAAATACAAATATAGCCCTGGTTGATGTGGCTCAGTGCACTGAGCGCTGGCCTGAGCACTCAAAGGTCAACAGTTCAATCCCCAGCAAGTCAAGGGCACATGCCTGGGTTGCAGGCTGGTCCCCTGTGGGGGTGCGCGAGAGGTAACCAACTGATGTATCTCTCCCACATTAGTGTTTCTCTCCCTCTCCTTCTCCCTGCCTTCCCCCTCTCTAAAAAATGAATAAATATAACCTTAAAAAATAACATATACAGTATATTTTAGATTTTAGTATAAGAGTTGAGGTCTTCTTTTTGAACTATTTTATTTTCTCTTACATATGTTACCTTGTATTTTTACCTTATATAATTTCTCCTTTTCATATTTTCCTGAACAATTTTGCTACTATAGTTCCCACTCCATCTCTGAAACAGCTACTGTGGCATAATAAGCACATATAATCCTGATAAAAGTTGTATTCCTAACTTAAAATATTATATTATCTTATACAAACAAGCTTAGTTTTATATAAAATTAAAATTCTATTCTAAGTACCTTTAATATCTTTATAAATTCTGCATATGGCTAAAACTGATATGAGAACAATTGGACCTTACAGTATGCCTGAAAAGACATCATACTAGGCAGATATTCTTTTATACTAGAATTCTAAGTCTGCCAAAAATGATTCTTTGAATTTGTTAATTATAAAAGTAAAAACACTTATAAAATGTTGGTTGCATTAAAACATTTCCTTCATTTTTCAAAATAAGTGGGTTTGAAACTTCAGCAGAAGTACTCTATAGGTAAGTGACTGACATTTTTTCTAACAGATGAGCTAGCTTCCATGAATTAGTGCTTTATTTTTCCTTTCTTATGGTAAAATGATTACCCTAAACTTAACTCTTTGGACAAAACTGATACTTTTAAATAAAAAATAAACTTTTCTTATGTCTTTCCCAGATAAAGAAGAAGAATTTATCAACAAGGATACTGTGGCAAATGAAAAATTAGAAAGGAATAAAGAATATATGTATCCATGGCTTCCCACACAGGTTGGAGTTCATGAAACAAGTAGCTCCAGAAATATGAAATGGTGAGGTCATTGACTTTAAATTAGATTTTTCTATTGTAAACATATTTTGAAAATTTAAATGTAGGTTAATTGTGCTAAAACAAACATGACTTTATAGCCAAAGGCCCATATACTACAATGGCAGGTTATAAAAAAGTCCTTTTATGTAGAATATTTAATCATTCTTTATATTTTTCATTTTAAAATGTTTGAAAGCTCTGTTTCTGTAATGGTTAATAACAGAGGAACTACACAAATGATTCTTCCTAATGAAGTAAAATGCATGGTATTTATTAATTGCTTATAAACATTATATAAGTGGCAAGTTGTATTTTATTTTGTGTTATTTTTATCATTTATGTTTGACAGCTAAAATTATAATTTACTCCTGATGCTGCCCAGTCATGTAACTAATTTTCAATGTCTTTTTTTTAAGATTTTATTTATTTATTTACTTTTAGAGGGGAAGGAGAGAGGGAGAGAAACATCAATGTATGGTTGCCTTTTGTGCATCCCCTGCTGGTAGTTAGCCTACAAGGAACCGGTTTGCAACCCAGGCATGTGCCCTGACTGGGAATCGATCCGCGATCGTCTGGTTCGCAGGCCTGCGCTCAATCCACTGAACTATGCCAGTCAGGGCTAATTTTCAATGTCTTGATGCTCAGTTTCCTCTCCAGTATTGTAAAATGATAATATTTTACTATCTATCTCACTGAATAGGGATAAGCTCACAATGTGGAAGATAGTAAATTTTTTATTTAGCAACAAACAGGGTCAATTAATTTTAGTTGTATTAATGTATCTTTTAGTTTGCTAGGGCTGCCGTAACAAAATACCACAAATTGTGTGGCTTAAACAGGAGAGATCTACTGTCTCCCAGTCCTGGAGATTACAAATCCCAGATCAAAGAGTCAGCAAGTTTGGTTTCTTTGGAGGTGTCTCCCCTTGGCTTGCAGATGGCCCCCTGCTGAGTGTGTCCTCATGTGATTGCTCCTCATCTGTGTCGTCTGTGTTCCAAGCTCCTCTTCTTATAAGAACAACAGTCATATTAGACTAGGACCCCCCGTATGACATCATTCTATATGATTTACATCTTTCAAGACCTTATTTCCAAATGCAATGAAATCCTGAGGTATTGATGGTTAGGACTTCAACATAAGAATTTTGAGCAGAAAAATCAGCCAACAACAATGTAATATAAAGCATATACATGCATAATAACTGAATCAAAATTATAAGGAAATAAAAACCCAGAAATAACATTTTTAACATGAATTTTCAGGACTTTTTCACTTTAGCTACATATAATCCCCCCCAAAGTAAAAAAATACTACTTTAAGCATTTATTAAATATATAAACTAATATGGAATCTAAATGTAGATGATACTTTAGAAATGTTTTCAGGCATTGAGGTAATAACTATTTAAATGAGTAACAAACAAATAAAATCCTGCAGTTATGAGAATCAAAATTTATGTATAAAATGTATAAAAAGCAAACTTTTTAGTAATGTAATATATATGAACTAAAAATCTTCATAATGCTCAGTTATATCAATGGAAGACTTTTAAATCATGGAGAAGAAAGTACAGAATAAAAATAAAATTCAAACATTTTCAAATTTGAATTATGTCCCATTTGGTTGTGAGCAGAGAAAGGAGTAATAAAGCCATCAACATTTGATAATTTTTATTTTGGTAAGTATTCTAATTAATGCAAGTAAAATTTAATTTAAGTTGGAATCAATCTAGTGTAATTCATAGGATGAAATCCTTAGAACTATAAACAAATGGAATATAACCCATAACTTACCATCTATATTAACTAGATACAGGTGGTCTGGTTCAGAGTTTTTAAAGCTTAGTATAGATAATGTGAAAAATTAAAAAAAAGAATAATTCAGGATACAGTTTAAATAAATTTACACATTTAACAATATCCCTTACTCCTAGTAAATTATATTTAAATATATGATACAACAAGCAATTGTTTATGGATTTTCTCTTTTGACATGTAATATATAAAGGAATAGATAGTAATATTTTAAGAAATAATATTTTCAAGAATGGAAGTGTTTGAATAGCCAGATGTTAATGTTCTAGTTTTAAGCAGAAGTTAATTGTGAACATTAACATAATATATTACACACAATAAAACTACTTTAACAATAGGGAAATTTGCTTTACTCATAAGATAAGATATGTACATAAATGTGAATATTTATATTTTTATAATTTATTAGTTATCATTCTTGTTTCTTTCAAATTTTGCCTATTTTATGTGTTTATGTTTGGCAAAGAAGAGAAGCATTTAAATTTTTTTAGAAATTTAAATTTTATGTCAAGTTGAATTTAAAATGACTATGGAAATATGTAAATTTGTATGTATATCTTTGCCTGTAACCTTTTTTAAGAAAACTATTACTCTCATTTTGTAAATTACTAATTGCTCCCAGACTTTTGATTGGGCATGTCTTTTATGTTCTTTCTCTAAAATCATATAATAACGTGATTTCTGTTTTTGTCACTGTCACAGCACTCGTTTCTTGCCTCAGTTAGATCCAGAGGTGCTTAATGGTGGAAGAGTTCAGCTTGTGGTAAGAAATGTGTTTAAAGTTACAGAAAATGTTGTAGACACCAGTACTCAGTGACTGGCACTTTAAATTATGTCCATGTGCTAGTATAAATTATGGAAATATCAAACTCTATTTATTTGAGAAACATCAAAATACTATGTACTAAAATAATATGTTTTCTCTGCTTGCAATATAATTTTAAAATATCTTACTCTAAAATATTAATTCTACATGGCAGATTTTTAAATATTAGCATATTATAGTATTTAGAGTAAAATTATTCAGGAAATTACATAGTAAAATTATTTTTGAATATGTTCAGAGTAGACTGTTTGAATGAAATAGCAAAGTACCCTCACAACTCGGAAAATTAAACCAGATAAAAATAAACAAGTAATTATGAACTCACCCACTCTAAATAATAAGAGTGTAAATTATCAGAGCTTTAGGAACAACCAAGTTCTGAAGTAGCGTGTAGGCTCTAGTTAACGTAACTGTTTGTGCATTGCTAAAGTCAGCTGCACTATATGCTATGAGATAGAAGCCTACCTAAGCAAAAGGAGAAGGACCAATACAGAGTCTAGAGAAATGGAACCCCCTAAACAAGAAATTCTCAGTGTTCCAGAAATTTCCAGAGGATAGGGTACCCTGACCAATAACAGAAGTATATGACCTCCTTGGTAGGTAAAAATAGATACATCAAGTGGCCCCAACTTTATAACACCTTGCATTTCTATCAGCCAATTAATACTCCTTGCTCAGATTCTACATTCACCAGGAAAACTGATTATAATTTCATTTGCCTTGTAGAATTTAATATAAGAAGATAATGTAGTTTCTAGTAGAAACTAGTATTATGTTATCCAGAACAGTTTTATCCATCACTCTCATAAACAACTCATTTAAAGAGTTTTCCTGAAATAGCAAAATTAGGACAATAGCTAAATTAATGTGTTTATTAAAATATTTATAGAATATAAATTTGAAATAATGACTATACAAATAGTTTCTTACACTTTATTAGAGATTCCTCTGGCAGAGTGTCATATCACCTACTAGCACTTTCTGACATATTGTTGAATGGCCACTTGGAGCAAGAATGGGAAATACAAAAGTGCCAAGAAATGCCAGGATAAAAGGAAGTAATATTACACTTAATTGTTATAGTTCTAAAAATGAATGAAAACAGACTGGGTATATTTTTAGTCAAAATGGTTCAGTGAGATGAATGCTCTGACAATTCTCGTTTTCTGTATACCACTAGATTACACTCAGTACAAATAGACCAAAAATACACAGCAATGACAAGTGCTTTTTTTCCACATTGAAGAGGTATAGCTGAATACAAAAACAAGGTGAATGGTAGTAGAAAAGAAACACACATTTTGTTTTTGTGGGAGTAGAGACAGGGAAGAAATCCAGTATCTCTACGCCAAAGACATACTGAAAGTATGAAAGTCCTGAGTGGAAACCTTGTGGAGTGTTGGGGAGTGAGAACACTCTACTTGGCTGGGGAACTGGACACAGGTAATTGCACAACTGGGACCAGGACATAACAAAATTTAGGAAAATAGCCACACTCATCTGTGTTACAAGATCCTCAAACAAATAGAAAAAGACAGAAAATTAGAAAACAAAAGAATCAAATTTTTATGAGAGGACAGGTAGATATGCAAATGAGTCTATTAGAAATTCTGGAAATAAAAATTATTATCACTGAAATGAACTCTGGACTGGACCTCATAAAAGAATTAGTGAATTAAACGATTATCTACAAAAGAACAATAGATTGACAGCTAACATTATGTCAGAAACAATGCATACCAACGAGACAATAGAGTTATTTCTTAATATTATGGATAAGTAAAAACATCATGCACTTCTCTAACTTTCAGAAGTGAACACAGAATAAAACATAATCAAATGTTCAAGTGCTGGGTTTTGATAACATCTTTGTCTTCCACATCATCAAAGCATATTGTGTGTCTGACATGAATAAGAAAGTTAGAAACAAAACATCATTTTAGTTGTTTCCAAGTATATATTAGAAAGTGTTTCCCAGGGAGAGGTAGAGTTCAGATTCTCAAGGGACCGTATTCTAAGATTTTGATATTTGGGTGCAGGGCATTGATTGGGGGAAGCTTTCGGGAACAACTCCTTTGCAGGATGGAAGCAGCAGGCTTGAGCAGAAAGAAAGGGCCAGGGGCAACAGAAGTACCGCAGTGGTAGAAAGATCTGGCAGTAGGGAAGGCCCTTTAGAGTTGTCTCAGCATGAGGAAATTGGATCAGGATTTTATGCTTCCTCATCGCCTCCAGAAAAGGTGTGTCTTGGGAAAGCCAGCTCTCTTCAGCAATGAATATTTTCCAGAAGAGACTTGGCTGGGAGCCACCAGGCTTCAGTTTTTTCAGCAGCTGTGGGAATCTGATTCAGTTGTTACAGGTAACCTGAGTGGGATATCATAATATTTACAATACTAAGTAAGTCGACCATTCAGGGATGCAACAACTTCGCATATAAAATGTGTAAACTGTACCCCAGTAAATCTATAACTTAAGAACAATTCCAAAAAATTACAGCTGGTGTTTTAGATACTTGAAAAAAGTCTCATTCTAAAATGTATATGGCTGAATAAAAAGCCAAGACTGGGTAGGACAACTCTGAAAAGGTAGAGCAACTGGTGCCACCAGATGGAAGGACAGTACAAAGCTAAAGTACACTTTGTGGTGCTGGCACCAGCGTGGACAAATACACCGATGGGTATGAATGGTGAGTTCAGAAATACACCCAGCTACATTGGAGTATAATGTGATAAAGGTGGGAAGGGTCAGATTGTTAAGTAAATGGCATTCAGGAAGCTAGCATTAAGAAAAAATAAGGACTTTTTAGAGAGCATACACACCCTTCATGACAAATGGAATTCAGAAGGTTTGAAGATTCAAATGTGAAAAGTAAAGCTATGTAACTGAACAAATAAAAAAAGAATATTGTTGCAACTTAACAGTGAAGAAATATTTCTTTATTATTATTTTTTAGCCTTCTGAAATTACTTTTTATTGTTAAAGCAGCATCCTTGGATACATGTAACAAAGTGAACTTGTGTAATTGTTCAGGCTGGTTGTGTGGCCTGGTCACCAGTTTGACTGTGCAGTAGTTTTAGAGGCTGTAACTTTTCTGGTGTGTGTCTTAGGTAATAAGTTGGAATGTTGACACCTAATCCTAATTAGCCACAAACATAAAGACTTTTAACCTATGAATAAATATGAATAAACTGATGTGAATACAGACTAACTTTGGTTAATCAACAAGGGTATTTCTATTGAATTTAAATCACTGAAGCTAATTTTCAATAAAAAACAAGAATTGGGAAAAAGTGATAAAAAATTGATATAAACAGATTTAACAGTAAGTTACTGTAATTTAATGTTTGTTATTAAATCTGCCTTTACACACATTGCAGCTTGGTTTTGGTTACATGTGTGTCCATAGTTAATAAGCTAATCTTATAATACTTCTATAATTAGTTCATCAGGAATCTTATCCACTCCACTATTGTAACTGAGAAAGTAAAAATAGTACAAATTATAGGAAATGGAGAAGCCAAAGAACTTATATGTACAGTCCATGGACATGAACTCAGGAGGGGGGCATGCTAGAGAAAGGAGGGTGCAGGGCAGAGGGGCATAAAAGGGAGGAAAAGAATGGGACAACTGTAATAGCATAATCAATACAATATACTTTAAAAAATAGTGCAAATTTCCCTGGCTGGTATTGCTCAGTGGATTGAGTGTCAGCCTGCGACCCAAGGGTCACCAGTTCGATTCCCAGTCAGGGCACATCCCTGGGTTGCGGGCCAGGTCCCCAGTGGGAGGCACATGAGAGGCAGCCACACACTGATGTTTCTCTACCTCTCTTATGTTCTCCCTTCCCCTCTCTCTAAAAATAAATAAATAAAATCTTAAATAAATAAAATAAGCAAAGTAAAAAATAAAAAGTAAAAATTATATGGCAAAAATTAATTTAATTTATTAAATTAAATATTTCTTCCTATGAAAGATTTTTTAGGAAAGGTTAACAGACTGTAGACAGGACAAACTATTTTCAATGCTAAAAACTAACAATATTTTAATATCTAAATACAAAAGAATTTCTGCTAATGATTAATATAAAGTCAGGTAACCCAATGAAAAAGAAATAGAAATACAGCAGAAAAAGAATATACATAGGCAATTTACAGAGATGATGCCTAATGCATAAATGTTTATAAATAGATGGCTAGTTATATGACCAAAGTGTAAAATTAAAATGAAGAAGTTGTATTACTATAATGGTTACAGTAATGGTTAATAAGCACATTAATTTAAATTAGAAAATTAGGTACTGAAAGGTGCTGTTAACAATGTAGAAACACATGTGTGGCTGGTGAAAGTAGAAGCTGGTTAGAATCATTCAGAAAGAAATCTATGAGTAGTTATTAAAAGAGGCCTTTATATCCCCTATTATTGGAGGGAATATATATATATATATATAATTTTACATATATAATATACAATGTATGCAATTTTATTTTTATAACGATTTTATTTATTTATCTTTAGAGCAAGGAGAAGGAAGGGCGAGAGGGGAACATCCATGTGTGGTTGCCTCTCATGTGCCCACTGCTGGGGATCCTTTTTCACAGGCCGGCACTCAACCTACTAAGCCACACCAGTCAGGGCCATAATTTTACATATATAATACATAACTACCTATAAACAAACTAGACAATTTTATTTAAAATATTCTGTTTACCTCAATGTTAAAAATGTAAATATTTAAGGAAAATATTAACATTAAGGTATACAAGGCCCCTACAATAACTGCCAAACATTACCTTAAAAAATCAAAGAGATATTCCATATTCATAAGTAGGAAGAGTCAAATTATAAGTAAGATATTATTAGTGGATAAAAAAGCTGTGGTACATTTACACAATGGAATATTGTGCAGCCATAAAAAAAGAAGGAGCTCTTACCTTTTGCTACAGTGTAGATCAATCTGAAGATCATTATGCTGAGTGAATTAATCCAGCTGGGGAAAGACAAATACCAGGTGATCTCACTTAAATGTGGAATCTAATGAACAAAGTAAACTGGTGAACAAAATAGAAAGAGACGCATGGATACATAGAACAGACTGACTATTGTCAGTAAGAGGCAGGTGGGCAGGGGCACTGAAGAAAAGAAGGTGAAGGGATTAGCTAAAGAACATATGTGCATAACCCATAGACACAGACAACAGTGTGGTGATGGCCAGAAGGTAAGGGGGATGGGGGCTGAGTGGAGGTTGGCAAAAAGGAAGAAAATGGAAACATCTGTAATAGTGTCAACAATAAAAAATTATGTCAATTCTCTAGAAGTGATCTACAAATTCAGTGTACTTCTGTAAAGCTTTTTAGTAGAAATGGATAAATTTTAAAATGTATATGCAAATGCAAGAGGTCTAGAATAGTCTACTCATACTACCTGATTTAAAAACCACCATATAGCCCTAGTAAACAAAAATGTGTATTGTGTGCATAAAGATAGAAAAATAATGGAAAAAGAAGAGAGTCCAGAAAAATACCACACTTACAAGATTAATTTATTTTTCTTAAAGGTACCAAAGCAATTAAAAGAGGAAAAGAATAATTTTGTAAACAAATAGTATGTACAATTGGATATGTACAAGGAAAAAAATGAAACTTAATTTCTACTTAACATCATATTTGAGAATGAATTTGATATGAATTATAAGCCCAAATATAAGAGCTAAAATTCTAAAACCTCTCAAAGAAAGCATAATAATATATTTTCATAAACCTGCTGTTAGCAAAGAGTTTTCAGGTAGAAGACAAAATCATAACTAAAAAAATAAAAATATAAGTTGTACTTCATGAAATTTAAAAGTATTTGCACTTAGAAAGGCTCACTCAGAAAATGAAAAGAAATAAAAAGTCAAACCACATCCTGGAGGAAAAACTCACATTGTCTCGCTCCCTCTTCTGCTTCTCTTCTCCTCCCTCTCACCCCAAATCCTCTGAGTACAAGGAATCCCTCCCCAACATGTAATGCATCTAACAAAGGACTTGTATCCATAATATGTTTTTTTAAATTTCTAAAATTAATAAAATAAAATAAAATAAATAATATAAAGACAAACGCCCAAAGTCATTAAAAAATAAAAAATAATTTAAAACTTCACAAAAGAAGATACTTGAATGGTTAATAAGCATATTAATTTAAATTAAAACAGCAATGACTGGCATATTTCTTTTAGCATACTGTCTCCAGGGGATACATGATAATGGAAAAAATACAATAAAATAATTAACAAAATAAATAAAATAGCCATGAAAGACTACTGCATCATACTAGAATGGTTAAAATTTAAAAGCTAGAAAACAGGAATGTGGGCCAAGATATGAAACAACTAGAATTCTCACACAGGTATAGTGAAAAATGATAAGACCATTTTGAAAAATAGGCAGTTGTATATAAAATTATGCATGCTTCTATCCTATGATTCATTAATTGTACTTCTGGACATTTATCCAAGAGAAATGAAAACAAATGCTCACATAAAGACCTGTTGGAAAAATCACATAGCAGCTGTATTGCTAAAGGCCATAAAATGCAAACAGCCTAAATGTTTATCAACAGAAGAATGGATAAACTGTGGTATATTCTTACAATGACATACCTACTCAGAAATGAAAAGGAAGTAATTCTGGATACACATAGCAACATGGGTGAGTATCAAAAACCATACAGTGAATGAAAGAAGCAGATACAGAAAAATACATAAAGATCAGGAAAAGAACAAGCTTTCCAATGGTGAAAAAATCAGAACAGTAGTACAGTAGTAGTTCCTTCCAAAGATGAATCACTGGAAGGAGGCACAAAGGAACTATTTGATAATTATGTTAGTCAAGGTTCACTAGAGAAATAGAACCAATAGGATCTGTATCTCTCTCTCTCTCTCTCTCTCTCTGTTTCTCTGTAGATAGATAGATATAGATATGTATTACATAGATATGTATTATATATATAATTTTCTCTTTACATGTGTATATATGTATACGGCACCTTAGAATAGCCAATACAATCTTGAAAAAGAACGAGACTTACACTATCCAATTTCAAGACTCTTGGATTCAGAATGGAACTTATGTCATCAGCTCTTTAGTCTATTTATACACCAACCAGAGAAATAATCTATCCACCTATTATTTATTAAAAATAATTGGCTCATTGGACTATGAAGACTAAGTCCCATGATCTGCTTTTGCAAGCTAGAGATCTAAGAGAACCTCATGGTATAGTTCTAGTCTCTGTCCAAGGGCCCAGGAACCAAAAGAACCAATGGTGCACATTCCAGTCGTAAGACCTGTGTAACCAGCAACTTTGGTCAAGCAGAGAGAATGAACTCTACCCCTTTCTGCCTTTTTTTTTTCTATGTAGTCCTCAGTGGGTTAGGTGTTACTATCCACATTGGGAAGGCCAATCTGGTGTCTGCTGATTCACATGCTACTATCCGGAAACACCTTCACAGACAAACTCAGAAATAATGTTCCACCAAAGACATCTGCGCACCCTGTGGCCCAGCTGGGATATCAATAAAATTAATTGTCACCACAGTTATCTGCAATAAACAAGTGAAATGAAGTAGATATGGGAAAAGGGAGGGAATGGGGGACACCTCTAGTAATGTCAACAACAACAAAAGAAAACAATGTGTATCCATTAACGTATGGCATGATTGAAGAAATAAAGTACATTTGAAAACTTTAAAAAATGAGCAAAAAGATTTAGCTTCACCAAAGAGAATATTCAAATAGAAATACTACATGAAAAGATTTTAAACATCATTAATCACTAGGGAAATTGTGAAAGCCACCTATTGTACCACAATACAGGTATTATAGTGGTTAAAATAAACCCCTGGCAATACCAAGCACTGATGAATATGTGGAGCAGTTGGATCTCTCCCACATTGCTACTGAGTGGTATAACCACTGGGCAAACTTGCCAATGTCTTACTAGGGTTAACATACACTTAACTTATGACTCAACAATTCTTCTCTTGAGCAGTTTTCTTAGAAAAATGAACTTATGTTTAACTAAAAACCTATATGTAAATGTTCATAGCAGTTTTATGTCTAATAGCCAAACAGTGGAAACAACCCAAATCTTATTCAGTGAATGAAAGTACAGCCAAATGGTGGTACACACAAACAACGGATATATGAGGTCTGTCTAGAAAAAGTCCAACGACTGTTAATATAATGAAATAGTTTGCACCACATCAATGTCACCTGGCAGCCAAGGAGAGTGGACTGGAATGTGCATGTGTGAACAATGATGACTTCACTGTACTAGTCATTTGGGGCTGAGTCAGCATGTATACTGTGTGGCCATTGCTCTCAAAATGACTGAGTAGAGCAACAAATCTGCATCTAATTTTGCATTAAGCTTGGACATTCCTCCACAGAAACTATTCAGGTGATTCAGAAGGCCACAATTATTGGCAGACTCTTCACAACAATGTGCCCACTCATGCATTACATCTCATACAGAGATTTTTGATGAAATATCAAATCACCCACGTAACTCAGCTCCCCTATGACCCAGATTTGGTGCCCTATGACTTCTGGCTTTTTCCCAAAAGTAAAATCACCTCTGAAAGGGTGATTTCAGACCATCAATGAGATTCAGGAAAATACAATAGGGCAGCTGATGTCAATACAGAGAACTGTATGAGGTCCCAAGGTGCCTACTTTGAAAGAACTGAGGTGTCATTGTCCTATGTACAGTATTTCTTGTGTCTTGTATCTTCTTCAGTAAATGTCTCTGTTTTTCATATTACATGCCTGGATAACTTCTAGAAAGATGCTGTACAATAGAAATTAATAAAAAGCAACAACTAAGAAAAAACTCTTGATACATACAAAGACTGATGGATCTAAAGAGCATTATGCTGAGTAAAAAAAAAGCAATCTCAAAAGGCTACATAAATAACATCCTCAAAAATATATAACTATAGTGATGGAGAACATATTCGTGGTTACCAGTGATTAGGTTGGGGAGAGGATATGACTACAGGGGGTTTCTTTGAGAAGATGGAAGAGTCCTGTACCTTCATCCCAGTGTAGTTATATAAATTTATGCATGCAATAACATGTCATAGATGTAGAGACAAACCAAAAGAGTTTTTACATATGAAAATTGATGAAGTCAAAAAGATGTGTGGTTTAGTAATGGTATTGCACTTAATATTAATTTCTTGGATTTAATTATCACACTTTGGATATATTTCTATGGGGGCATGCTGGGTGGAGGGTATATAGGGAATTCTCAGTAGCAGTTTTTGCCATTTCTATGGGAATTTTAACTTACTTAAAAAATAAATTTTTATGTGATTGAAATTCATGCCTAAGATTTGTACATTTCATTGCATGTAAATTATAGCTTTATAAAACATTTAAAGTGTCCTCCATGCCCTCAAATGTTATATAAAAGGCCTCTGCCTTATATAAGAACAAGGATTTATGGAATGATAAATGATAGGAGGTGCATGCTTCAGCTTTCTGCAACCAAAGATAAAAAAATATTTTAAATCATTCATATGTCTAGAATCATTATAATTTTTGAATAATTATATATAGAAATACTGCAAGACAGCTTATAAGTAAACTTTAAAATGTTTTATCTCTCTTTTTCTGGATAGTAATGAAATAGGTATTTATTTTTATATATGTTGTTTAATATGTCTTAACTTCTAAAAAACCAAAATTTTAGAATTAAATATTTAATAAAATGGAGAGCGTTTTTAAAATGTGAAGAAAGAGGAACTTCTTGTTTTTTTATAAGAGATTCTCTGTTTTTTTTAAGATTTTATTTATTTATTTATTTATTTGTTTTGAGAGAGGGGAGGAAGGAGGGAGAAAGGGAGGGAGAGAAACATCAATGTGTGGTTGCCTCTCACAGGCTCCCTACTGGGGACCTGGCCCACAACCCAGGCATGTTCCCTGCCTGGGAATCAAACCAGCGACCCTTTGGTTCTCAGGGCAGTGTTAAATCCACTGAGCCACACCAGGCAGAACAGAGATTCTCTATTTTTAACTAAGTTTCCTAGGTTGGAGGGGATTCATAATCCAGGTACTTAAAAGTCATGTTCCAAAATGTATACTCCTCATTTTATTGTGAAAATATAGAGAAAATGTGTCACAAGCCTTGTAGATGGGGCTACAAGTGTAACCTGTTCAGAAAATAAAACCCCAAAAAAATTTTTGCAAAATTACTATTTAGTAAATATTTTACTGAATTGCACATAGAAAATTATGATCTGACATTAACTTAAAACTGTATTGTAGCCACATAAAATGTTTAATATTACAGCATTTCAGAATTAAATACACATTTTTATAGAATAAGTTTTAAAAGCACAAGCAGTTATATTCAGTTTTTAAGTATATCCATTTTGCCTGCCATAGAAGAAGAGATGCATCTTATCTCTGCTTTTTTACTTCTAAACAGTAGTGGGAAGAATGATGTTCAATTTGAAAACCAACGTTTTCAAAAACAGAGTCTGAATATTAATGCATATGAGTCTGTGTCAGATGCACTGAAGGATTCTTGATAAAATTTCTAGGTGTGCACTTAAGCTGCTAGGGGGCACTATTTTGAAAACATCTCACTTTTAAATTTGTATCTCTGTTATCATCTGACTTAATTAGTAACCGACATTGTTTTCTATCTTAGTAGAAGCACTCCTGTGTGTATAAATGGTTTAGATGATAAAGAGATTTTTGGAAGGCATGTATTCACAAATATTTTCTTGACATGTAGATATTGTCTTAATTGAGGGGAATGGATTTCTACTCTCCACGTGCGCATATTTAATTTATATAATCAAATTGAAGCAATAAATCCTGGTTTTAAAATCTTGAGGCTTAGATTTAGAGGCTTAAAGCCTCTTTAGCCAACAGGCAAGTCCCCTATGTATTTAGCATCTTTTTCCTTGTTTTGTAACTGGTCTCACCAAAACTATGGTATTGCTCTGGTATTTCCCTCTTATTCTTGACTCTTTCTTTTTTAATCTTAATATTGATGAAGCTATTCTAATGGGAATATTAGACACACACTCTATTGTGCTAGTGGAAATAAAATTCAGAAAGAATGTTTAACACCTCTTATACTAATGTGTAAATTGGAAGCCAGTTGTTCCTTATTTCATTTTAAACACTTTTCTACTGAAGTTTTTTGACAATGCAATTGTATCACTTAGCCAGGTACAAGAAAAAGTGATTGACATTATAGAATGGTTTCTTTCTGAGTTCAGCAACAGCAAAATTCCTTGCTTAACAATGAGAAATTCATGTGTGTAAGGGGAGAAGTGGGAAATGATATAAAGGAGAAAGACAAACATCTAAATTTGAAAGAGGATGATCTTTAGATGCTAGTTTCAGGAGTTTTTCTAGCTCATCACATAGGGACAGCTTTTTAACCACAGTGATGATTTTATGGCTTTATTTAATTTTTTCTCATATCAAACATTAAAGACAATGCTTTCTCACAGCATTTCAAACATCCTGTGGTTTGGGTTAAACCCCAGCTACTTTGAAGCTGTTTGGCTTTCCATCCTGCATTTCCCCCAACTTCATGGCTGAATCCTAATATCTTTACCTAATGATATTAGACTTTCTATAAAACAATATTTTATAGGCAAGAAGCTATTCTTTTTGCTTTATATATATGCTTTTTATTTTTCTTTCACTTTTAGGTTCCATCTAAAATAGCAATAAATGTTCAGATGGTAACTTGAGATTAAACAGATTATCTAATTCTTATGTCCTTACTAGATATTGAAATTATATCTAGATAATTAAATAGATTATCTCATTCTTATGTCCTTACTAAATTTTGAAATTTCTATATATTTACTATTACCTCCAACTTAGAGTTAATGTATAGCATTTTATATTAATAATTATTGTAATAAGAAGGTAGAGGTCTTTTCTGACTTTATAGTATACAACCATGAGATGAAAGACACTTCAGGGAATTTTACTGAGAAAACTAATACTTAATAAGTGTGAAATATAAATATTGCAGAAAATAATCCAATATGACATTTCTAACATTCAATTAATTAAATAATATTCTTAGTAAAAAAGTGATGTTAAACTGTGTAAAGTTTCATCAGTTGCCTTTAAGATTGATCTTCATCAAAATTACTGTACTAAAATGTTTTCTTTTGTTGTACAGACTCAAATAGCAAACCTCAATTTTAAGATCGGCTCTTATTTGCGAAAAATGCTTTGACATAGTGCATCGTGCTGCCGAGGCGGCAGTACAGGGTTGTGGTGTCGTTTTGAGGGAGGTTGTTTGACAGAGCCTGTTTGTTTATTTGGGGTAATGTGAGCTGCATTCAGAAAATGCCATATTTTGTTTCATGATTGTATACATTCTCTCCCATTGCTCCCAGGCAAGACTTGTAAGCAGAGAAGACACGGATTTAGACCTTTTTTCCATGACCAGTGGAAATGCTTTGTCTGTGAAGAGAGAGAAAAAAAGTCAGGCACACAGACACTCAGCAGGATCTTCAAGTAAGTTGTGGTTTCCTTCAGAATTAATTTAGAAATCACAAATGAATTGACGGAACCTAATGCCAACAAGAATTCTTTTACATATAGGGGGTAGAATGCCAGCAACCAGAACTGCCCAAAAATGTGTATTTGAATATTTTCTTTCCTTAAATGTCTTCTTTTGATATAAATGAAATTAAATTATATCTAAAATTAACAGCACAGCTATTTTAATTGTATTCTGTGCCTCAGTGGTCTACTCTCCACCCCCTGATGGATCATATTGAATTCTTTGATCATTTACTTCTAAAAGAATTTTTTAGGCTAATTGTAAAAAGTTGGATTTATATATCAAAGTAGCGTATTTTGAACTTCTGTCATTGATTTAATAGATGTTTAGATAAAGTTAATTTTTAAAGGAATCTTTTAAAAAATAACAGATTTCAGATAATGTACCATCAAAACCATGCTTTAAAAACTATTTCCATTAAACAGATGATGGTTTATATTTATTAATGATGGCTTTTTTCATTTGTAAATCTGTCACACACATCTATTACCTTTATCACGGTTTCCATGAGAATTGCACAGCAGTTAACTCCGAATAATGTGAACACTTTAAAAATATTTATATCTTATGGTATTTGGGGGTAATTTAGCCTACTTTTTCAAACTCTTCACTTAGGGTGCAAACACTAAAGATTTCACAATGTTTATTAACACATGGTGGTATATTAGCATAAAAGATGTTTTATTTGATATTATATTTGTTTATATTTCCCCAAAGTATACTGAATCTCAGGTATCAGTACTTTAAGTTATACTTCATTATAAGTATTGTTATTCTTGAAAAAGATGTATTTCTTATTGATATTATACTTATATACATACAAAGTCAGTATTTCATTAAATGTAAAAAAGTCAGTGATCCAGATGGTATTCTTTGGATAAGTGAAAACTTCAAAATGCTTCCTAGATTTTCATTCCTCATACAAGTACTTCCTAAGTAGATTCCAGTCATTTAAATGCACTGATGTATGTAAGTTCACTCTGACAAATGTTCATTTGCTTTTGAGATAATTTTTATATGTCTAATTAAAAAATATTTATCAGGCTTTAAAGTTCTTAGAGTGCTTGAATTTTCTTACCTGACTATAGAATTTGGACACTAAAAAGTTGCTCTAGTCAACATGGTTAAAAAGTATTTTAGGTTTATTCACCTGATATGGATTTTTTATTTTTATAGTATTAGTAAAATGTATTACATCAATTGTAAATATAGATATTACATTTCAGAAGGAGTCCATCTGTGCCACACATAGTGATGAATAATACATATCTATTTTAAGCACTGAATATTGCAGACTCATGTGATATCACTTTGGGGGCAGCAGCAGTAAAAAGAAACAGACCAAATAAAACAAAAGCAAAAAAATACCTTATGTTTTTACAGAATATCAAAGTTTCTGTTAATAATGTATCGTCTGAATGTTAAAACATAAAAACCTCAGTAAATCAGCAACTGTCCTGAAATACACATGCTTAATCTTTCACTTATGTGATATGGAATTACATATTGTAGAGTATACAAGATTGTTATATATAGTTCCTTTCAAACACACTTTCTAAAAAAATTGAAATAAGGCTACTCTCACTGAAATTCCAATTAGTTGTCAATAAGTCACATTACAAACACTATTGATCTCTAAGTCAATTTACTAAGTGATAATTTAAAGAAACTGCTTTAGAGAGCTAGTTTTTAGTAGATAACAGAATCCTGCCTACCCAGTTATTATATAGTTAGTTATTAGTTATTATTATAGTTACTAGTTATTATTATAGTTACTAGTTAATTATACCATCAGCATAATATAATGGTAAAGAATATAGGCTCAGACATTAATTTGTCTCACATTGAATCATGATTTAATTTCCTTATCCTTAAAATGGGAATGATAATGGAAGTACCTACTTTGTAAGATTGTCTTTAGGATAAAGGTAGAGAGTTTAGAACAATACCTGGCTGGCACACAATTGCTTAATAAAGATGTTCTTTATAATTGCACCTGCACATAGCTGTAGAAGAACAATCAACTGAGGTCAGATATTGAAGTCTCCAGGTTGTAGGCACATGGCTCAGTTTATAAGAAACCTACTCTTAATAGTCGCTTGACTAAAAACCTGATGTAGCCTATTTTTTATGGAAATCTTTTAACCTCAAAGCCACTGGGTCCCAGGCCTCCGTGGCCCTGGGCCAACCACTTACAACTTTGGTATTTTGACAGCTCTTGCCTTGCTTCCTAGGCCTTCCATGTCTCTTGCTCAAAAACTTTTCACCTTATTAAAGCTAAAGTATTTCTTTTAGCTTAGCAATCCAATTCTAGAGAGTGGTTTATAGGCTGCAGCTATAAAACTCTTTAAGCCTTTGAACTTTTCTAGATATTTCACTTTTAATGTTGCTATAATATTTGTAACAGGTATTCTTTAAAATAATATAAGCTCAGGTTTAAAACCCCAGTACCACTATTAAAGGTAAGTTGTGTAACTTTGGGTAAATTATTTTTTGTGTGTGACTACATTTTATTTATTTTTTCCTACTAACATAGTTTTTTTAATTTAATTATTGTTCGAGTACAGTTTTCTGTCTTTTACTCCCATCCCCGCCCCCTGCCAGTGCTCCCCACCTCCCTCCCATTTCCACCCCGTTAGTTTTTGTCTATGTGTCCTTTATACTTGTTCCTGTAAATCATTATTTAACCTCTAAGAATGAGTTTATTGTTTGAAAAATGGGAATAATAATGTCTATCCTATAAAGTTCTAGTGAAGAAAAAATTCTTAAGAAGTAAAAATGTATGTAAAGCATGTGATGTATTGCCCCAGCATATAGTAAGAGCTTTAAAAATAGAACTTGTTGTTTATATTGTCTGTTACTGTTGTTTGTTTTGTGCCCTGTTGCACAATTTAAACAACTAGAAGATAGAATTGTCTTTCTTTTCTTTGTGTCAAATAATATCATAACCAGTATATTTGCAGCATGCCAGCCACCTCAAGCAATACATATTGTCTTTTTGTGTGTGTGTGAATTTCCTAAGATTTCTGCCCTTTTCCTTTTATGTCTTACTGTTCCCCTACAAGAAACCAAGTCAGTCTTTTTGTACCTAGCTTTCTAATATATCTTATGCTTTACAGAGAAATGAAAAGGTCACATTCTTATTTTTAAAATACCACTTATAAAATGAATATACCAAGAGATTATCTCATTTAGAGAAAGTATTTGATTTCCTTCAATGGCTTTGTTTTTTCTATTAATTTTCTCATTTAATACTTAAAATGACAGATATATTACAACAATAATAATTGTATTGCTATAGCAATCTATAGCTTTACAAATTTCTTTTAATTATCTTTTCTTATTTATAATGATTATTTTTCTTTGATAGCTAATGCAAATAAGGTGGAAAGACTTAATTTAATTTGTTTTGGCACAAAAATTTTAACAAGGTAAAGCAGCAACTTAAACCTCTATTTCCCTGTCTGGTGTGGCTCAGTGGATTGAGCACTGGCCTGTAAACCAAAGGGTCACCAGTTCAATTCCCAGTCAGGATGCATGCCTGGGTTGTAGGTCAGGTCCCCAGTGGGGGTTGTGCAAGAGGCAACTACACATTGGTGTTTCTCTCCTTCTCTTTCTCCTTCCTTTCCCCCTCTCTAAAAATAAATAAATAAAATCTTGAAAAAAACCACATTAATTAACATAACTCTAGATTTTCAAATCAAGAATTATCAGCATATATTCATGCATGTCCACATGTATATATGCACATACATGTACAGATACAGAATTTGCCATAGCTTCAGTGTGTGTGTGTGTGTGTGTGTAATATACATTTATCATCTCCCACTGAGTAAACTTGATATTTAAATGTTGATATATATTTCTGTGGCATTATATAAACCATACATCATAATAGCAAGCAATTATATACCTATAATATATATAGCACCATCCAGGCCATTAAAGTACAAAGATTGAGAGGCATGCCCAACTTCAATACTTACTATAAAAGAAAATTCAAATTAAAACAAAATACCACTTCACATCTATTAAAATGACCAAAATTTAGAATACTGACAATATCAAATGTTGGCAAGGATGTGGAGCAATAGGAACCCTCATTTATTGCTGGTGAAAATGCAAAATGTTACAGCTACTTTAGAAGAGAGTTTGGTGGTTTCATACAAACTAAACATACTCTTACCCTATGGTCTAGTATTCATGCTTCTTGGTATTTACTCAAAGGAGCTGAAAGCAGGCCCCACACAAAAGCTTACATGTGAATATTATAGCAGATTTATTCATAACTACCAAAATTTGGAAGCCACCAAGATATCCTTCAGTAGGTTAATGGCTAAACAGTCTGTAGTACATCCAGATAATGGACTGTTATTTAGTGCTAAAAAGAAATGAGCTACTGATGAGCTCGGGCCTGCGAACAAGAGGATCGCGGTTCGATTCCCAGTCAGGGCACATGCCTGGGTTGCAGGCTGGTTCCCTGCAGGCCAACTGCCAGCAGGGGATGCATGAAAGGCAACCATACATTGATGTTTCTCTCCCTCTCCTTCCCCTCTAAAGATAAATAAATAAATAAATAAATAGATAAAATCTTTTTAAAAAAAAATAAAAAAAAGAAATGAGCTACTGAGCTGTAAAAGATGGAGGAAATTTAAATGAGTATCACTGGGTGAAATAAGCCAATCTAAGCAGGCTACTAGTAGGATTCCAACTATGTGACATTCTTAAAAAGCAAAACTATGGAAACAGTAAACATATCGGTGGTTGTTAGAGGGCAGGGGAAGGGGACATGAATAGAGGCAAGCCCAGAGGCTTTTTAGGGGGGATAATGGGGGTAAGAAGGGGAAGGGTTGTCAAGGAACATGTGTAAAGGAACCATGGACAAAGCCAAAAGGGAGTAGGACTGAGAGTGAAAGGGGAGGGGAGAGGAGGGGAGGGGAGAGTGGTGGGAGGAAAATGGAGACAACTGTACTCGAACAACAATAAAAAAAGAAAGCCACCCTGGCTGTTGTGGCTTAGTTGATTGAGCACTGGACTACAAAGCAAAGAGTCACTGGTTAGATCCCCAGTCAGGGCACATGCCTGGGTCTCAGGCCAGGTCCCCAGTAGGAGGTGCACAAGAGGCAACCACACATTAATGTTTCTCTCCCTCTCTTTCTCCTTCCCTTCACTTCTCTGTAAAAATAAATAAAAAATATTTTTTGAAAAGAAAGCCAACCGAAGCTAAAAAAAATACTCTTGATGAATACATGTCATTCATTATATATTTTTCCAAACCCAGAGAATGTACAACACCAAGAGTGAACTGCAATGTAAACTATGAACTTTGGGTGATTATGTTTACTCAGTTTAGGTTCATCAGTTTTAACAAAGTACCTCTCTGGTGGAAGGTGTAGATAATGAGGGAGGCTGTGCATGTGTAGGGGAGAGGGTGTGTGGGGAATCTCTACTTTTCCCGCAGGTTTGCTAAAAACCTGAAACTGCTCAAAAAATAAAGTCTTAATAAAAATGGGGGAGTGGAAGAAAAATGGAAAGTGAAAGCTCAGAAGGGTGTTTCTTGCCACCTGTTTCCTGAGATTTACTTTGGAATAGGGGGATTTAGATTTTAATTTGATAAATATAAATTGCTCAGAGTTAAGGAGGCAGAAAGCTGTGGAGTTGAGACTGAAGTCTGGGTATTATGATTCCTCATGTAAAGGGATCCATTGCTTCCCATCCAACTCTTCTGCACCATAAGTGTTTTTGTTTTAATCTATCTCAAGGTAACAATGGAGCAAAAAGACACTTTATAAATTTTATTTACTTAAATAAAATAAAAGTACTAAAATAAACTGTGTGTGCTTAGCACAAAGAAGTTACATATATTAAGAGAATAAATGAACGTATCAGCCATTGTTGCTTTTCTCCTGTATCACATGTTCATGTCATCTCATTTTTCAGTGGATATTGTCTTCTCCACAATGAGGGAAAGTATTTCCATTAACATGCCATGGCCTTCTCTCCAAATAATATGTATGAGACTTGGGTTAATAAAGGGCTACAGTAATTTTCTTTTTTAAAGAAAATTTGTAATATATTATAAATAACACTATTATGAATTCAAATGCTAAACAGATATATTTTTATATTCTTTGGCTACAATTAGATTTTTGTTTACTGTTTATTCTCTTTTTCCCTTCTAGCATGCATGTTTCCGGAGGGCAGGGAATTTAATGAAGTATCCTAGGTACATAGAACAACTACCTGGAATATGGTAGTCCCTTTGATGTACATTTAATAAACTAAGTAGTGAATGAATGAACAAGTATGGCCATCCTTTAGTTGAATAAGAGCTAGGAAAGGAGTATCTTACAGTTTCAAGCTTGGATAGGGTAGGAGAAGGAGAGGGGTAGGAGATTGACTGTTTGGTAGACATTCAATAGTGTCTGCCAAAACTTCTAAGAGTACATGACCCATCCAAAATCCTGGTATTGTTATGAAGGAATACAATCTATCCAAATGGTAAGGGTTTTCTTCCAGGTGAGTCTTTCAATTGACCCAGTCATGGGCTACAAGTTCCCATGAATTCAGCCTACACGAAGCCAATTCTGTCATTTGTTCATTCAGAAATATTTGTGGAGTACTCCCTGAAGGACCACTGCATTACACAAGGGAGAGAGTGCCGAGCAACATTAGCCTTTATGGGGTTTATAATCTACATAAATACATGCCGTGGCAATCTGGGTCCAATCAGACGATAGCTATAATGCAAGGATTTGTACAGGAAAAGTTTAAATGTTATTTGTTTCACTAAAGGAACAGCTTAAATATATAAAGAAACTCTGTGGTACCCTAGTTGCTGAGTAAGAGAACCCAAGAAAGGACACACTTGGAAGAAGTTCAGACCTCATAGGACAGCAGAGAAGTTCCCTGTTTGGCCAGACCAAAGCTAAGTTATAGTTACTGGGCAAACAGTAAAGCAATTCTCTGCAACGCAGAACGGGGAGCAGGTGATCATGAATCAGTTGCATAGGCAGGACTTCAGAGCAGACCTAGTCAAAGCACATGTATGAGTGATGCATGGGCAAGGACAGCAGCGTGGGGACTGAGTGTGGGAGTTGGGATGGACTGGGCAGATGAGGGCAACATGGGCAAAGTTGGGACAAATGTAATATAATAATAATAAAATGAATTTTTTTCAAAAGACTGGACCCTGATAGACCCAGAAGGTGTGGCAGGCTTTGGTTTCCCTGTGGAGAAGATAGCACATAAGTTCCGCTAGGTCCAGGCTGTGTGACTGCAGATAGATTGCATTCTGGAGCTGCAACAGAGTCCTCACACCCACAAGGCCAAGGCCAACCCCACCTGTGCCAGAAATTCCAAGTGCTCTTCTGGCAGCATCCCTTCAGCACCCTCTACTGAGAAAGTTTAGCATTTTTCTCACTTTAAAGTATTATGAAGCAGGTTGCTATGCTTGCTATTATTGCTATGAGGCAGTAAGTTGAAAGGTGGTGTATGTGCACACACTAATTGACTGCTCTCCAAACACCCTTTATATATGTGTATGAATTATAGGTATGTGTGTGAAAAACATCTTTATAACAGTAAATTGGACTCCCCATTCTTGTCTTTGGAAGAGATTCACAGCTTGTACCAAATGAAGGCCTAGTATTATTTTACTCATGGCTCTTAAAGTAGAAAATATGTTTGAGTGAGAAAAAATGCAAAAGATATTCACAATTGAGAAAAATTAAAGAAAAGCATAAGAAGACCTCAAATTATTAAGAAAATGTTATTCCACTATTCTTTTTCTCTTCTGTTTTATATGCTACTTCCAGCCTATAAAACCACGTTATTGACTAAGGAAATAATTATCTGGGAATTAATTTATAAAGTATAGTGAACCCTCAATAAATTATAATGTTGAATTCAGAAATAAGAGATCATTAATATGACATCTCATGTTAAACACTGAGAGACAGTGTGATACGGGTAAGAATATTGTGGTAAGAAGCTGAGGAAAGAATTTCTAGTCCTGGTTTGGCTTCTCACCAGCTTGTTTGTGATCATGGTTAAGTCATTTACAACTTCTTTAGAAATTTAATAGGTAAAAGGCAGCCTGGTACAGTGGAAAGAAATTTAGAATAGGCCACATTTAAATTTAAACCCCACCTCTGCCTGGCTGGTGTGGCTCAGTCGGTCGGCACGTCATCCTGTGAACCAAAAGGTTGTGGGTTCCATTCCCCCATCAGGGCACGTGCCTGGGTTTCTGGTTCAGGGCATCACAGGGACAACCAGCTGATGTTTCCCTCATGTCAAGGTTTCTCTCCCTTTTTGTCTTCCTTCCTCCCCCACTTTCTAAAATCAATAAGCATATTCTCGGATGAGGATTAAAAAAAATAAAATAAATTTAAACCTCCTTTCTCACAGTTACCTTTTTGTGGTTTTAGATGGGATATTTTAGATTTGGTTTGTCCATTTAGAAAATATTGTGGTAGAAATGAGTTCCATGTAAATATATATTTTGTGTTCATATGGAAAAAAATAAACATAAAGGAGTTCCAAGAGTTCCTACAGCTTTAAATATCCATATTATGCAACTAGAACAATAAAACATTGTACATGCCATTTTCCCAATTACAAAGCAACAGAAGCTATTATTTCTGGTGTGTTGTAGTAGTATGTTTGCAAGTGAAATTTTTTTCCATCGAAAATACTTCTAAGTGACCCTGATTTTATACATGGTTTAAATTGTCTCTAATTAGCTAAGCTCAGTTAACTGAGCTGAGGGAGGGAAATCTTTTCTTTAAATGTTTTCTGATGGAAGATCAGAAAATTCTACCATCTATGAGAAATGACAACTATTTTATAAAATTAAATTGAATTTTACAATGTTAGAAGTGATTTTGAAGATCAACATGCCTACTGAGATAATTTGGCTTCAGAATATTCTACTATAAATACTTAGACATTTAAATGTCCCCCGATATGTTTTTTTTTTTGAATAAAGCAATTTCCTATTGAGAACCTAGTTGTCATTTCATAGGGTAGCACTTGGAAATTACCTTTAGCTCAGAAATTTTGCACTGGTGTGCTATAGGAATTTTTAAAACATGAAATGCCTGACTATCTTAGGCAGGGGCACTGACCTTTTCCCCTTACATTGTTAAATTAAACAATGACAACAGCCAACACAACAATAGCTGTACTGTGATTTATGTAATTTACCTCCCCGTTTTCTCATCTTGCTGCTCTCTAAGCCTCTGCCTCTCCACTACTAACCTGCATTTCCTCTGAAATTTCCCTTTCTCAAGGCCCCAAGGTCTCCAGCATTTTGACCATTATGGCGGTTCTGCTACTTCTTGTGGATCCTTTATATTCCACAACTTATATTTATAAACCAGTGATTTCATCACTGAATGGTTAGAAACATTTTACATGTAATTTAATGTTCTGTCACAGAGTGATCAAAGGTGAGTACAAGTTGTATTTCACCTGGTTCCTTCTTGCATATTTTTCAGTATAGGTTAAAACTATATATGAAAATAGTAGATTGAATTTTGTTTCAGTTGTATGCTATCAACTAGCGTATGGGTTTTACTTGTACTAGGCCTTTAATAATCTAGAAATTATCTATTTCTGATATTTTTTCATCATATACTATCTTTAAAAAAACATGTAGTCTCTAGGATTTTGTGTCTATTTTTGCAAAATTTAAAGGAGACACTATTCAGTAATGTCATTTTATTGAAGTATGTGTTCATGTAATATAGCCAAAATCACCCAAATATGAAAGTATTCTTTGAATAGCTTCAGAAATTGTGGTAATACCTACTTTACAAAGACATTGAAGTATAAGCAGATACTGGCATAAGCAAAAGATAAGAAAGTCTGAAAACAACTTTTTTTAAAAAAAGATCATAGTGTTTTTTTCAAGTCTTTTTTTTAAAGATTTTTTATTTATTTATCTTTAGAGGGGAAGGGAAGGAGAGAGGGGAAGAAGTATCAATGTATGGTTGCCTCTCCTGCATCCCCTGCTGGGAACTGGCCTGCAACCCAGGCATGTGCCCTGACTGGGGATCGAACCGTGATACTCTGGTTCACAGGCCCGCGCTCAATCCACTGAGCTACACCAGCCAGGACTGAAAAAAACTTTTGATAAAATAACTCTTAAATTTTAAGAATTATGTTAGGGGTTAGGAAATCCTAGCATATGTCATAAATATAAGTAGATATAGATATGCATATAGATGTAGAAATATCTTTTAATGTGTTTACTTGCTTGTAGAAATTGAGGCTAGTATTGATACATTTTATTCATTTTTAGTTTCATCAACCTTATTTGCAGGTAATGAACAGTTATTGCCATTCCAAAGCCTGCAGAAACAGAAATGCATCTCACCTTTGTTGCCTATTGATTTTCTTTACGGTGGTAGTATTATATTAGAGGTATATTTTATTTTTGAATATTAAACAAGATGCTGTCTTGTTTATAATAAACCTGAGTCATGTAAAGTCAAATTTCAACTACCTTGTTATCATCTGTGGGAAAATAATTGAACTGCACGGCCTCAGTTTCCCCATTTTTTGATAAACAATTTTTTTAAATTATTTTTCAGGTACAGTTTTCTGTCTACTACACCCATCCCATCCCACCCCCCATGCCCCCTCCCATTTTTAAACCGAGGGTGAAATGTGTCTTGCAGACATGTAATGAGGATTTAAAAAATGGTGGATACGAAAAGCTGAAGCAGGGATTGGGACATAGTGGACTCTTAAACTCCTACTGCTCCTTCGATGTGAATTTTCAGGAAAATTAAGAGTAAATTGTTATTGACAGAGAATTGAAGAAGAAATGGATGATGAGAAAATATTGGCAATAGCACATAATACTCTTTTAAAAGATTTGAGAGTTAAAAATAATGTGTTAAAAATGTGGATGCTAAACTTTTTTTATTTACAAAAATTTTTATTGTTCGGTTACAGTTGTCTCACATTTTTCCCTGTTGCTCTCCCCTGCCCTCCCCCCACCCACACCAATACTGCATGCTAAACTTCAACTACTGGCGTACTCTGATCAACTGGCATACATATAAATGAGTGCTCTGCCTACAAAACTCTCTCATAAAATAATTTTGTGATACTACTATTTATACCAACTGCTGCAAAATGTTACTGTAGAAGTAAAAATTGACTATCAGATTTCCCATTTAAAAGATTCAGCCCTGGCTGGTGTAGCTTGGTGGACCAAGAATGGGCTGCCAACCAAATGGTCGCTGGTTTGATCCCCAGTCAGGGCACATGCCTGGGTTGCAGGCCAGGTCCCCAGGTGGGGGCATATGAGAGGCAACCACACATTGATGCTTCTCTCCCTCTCTTTCTCTTTCCTTTCCCTTCTCTCTAAAAATAAATAAATACATTATTTAAAAAAAATAAAAGATTCAAATGTCAGTTCCACTCTAAATGTTACATACTTTTTCCCAGATAAAAATAAGGTATGGGTAAGATTTTATAAATAATTTTGGCCAAGTTAAACATTTTTGTTTTATATATTATAAAATCTGGCTTTGTTTTTTCTTTTTGCTTTCGTTTTTAATTTTTCTTACATTATATATATATATGCTTTTTATTTTTCTAATTAAATTTATTGGGGTGACATTAATTAATAAAAGTATATAGGTTTCTGGTATACAATTTCATAATACATCGCCTGCATATTGTATTGTGTATTTACCACCCAAAGTCAAATCTCCCTAAATCACCATTTATCCCCCTTTACCCTCTTCTACCTTAGCCCATCCCCTTCTGGTAATCACCATACTGTTGTATCTATGAGCTTTTTTCTTTTCTTCTTTTTTCTTCGTTAATCCCTTCACCTTTTTCACCCAGGTCCCCAAGTCTCCCTCTCTTTTGACAGCTGTCAGGCTGTTTTCTGTATTTATGAGTCTGTTTCTTTTTTTTTAGTTTATTTATTTTGTTTTAATTATATTCCACTTATGAATTAAATCATATGGTACTTGTCTTTCTCTAACTGGCTTATTTCATGTAGCACAATACTCTCCAGGTCCATCCACACTATTGTAAAAGGTAAGACTTCCTTCTTTTTATGGCCTAATACTATTCCATTGTGTAAATGTACCACCGATTTTTTATCCTCTCATCTACTGATGGCCACTTGGGCTGTTTTCACATTTTCGTTATTGTAAATAACACTGCAATGGACATAAGTGTGCACATATTCTTTCTAATAAGTATTTCATGTTTCTTTGGATATATTCCTAGAAGTGGAATCACTGGGTCATAAGGAAGTTCCATTTTTATTTTTGAAGAAGCTCCATACTGTTTTCCACAGTGGCTACACCAATCTGCATTCTAACTGATAGCACAGGGTGATTCCCTTTATTCTCTATTCTCATCAATGCTCGTTTGTTGATTTATTGATGATAGCCATTCTGACACGTGTGAGATATCTCCTTGTGGTTTAATTTGCATCTCTCTGATGATTAGTGGGCTTTGAGCATCTTTTCATATGTCTATAGGCCATCTGTATGCCCTCTTTGGAAAAGTGTCTATTCAGGCCCTTTGTACATTGTTAACTAGATTGGTTCTCTTTTTTTTTGGTGTTGAGTTGTGTAAGCTCTTTTAAATTTCTCAGCTTAACCCCTTATCAGATATATCATTGGAGAATACATTCTCCCATACAGTGTTGTGCAAAAATTTTTTAGTTTGATATAGTTCCATTTAGTAACATGTCATAAAGAAGTAGAGCTATATCTCAAATAATTTATTTTTCTAAATTTTTATCAGCAAGAGTTGATCTTTAATAAGGTAGATTTTAAAACTCAAAGACTCTTTTCATTATTGTTTAAACCATTAATTTTGATCTTTTTTTTGAAGGTGGGAAAGGAGGAGTTTTAAATATGCAGGATTATTAGATCTTTGCCCCACAGTTTGACAATTAAATAAACATATTAACATTACACTTCAACCCTCAAAATATTCCTGCAACAATAACTGGGTAGGCAAAATTAATTGCTATAAGAGCAAAAGCACGGATGGTAGAATCACCTAATAGAAAAATATTAAAAGTCTGTTACCGACTAGGCACCCACTGTTGATCCATGCCTTTTAACAGACTGATACTGCCTATTTCAAAGATCTAAACCAGTTTGATGCAACAGTCAACAATGATGCCTGACACAGTTAAGTATAGCAGTTATTAGTAACCACAGAATAATGTTTACAGAAACAATAGCTAGTTTCACCAGCACTTGACATTATCTAGAGAAAGACAAATTTCAACTGTATTTGTGTGAGAGAACTAGTTGTACCAATGTCAGCTACACTTATTATTTGTTAAAAAACACATTTGAACATTTTGAGGACATACTCCATGTATGCTCTATTGATAATAGATTAAAGCATCATGTTTCTAAATGCAATATTTTAGTTTCCAAGCTTCTTCTTCATGATTATTTTCTTTCTTATATAAACTGTTTGACTTTTGGGGGGTTTATTGTTGCTTTCTGACCAATTTCTTATACTAGCTAACATGGTATGAAAATAAATAGGTATGGTCAAATGTGAAATGCATTTGTCAAGTGAATGAAATTGAAGTGCAATAATATAATAACTCCTCAGGCTAGTCATGTTTATTGTTGCCAAATGTCTCCCTGCTAAGAACTAATAAGCATGAAAAGGCATAATGAAAGTTTCCATGAAAAGTTTTTGGGAAACCTATCCACAAGTTTTCACTATCTGGGAATGTGAAAATAAGTACTTTCTGGGAAACCTATCTACAAGTTTTCACTATCTGGGAATGTGAAAATAAGCATTTTTTATATAAGTTCCATATGAGGACTGTAAAGATGGAATTAGTGAGAATAGCATCAAATGGAAAGCAACTACAACACAATAGTTATTAATATTCTTTGGCACATGGAAGAAAATTGACAAGAAAGCTCTATTGAAAGGCAGAATAGAACAATGCCTGCTGTGCGGTAGGCACTAAACAAATACATGTTGAATAAATGTATAAATAAAAGGAAGATTTTTTTTATAGTTGTTCAAGTACATTTGTCTCCATTTTCACCCCCACCCCACCCAGCCCCCTTCCCACCCTCGAACCTACTCCCTTTGGCTTTGTCCATGTGTTTCTGGTACATGTAAAAGGAAGATTTTTAATTAAAGTTTTCAAAGACTCCAAGTGATCTTAAAAATCTAATTTTAGTTTTAAATATTTAAATTTAAAAAGAACTGCACAGTGATAATAAACACTTGGGAATTTATTTAGAATACATGTTTTTGCTGAACCATTTACCCTGGCAAAATTGACATGGTAAAAATGGGGTAAGAAAAGATTATTAGAAATTAAAATTTAGTGTTATAGTATAATCCCAGCAGTGGAATTGCTGGGTCAAAAGGCAGTTCTATTTTTAGTTTTCTGAAGAAATCCCATACTGTTTTCCATAGTGGCTGCACCAGTCTGCATTCCCAACAACAGTGCACCAGGATTCTCTTTTCTCCACATCCTCTCCAATACTTTTTGTTGATTTGTATATGTTGGCCATTCTGACTGGTGTGAGGTGGTATCTCATTGTGGTTTTACCCTGAAACACCAATCCAAAAGAACCTATGTACCCCGATGTTCATAGCAGCACAATTTACAATAGCCAAGTGCTGGAAGCAACCTAAGTGCCCATCAGCAAATGAGTGGATCAAAAAACTATGGTACATTTACACAATGGAACTTTATGCAGCAGAGAGAAAGAAGGAGCTTATACCCTTTGCAGCAGCATGGATGAAACTGGAGAGCATTATGCTAAGTGAAATAAGCCAGGTGGTGAGGGACAAATACCATATGACCTCACTTTTAACTGGAACATAATCAAAAAAAGAAAAAAGCAAACAAAATATAACCAGAGTCATTTAAATTAAAAGCAATCTAACAATAGCCAGAGGGAAGGGGGGAGGAGACAGTGGGGAGAAGGGCTTTTAGGAACTACCATAAAGAACACACGGACAAAACCAAGGGGGAGGGAGGAAGCAAGGGAGGGAGGTGGATTTGGAGGGGATTGGGGAAGGGGTGGGGAGAAAATACAACAATAAAATTGAACAACAATAAAATAATTTAAATAAAAAATTGTATTATTATATGAGAACCGGGTTGTTTCAAAGGACTATCCATATGAAGGGTGATAGCATTATTTATGCCATTATTCTTTCATTGTAAATACACATGGATACATAGTTGTAAATATAATGAAATTGAACAGAGTTCTGAAGAAAAAAAACTTTAAAAAATAATTGGAGAAGTTAGGAATAGACCTTCTCTGAGCTGACAAGATTAAAGGGATGTAGGTAGGACCTTTAGAACCAACTGTGTTCAGTAGAAAATGGATTCCTAGGTAGCTTACAGAGTGTTAAGTTTCATTCTTAACTTCTTATTGAGTTACAGCATTAATTTCCTAATCAATTTACAAGTTTAATTACAGTAGTTTCCCATTATCTGTTGTTTTACCTTCCAATTTCAGTTACTGTGGTCAATCACAATTTGAAAATATTAAATGAAACATTTCAGAAATAAACAATTCATAAGTCTTAAATTGCACACCATTTTGAGTAGCATAATGAAATCACACTCTGTCTTGCTCTGTCCTGCCCAGGACATAAAGCATCTCTGTGACTCGCTTATCCATGCTGCCTCTCCATTCATCACTTAGTGGCCGTCTTGGTCAACTATGGTGGGATCACAGAGCTGGTGTTCAACTAATCTTTATTTGACTTAATAATGACCCCACAGTGCTAGAACAGTGATGCTGGCGATTGGGATGTGCCGAAGAGAGGCCATAAAGTAGTGCTTCCTTTAAGTGGAAATATATGTATGTATGGGGAAAACATTGTATATATGGTGTTCAGTCCTATGTGTGGTTTCAGGCACCCCAGTGGATCAGGAAGAACTGTGCTCTGCAACTATCTACTAGTTAGTGGGAAATCAACAAATTGTAATAACCAGAGTTATATAAAATAGTTACCAATGAAACAGTTTTCGTTTACTTAAGGCCCATGTGGGAGAAGGCAAATTTAATTATGAAAAAAATCACAACATCTATTTAGATTCTACAACTCTAAATCAATCTATAAAAATGTTTCTTTAGAAAAAAAGAAAGCAGAGTTGAGCTATATTAGTATAAGAACCACAGAATTTTTAGAATCAAGAGAGTATTTTTAGTACCACATTCTAGTCACCCTTGTGTGAACACAGCCAAAAAGTACCGTTAAGAAGAAATAAACATAGTAGTGTGTTAAGCGTAATAAAAGCTGGGAAAACAGTGCATATTATAAGGAGGCCTCAAAAACCGCAGATCAAATATGAATGGTAGCTGTTATAAAAATCAAAGTACACGAAGTAAAAGAGTAAAACTATGTACAACATCTACCAAAATAATATTTGCCACTATGTATAACATGTATTAGCTTTCATCATTAGGAATTATTTTCCAAAAGAAATGCACCTGGATAAAGCTAATTAATATGTCACACATGCTCGTTTTTAAGGGAATCCTAGTAATTGTGATTTTGAGCAACAAAAACAAATACTGTGGACATTTCTGTGACTCTCAAATGTATCAAACCTAATTTTTCTTACTTATATGTTTCTTAAATATTGGGTAAGAAAAAAAACTGTAAATGTCATTATCCAATTAGGATTTGGACAATGACATTGGGAGAGATATTTTATTAATCTTTTTATAATTTATATAAAACTTATTCACTGAAAAAACTTGAAAACAACTTTAAAACAAGATAAATCACCATGCTACATCGAGGAAATCTGAATACAATAAAAAACAATCTGTTTGTTATTTGTTTTGTTTTCATCCTCTGCATTAAACTATCTACCTGAAGTTCACTGTAAATGATCATTATTACTTAAAGTTGGACATGGCAATGGCTGTGAAAAGCAACTGTTACTTGAACACTATAATACCTACCTCAACCTCAAACGGGCCAAGCGTAACTCAATTATAGCACTTAAATTGATGTAAACGCTTTGCTGCTAAAAATTTGTTCTGGTCACTTTCATTAAAATGTTGAATTTTTTTCTCCATGCTTTTCTTATGCTGTATCTGCCTTTAAGCAATACAATATGGGAAGGACTTTGAAATGATTTCTATAGTCATACACATAGTGTTACGTGTATCAATGAAAATCCAATGACGTATTACTATACTTCATGAAATTTCTATTTTGACCTGTTTAACAAAGTTTTTTTTGTACATACCAGTACAGTCATTCAAAGCACTTTAAATATTAAATTACTTATCAAAACACAGCACATAAAGACCTTGACATTTGTTAAAGAACCAAGGATTTAACAACAAAAATGAATTTAAAGGACCAGAACAAATCTTTAGCAGAACACAGATTATGTGGCAAAAAGTGACTTATTGGAAGATAAAGCATATTTATCAAGACACACTTTCAGCATATATGTAAGAGACAATTTGTTGATTGGTATGCTTACCTACAAATATGTAGCAGACTATTGTTAAAGAAACATAAAATCCATAACAATATGGCAAGAAAGAGAAAAAAACTATCACAGTTCCTTTAGCCATAATTTTTTTATTCCAGGAACACATCAGTAGGTCTAGCTCTAATGTAAATTTTTTGAGGCAGGATTCTCTCACTATTGTATTTTCATGTGGGTAAGTAATTTTGGAATGATTATAGATTGACTATATTAAATTGCTTCTTTTTTCATTTCTAGAGTAATCATGGCACAAAGTAATAGCTTTGCAATGAATGCCAATATGTGGTTCTTTTATAGATGTGTTGGTTTACTTCACAATTTATTTTCTATATATCTGGTGGTTCAAGAATTTATATGATAAAAAAAGAATCTCACTAAATGCAATAAGAGAATAAGCTACATTGATTACTGCTCAAATTGTTTACACATAACCAAACAATAAAATAAAAGCTTTTAATCACATCTATAATGTTTTTACACAATATATCCACATATATTTTTATGCAATTTTAAATGCTAGTTTTCTATAGCATTTTAATTCCTCTAAAAAATTCTTCAAAATTGCTATATGTGTAATATCACAATATGATTTTTAAATAATAACTATTTGCTGAGGGTATTACACTAAACAATTAAAAACTCACAAACTGCCTTTTAAATAGAGGATTCCATTGTGGGTAAGTACAAAAAGATTCACAGATTCATTAGCAGCTTCAAAATAAAGACAACAGAACAGTGTTAGAATAAAAACTTGTGTCATACTGTAATTATGTAGTTAATTAAAAAAAAACCCTTAGAATGCAGAAACACTGTTAAGAATCAGGACTTTATCTAAAACAAATGTTGTTTTAATGTAATTTAGTTTATTTCTTTTTGAAATAATTATTTTAGGAGCATATGAATTTACCTACAAATATTCCAATACTTTGTCCAGAAAATGCCACCCTTCTCACATGTTATGGCCATCTTTTATAAAAGCTTATATTAAGAATAAAGGAATTAAATAATACATCTTTATAATAAGATTCTTCCATCAAAATATGAATCAGTAATACACTGTTATTTAATTATATTTGTAAATGCATACTTATTTCTATGTGTTACCTTGAATAACGCTTGCAGCAAGCTTGATTTTGCTTTCTCTGTTGGAATGAAACATTTGTTTTAATTACCTTGAATAACGCTTGCAGCAAGCTTGATTTTGCTTTCTCTGTTGGAATGAAACATTTGTTTTAACCATTTGTGAAAATCCACTTATTCTTTTTTAATGTCTATTTTTTAAACGAATATATCTGAATTCTAAATGTATCCCAATAGCTCTTCACTTCTCAGACCCCCCTGATCCCCCATCCCTCCAGCCCTGGCATTCTCCCCAACTAATGTGTACTTGAAAATATGTACTACTTGCTATCCAGGATATACTTTATTCATCAAAGAATTTTTACTGCTGGTGCAAGATTAGGGTTTACTGTTACTGTTTTTTTTTTAAGACTAAAGTACACATTCCATTTTGTTATTTGGAAAGAATACATTTCCAATATGTAACTAGTAAACAGAAAGTGGATAAGCTTTTAGCATGCTTTCTTACATTTTGTAGGCTACTAGTTTATAATTAGGAAATTCTTGCCTTTATGTACCAGCAATATTCCTGTTGCTTGAAAGAGTTCTTACAGTTACAAAGGACTACTGACTGACTTACAGGGAGTAGCTTAATGCAGGCTAAATCTGGCCGGCCCATTAAAGCCAGCTCCACTTGGCATCTCTAGTAGTTCCTCTCTGCTGAGAATGCCTCCAGGAATGCCAGCTGTGAAGGTCTCTAAACTCCCGAGCTATGTTCTGTCTCTAACTCCATTACAGACTTGTGCCATAGGCATTAGCTTTCTATGCCTAGCACACCCTTTTCTAAAACACTACCTTTTAATTTTTTCTTGCCTTTCAGTAACCTTCTCTTTGAAGACTAAAAGTAAAATATGTTCCCTTTACAGAGGCTCATTAACTCCTTTGTATATGTTTTTCTAATCATAATTTTAGATATATATTTTTTAATTTACTTATGCTAATCATAATTTTAAAATTAAAAAGCAATACTCTGTTTTAAAAGAGCTTTGAAATAAAATTGGACTTTTAGGACCTGGCTGGTGTGGCTCAGTGGATTGAGCACTGCTCTGAGAACCAAAGGGTGGCCAGTTCAATTCCCAGTCAGAACACATGCCTGGGTTGAAGGCCAGGTTCCCCAGGAGGGGGCGCTGGAGAGGCAACCACACATTGTTTTTCTCCCTCTCTCCCTCCCTCCCCCTCTCTCTAAAAATAAATAAAAAATTTAAATGAAATAAAGTAAAATTGGACTTTTAGAATTAACACACCATCATATCGCACCAAATTTGAAATTACATCCAATTTCCAAGAAAAGTCTGTTTCCTAACCTATTTGGATATATATAATGTTTAAAATTTTAGCTAAAAATTATTACTTAAAAAACAATTATATATTTTTCCCTATATCCTTATTTAAAGCACAGAAGCATCACAATGGAGAGTCACAGTCATGTGGTTTGAACCTTTGCCTGCAACCAGCCCTGAGGGGAGCTCAGGAACGATTCACTCTGCTGCTGCTCAGCCCTTTCCCCATAGACAGGGCCCTGTGCGCTTGCTGACTCCTCAGGAGATTTAAAGTTTAAAGCAGAGGATCAGAGTCCTTTAATAGTATTCTTGATACAGTGTCTTGGGGCCTTGCTGCAAAAGACATTCCTAATCCACTATCCCATTCTTTCAACTACTATTGATGTTTATCCTCTAACACTCTGTGTTACTTTTCCCTGAAGAAATTATAATTTGTTGAATATAAGTAATAATTTCTTCCATTTTATAGCACCCGTTTACAAAGCACTCTCAGGGATCTTACCACCATTACAGTGTAATCAGAAAAGCAATTTTCACAACAACCCTGTAGTGCACAGATGTTCTTCCCTCATTTATAAAACAATCGCTGGGAAAGAGTATGACTTGTCCAGAATTACAAAGCTGTGTTACATGCAGCCAGACTAGAACCCATGAATATCTTTAGATTCTAGATCTAATATGTTTTCCATTTTACCAATAATTCTTTATCCTGAAGAAGCTTTTGATTCAATCAGACTATTTCTAACACAGATCTTAACACAGTCAACATTTATACAAATATAAGCAATTACAAAAATTTCAACTATAAGAATATAAACAAATTTAAGTATCTAAATACTAAGAAGATATATTATCTCACAGTCGAAATACTGAGGATATTTGAATTGTAGATACATGCAAAACTGTTACAGCTAGTTAACTTTTTTAGGTCAGTTCCTTTTGTATAACCTAAATATAATTTATACAAAACTTTGATTATACTATTTTGCAAACAAAAATAGAAAGTCAATATACTTTTTTAGAAGTCAAAGATCATATAGTTCTGCACTGTATGTTATTGACAAATATATTGCTTTAAAATATAAGTTATTTTGATCAAGTCCAGTGAAAGCATACATTTAATATCACTATCTAGGTATTTCAATGAAAGGAATACTTTCACCAATGATAACAAATACAGGACCTTCTAAGAAAGAACGCATCTCATTCCGGGACAATCCTGCACAGCTCAGTGGTGGATGGGGAAGTGGCAAAAAGAAGGCGAAAACCTCAAACTAATTCTTCGAGCTTCGGCAAATGGCACTTGATTTCTTTCAAGAGTTTTGTGGAATCTGGTCATGTTACCAATTGGATAAAAGATTTTAGAAGGCTGCATTCCGTTTGTATTATTACACGTATTTCTTAATGTTGCTTTATGGTGGAGTTATCTAATTTCCTTTCTGTAACATACCGGTTTGCTCTTGTTCCTATGTTCATGTAAAATGGCTTTCAGAAATTAATTTTTGAACTATTGCAATGGAATTTGCATATTCAATTTCTTATTTTGTTTACAATTTTATGATATGTATATTAAAGACAGTTTCTGTTATGAATGATAAATTGCAATACTATATACATAATAGAATATAACTATATTTTATTGACCCTATAGTATTGATAAATAATTAATATATTAATAAATTCTACTTGACCAGATTATTACAATTAACTGTTTCTAAGATAAATTGATATGTAAAGTAATTTGGAGTACACAATGAAAATAGCCTTCATTTTTTGTCTTACTTTGTCATCTTAAATGAATTAGAGTTATGTTAAGAAAATATATATTCTATTTAAATTAAAATGAAATACAAATTTCAGTATTTATCAGTTTAATGAATCAACATTTTATGTATAGTTTTTAATTCAGATATATGTCACTCTTATTATAAAAGATAGATACTATTTTTTGTTCATTAACATTATTCTACTAACTCAAAAATATTCTCTCATTTTAAATTTTGTTAAGGTGCCTTAAAATTACCATTTAAAAATATTTTCAAAGCTCAACCTTATCATGTCAGGATATTAATATATTGCCTAAAATGACAGACCAATTTTATTAAACTCATACTATTATGTGGTAAATATTCTGAGATATCATAGTAAGTAAAATGTGCAAGATGCTGCATTTACCTTTAATGTCCCTTAGAATCTTTTACTCTCCTGAGTCTGAAGCTTTTTTCACAAACCTAAGTTCTCCAGTGCCTCCTTAGTATGTTGCTGTGTAATAGGATCCAGTGAACTTCAGTTTTCTCCCCTTTTTTCCCTACTTCTTAATGAAATATTTCATCTAAAAGTGGCTAGGCAGATTTAGAGCTACATTTATTTAGTGTGTGCCCCCATCTTCTTTTGGAGCACTGTTGCCTTTCAAATCTGTAAATTTCTTTTAACTTGATTGAGACGGAAATGTTAATGAACCTTGAGCTGACAGTCAATGGAGAAAACTTAGGTTCAGATGTTGTGGGCTAGAAATTGGCTTTGGAACATAAGCTCCATGTGTAGCTGCTTTAGAAGCATGTTGTTATGCCATCCTTTTACTAACGAAACCCGCAAACCAACAAACATACTGTGATGACAGAAATTATTTTATCTCAGCTTATTGTGAACGCTGCAGGAGAAAGCCACATTAAAGCTGATATGGATGGAGTCACGGTTCGCATACACAAATCAGTTAAGTGAAAGGCTAACGTGAGAAGTGATATGCTTATGATTAAACTGTTTTAGTGCCTAAAAATAATTTAATTTATAGTTTCCTTATTCTGTGACCTGTGTAATTGTTTCATAATATTAATTTTGAGGAAGATGATGAGTATTGATGTTCCTTAAATTTTAGATGACTATATATCTATATCTATCTATCTATCTATATATATATTCTGTATATATTCCATATATATGGTGTTAAATTGGAAATTTTTTGCAGTGTTGTTTATTGTGTCAGCCTTAAAATGATTATTTTAAAAATCTCTCAGTGTTCAAACTTATTTTAAAACTAGTATATTTGTGTTTGTGAAAATAGAAAGGACAAATTTTTAATTGGATGCGTTTTGTTTTTTTATTTTTAAATTTTAATAATTGAATAAAATCTGAAAGAAATTAAAACAAGAGATAGTCTTCTTCTCTTTCTTTGGGTCAACATTAAGATAAAATGTGTCTCTAAGATTTGGGAAGGTAAAAATTATGAACCATGCCCTGGCTGGTGTAGCTCAGTGGATTGAGCGCGGGCCTGTGAACCACACGATTGCAGTTCAATTCCTAGTCAGGGCACATGTCTGGGTTGCAGGCCAGTTCCCAGCAGGGGACTCATGAGAGGCAACCATACATTGATACTTCTCTCCTNGTTGCTGTGTAATAGGATCCAGTGAACTTCAGTTTTCTCCCCCTTTTTCCCTACTTCTTAATGAAATATTTCATCTAAAAGTGGCTAGGCAGATTTAGAGCTACATTTATTTAGTGTGTGCCCCCATCTTCTTTTGGAGCACTGTTGCCTTTCAAATCTGTAAATTTCTTTTAACTTGATTGAGACGGAAATGTTAATGAACCTTGAGCTGACAGTCAATGGAGAAAACTTAGGTTCAGATGTTGTGGGCTAGAAATTGGCTTTGGAACATAAGCTCCATGTGTAGCTGCTTTATAAGCATGTTGTTATGCCATCCTTTTACTAACGAAACCCACAAACCAACAAACATACTGTGATGACAGAAATTATTTTATCTCAGCTTATTGTGAACGCTGCAGGAGAAAGCCACATTAAAGCTGATACGGATGGAGTCACGGTTCGCATACACAAATCAGTTAAGTGAAAGGCTAACGTGAGAAGTGAGATGCTTATGATTAAACTGTTTTAGTGCCTAAAAATAATTTAATTTATAGTTTCCTTATTCTGTGACCTGTGTAATTGTTTCATAATATTAATTTTGAGGAAGATGATGAGTATTGATGTTCCTTAAATTTTAGATGACTATATATATATATATATACATATATATATATATATTCCATATATATGGTGTTAAATTGGAAATTTTTTGCAGTGTTGTTTATTGTATCAGCCTTAAAATGATTATTTTAAAAATCTCTCAGTGTTCAAACTTATTTTAAAACTAGTATATTTGTGTTTGTGAAAAGAGAAAGGACAAATTTTTAATTGGATGCGTTTTGTTTTTTTATTTTTAAATTTTAATAATTGAATAAAATCTGAAAGAAATTAAAACAAGAGATAGTCTTCTTCTCTTTCTTTGGGTCAACATTAAGATAAAATGTGTCTCTAAGATTTGGGAAGGTAAAAATTATGAACCATGCCCTGGCTGGTGTAGCTCAGTGGATTGAGCGTGGGCCTGTGAACCACACGATTGCAGTTCGATTCCCAGTCAGGGCACATGCCTGGGTTGCAGGCCAGTTCCCAGCAGGGGACTCATGAGAGGCAACCATACATTGATACTTCTCTCCTTCTCTCCTTCCCTTCCTCTCTACAGATAAATAAATAAAATCTTAAAAAAAATTATGAACCTAAATTGTCACTTACTTGACTAAATTATGGATTTGCAGTGATGTATTTAGGCAGTGCTGCTATTCAGATATAGTCATACAACCCAAAGTGACGTTTTGTCCTTTCCTGCACCCTGTGCCCTACTTCCACCCCCTTCCCAACTCAATCCTTGCCTTTCTGCCTATCTTCTTCCCCCAGTGCTGTCTCAGTGACTATCATCACTGACTTCTAATAATATGGTAAAGTGAACCACTGTTCATAAAAAGACTGATAAAAGTATTAGGTAGGGTATTTGGAAATTCTAGAATGTCTTGACTTGAGAGTTAACTGTGTTGATTTATGGAGATATCACCTTCTCAATGTTCAGTCTGCTGACATGACCTTTGTGCATATGGTTTATTAGGAGACATTTTGGGTGTTTCAGGAAGCACCCCAAACCCTCATTTCTTATTGGGCTCATAAATTAGTTGAAAGTATAGCACATAGGTATTTTTTTTAAATAGCAGAATAGTATAACAACAGCCAAAACATTGTTCTAGACACTGCTCTGCCTTACAGGCGAAAGAGTGAATGTACTGGGATTCTTAGGAATTAGTTTTCAGTTGTTGTGGGGCAGGGGGTTGTTTTTTAGTTTTTTTTTTTTAACAAAAACAAAGGAAAATGCACTTTAACTAGAAAAAATATATCAGAAGGTACAGATAGGAAAACGTTTTGAAATTATAATTGCAAAACAATATGAACAATAAGTAGCAGTGTTTTAAGAGATCGTGTCTAATTTTAAATCCTTATATCATCAGCATAATAAGCTTTGGTTCTTATATTCCTTGGTTATGTTTAGTTATTGAGCTGGTCATTGCCATGATTTTTTCTTATTTCATATTTCACTCATATTTCCTCTCATTTTTCTCAAAATCTGGGTAGCATTGATATAAAGTTTAGAATAGTAAAATTAAATATGTAGGATGTATTTTGATAATATTTAACTGGTAGTATTATATAATCAAAGTAACTCTAATAAATATCTTAATAAACTTTAAAAAATATCATTTGTCATTTACTTAATTGAGATTAAATAAGTAGATAAGGTCTTCTGTTATATTGTTATTCCTTTATTATCATATTTTCTACCAAATGCTGTTTTCATGATCGTTAAAGGCTAACAAAGTATTCACCATCCAAATTTATGACATTTATTACTTACTGAGAGAAAGTGAGTTATCTTGTGAGTATACTTTAGTCTAGAGGAAAAAGGTTATCTAATTCTATGGTCCATCTCAGTGCAAAATGAAATCCATTACCTGCCATCACACTCTTGCTTACCTACATGAAGCATCTTTTGTCATTGATGACTGTAAGATTCAGAGAAAACCTCTTTCCAGCAGATGAGTAACTACAATCTAGATCTGTGCTGTCTAGAACATGAGCCTCTAACCACATACACCTACAGGGTACTTGTAATTATTTCTGTCTGAATTGAGATGTGAAGTATAAAACAGCAGATTTCAAACTCTTAGTATGATGAAAGAATGCAAAATTGTCTAATCATTGTCTAATATATTGATTATATTAAAACTAGTATTTTGGCTTAAATAAAATGTTATAAAATAATTTCACCTATTTAATTTTATATTTTTAAATGTGAGTTCTAGAAACATTTTAATTATGCGTATTTAATGTTGCATTTCCATAGAACAGCACTGATCTGGAGGCTCTTCTGTGACGTAATGTAGGTAGGGTGTATGGATGCCGAAAACAATCAGTGAGACAACAGGTGAAAGATAGTGATCACAGAAAATAAGGCGTACAAATTCTGTTTTAAAAAGAAAACTTTTATTCTGCTAAAAAATAGTGCATGTTACAAAATAAGGAAAGATAACTTCCATCATGGCTCGGTTCTAGACATTAAGATGGCATAATTGAATTTAACTGAAATAACAAAATTTATATATTTAAAATATTTGGTTTTAATAATAGACCATCTTGTAAAGTCAGGTTGAAATCTTCTGTGTTACTGCTGATAAGAAATCGAATTAGCACTCACCTTGTAGCCTACGTTGTATCAAGCTTTACAGATGGATAACTGTTAAATTTCCAAATGGCATATGAACTGTGACATAAACGGGATCTTTTAATGGGAGCCAAATTATATTTGGCATCTTAATCTAAAGCATAAAACATACAAGTCAACAATTATGTAAGTGAACACAATACATTTATAAATAACCAATATGTGTCTATAATGTCTAAAAGCATGTAGTCAACGTGTGCTTTATGCGGCACTGGCCATCCACCGGTCTTCCCTTCCCCCGAGTATCATGTAGATCCTCTGTTCCTGGGAGCCAGAATTTTACTAAATCAAAAATTGAACAACATTGCATGTAGCTTTTTATTTATAATTTATATCCCTGCCCACGGGTTAGGGTATCAGTCCTCTCTAGTAGCTCTGGAATAGCCACCTGTCGGAAAGGGATCACAAGGACTCTTTAGACCTCAATAAGCAAGAATGAGTACAGTGGAACGTATGAGTGAGAGAGCACCACAATCGGCCATGTTTGCTGTAATGCTGTAGGCTAAAGTGAGGGCTTCTCTGGTACTTGCTTGTCATATTAGCTTTTCAAAAAATAACTAGCCACTCTGGCTGGTGTAACTCAGTGGATTGAGTGCAAACCAGGGGGTCATGGTTCGATTCCCAGTCAGGGCACATGCCTGGGTTGCAGGCCAGTTCCCAGCAGGGGACGCAGGAAAGGCAACCATACATTGATGTTTCCCTCTCTCTCCTTCCCTCTCCCTCTAAAGATAAATAAATAAAATCTTTAAAAAAATAACTAGCCAAGGTGCTACAAAAAGAAAGATACTTCCTATGAAACTTTTGAGAAAAGTGAACCAATTAGCATTCCAGTGAGTAAAGTTTTCCCTTATTTCAAGGCTCATTTTTACCATGAGTGAATGTAATCTTCATCGCATTCCTCCTTTTTAGATGTTTTTATAACCACTTTTACATTGCAAGAGCAAAGGTGAGAAAACACTTCAACCCCAGGCTTTCCTTGTGGAGGCCTGAATGCATTTACCAGCATCAACCAGGTGAGTAAATATAAAACAATTTTTTAATACATCATTGGAATTTCTGAAAATTTTCTTTTGCAAAGGCTATCCCAGAAACTTTCAAACTTGTTTTAAGATCCTTATAGAATTGGTCTAGATCAACACTGTACAAAACAAATACAATGTCAGTCACAAGTGCAATTTTAAATTTTCTAATGGCCACATCACAAATGTAAAAAGAAATTGATAAGATTAATGTATTTCATTTAATCCAATATATCTGATTTTTTAATTAAGTGAAATTATAAAGACATTATCTAATAAGAAAATTTTAGTTATACTATTCCCTAAAGTATATGTCTTAGAGAAAAATTTAAAAAGGCATAAAATAAGACGATTTCTGATTGACATCTATAAATGTGTAACTATTAGTAATATTTAACTATGCATATTCCAAATAAAATAAACATGACTGTTTCACTCTTTGATGTGGATTTGAGGTTTCCTCCCACATTAATGGTTTCAAGCTTTCTCTCCAATTTTCCTATCAACCAAAAATTACAAGAAGACATAGTAAGGGTGGTTCCATTCCTCGTATTCTCTGGCTTGTCCCAATTTGGTGGAGCCATGTACTTCCCGTTAACTTTATAGTGAAACCAATGCTTAAAATAACTCAATGTTATACATAGAACAAAGTAAGAAATCAGCACAGCAATTTCATTCTGCTCAGTACATATTTTGATATGATGCATATGAAAGAAAGTGAAAAAAATCATGCTTCTTTTAATATAATTATTCTGTGTTCTAACCTTCACTGACATGCCATTTTTGACAAGTAGCAAATTCTATGAGCCTGTTTGCTTGTCATTAAATTAAGATTCTAAGTTGCCCAGACTAGTGCGGCTCAGTTGGTTGGGCATCCTCCCCCACAACGACGTGTCAGGACACACGCCTAGGTTGTGGGTTTGCGCGAGAGACGACGGATCGATGTTTCTCTCTCACAAAGATATTTCTCTCCTTCCCTTCCTCCCTCTCTTCCCCTCTCTCTAAAGATGAATAAATCTTTTTTTAAAATTAAGATTATAACTCATAGGGTGCTATGAAATTAAGTGACAAAGTGTATGCAAAGCCCCTGACTCAGTACCTTGGGTATGATAAGCACTCAATAAATGGAGTCTCAACACAGTGTGCCTAGACCAATCTTCCAAAATTAAACAAAAAATTGCATAAATTCTGCAAACTTTACTTAGGATGTATTTCCACGAAAAGGTGGAAAACTATTTTTAAAAGATCTTTAAACAGATTCCCTTGAATTGCCTTGAAATGGCAGTGGAATTCAATGCTTCAAATGGATACACATTGAGCATCCTCTACTGACAGTGTGCAGAATACTTTGGAATTTCGAAAGGCACACATTTCTAATAAAATGTTAAGTTTTCATATAGACAAGTAAAATATCTATTTCTTTTTTAAAAAATAGGCTAAATTCAGCACCAGAACCCTGTGAGCAATGCTTCATGCTCCAAAACAGACTCATAACATTTCCACTACCAGCCCCAAAGTGGATGCCGGTTAATTGACTCCACTGGCTCGAGTCTGCATTTCTCTCTGATTCTCCGCCTCTCCCCGCTTCCCCTTCAGAGGGAAATATTGGTTTACCTTCTCTCTAGGAAGACAAAAGGATATTCTTACCTTGATTTGATTTCTTCATGTCTATTCTATTTTTTAAGAACAAAAAATGTATTATCCTGATAAATGTAAACTAACTTCAAAAAAATTGGTATTAACTTAGACCCAATAAATAACACTATGAAAAGCTTTTATTTTAGCATACTAAAGGGGCAAAAAAGTGCTTGGGTCATGGGAAGGGTTAATTTTAAATGAGCATGGACAAGGAAAGAGTGTTTTCACATTCTACCTAACTGATTTTGGAGGATGAGTTGGTATTGAGCAAAGCATTTTAGGCAAATGACACTGCCTGGAAAAGTACCTGGAGACAGATACCAGTGAAGTGTCCAGGGCACTGAGAACAGAACAACCCAGGAGCTTGATTATTGTGCAAAAGTAAGAGAGCCTGGTGAAAGACCGGGAATAAGGAGGAAATGTGATGGGGAAGTGGGATTGGATAAGAGACCCCAAGACCTCTCCAGCCTATAGATTTTAGGTCATATGTGTGGCCACTGGGTGGAAAATTGCTATGTAAATCTCAAAAGTAGGATGGAAGTAGGATTCTCAGGTAACATTAGCACCAGTAATTATGAAGACAATATCAAAAATATATATATGATCAGGGGGAGATATTAATTTACTTCAAACAGAATAACAATGCAGTTACTTACATCAAAGTCCTTGATTAAGGGGTACATTGATTTTTTCATTTATTACTATTGTTAGGTGGGTGAAAACTTGAATGACCGATGCATTACCCTTTCAGTCTGTTGAAAGTCGATTTCATATGCAGATGATTCTTCAATTTGAGGGAAGCTGTTTTCACGTGTAGACATTGGCAGATCTCTTTGTAAGTGCCTTCCTCAAAAGGCTATTACTACAGCAATTTTCAGATCAAGCTGTTCAACTTCACAGGCGATGGGTTCCATGAGGCTTTGAAGAGCATTCTGCCCTGTCATCTAAGATAGAAATGGCTGTACAAAGCACATGTCTGTATTATTTACTTGGAGCATGTTAGAATAAAAGCTTGGAAGGCCTCTGTCTTTGTCTGCTGGAGCTTCTCTAAATGATACCAAAGACTGGGTGACTTATGCAACAAACATTTATTTCTCCCAGCTCTTAAGGCTTGAATTCCAAGATCAAGTTTCCAAAATGTTTGGGTTCTTGGTAAGGGCCTCCTTCCTGGTTTACAGAGGGCAATCTTCTTGTCTCATCCTCACTTGGTAGGGAGAGATGTCACATGCCCTCATCCATTTATGGGAGCTTTACTCTCATCATGAGGGCTCTACTCTCATGGTGGTATGTCACTGTAATCACCTCCCACAGGGCCCACCTTCAAATGACATCACATTGGGGACTGTTTCAACACATACATTTTGAGGAAACTCAAACATTCAGTCCAGAGCAGCCTTCTAGAGACAGCACAGTTTAATTGATAAGAATCATATTTCTAGTAATAACATCAATATAGTCTTTTTTCAATACATTGCTTAGAAATGAGATGATTTTAACAAGATGTTGTAATCTTAATAGGGAACTCTATTTATTTTAGGTCAGACAGACTGATGTGTTAATAACAAAACTGAGAGTAGGACCCCAGTTTCCCAAGCCACAAAAACTTTTCAAAAATTCTTAGGGGCAATACCTAACAGCCTAACAACAGTAGTTTCGGGCAAGCACATTTACCTTAAACATACATCCCAGGCCGTACAATGCTCATGGAGCTTTGTTGCCCAGGTGTGATCCTTTCTCCTCTTTTTATCTCTGAAATAATTATATATTCTATTTTCCTAATTAGTTGAATTTTCTATTTTAAAGCCAATCTTTATTTTATAGTCCCATTAGTTTATTTTTGCTATGTTCATAATCTTTATTATATCCTTTCCCATTGTGAATTTTAAAAATCATAATAAGAATAAACAAATAGTGCCTGTAGTATGCCAGACATTTTTCTGAATGCTTTGGACGCATGAACTGTGGTTATATTTACTCCCACCCTTGGGCATGGGTACCATTCAGAACCCCTTCTACAGAAGATGGTACTAAATCATAGACTGGTTATGCACCTTTCTCAGCATCATACAGCCAGCAGGTGGTAGAGCTGGACTCAAACCCTGTGAGCCTGACTCTAATCTGTACTTTACTACATTTTTGATGCTATAGATGAAGTAGATGTGCACACATACATGTTTTTCATAAAAGCTGTGTGTAACCAGTTAGTCAAATGTGCCATCCATGAGTAATCAAAAAGTTATTTAGATAATAAAAATATAGGCAGGTCAGAATGTTGCTATGGTTATTTGACAGAAAATGCTTGCTTTCTAAGTATAGTCTTCAATTTCAGGTATCATAATTAAGGCAAAGTTTGATAAAAAGTTGTTTTTCTTTACTTAAGAAAAATCAATCCTAATTTGGAAATTAATAGTACAGCAATTTTTTGTATAAGGACACTTCATAGGTGTAATGCTACTGTGAGCATTAAGGACATCATTTGCAAGCTTTGATTTGGGAGAAACTTGTACAACACATTTACTTCTCTAATGCTTTTTGTTGGTATGGTGAAGCTTTGAGAATCAGCTCACCTTAGTCATAGAGAACTTTCATTGTTAAAAAGTTTGCTTTTACATTTAAAAAACCCAATATATTCTATCTTAAGCAAAGTCTCCTACTTCTACCACTAGGGCTAAGCTGAATACATTTAATCACTCTTTTGCATGTCTTCTTTTAGTTAAAATTCACTAATTCCTCTTTTTTGGAATTTTTATTGTTATTCAAGTACAGTTGTCTCCATTCTCCCACCACCACTTTCCCCTGCCCCATCCACCCCCACCTCCCACCCTCAATCCTTCCCCCTTTTGGCTTTGTCCATAGATCCTTTATACATGTTCTTTGAGGACCCTTCCCCTTCTTTCCCAGTTATCGCCTCCCCTCCGGGTTTGTTCTTTATCTCAATGTCTCTGATTCTATTTTGCTTGCTTGTTTGTTTTGTTGATTAGGTTCCACTTACAGGTGAGATCATATGGTATGTGTCTTTAACCATTCTTTGCATCTGTGGTTTCCAGATCTTTGATTCACCCACTGCAAACCAGGAAAGATCAGTGTTAGTAATTTCTCTCTGGGAAAGTGGTTTCTAGAGCACTTCTTAGTTCCCTAGATTTCTGCTATAACACTTTGTATAGTGAGGGTCCAAAATTTCTTCACTTTTGTTACTGTAATACAATTTTGTTTGAGCTACTTAAGCAACTAAATCTTGTTATAGACTCAAAATACCCTCAGATATTTAGTGTATGGACCCTTATCAGCTTTGTATACCCACTCCTATATGTATTTTCTAACCTTAATTTTTGACTTCACGTTTTTCTCCATTGGTTTACTTCCATCATTCTACCTTTTCCAAAAATATTTGCCTCTTAAATTTTTCTTCTATTTTTAGCTGTGTCTAGCTGTCCTAAGGATGCATACTTATAAAACTTTAGAAGTACAGTATATAAGTATTTGGTGAAAATATGGAACATAATTAAGGTCCACCTTTAATGGATGATAATTGAAGAAAAAAAATTTTAGTGATTAACAGGGTCCCACAGTGCTCATGTCTAGAACTAAGAAATTTGTACGGAAGCCTTTATATGCTATACAGTTTGCCTGGATATAGTCTTTTTTCAATACATTACTTACAATGAGCATATTTTAACAAGAAATGTCGAGATCTTAATAAAGAACTGTATTTGTCTCAGGTTAAACAGACTGATGTATTAGTAACAGAGTTGGGAGTGGGACCCCAGTCTCCCAAGTCGCAGAAACCTTTGGAAAGTTGTGAGGGTTAATACCTAACAGCTGAACTGCAGTTGGATATACCCAAAGAAGCTTATATAGCTCAAACAAAACATTGCCCATAGATCTATTTCATTTCATAAAAAAATGAAGCACGTTAATAAAGTTTCTTTGTTCATTTTGCAAAGGTATATGTTTCTTTTTAAACCCTAACATAGTATTCAGAGTTGTATCACATTAGAAAGAATGCAAGATTAAAGGGCATTCTTACTCAGAAGAGCATAATCAGTTACTTAGATTTTGCTTAATTCAACTCAATTATTGAAAAATACTTTATGTAATAAAACTTCAAGCCCCTCCCCCAACACATGTGAATCAAACAGTGTAAAAGAAATGATCTCATTGACATTAATGGAAAATAAACTTTATTGGAAATATGTGGATTCCTCACAGGTAATTACATTAGAGAGATTTTCCCCCAAACAAGTTCCTTTTAAAATGAAAGTTTTCTTGAGAATTGTGTTTATTATAACTTTTAACATCACATAAGTGGTTGAAATTTTATAGGGAAATGTAATGTAAGTGAAATACTTAAAGCTATTTTTTCTTTATTTTGGCAAATTGAAAAAATTATGAATTATTTGATAACATAGCAGTAAATATTTCAATCTCTCGTTACATTTGAACTTAATAAACTGTGCACTCATGAGGTTTTGTGAGCTCAGAGAGCAAACTATGAAGGTAGAAAGGTGTTTAACTGTTACGACTTTATAACAAAGGTCCATCGGGGGCACCAGTTGGGAGCTGAAGATGATGTAATTCGCCGAGGTCCTGAGGGTTCCTTTTCAGCAGATGTCTTCGAGTGTGGCAGCGCCACCCAGCTAGAGGTAGTGCTCGTCAGTTTTGTTTAGCAAAAGGGACATCCAATATCCAGTAAAGGTTAGGAAGTTTTCACTGTAAAACAAGATCTTAAGAGAGTGGACCGCTGCCTGGCATTAGACGTATCCGCTAGGAACCCCTTGCAGTCGGGCTGAACCCGGTCTTTCCCCGAGGCAGGGGGTGGCTCTAGTTCAGCTCTGGAAGACAGGTCGAAGTGAGGTGTGCGCTGCTTGCACACACACACACACACACACACACACTCTTGTGAAACACAGTTACTCGTCCTCTGCTTTATCCCATGAATCTGCAGCGGTTTGCGATATGGATGAATTCTGATAGCCTGCCTGGCAACAGAAAGGGCGCTGTCCTTACCAGAGGACGGTTGGATGGTCTATTTGCCAACATCAATATTTAGATGGAAAGCTTAAAATATGTTGCTTTTCCAACAGTTAGACTTTAAAGGAAGAAAAGCACTACTGATGAAATATTAGCAGTAAATGGGTTAACCACTAAGTTCTTTCTGTAGTCGTCGAGGGTCTTTTAAGTTTACAGGACAAGCGAAGCTTCATTCTCTAGCTCCGAATAGAGACTCCTCCACAAATGCGCCCTTAACCAGAGCGGCGCCCGGGGTCGTGGGGGGCTTCGCCTGCTGCCGTGAGGTCGAATCGGGCTTCATTTAGAGACTCAGCCCTCACCCCAGATGCCCACCTGGGCTGGCCCCGCTGCTCCCCTGGGAGGGTGGGTCTTCATTGAGGTGTGTGCTAGGTAGGAGGCAGCTCGCTGGTGCCGGGGGACCCTCCGTGTTGCCTCCGGAAGTTTGCTCAGTTCACAGCCTTTGCACAAGTTCCCGACGCAGAGCTGTGGCGTGAGGTGGAGCTGCAGCCGCCTTTGTGCGAGGGCGCAGGCTGCAGGGCGCGGGTCCGCTCCGCTGGGGCACCGCTCGCAGCGCCGGGTTCTGCCTGCACCCGGAGGAGAGGCGTCCCGAGAGTTCCGCTTGCCTTCTGCGAGCCACAGAGAGCTTTTTGTTCCGAAACTCTAGAAAGCCTACTTACGACACTTTGCAAGTTAAAAACTCATCAAAATTCACATCAGGAATCCATAATGCTGGGGGCGGACAGGGCACGTTGGAAGGGAGAAGTGAGTGAACATTAACCTTGACCTTTTTCTAAAGTTCTTTAATGTTTTTCAAATAAAGAATTTGGCACCTTTTCCCCTCTTTTTTTTTAAATTTTCTGAATAACCCTCAGTGTAATAAACGTGTTATGTTTTCCTTTTTTTTTCTGTTGAGTTCACATAGCACCACGGAAAAGAGGTTGAGCTAGGTTGCGAATGGTTTTCAGATGCCTACAATGAGGTGCGTTCCCAGCGCACTGCCTAGGTGTCCACAACCTGGCCTCCCCTTCGGCAACGGGTGTCCGTGGGCGAGGGTGGGGCACAGTAGGTGGGGGTCTACCAGGAGAAGGACTTGATTCTGCCTCTTTAGACCACCCTTGATTGTGTCTATATGCCATACCTCCTACCTTGGTCGGGTTTGCTTAATGACCATGGACGTTACACTCACATTGCATAATTCCAGTCCAAAGGAGAAACATACGTTATGTTATTCTGCCTCTATCTGCATAGAGATGCTCTTTCAGGAAAGGTGAAAACTCAACGCGTGAATGTGTATGCACATATTTTGAAAATAAACTGTCTTTAAGACACATCTAGTAAACCAGCAGGAAAATGTATCTAAAATATATCGCATAGAACTTTAACCAATTCCTACCTCAAATAAAATAGCGTAAGATGTGTAATTGGTAAAAGATGAATAATCCCTGGTAAAATCTGGGTTTATAAATTTAATACAGTTTAGATTAATTATGTATATTTTAAAGGCACATGTCATATAAGAGACCTAACTTTGACAGTCTTTTACACTAGGACTTTCTGGAGCAATGCCGACAGCCATAGCAAGAAATAAAAGGTGATAAGATGATCACGATTGAATTAGGACTTTTAATATTTGTAGTAAAATAACTTTCTATTAAAATATAAACAACATCTATAGTAAATGTAAACAACAATGTTAGATAGGTCAAAATATTTGCGCATGGGGAAGTGATCATGTTAGATTTTTGCATTTCCATTGCATCCTTCAGGATAGCAGAACTCAGATCTATTTCTTTAAGGGCAACTACGCATATGTAAAGAACTGTTACTGAAACAAGTTGAAATTCAAAAACAAGCAGAGCTTTTGAAAAGATCCTGTGAGTTTCTGAAATGCCAAAATACTATTATTGAAATCACAGGTAAATCTAATCTATTATACTCAAGAGCTTTGTAACAGTACACTTGAAAGACTGACAGGATTGATTAAAATTCAGCTAATGGTTTTCTTAAATTAAAATTCACAAGTTTCAAAAATGTGACAAAGTTATATATTAGTCTGTGGATGTATTTTCTAGAGTAGATGATGACAGATGGGACATATATTTTAAAGAAAAGCTAAAATTACTTCTTTGTGCATGTGCATGTTTTTATCTCAATGAAAACCCCTTGCGCTACTTCGATGCAAACTATGTTTCCGTGTCTGTTCAGTCTGCAGAGTGGTGAGAAGGCTGAAGATGAAGCCAGGGAAAGAAAACAGCAACGGAGCACACACAAACATGAGGCCGCCTGGCTTCTTGCCAGCATACATGACATTCAATTATTTTAGTGCTTTTTCATGAGAGTTTTCCCTCCATCAGCTTCCCCTCCTTCTCCAGACCTTCACTTTTCTGCTTTGGCATCGTTCATCTGATTCAGCATGCATTTTTCCCAGCTTTCCTCACTGATAATATGCTTCAAACTCACCCGAAAAAAGAAAGTGCTAAGATTAAAATTCTTGCAATCCTATCTTGACATTTACAGTATTACTGTATACGTGTGACATTTCTTTCAATAAATTGAGAAAGGAACTGGAGTGGTCCACACATTGCTTCAGTTGCTGCTTTGATGTATGGACTCCAGATAGTTTTCATCTCCCAAAATATATTCTCATGGAGGAGGGGGGCATTGAAAACAGCTTTTAGACTTTGAGAATATTTTTCAAAGTATAATAAATAAATTGACAGACAGGCAATCTCTTATCTGAGTTTACTTATTTGAACTTACCTTTGTATGTGTGGGGGGAGGAGTTAAATAGTTATTTCAGAGAAGTTTTCAATAGTTTGATGTATTCAATTACTTTATTTCTAGACTCTAAAGGGAACTAAATAAAGAAAACTTTACTAAAACACCCCAAATATCTGTATTTGGGGGGTTGGCACCAATAACAATAGCAACAACCACAAACTGGCTCAGAGCATCGGAGTCATCTCACACCATAGCCTTTCCACTGTGCTAGCATCTGATGGTGCCAGGGGAATGAAGAGAAGACTGTTTCCAAGAGGTGGAGACTTGGATCTGTAATAGGTCTTAACTAACTCTCATCCCTTTGCTTCCTGGACTCTGCACATTCCTTCGCTGCACTTCATTCCTATCAAGAAGATGCGAAGAAACATCAATAGCTGCACAACACCCAGAGATCTGAAAGCACTGGAATCTTAAGATGTCCAAAATTTTGTTAGACTTTAAAAGAAATTGATGGCTTGCTCTGCCCCTCTTCGACTCCCACCCTCACCCACCACCTCCTATAAGTGTTGCCCATTGGTAAAGCAAAGGAGAAATGCAGGTGTAGCAGTTTTATTCCTCATAGATTTCTTGATTGACAGGAAAGATGGGGAGCAGAATCCTGGGATTAGAACCCAGGTCTCTTATGGAAAGAGATGGACAATGCTCTCAGAGATAAAATAGAAAGGTGGAGCGAAACAGGGAATGGTAGCCCAAAGGCACCAGGCTGAGCTTGCTGAGATAAAATCCCAATTAGAACTTTACTTAATAAACTGGGTTTTACTTGCCAGCTGCTGGCTCCTGGTGACCAAGGTGACCACGGCACTGACCAAGGTGATGTTTGGTGCTGGGGAGGGCTGAAGTAAAGAGTGAGGATTAGGAGAAAGTTTTGAAAGCCTGCTGAGGAGAAAAGAGTCATGCCATGCATGACACTGTGGATAAAGTAGCTGAAAGTATTTACCAAAACGCTATGGTCATTTTACAAGAAGGTTATGTCAAAGCTCCAGGCAGAAAAAGCCCAGGTATGTCTCATGGAAGGTGAGACTATCTCATCCGATTTCTGCTCTCTTTTTGTGACCTCCAGAAATCATTTAATTTTTTGTTGTTTAACTAGTGTTGTTTTAAATTTATTATTAATGCACCATTGGCTAGAGCTGTATTATTACCATAAACTCCATCTCAAGCTCTCCAAATCCATTAAATGAAGCTCTTGGCATCCAGAGACCCAGCTTCTTGCCAAAAACTGCAGATTAAGCATTCCTTATGGGAGTTTGCCATTAGCTATTCTTCTGTTACAGGCACATGTGGTTACATGTCCAAAAACACACAGGATTCCGTGTAATAGGTTTGCATTCCCAGGGTTTTCCAGGGATCTTAAGTGGAGTTGGTGACAGCATGCACCCATTCCTCCAGCCACCACCATCAAAAGTGGGTCTGAGGTAAGGGCCCGGAACGGCTTGCTAGGCAGCTGTCCTCCTTGGCTTCCCTGTGGTTGCCTCTAGACGCTGAACCCTTTCTGGTATAAGGCACTCTAGAGCTCGCATCATATGTCTTTCATTTATAAGACACCAAATGTTTTTCAGGGAATTTAGAGCTCTTAAGACGCGTATTTATAAACAAGCTGACAGAGCTCCACGACATAACTAAGTTTATAGCTAGGAGTTGTTTGCATATGTCCTCAAGTCTGCAAGGCATTCTTGCTGCTGTGAGTTTGTCGGGTGGTGGTGGGGACCTACTAAATTGTCATTTCTCTTATCCTCCCTGTGTTTGTTAGAGAAAGCCAGACTTTCAGAATATCTGAAATTAAGGCACAGAGCGGGATAGAGAACGGAATACCATGAAACCACAAGGACAGAGTGGATAAATCTACACTCAACTTTCCCACAGAGGCGGCCCAGTAACAAGCTAGCAAATGCCCAGGACGGGCATGGCTGCTTCTCCTCAAGCAAGGTCTGGGTGCTCCAGCCTGTATTGGGCTTTTCAGGAATGCCTCCAGGCTTGGAGGTCCTGAGCCTTGACGAAATCTGGCTTTCTCCAGAAAGCTTTCCTTTGACTGCGCCCCCTTGAGATTTAACAATTCGTTGTTGGTGCTGGATGCAGGGCTCGGGAGACAGTAATAATAATACAGCAAAAACTACATAATTACAAGAATAGTGTCAACTCGCCAGAACCTGACTGCGCGTTCAAGGCCACTCTGAGCGCAGCACCACGTGAACTGAGCTTGTGTTCCAGCTCGGGACAAGCGAGGATGCTGCTTCGGGTAGCCAGCTCGGCTCCCACCAGGCCCCATCTGGGTGTTTCGAGCCAGCCCGGCCTCGGGGTAGCGCTTAAGAGCAGCCCTGCGGTGCGCAGCGCTCCATAATGGTTCCTCCCTGGTTGCGGCCTGTCTTGGCCTCGAAGAGGGCCTGCCAGTGAGTCTTGGGTCAGCCAAGACCCGCAAGAGGGTGGACATTTCCGAACGCATTCGGATGTCCAGAAGCCCTCCATAGTTGGGCCAGGGCTTCCGGATGTGCCAAAGGTACTGTTGTCACGCTGGCCAGGGGAAACGCGACGGGCAAGCGGGGCCTCTGCTAGACACCCTGGAGCAGAAGCCTCCCTCGGAAGGTGCAAATTGCAGTCCCTAACTTGTGGGAGCACTTCACCAAATTTGCAGTTTTAGAGGCCTGTTGCAAATGGCTGCCTTTTCGTTCCCAAGGCCCTTTAAATGCATTTCCCTCCGGCGCCGCGGGCTCCTCGGAAGCCCGGGTCAGTCCGAAGCCGCACGGGGATCTTTCACCCCAGCAGTGCCGCCCTGCCCTCACCGAGTGGCCAGCTCCCGACCCTCCTTACCGTCCCCTCGGGCAGGAAGGAGGCCGGGACCTGCCAGCTGCTGGGACACCGCCTCTCTCCGGCGCCCAGCCCTACGCGTGTCCCTCGCTCCCGGCACGCGCTTTTTAAAGTAACTCCACCGCCTTTCCTTAAGAGTAAAAATAAGAGTGTTTAAAAACAACGCTGAAGGCCGTCCTCTTTCACAAACACCTTTGTGTAATAAGCTCCCCTCCAGCCTGTACTGAGGACCCTTTGGAGGCAGTTTTCCTGTCGAGCTTTCCTTACGATAGTCTGGATCTAATGATAAAATCCTGGCCCAAGAGGAGTGCTGGATAGGAAGGTGTAGAAATAGGATGGCCTCGGTATAGCGGATTCCATGCCTCCTCCTCCGCTTCCCCCTCGCACCCAACGCCGCCCAGTCCACCCGCCGCCGCGTTCCAGCGGGAAGCGAGAGGCCTCGCGCCCCAAAGCGCAGGAGCGCCGGGTTCCGCCGCGTTAAAAACAGAAGCGGCCCCTCCACTATTGCCATACCAGTTAGTAGCTGCCAATGTATCTGGTTTATAGGGCTTCGGATTAATGTGGGTCGTCCACATAAACGATTTACGGATGAAATAAAAGCCCTTTAGAGCAATACTTCCTTTCAAGTTCTTGAGACGCCTCTAAAGTTCTCTGGTGGTGAGTGGCCGGAGTGGGGGCGGGGTGGGGGCCGGGGGCGGGCGGGCGGGGAGGGAGCAGGGAGTGGGGAGTGGGGGGTTAACTGCTTTGCGATCTCACCAAGCTCTTCTGAAATGCCAGTCCACTGTCGCTGCGACAATGTTTCTGGGTGTCGAGGCCTCGTCCTTCCTGGCATTTGTCTGGAATGGAGCTGTCTGTCTAACCTAGGCCTGGACGCGTCCTGCCCGGGGAAGCGGGGGAAGGTGGGGTGGGGTGGGGGCAGAGGGGGGCCCGGGGTGGAGTTAGTCGCCTGCCTATTTTCATATTCATTAGCACTGGGAGGTTGCCCGAGGAGCCCAGCTGAGTTTCAAGATATAAAAGCAACTTCGGGTGCCCCTTTCCAGCCGGGACGTATTAAAGGGCTGGGAGCGGGGCAGCTCCCGGCGCCGCAGCCCGAGCTTCCCCTTCCCTCCTCTCGGCCCTCCCTCCTCCCGCCCACCCTTTCCCTCCCCCAGAGCTCTCCAGCCTCCGCGCCCCGGAGCTCCGCGACAGCTACCATGAGTATGGAGTTTCTGAGCGAGAAGTTTGCCTTGAAGAGCCCGCCGAGCAAAAACAGTGACTTTTACATGGGCGCAGGAGGCGCGTTGGAGCACGTTATGCAGACGCTGGACAATGAGTCCTTTTACAGCAAAGCCTCGGCGGGCAAATGCGTGCAGGCCTTCGGGCCCCTGCCCCGCGCGGAGCATCACGTGCGCCTGGAGAGGACCTCTCCGTGTCAGGACGGCGGCGGTGAGTCGCCTGCCCCGGCCCTAGGGGCGGGAGCCCGTCCGCAAACCCGAACTGCGGGGAACCGTCGGGCCGGGCGGGCCGGGAGGAAGGAAGGAAGGAAGGCGGGAAGGACAGGGGGCGCGAGAAGCTGGGGGGCGGAGGAGGGCAGAGGAAGAGTGCCCGTTTCGGGGAGCGGCGTTTTGGCTAGCGGTGACTTTGGAGGGCAAAGGGAGGATTCGGCACCGGGTTGCCTCCCCGCGGCTCTTTTCTGGCTGTTCAGCCTCGTTCCCTTCGGGTCCCCGCGTCCCTCTATCCAGCATCCAGCCGTAAACTGATAGGGCGGTAAATAAAGCGTAATTGAGTCAAGACAGGGCGCTTCCTCTGCGAGCTCGCCGCGCGGCCCCCGGCAGCAGGAGCTCAAATCCATCACAGCTCGTTAGAAGACGTCACTGTCGTCACGAAGGAGAAAGCTCTGGACTCCGTTAGATGAAAAACCTTTGTTATTTTCCAAGATGTAGCGATAGGTTTCTTTGTGACATTGGAAGGTTGCTAGATTAGCTTGTGTGGATTTGTGATTCCTGTTTCTTTGGGTTTGTAATACAACACATAAATTTCGGACATCAGACACTTTAAGTAGCTTCAGGCAAAGAATCCCCAATATATTCACTTACTCTGGAATTCTGCATTGTCTGCTTTTCTGACTTCACATTAAAAGCCACCTCAGAAGCCTTTCGGAATGCCTCTGGGTGAAATCCTCGACTTTGAATGGCCAAATATCTCAAAGTCAAAATGTTATCAAAACAAACCATCTTTTCTATCTTGTAACCCAATACAAACCTATTTTTTTCAGATCGCGACAGCTAAAGCAAGTTTACAATTCCAAGAGGACTTTTCTTATCATTGTATATATTCCACAGTTAAGCTGTAAGGAGCAGGTTACTTTAAAATAACAAACGAATTAAGTGTGAAATATTTACAACAAGCCTCCTGTCCCCTATTTTAACGGAGGTTCAAAATCTGACAAGGCACTGACTCATAGCAGCTCGTTTCTAAATGCAACTTGGTGCATGTAAGCTGAAAAAAGTATCTGATATATTTTATTCATTTTATTCAACATTGCAAGTTACTTTTGACTTGCAATGTTAAACCAAAAATAAAGACGAAAACGATAGAGAAAATCAGTTAAATCCTTTCAGTTATTAGTTTAGAAAGATGCAAGCAATAGATTTTTTTTATTTTTAATGCACTAAATGTTTTGCTTTCCGGGTGTATTTTTAGACTGCAGTGTCTTTAGATTTGTGGAATTCTTAGATGCATACATAAAGTTATTTGGATAGACAGGATTTTTTTAAAAAATGATTCTGTAATGTTGTTCACTGCTGGATAGAACTCAGTCATATTCTAAACTGTCGGGAATTCAAAATAAGAAAAGAAATAGGTGGTTTTTGATGCTTTATCAACTTTCAAGCGAACATCACCCGAGGAGGACTAATCCCGACGTGAGAGAAGTGAGAGCAGCCCAGGCAGCCCCGTCCGCTCAGTTTCGGAGTCCCGGTCTCTCTGCTGAGACGCCCGAAGTTTCGAGGACTGCTTCCCCTCCCCCATCCCTAATTACCGAAGTTCCCCCATTTAACTCTGTTCACGGAGACAAAACCCTATTGTTAATCAGCGATGGCTCTTCTTTACATTTAGTTTTACTAAACATCTTTCACAAAAATGCCTCAGCATTTCAGTTATATCGGAATGAAAGTTCAATATTTGTATAATGATCAAAGCAGTTGTAAAAAGTTCGTTATGATGCATCATTTAAGAACAGACAAAAACGAAAAAATTATGACAGTTCATTGGAAATTATTGTTCTGGCTGGGTTATTGTTCTGACTTTACTTTTTTTTAATGCCTCCCATTTCATTATGTGTGTTAATTGAGTGTGCGTGTGTGTGTGCGCGTGTGTGGTATATAGTTTTGTTTTATATCATACCCCAAGCATGCAGTCAGATCTGGAGGAAATCCCTGAAATTAAAACATCCCCAAACAGAATGCCAGATGATATTCATTGTAAGCTTTTAATAGGTGTTTTAATTTATGTGTTTTACTAGAGGATAAAATTAAGATTTCTGTGTTAAAACATTTCATAAGTTAAGAATAAATATGGTATATTGAGAAAGAACTGCAAATAAGTTTTTAAACTGAGGAAGTCTATTTGTCTTCTTTTCTATAGAAAGCACTTTCAGAAACTGTTATAAAATTCATTTGTAAATTTAGATGACTTTTTGAAAAAATTAAATGCAGATATGAATATACAGTTGAAATATTAAAAATATAGTAAAAATACAAAATTGGAAATCTATAGGTTTTGTGTAGAGAAGGAAGATAACTTGGGAAGAGTTTGGATTTTGGCTCACAGATATTATTTAAAATGGAAATTCTTTCTTGGGCCATATAAGTAGATTAATTTTGTCAGCACCCAATAAATATATAACTTATAATAAATTTGGATTAGTTTTATGAATTATGCTCACTTAGGATTTTTTAATTTAAAACATCTTTTAATTTGACTACCTTAATTTAATTACAAGTTATGTGCATTAACATTGCATTAGCCATGTAGAACTGTGAATTTTGGCAAACTGCATGAGTTTCATGGAGACATTTTTAGATGGTCTTAAACCTGCCCAAAGTGGATTAATAATTGTAAATGATGTGATGATTTAATTAATACTGGCACAATAAATCCTTAGCAGACCATTTTCCTGATGCTCTAAATTACTTCATCTTAGTTCCTTCATCAAAATGCTTTGCAATGCTGAGCACTGTTGTTTTCCTCCTGGGTACAGTGAACTATGGGATCACTAAAGTAGAAGGACAGCCTCTTCACACCGAACTAAACAGAGCAATGGACAACTGTAACAGTCTCCGGATGTCTCCAGTGAAAGGGATGCAAGAGAAGGGAGAACTGGATGAACTTGGGGATAAATGTGACAGCAATGTGTCCAGCAGTAAGAAGCGGAGGCACCGGACCACCTTCACCAGCTTGCAGCTGGAGGAGCTGGAGAAAGTCTTTCAGAAAACCCATTACCCAGATGTGTACGTCAGAGAACAGCTTGCTCTGAGGACAGAGCTCACTGAGGCTAGGGTCCAGGTAGGAGCCATAGGACGGCCTTGGGTAGGTGGGGGGAGGATGTGGGAGGAGAGTGTTAGAGTAATTCAGTAGCTGCCTTTTGCCATAAAGGAATTATCTGAAGATGTAGAACAATGTAATGTATACATGTAGATCTACTAAGATTTCTTTTTACTCTCAAAGAATTTAAAAATCTATATAACATGAAACAAAAGAATACTTGAATTATTACATGGGCATAAAAACATTGATTATTTAAAAGTAACAGAATATCTCAACATAGCTCTGATTTCAAAAGTTAATATTAAAGGGCAAAAGAAGAAGAATAGTTATCTAATTAGTAAACATGTATTTTGTTTTGTTTTTCTATTTTATCAGCTATTGAGGATTTTTAAAGGTTATATACTAGGTGTTGATAAGTTCTTTTTAAAAAAAATAATGGCCCATAAGTCTATAATTTTATTGAGGTTAAGGCAATAATAAAATAAAGAAAAAATGAAACATTCTCACAATTCCCCATTGTTATGTATACAAAATCTATTTTTACTATAAATAGTTAGAGAAAAGTCATATAATTCATTTACAATTTTCTAACCTTAGTCATTGCCATTTATGTCATTCCATTTTAATATTTTAACTCTAGATAATTTGTGTATTTTTTGCAAAGGTAATGGGAATAATGATTTTAATAATACTCAATTACATTGATAAGTTTATTCAAGTTATCAAATTGGATGATTTAATAAACTAAATTTTTAAACATTTGGAAAGGAAACAATATGGCAGGTAAAAATATCCTATTCGATATTTTATTTTTTATTAAAGTTGATGTTCTTACACTATATTTTATTAGGTTCCAAATAACAGTAATTTGGGAGAATGGCCAAATTTTACTTTGGCATGTCTTTATCACTCTAAGTAGGAAACTGTTGAATTTTGCAGTTCCCATGCACTACTAGAATAGAGAAATGGATGAAAGCGTGGAAAGATGTGTTCTTAGTGGGGTAACAGTATTTCTTCTAAAGATTAAACCATTGTAAGGCCTTGGCATCATTAAACACAACATCTGGTGGTGCAGGAATAATAAGCAGCAGTTTTTTTCTTTAGTTGTAGAGCAAATGGCTATGTTATCTTAGTTCAGGAAGTAAATATATAGAAAGTTGATGCTAATGGAAAATTTCAGTGTTGTCAAGTGTTAACTCGAGCCCCACATGTGTTCTTTTTTGTCTTGTGTTCATATATTTAAATTGGATATGCTTGTAACTGTACAGAAATATGCTTGCTTACAGAGACATCAGCTGTGCAAAATGCATGTTTCTCCTTATCATTTCATCAAGTCCCGATTAATTTTTGTCTAAGAACATGAACAGAGAGCCAACCTGACCCTAATTTACTCAGGTTATTTTATTTCCCACTTTTCACATCAGAGTGGTAATTGGCATCCATTTTAAGGAGAGTGTCAAGGTCTTTTTCTCAGTGGAAAAAACTTCACTACTAAATTCCTTTAGTATGCCCTTGGTGCCTACTTATGGAGACAGCAAGGAAATATGTTTTGTTTGGTTGGGTTGTTTATGTTTCCTTGAGCCTGGGCATAATGCATAATACACACTTGCCAGCAGCGTTCTAAGTAAGCATACTGAATAGGTAGCTCTCTTTCCTTTGTTAAGAGTGATGAAAACTCTTTGAGTGCCATCTTAAATTTGCAATATATGCTAACATATTAAAGTGAATATTATATGCTTTTGTGGGATTACAATTGAATTTGAAAAAGAGTAAATATATCGAGTAATTTTAACTAATGGCTTTTCACAATTTGCATTTTTATACTGGATTTCCAGCTTCTTTCCTAAACATTATGTATTCCGCACATAGTTCTGTAAAGGCTAAAGAGCCTCTTGGAAGCTGCTTGCGTAATGACTACTCAGAAATAATTTATATGTATTGGAGATAATTTTCTGTATCTTCTTTTAATGCATTAAAATATTAAAATGAAGATTCTGGAGAGCTGTAAGTATGAATTAGTGATTGTTTAACCCTTTATGGAAGATAGTTGTTATGATAAATATTAGTATGTAATTAGAGAAATTAGAATGAGAGCCTGGTGACTCTCTATAGGCCCCATTAACTCACAGGCTTTTTTCACACTTGGCTGTCTCTTGTCTATTTTTAAAAATTATTTCTACTACCTGTAAGTCCTTTAAATTGAAGAAATAATTTTGAAAACTGCTGAATACTTTCTACAAGGGAAGAAGATGCATAAATGGTATAATTTATGTAATAAGCACTTTTATATATTTTAAAACTATGATTCAACTTGAGATGATTCTGTTTTACCTTTGTCTTTATCATGCTCAGTATTATACATGATCTTAATATTATCTGTTTCTAAATCATCATATGATATTTCTGCTGATGCTCTATGTTTCAGATGTAATCTTTTTGTTTATATTTTTCTAAGGGTATCTCAGTATGGTTACAGTCAAGAAGAGTGTTCCCTTTGGGAAATGCTTTAAAAAACCATTGTTTTGACAGACCCAGATATTCATTTGTTTATAAACTGGCTGGGTGAACATTATGTGCATAACCCCAAACTAAAAAGTCATGAATATTTTCAGATTGGCAGCGTTCTGTGAGAGGAGGAGTCAAATTGTCAAATCTATGATAATTTGGAGATGTACAGTCTTCAAGATCATATCATCTAATTTCTTTTTGCTTTTCATAAATGAAAAGACAGAGGCCCAGATATAGTAAATAATTGTTTTGAAAGTATCTTATCTCTTTATATTAATTTATACTATTTCATGGGCATACTATTTATATCACAGTAAAATAGAAAGCCAAATTTGTGGATCCTTTTTTGATAACAACACTTTTTATTAGTAATTATGTTGAAAGGATTTATCTTTCTGACTTGAAGTATTTTAACATTCCTTCAGAATTATCAAGTGTTCTTTAGCTAAAATTCTCCTTCTTTAAAAAAAATCAGGTTTGGTTTCAAAACCGAAGGGCCAAGTGGAGGAAAAGAGAACGTTATGGCCAAATACAACAAGCTAAAAGCCATTTTGCCGCCACCTATGACATATCGGTCCTGCCCAGGACTGACAGCTACCCACAGGTATGGAGAACTGCATGCAGTGCTGATGAAGGAAAATGGGCGCAGTGTGCCTAGTCTCATACGGGCTCATACAGGCTTTGTTATCTCTAATACCTAGGAATGAAAATGTTCAACTCCAGAAGACTTTTTTCATGTGCGTTAGATTTTTATTTTACTAAAATATTTATTGTGTTATTGTTTTCTTTCAGAGCCATTCTTTTAAAAAGTATTTTAGGCTCTCTTCCTTGTTATACACTGCACAAGTGAAGTAGCATCCTTCAATAAGCATATGTTTGCCAATTACTCTACATTTTAATTATTCAGAATTACTTCCCTTGTTAACTTTTTAAAATGTACTAAAAACTGTTGGACATGCTGTCTCTGTGCCTAATGTTTTATGACTCACCCATACAAAACCTAATATAAAATGTAGAATATGAAACCTTTATTCCACTTAAAAATAATGTCTTTTTCTATGTTGTCTTTTCAGCTTTGAAGTTTCTCATTGTTCGAAGGAAACATTTAGCCCTTTGTTTCTTAAAATGTATATAGAATTAGTAGTGGTTATAATTGTATTATCATGTTAGAAAACACATACTTTTATAATGGGAACTCTCATTTCCAAGAAGAGAAATTATGTTTTCTTCTAATTTTCCTTTTAATTTAGAGACTTCTTTTTCATACTTTCTAATACATGTAAATAAAATATATTTTCATCTTTCTAAAAGAGCATTACTTTTTCCTAATACCGAATTATTGGGAACTGTATGTGGTACATGATTAGGGACACATATTATAAGGAACAAGCTGCCTGCTATTTAGTTCCTCATTGTCCAGTTCTCTACAATGTGAGACACCACCCTGATAGCAAATGTGTGACACCTATGTCGGTGGAATACCTTGACAGTCCGGTAACAAAATCATCTCAGTCCCAAACTTAAGGTATTCATTTTCTTCAACTATAAATTCATACTCCGTTATTTATGTTCTATTTTTGGCTTCTGATGCCTTTTTGACCTTTAAAAACCTATCTTGAGACCTTCACTCCTCCAGATAAATTCATCAGACTTATTCATGTAATGTTATATGTGAACAAAAAAAGCCTTAGAGATCACCTTGTTCTATTTCATGTTAGAAGCTGGGAAACCAGACCCAGTTACCAAAAGGAATGGTCTGTGATCACACAGGTTGTTCCTTACAGGACAGTCTACAGGGGCTGCTGTGGCTCAGCCTTGCTGCTGCTGTCTGCTAGGAAACCAAACCTTAGGGGTCCCTTCTGAATCAATGCCACCCCTGCCTCGACTAGAATCTTGCTTCTCTTACTTTTAAAAATTCATCTTGAAGTAGTTGGCTTATTGCTCTCCTGTTTAGAGGCATGCATACATTCCTGGTTGCTTAGTATCATAGGGCCAGTGAAATTTACTCCCCAAATATTTTCGACTGTCCCAGGCGAGTTCTAAACACAGTGCTATGGGGCTCCCTCCCCTGCAGACTATAAGCTCCATGGGATCAGGCACTGCAGTGTTTTCCTGATGGTTAACGGGCCTACAGCCACTGCTTAGGTGTTCTTCCAAGCAGGTTGTGTATATTAACTCACTTAATCCTCACAGCAACCTTACACGTTATCAATTATCCCCATGTTACATGTGTGGAAACTGAGGCGCAGAAAGGTGAGGTATTTACTCACTTTCACTAGTGGCACAGCCTGGATTGGACATGAGGCACTTCAGTTACCAAGTGCAAAATCTTAACCCTCAGTACAGACTGTCCCAGCACACACACCTAAATAACTGAATGGTAAACAAGTTAATACTACAGGAGCATACGGCTTAAGCTGCATTATTCAAGTGGGCAGTTTAGGTCAGGGGAAAAGATAATGTAGCCACAACCAGTGAAATGACAATAAAAAATAATAAACATACAATCATGCACATAATTTTGAGCAAGTTGCCTATGATGACTTTAGAAATGTTAAGTCATAAATGATGAACTCCTTTCGAATGGACTGTAAATAGTGTGGTGAGTTTATCCATAACACTTGACTGTACCACAACACTCTATCACAACACTTGACTCTATCACAACACTTGACTCTGTCCTGTTTTGTGCCTTGTTATTTCAGTCTTCATTCCTTTTCTTGTAAACCCCATCTCTGCCTGTTTTTCCTCCTCTGTTTCTTGCTTTTGGTTGCCTTATCTCTAATTTCTCTTTCGTCTTTAGTATAGCATAAAACATTTATAACAATGTGGAGCCCCAATTTGTAATGGCTTAATATAACTTAATACACCCTTACTAGTTGCTCTTTTTACTAGGATTTTGTTGCCATTGTGTCATTGTGTTGCATGACTTTAGATATAACGATTAGCAGAATGAGGTGAACTAGCAGCTCAAACAGGAAGGGAAATGATACAAATTATACAGTTGACAGTCTTAGGACTGTCAGCTGTAAAGGACTACAGCAAAGGACTAATTTAAAATTTCCCCTCACAAATCATGAGAATTTCACACCAATTCTCCCTGTGGCTTCCCCGTAATTTATATGCACTGGTTATATCACCTCATAATTTAAGTATGGAAGCACACAGATCATATGTTGAAGTTATTTTGACAGTGCAATCTCTCAACAAAAATAAAAATTGATACTATAAGATCCATAGTGCTTTTCTATATTGGTAAATCATTTAATCTTTGGTTGCCCAAAATTCCGAAATCACATGTCTCTCACTCCCCACTGTAGGTATTGGAGAAAGTCAGGGGAATTTTGTTTTAACTTAAAAAATATATGGTTTATTTTTGTGTTTGCTTGAAAAAAATTATGACAAGATCTTGTCTCTAAGCTTCAGCCTAAGGGAAATTGTTTCTTTATCATGTGGTTTGAAAATAGAAATGTATAATGGAAAGAATAGAAATCAAAATAGAATTATAGAAGCCAAAATTACAAATTATAGAAAAAGGTATTAATCTAGTTGGAAACTAGCAAATGTTGGAGGCAGAACATAAATAAAGAATTAGCAATTTGGCAGGAAAGCAAAAGTACCTCAGAGATACATGAAAAACATAGATGGTTTAGAAAATTACCTCCTCGAGCTTGCTCAGTTTGGATAATAATTTTACTTAGTGTAAAGGTATATATATATATCTCACATGTACTAGAGGTTTACTTGTGAATAGTAATTAATATTTTCTAACATGTTGTCAGTACTTTGTTTCCACTGGTCTTCATTGCACTACAGCAAGAACATCCGTAACAGTAAAAATGATAAGTATCGACTGAGGGCTTATTTTAAGCCAGGTTTTCTTCTTACAGGTAGTAACTCATTGAATGCAAGCCTAGGATTTCTGAGTTCAGGAGTCCAGGTCACTTTATATAATGTTATCTCTGTAGTGTATCATTGAGCAATGAAATAGTTAAATCTTGACTCTAAGACATCAAATTACTTTGGAAAGCAAAAACGCTTTCATTTCTGAATTTCTAAAGTAATGCTATAAAGCACTTAAAAATGTAGACATTTTAAGACTATTTTTGTTGTTTTTTTTAGCTTACTTGTATTTGATAGCAAGCAAATAATAATAAAGTGAGTGGTGTGATGTCAGTAGAAAATACTTCAAGGCAGTACTGAAAAACAGTACTTTATTAAAGTCCTTTATTTTCGTTCGCAATATCAGTTGTCATTCAACAAAACTATGATTTAGGTAGATTAAACTACTTGATGTTCTCCAATAGATCACATTTTAAACAACTGTCTCATTGCTTGTGCTAATCTGTTCTCTCTATCTTGAATTCCTCCCCCTCGACGAACCCCCTTTTCCTCCACGAAGCCTCTTCTCCACCCGCCTGCCTGCAGTCTTCACTGATGTTGTGATGGGCCTTATGCAAAGCCTGCCGCCTCATTTACTCGATAAAATATTTAAAAGGATGACTCGGTTCTTACCTGAGAATCGTAACAGTATTAGTCAGATTATACAGGGGTGGACAAAAGTAGGTTTACAGATGTAATACAAATAAGTAATAACTTATAAGTAATAATACAAGAATAAATTCACAACTATAAACCTACTTTTGCCAACCCTGATACAAACACTGAATAGACAGATATGAAGAAAGTACTGATTCACTTCAGTACTTATTCAGGAGTATGTTATAAACCTAAAATTAATCAGTTTTTAATAAGACACTTGATTACTGAATCTCTGCTATTAACTAGCCCTGAGGTCTTAACCAATCAGCCTTTCCTTTTTGATCCTTGATTTCCTTCCTCATCTGCTAAAAAGGGACAGACTAGAAAGATTCAGAAGAACCCCCTTCTTTTCTTCCAAAGTTGTTTGCATTTTATCCAATAAATAGTGTATGTGTAGTACTGTGTTACGCATGGGGGTTACACAAATGATCCAGACAAAATCTCCCGTTTTGTGGACAGATTCCAAACTATGTGATATCTGTACCAAATTCTGTAAACACTTCTCGATGCAGACGAACCACAGTAAACCGAAAAGACCTTTGCCCTTGAGTTGAAAAAGCAAGAGAGCGTCTTTCGGCATTAGGTTCTAATTTGTTTCTAATTTATCAAAACAAAAATGTTTTTAAAATAATTATTTTGGTGAATAAAATATTTTGTTAAGGTATAAAAATTTCTGGGAGATTGTGACCAGCCTTCATTCTTACAAAAAACTCTAATTTTATGCCCTTTGATTTGCTTTGGATTACGTGTGCATTGCCTTGATCATTTACTATCTGGGTAATCGTAGTAGATANACCTTTGCCCTTGAGTTGAAAAAGCAAGAGAGCGTCTTTCGGCATTAGGTTCTAATTTGTTTCTAATTTATCAAAACAAAAATGTTTTTAAAATAATTATTTTGGTGAATAAAATATTTTGTTAAGGTATAAAAATTTCTGGGAGATTGTGACCAGCCTTCATTCTTACAAAAAACTCTAATTTTATGCCCTTTGATTTGCTTTGGATTACGTGAGCATTGCCTTGATCATTTACTATCTGGGTAATTGTAGTAGATAAAGTGACTTTACTTCCTTAATCTTCAGATTCTTTATTTTGTAGAATGGAGGCATTGTTAATGCTAGAGTTTTTCGTGGTGGTGGTGGTGTAGATGATAATGAGTATCATTATCATAAAGCTTTTTTCTCTTACTGAGAGTATTGGGTTGATTTCCAAACAGTCTGCTGAGCTAAATCCTAAAACTTGATAAAGGTCAGGTGATAATGTGTTAACTGTGGACCTCATGGGGAGTATCGGGTTCAAATCCTGTGTATGCCACTTAGTAGGTTTTGATCTTTGGCAGATGAATTAACTTCTGCGAATGTTTATCCTCATTCATAAAATGGCATGTTTGTGAGAATTAAGCAAAGTAATACATGCAAGTTTCTTAGGACAGTGCCTAGTACACAATGAGTGTTCAATAGATACCATTCTATCTATAGATAGCCACTAGTCATTTTTGTCTACAACAGAAAGCTATCTAAGTGGTTTGAATGTTCTCTTAATAAATTCAATCTGTGAGTAAATTTACTATTTAGGGATCTAGGGAAAAACCAAATTCAGATAATATGCTTTCTTCTTTAAATTAAGATAACCAAGTATGATAACTTTAGGAAAGTTTGAGTATATTCTTTATCTACCAAAATTAATTTCTAATTCCAAAAATGTTTTCATGAAAAATTTCAGAAAGGGGGTTGAAGTTTTTTCAACCAAAATTTTTAATAAGGTTTTACTTAGTATATAATGAGAATCATAACTAAATCTATGCTTACCAAATTACAAATTGACCTGCAGAGTATCTTGCTTTTTATTGTTGAATTGATTACCTTATAAAATACATGCCACTTGGAATTTGAACATACCACGAGCTGGGTTCTAGTTATAGACAATTTATAATCATTGTTGTAATTTAAAACACAAATTAAGGTTGCATAATATTTCTAGTTTAGCAAATTCTAATTCAAACATGCCAAATATGCAAATTAAAAGGAAGCAATGAAGCAATAATACAGCAATTGTAAAGACATTGTCTACCCTGTCCTTCTTCTATCACCAGTTTCTGCACTAATTTTAAAGTATACATTTGCTAAGCCAATTAAGAAATAAGGAACCTGTCTCCTTGAACAACTGTGGTGTAGTAATTTGGCATCTAGAGTGGTTTTTACCTTTGGAGAAAGCCTTACAATTTTATCACTATTATTTCCATTTTTTCCCAAATATTTAAAATAAAAAAACAAAATCTTTGAAAAGTGTTATAATATAGCTGTGCTTGTTGTATTATAAAAAATGATTCTCCTATCTATGAATCCAATGAGATGGTTATATAATTAATTATGCAGTGAAACTTCCCTTTTGATGGGTGGAGGGACAAAAATATTAGCATCGTTAGATCCACGGGTCATGCTGATATTGTACAATTTACCACCGCTCGGAAGGACAAATATTTAAAATCGTACTAGGAATATGGTATGATAGTCTGTTATTATTCAAATAAATATGGTTTTTATAACTTTAACTTTATAACTGATAAAGTTTTAATTTAATTAAATGTATTAAATACATGCAAGTTTTCTATACATATGTGTAAATAATATTTTATATATGTGTATATATTAAAAATAAATTATGTGTAGCATGCAGCAGATTTTGTCAATATTAATTAGCTGAAGGTACAGCTGGACACAATTGGTGAATAAATTTTATTTGTTGAAATACATATACTTTAAAGAGATAAAGTTAAGAGATATTTACTTCTTTTACTTCTCTAAAAGAAGTAAAGTGCATTCATGTTTTAGATTACGAAAATAGACTTATTTTTTGAAAAAATGTAATATTCAAGTTTACTATGATTCAAAGACTTTAAACAGTAATTATAACTTAGCTATTTTTTTTTACTTTTAGTAGGTGGCCACTGTTAAAATATTTTATATAACCGAATTTGTCATAAGTATATTGTATATTTAAAATTTTATTATTTATTTTTTCAGTTACAGTTTACATTCAATATTTTGCGTTAGCTTCTGTTGTTCAGTATTTTATATTTCAAGAAGAAAGAAAATAAAAAAGTTGAGTAGATTACCAAAATAAAGAATAAGAAAAAATGTAAAAATAAGTAATTGAAGAGTGCCAATGTTTCTTATACATATGAAAACTACCTTACAGGAGAATAGAGAAGAACCAGGGGGAAATTAAGCCATCGAAGCCTGGGAAGTCTATGAGAACAGACCTGTGGGTTAAAACTTGCAGTTCACACTATTATTGTTAGTGAATAACAATAAGGTTAGTGAACCTTATGAAAAACTTGAATCCAGAATTTTATCTGTGCCATATTTTTTAAGCCTCATGTTTCTATGGGTTTTCTTTTTTATTCTAAATCATAGAGCATTGAAACAGAAAAAAAAATTGTATGAACTCAGTTGATTTAAAAATCACTAACAATGAAATTCCAACTTTGTTGTTAACACAAATGCAAGAAAACAATAATCTATAACTTTACTCAAAATTTTAGGAATGAATTTAAAGTTTGTGTTTGATACCAACTGGTCGTTTCTAAGATTATAAATATTCTGAGCAAATAGAAGTATTTGCCTATTTGATTTACATTTTATTAATTCACAAGGAAACTTGTTTTATATTTTAATCTTTGTTTCTTTTTGTGAACTTAGTTTTAATAGGGAAAATGTGTCATTAAAAATGAATCAGGCACTGATAAATCGGCAATAGCTATCATGTATGAATCAAAATATATAAAAAGAAATGTGAAAAATAACCTGAAAATACTTTAAATAACTTGCTGGATAGCAATAAATAAAATAGCAAATACTAGTGCTATGATTTTATGCACTCTTTGAGTTGATCTAAACAGTCTCATTTTAAGTAATATAAGGTACAATTTCCTATAAAATTTTAAATTACAATTACTATAAAATTTACAAACACATCCAGCACTATAAAGGAAAATAAAAAAAATTACTTGAATGTTTCTTATATCTTTGACTTGGACCATATTTCAAATATTACTTGAATAATACAAAATTTAAACAAATTTATATGATGTCATTCTGAAAATATCTATATATTAACATTTCTTACAGAACTTGGTGCCTTTATTTTTGGACTAATAAGAGACATATGCAGTCTTCTCAGATTATAGGTCTCATACAACTGTTACATCTAATGGTGTTTTTTTTTTAATGGAAAAATCATTCTTCCTTGTTCCAAATCTCTGTACATATTTGTAAAATGGAACTTTATTTTAAAAATCAAAGTAATAATCCATGTTTAATATGTGATCCTTTTCAGATGAATTTATTTGAAATCACTTCAGCTTAATAATACTATATGTTTAAAAGATACACGTTTGGATTTTTTGAAATGTAAATGAATTCAAACAATTTATATATTATCTTGACTTTTCTTGGGTACACCACACGTAATAAGTAGTCACTGATGGAAATACACCCTCATTTCTATCTCAGGTAGTGCCTGCCCATGCTCGATTGACCGTTTCACTGTGAATTACTTAGTCGGGACTTTTCCCCAGATGGACAAAGCCTCGGTGTGTGTTATTCACTGGGAGCAAACTCTCATTTTAGTAAACTGCTTAATTCTTTCTCCCTGCCAGCAGCCTACTGATGTAGTGACTCGAAAGTTAATGGTACCTAAAGATAGTCAAGAGCTAAAAATATCTGCAAGTTACTAAGCATGTGATTGTTATTAATATTTTACCACCCTACATTTTAAAGGAAGGAGTAGGCTAGTAAACAGTGTAATGGTCTCTTAAAAAATTGAACTGCTTGTGTAAAAAGCGATGCTTACATTTTTTAAAAGAGACTATATAAAAATCTAGTAAGTTATATTGTGGCAATGTGTTAATAGATCTATATAGTAAGTAGTGAATAATATGCATAATAGTCAATAAATGTAATCATTCTGTAAAGGTGAAAAACCAAAATCAACTTTTGGATTTGAATGCAAATAAGCTATTGTTATAATATCATCACAAACACTTCTTTGTGAATCCCTGATTTGTCTTTTTAAATCAACCTTTAACAGGGAAGCATATGGACATATGATGTGAGAGCAGCATGCGTATAGTAGCATGATGTAGATATGTGGTGTGTGTGTACATACAAATATTGGTGGAAGGTCGGAGCAGACTATATATAGAGGAGGAGTGTGGTTAGATAAAAGCTTTTACTGGATAAATATTATTTAGTTGGCTTTAGAGGTGCTTCAAAATTAAGGAATTGTTGTTACTCATATATTTTCATGTTTATGAGTATTTCTATTAAACCCAGATCAAATTCCATAGGCCAGTATCTTCTATATGGCACTAAAATTAATATATAGAATATATAATGCTATCATGAAACAATTGGATTTTTTATACATCATGCTACTATAAAATGAAGGCAGAGACTAGCAAACATATTTTTTATCAGTAGGTTTTTTAAAGGTATGAACAACTACTCACTCTAATAAAATCAGCAAATATACTTGAAATATACACTGCATTTAGCACACTAACATTTACTTTGCAGTTTTGGTCATACAAATACTGTATCTATATTAAGTTTCTAGGTAAAGCTAATTTCCATATCCGTGGTTTACCATATTACTTCAATTCATGACAAATATATATCCACAGTGAAGAATTCTCAATGTGTGTGTATTATATAATATGTATATATTATATGTACATGTAATGGTACATATACACAAACCTTCTTATCTAAAGCTTTTAATTTCTTAGAAGAAAAATGAATCTTAAATGAATTTGCTTTTAGTTTGGAAAGAATCAGACAAAAGCTAACTTTCTTCCCGAATTCAAAGTCATGGGGTAATTGTGTCAACTTCTCTTTTTTTTTGATGTTTTATTGTTTTTTTTATTGTTATTCAACCTCTTATTTGATGAGGAAAACATTAAGGGGAAAATAAATGTTCAAAGTGAAGCATAGAAGTCAGCAGAACTTCTGTTCATGCTAATGGGAGGCAATTGGCTGAGTTCCTCAGACAGTGCTTTGAACATACCCCTAGAACTTTGAAAAATGTCGCAAAGTGCATTAAAACACGGAGTGTTTTTAGATTCTCCACTCCTTTTAAAACACAAAGAAGAAAAAGTGTAAAGGCAGGCAGTCTCTCTTTTTTAGTACACATGAAAGAAAGATTTTTAATAACATTGTTTCTGGTTGTAAGGCCTTTGACTATTATACAGTTAGAAATGATAGAAACACCCCAAAATTTATTTGGTGCTGGGCACTGCCATTGTAGGTGTCTGTGAAATAGTGCAAAGTAGTAGCAATCTGAGGGAGAAAAATATGCATCATTTTATTCCAAAGTTTAACAGAAACTATAACGTTTCTTTTAATGAGTCAAAGCGAAATTTTTGTATGGCTTTGCTTTTCACACAATTTTAGAGAGTACCACTTGCCAATCTAGCACATAGTTTTAGAAGGAGCACTTAGAAAACTGTACTTGAACAATAATTAAATCAAAAAAGAATACAATTGGGGGAGGTGTGGAGGAAATGTAGAATGAGCCTACCTTGATAACAAATTTAGTAAACCACGACATCAAACAACTTTGTTCTTAAATATTGCCTTTAAATATTAACGGAAGTAGGTAATCTGGAACAGTGACGATACCTGCCAGGTTTCCCCTGCAGTGTTCAGATGACATGTAGAATATGACATTCTGTTGTCAGTGCTGGATGTCGATGAGGGTGATTTGAAGGGTGTTGCCCCCGTCCAACACGAGTGAGGAATGTGACTGGAATGAGTGGTCTGGAAGCCATGCACATGAATACTTGAAGAAGAGAGATTTGCAACTGTGTAATAACTGCCTATGGTATTTGAAGCTTTCCACATTTGACAAAGAGGCTACTTATTCTTTGTCATTTTGAGGAAGAGAAATAGAAGTGATAGGTAAAGAAAGATGGTAACAGCTTGCTTTTTTACACAGCTCTCCAGAAAAGCATGGGATTTTCTTTTTAAACAGGTGAGCTTCTTGTCAGTGGAAATGAACATGATTAAAAGTGTAGGAGAGGTTTTTGCATATGGAAGGAAGCTGGACTTTAACTGTGTTTCCTAATTCCTGGTGATTTTCAGAATTTCATGAATGTATTATTATCATAGCTATTACTTTAATATAGAGCCCCCGAGCCACACTCTATGCTTAATGAACCAGAATCTCCAAGAAGATGCATCCATGATGGAGAATAAATATTTAATAGGAAAAAAAAAAACGTACCCAGGGAAATACAGTCAGCAATGTCCAGGCATGTAGTTTTCATGATTCCTGTTAAGGTAATAAATATGGTATGGTGATTCTAGAGTTCAAATTATAAAACAGAACTTAGATATATTAGCATATATTGTTCATAAAAGTTTTATTACATCTTTAAGCTGGATCAATCCAAATTTCATGTTCTTAGAGATTGCTCAAACACTTAATAAATTTGTCTTAAGGTCATATGATGTGTTGTGTTAGGCCTGAGGATGAAGAAACAGTTTGAGCAATCACTGAGGATTTTGCTTTCAGAGGGTGGAGCCTAAGAACCCCCACAGTGTTAGTATTATAAATAAGTAAATAAGCAATTTTAACTCATAAGAGTGATTTTTATTTCATTGTGGTACTTCTTAAGAGTCCCTAGGGTCAGATTTGATCACCATTGCAGTTATGCAATCTTGGGTAAGATTTCAAAGCCCTCTGTGCTATAAGTGTACATTCTACAAAATAGGGATAATGAAAGCTCACACCTTATAGTGCATTAAAATAATTAGAAGTCCATAAAGCATTGAATATAATGCCCGATACATGATAATTAATTGATAATTATAACCTATCATGAGCCTCATGTTCCTTCCTTCCTTCCTTCCTTCCTTCCTTCCTTCCTTCCTTCCTTCCTTCCTTCCTTCCTTCCTTCCTTCCTTCTCTCTTTCTCTTTCTCTCTTTTCCTCTGTCTCTCTTTTATTATTATTCAAGTACAGTTGTCTCCATTTTTCCCCCTCTGAACTCCCCTGCCCCACTGACCCCCACCTCCCACCCTCAATCCTACTCTTCTTGGGCTTTGTCCATGGTCCTTTACACATGTTCTTTGATGACCCTTCCCCCTTTTCCCCCTGTTATTCCCACCTCCCTCTCCCCTAGTCACCGTCAGTTTGTTCTTTATTTCTTGATTGTAATCTAGATGCTAAAACATCCAGAGGAAATGTTTTAGAAGAAGGAAAACCTCAATTCACTGGATATATTATGTTTGTGATTGACATACAACGTTTGATATAAAAACCAACGAGATCCCTAAAGTCAAATGAAGACATACCAGATATTTAAAAATGAACGCAACACATGGGGCATGTGAGGGGAGACAGAGATCTTGGAAACAGGACGTATCAGTAAAAATTTGTGACAATATTGCTACTCTTGGGGATGTGTGGGTATCTTCCCAAGTGTAACTAAGGTATTACTACAGTAACTTGCTTTACCTGTTTTTTCTGTTCAGGTAATATTTCTCTATGTTAGAAATTCTTTCACCAAAAGTAACACATTAAACATGCCTAATCATGTCCAGATAAGAAGTTTGATCAAAATAATAACATTTTCCCATGTCTTGGAAACTGGAGAATTTCTTTTCAACTTATAAGAAGGTTAATGTTCATTCTTTTAGGGAGAAAATACTTTCTTAGTTTATATTCATAGATTACCTTCCTTGCCTTTACCTTCCTTGTTTTCCCTTTTTACCAAGTTGATACATGTATTTCTAGGCATTTAGAATATGAGTAGTTGATTTTAACAATGAGTTCTAAATAAATTGAGAAGTCCTTTAACAAACATAAAATGTAAATAATGTTTCTGAACCACTAGTTTGTCTTTCGCTTATTTTTTAAAAAATAAGCCAGCAAGTTCACTTTCATTTCCTGAAAAGCCCTTTTTCAGACATGTGACTGTGGGTTTTTTCAGTGGAGCACAATGTTTGATTGAATGTCAGAGGAAAACCACCCAAATCAAGTTAGAAGAGCCAGTTTGACAGAGTAATGATATCAACAGCCCCTCCTGTTGGGTTGAGATGCATAACTCAGCAGTCACTGCCGCCTGTCGTTATAAATTTTGGCTAAAATAGGATACATAGAGTAGAGTGAGCCAGAATTAAAACAACAGAGACCATGATAATTTAAGGATAAATAAAATATGCATATAATATATACATATGAATATTTATAGGTATATCTATCAATGGATTTAACATATTTAAAGCAGCTTATATAATATCTATATAAATAAGTTATTAAAATAATACTCAAATAAACATTTTGCCAATTGCTGAAGCTCCATCTAAGAGATGAAATTAGATATTTAGATTTTCTCTTATGTTATGAAACTGGTTAAACGGTTCTTCCTTGAGTGCCAGAATAACAAACACCTCTACCAGTGTGATCTAGAAGAGTGACTAATAGATTTCCTACTTTTAATTGGAAATAAGTTGCGTTTCAAAGTACAATTTAAACTTGGGTGTTGTAAGGTATCCCAAAGGCTATGTGTAGTAGACTGGAATTTTTGTGTAAAAATAAATATTAAAAAAATCAATCGTGTAAGAGTTGAAGTAATTAATAATTCTATTGTAAGTATCATGATTTTTTAAAAAGCCAGAGGCAATAAATACATATATTGCTGCTGGGTTCCACTTCAAATCTATTGTAATAATATTGCAAATGGCATACATTTTTAAAATTTCATCTTCTAAGGTGCATTTCTCTGCCTTGCTATACCAATGCAACATTTTCATTCTTCTTCTTTCAGCTCCTCCTGTTTGTCATGATTTTCTCTCTGCTTCCCAGTAATACCTGTGATTGTTGTTTCTATCCTTGTTTAAATATCTGGTCTAAGATAATTTCTATTTAAAATTCACATTCCACAAATTCTTAGCTTCTTTTTTATATGCTGGTAACTTTAGAGAAATTTGTGGGTATTTTGATAATATTACACTAATTGTTTTCTGTAGAGATATGTGACATGTGAATTTCTTGGGCACAAATGGTAACCCAGTTTTCAATCTTATATATGATGTTTGTTATGTAGTACTTACATTATACCCATATATTTTTGCTAATATTTGAATATATGTTTCCGTTGCTTCCATAATTTTGTAATGGTCATGTAAAGACCTAAATGGACATGTAAAGACCAATGGACATGTAAAGACCTAAATTTGTTTTACATGTCATACTTCTATTGTAACCTCACTATATCATATAGAAATCACAAATGTTTCATATATGTATGTATGTCTCATATTCACAGAGCTGTGTATTCAAGATGATAGGAAATAAAAAGCACTGAAAGGGCACACGCTCTCCAAAATGAGTTTGATCAAAAATGTCTACAAAGCAACCAACCTAATGTCAGCAATGGTTTCCAACAAAAACTGCCACACTGAGTCCAATATAGAACTTAGAAAAATGAAATTGTACCATTTGTTTGGAAATATGAAAACTATATTTAAATTCAAAACCATCTTTTAAACCACTTTTCTTAGCACATGAATTGGTCATGGATCATGACTAAATTTTCCAGATTTCATTTTAAAAAATTACGACTATAAAAAGGGATTGACATGTTTTGAGAGTATTTTATGTGGTTAAGTGTGTGGGTTTTTCAAATAATTATATTTCAGTAATTGCTTTACATACTCAGAATGTAATTATAGACCACCCAACAGGAGCAAACAATGAATAATTTAAAAATTTAGTAAATGCAGTGTAACAAAAGTGAGAATGCATAAATGTAATATTTGTTGTTTTATATATTCCAGATTCAGAACAATTTGTGGGCAGGAAATGCGAGTGGTGGTTCTGTGGTCACTTCGTGCATGGTACCACGTGACACCTCCTCCTGTATGACACCTTATTCGCACTCGCCTCGGACAGATTCCAGTTACACAGGGTTTTCAAACCACCAGAACCAGTTCAGCCACGTGCCCCTCAACAATTTTTTCACTGACTCTCTTCTTACAGGGGCTACCAATGGACATGCATTTGAAACAAAGCCAGAGTTTGAAAGGCGGTCTTCCAGTATCGCAGTCCTTCGAATGAAAGCCAAGGAGCACACTGCCAATATTTCATGGGCCATGTAACATACAGTACTCTTATTTTTCTTTAAGTGGAAAAGTAAAACATTCTTATTTCTCATATTTAAAGGATACCACAATAAGCTGCTGTGTGTGGAATTGCTAACGGTCAGGATATACAGCGAGACCAGCTTAAATGAATAGTTGTTATTATTTAACATTAAAATCTAAGAATGAACCTCTGAAGACTAAATAGGTTTACCATGCACCAGTCTCCACAAACTCTGTTTTAGTAGTATTTTTTCCTATTGTATGAGTCAATGAAATACGATCATGCAACTTCTTAAAAGAATAAATGTCTTAAACAAATTCCTCTGCTATAGATTGATTTATGTTAGCTCTGTATAGCAAGAAATCCCTTATTGTAAAAAAATACCTGATAAAGGAAGAAATGCACTGGGGAAAATGTCAAGATACCGAAGTTGTCAGGTAAATATTGAAGCAGAGCATTTCGGGGAATTAAATGCCATTTCTCTCTCTCTGGCTCGATGAAAAAGTGGGCATATGGCCTGTTGAGAAGAATTTATCTTCAGGTCTCAAAAATTAGTTTACCCCTAGATGTTTTAGTGAATTTTTGTTTCATGCAAAAAGAACTCTTAAAATGACCATCATTTGCATGAAATATTTGGATATAGTTTCTTGAAACCACGTGGCTAAAGGTGATAACTGAAATATTCCGGTGTGATTTAAAATATAGTCATGAGAACAGTTTTTATAAATGTCAACTTTTTGGTGAAAAAGCCAGCATGGACTCAGTGTCTTTGTTATCACACACAAGAAAAAAAAGAAAGTTACAATGCCTGTTGTTACTTTTAAATTAAAATTGTGTTGATTAAACTGTACACACAAACATCTAATAAATGCACTAAAACGTATTCTGTTAAAGGAGCAATGAACTGGAATTCATATTTACTTCATGTGCACATGCAAGTGCACATTTGTGTGCGTGTGTGTATTTGGTTTTTGACATATAATCTGTAAGCAGTTTTGCTGCTGCGGTTTTGCATAGGGAATTAAAAGGTCAGAAGGCTCTCTCTAAAACTTCTGGTGGAAAAGAAGAGAAGAAAAATACATTGCATCTGGAAAATTGCTAACCCCGTTGATTTGCTTCTCCTCCCTTTCCCCTGTCACATTCCAAGCTTTTTCAGATGAGTGAAATGTCATCCTCCTTGAAAAAGCCTCAAGTTCATAAAGGCAAAGTAAATTAATTGAAACGAAGATGACTTTCATGGCTTGAACTGGAGCAAGATCTGCGCTTTGTACTCTCTTAGAGTCTTCCTTGGGGTTTCTTTAGGGATATTCTTGTAAGTTCTAAAGGCTAAAGGACAAGAGTACATGAATTGAAACATCAGATTTAAGAAAAGGGTACTTAAATCCAGTAAGTATCTCTTTCTAGTGGGAAAATATTTACAGCAGTTAGACATCTTTTATAATAAAATTTTAAATCAGGCAGATGATGGAGATGAGTGATGTCCTAAACAAACATTACTTGACTTCATAGTAACTCTTTTCTTTATTACTTTTGTGTTCTCTCTTTTTAGTTTGGTTCCCAAGACAAACTTGTTCAACTTTGGCCCCAAGAATTACGCTTACATGCAGGAGTTTTCCTTGAAGGATTGTTTAGGCAGCTGTTAAATAGCTTTCATGTTTTAGAAGAGAATGGCTTCTTTTAATACATTCATGTATGTGGTTAACATGTGAATTTATGAACTAAAACCTAGAACTAAACTGCAAGGTTTAAAATTTTTCAAATTAGCAGTATTCATATTCATTTTCTTCTACTTTCTTAATTGAAATTTTAGTGTCCCCTTGCCTAATACTTTAGACTTTTTAACATGAGAAACAAAATTTACACAAACCAGTTTACATTTCAGCTCATTCCTTAGTTTCCCTGTTATGTTTTACCTGTCATTATATCCTAATCATTAGCTGGAGCTTCTGTAACTGATTTTTTTTCAATTTATATAACATTTTTTAATTGAAGTTCTACATACACATTGTTCTGCATGAATTTAATTCAACCAGCACATTATTTTAAACACCAACAGTATATGAAGTATTATTTGGGATAATTAGATAGATAATGGAAGTATGACTCTTACCCTTCATGAGTTCATATTTTTGCTGGACAGACACACAAATAAAGCATCCTTGACCATGCCTGACATTTTATGATGGCAGTAAGGACTGCATGACATTTTTTGAATTAGCATTCCCACCTTTTTTTATAGGCTGAAAATTTTATTATATGTTTAAGTCACTAAAATATAATGAAATGAAGTTTTGATGTAATAGAATAAGATAAATCTTAAAAAGTGCATAAAATATACTGCTGAATGTTCTCTTGTTCTTTATGAACTTAGATTCATGTGCTAAATTCATGTACTATAATTTTGTTCACAACCATGTTGAATTTGATACTTAAGGGAGAAAAAACAAAGCATGTTTCACTGACTTTTATTTAAGATCATCACTGACAGTATTGCCGATTGAGAATGTAGCTTCATTGAGTAGCTGATCCAGTTGGACATTTGCTTACATTCCATCCACTCTCTGCTTCTTCCACACGTTGTTCTGGCTCATATGGTTTAAGAGGTGATTCATGTACTGTTTTTTTTCTCCTGAGCAATTCGGTTACGGTTTGGACCTCATGATAAGATATAAATCTAATGGAGAATTAGATAAGGCTTGAGGTTTTTTTCATAAACATAAAATGAAATTTCAGAAAAGAGTTTGTGGCTTTCTGAAGTTACATCATTTACTTCTTATGAATATTGAAAGTGATTATTTTCTTTTTATGTAACTTCTTATGGAAGAAAAAAAAGAAACAAGAAAGCTACTGTAGTCTGTGCCCTCAGCCTTGACAACACATCTCCAAAGAATAACAGAGTTACTTAACCTATATAACCTTGAGAAAACTTGTGAAATTGTGTGTATAAATTATGGGAGTCTATTAGTTTCATCGTCTCAATTGGCTGTTGACTTTTTTTTTACCTCCAAGGCAGGGGGAGAGAGCAGACCAATGCACTTAATACAAGTTCTTACAAGATGATATGTTATTGTTTCCTTTTAATATCTTTACTTTCTTTTCTCAGACACTTGACTTCCATGTATACATCACTTCCCTATGTTTTCAATAGTGCTGTTATATATATATAAAGCTGATTTTAGTTTATAAGCAAGTGAATTGAAATGATCAACTACAATGTTTGCATAAACTGCTTGAAAATCTTAAAATAATTTTTAAAATTTACCATTGACCTTAATTTCTGTTTTTTAACATTTAATTCAAATAGTAAAAGATGAATGATATTAGATATAATTTTAATTAAAAAAATTGCCACTTCTGTTGCCAAATATTTTAGAAGAAATATGGAAATCATCTTATTTTTAAACTCTTAGTTGGGTTGATTTCTTTTTTTTTGGTGATTAGAATATAAAGATGTATGTTTGTCATTTAAAATATAATTGCTAACTTAGGCATCTCTACTTTAAGAAGTTGAGCATCCAAAATTTCAATAAACATTATTTCTTTATAGCTATTCATATTTTGCATTGAATATGAATATAATTTTTTAAAGGAATCAATTGGATAAAATTATATATTAAATAGTACTTTTATTCTTACCTCTAATTCTCAGCATACATATTTCTATACAAGCCAGGAAGAAATGTCATGGATGATCAAAATGAAAAACAACCAGAATGAAATGTTTAGCAGTACAGTTAGCATTTATGGCACACCCCCCTCCAAACAGATTAAATGCACTCTCAGTCTTACAGGGTGTAGTTAATGCTAAAATAGGGTTTTAAAAGAATAGCTCTCCTTTTTAAAGAAATATACTGCCATCATTTATCCTGAAAATATATTGAAAAAATGGTGAGCAGAGCTTTAAGACAAGAGCTAGCTCATTCTTCAGTGTGCCGAACAAATAATGAGAAATTAAAAGAAGCTTTTTTCTTCTTCTTGGCCTTAGGATTATATACCATGCATTTTTTAAAAGTCCACAGAGCAAATAAATGATTCCACTTGAGTGTTTAATCATGACACTATATTACAACATGTCTGACTTTAGAATACAAGACATTGTATACTGAAATTTTTCATGCATTTTTATATTATATATACTTGTAGCATTTCCTCTTATCTTGCTACTTTAACATACATATCCAAGATTTAAGAGAATATAGAAGTCACCATTATGTACAGTTTCACCTTCTGAGGTTTTGATTACCCACAGTCATCATTAGTCCAAAAATATTACATAGAAAAATTCCAGAAATAAACCCTTTAAATACCATTCAGGGTAATGTGACAAAGTCTCCTGCCATCCCACTCTGTCCCTGCCTGGGATGCGAATCATCCCTTTGTCCAGGGCATCCACACTGAGTACACCGCCTCCTGTTAGTGACTTAGTAGCCATCTTGGTTGTCAGATCAGTCTGAGAGAGACAGAGGGAGAGAGAGTGAGATATTCACTTAACTTTCATTGCAGGCTATTGTTATAATTGTTCTATTTTCTTATTAGTTATTAGAATACACATAATACGTAATATATTCCTAAGGTTTGGTACCAACAGCAGCTTAATGCATCTGCTGAGGGTCTTGGAATGTATCCCCATGAATGAGGGGGGGTACTGTAATCTAGAAACATTGCCAGCATTGTCACAACATGACAGATTTTCAGTAGAAGGCAGAAGGAGCCCCCTTCAGGTTACTTACAAAGTCCAGTGGACGGACATGAAAAGACTCAAATGTCCCCCATGTCACCAGAGTAGGGTTCATAACGTAGTGGGCAGTGGGTAGGGAAGGGGCATCTCTGGATAGAGTTCAGAGGGTCCTTAAACTGAGATGGAAAAAGAATTAGATGTTTGTTTTCAGTAACCTCTAAAATAAATGTAGCACTTAAAAAATGTATGAATATGGACAACAAACCTCAATAGAATTAGCAGTGCCTGTGATTTTTGTCACCAAAAGAAAGAAAATAGTTTTCATATTACATTTGTTAGTTATTATAGATGTATAGAACTAATTATAGTTTTAGTTTATCACTTGATTAATATAGTTTTCAAAATTCAAGAGTTTTCAAACTACTTCAAAATTAGGGAAGTTTTAGCTCTGTTCCTGTATTGTGTTACTTAGTCTATCCAAAAAGATACATAGATATTAGTACCTCTTAAAGTTAGTTTTGTAACTATTTGGATGATGCAGTTGGTTTCCCTCTTAAACCTATGCTTTTCACTTATTAAAGAGCATGCTCTCAGAAGGGGCTCAAAAGATTGGAGTCCATAGGAGAAAAGGGTTTAAGAAACCTGTTTTAAACACCAGAGGTACTTGTCCAGATTAAATACATTTTGTCTCCCTAGAGGACAGCCATATGTTATGGAACTAATAAAATAGGGTGCCTAATAACTTATCAGATTTTCTCTGACTAACAGAATGTAGGGTTGGAAAAGAATGGGACTTTTTAAAGCAGGCAGCCCCAGCACATAGAAGAAATGAATGAGGCATTTTGGTGAGATCGGCGTGGGGCCAAGGTGCAGTAGGTGGGGACCAAGCGTTTGAGAATGGAGCAAATGGTCTGGGCAGTGTCAGGGAAGGAGTGTGGCCTTAGGGATCCTAGCTGTAACACTTTTTAGCTTTAAAGCCTTAGGTGAGTCAGTCAATTCCTCGGAGCCTTAGTTTCCCCATTTATGGTTGGAAAAGGTACATAAAGCTTTAAATCAACAAGTCACTTTAACATTTATTTTCTCCTTTGACTTTCATGCTTTTGTGGCAATGGGTATTATTTTAGTCTTCATTTCACAGATGAGGACATTTTTGGCCAGAGAATACATAGAACTTCCAGACCCAGAGCTTTTCTTTCTGACTTTCTTATGCTGCATGTTTTCCTTGAAGCTATGAGGAAAAATAATTGAAATACGCATTTGAAAACACTTTATCATAGTCTGTGAAGTAACTAGATAATTTTTACAGACTCTAATTTTTCCTCTTATTGCATCAATGTAAGAATTTTTCTTCCTTTTCTTTATTTTTTAATCTTTAAATTAAATTTTATTTTATTTATTAAACACTTACTGAGAACCCTCTGTGCTGGACCTGAGAGAAAATAACAGGCTAGTTGAGGAGATGAAAGGGGTGGGTGGGGATAATTAAAGTGTGAATAGAAGTTGTTCCAGCAAAATGCTATTGGAAAACAGGGAAAACAGCAATTAAATCAACTCTTTATAAATCCTGGGAAACTGAAGATAAGATATGAGCCAGACATTGAAAGATGAATAGGAACTTATAAAGCTATAGCATTTTATCTCTTTTTTTCTCTGAAAGAGAACCCGAAAAAAAAAAAGATTTGATTGACTTTTGTGGTGGGGACACAATGCAATATATAGATGATATTTCATAGAATTATACACTTGAAACCTGCCTGTATAATCTTATTAACCACTGTCACCCCAATACATTTAATTAAAAGACAAAAAACTATGTTTTTGGTAATTAAAATACTTGCAATCCTTTCTTTATATCATACCACAACTTTTCTCTAATTTTAAATATCTTTTCCTTTTTCATTAATTGGACCAAAGTTCTCAGTTTTAGCAAAGAAATAATTTGTTTCATTTAATACTGTTTTTCAGGTTTTCTGCTCTCAAATAATTCAATGAATATGTGATTAGCTCATAATATTACAATGTGCTGTGCTAGCCATGGAGGTTATGGATAAATGCAAGTCATGGCCTTTGTCTTCAAAGAGCATTAAATTTAGTTGGATGAATGGCATTTTCTGAAATTTGCCTAATATGGAAAAGTAGCATACATATTTTGATATGAACTCTGTATAAATGTATACCGAAAGAAAATGGAAAAAGTTGTAAGTGCAGCTTCAAATACACATCTGCAGAACGCTGATAGAAAAGTTCAATAAGAAGAAGGTTTCACCCTGGTATACCCCTTGATCTCTGACCAAGAAAAAGACAGAAGATTCTGAGGTCATTACAGGAAAAATACTCCCTACTCCATGAAAGGAAAAGAAAATGCAGCAGCAGCAGCTGGGTGTTGCTTTTGTGCATTTAATTTAACTCTTTGTCAGCCTCAGTGAAGCCAAAGTTTGTCTCACTTCACGCAAAAATTCTTTCTTGAAGTTTATAAGCACCAGTTCAATGGAGGAATTGCTCTGTCTTATCTGGATCCTTCTATTCCCAGCTGTGAAATTGATTGATGTTTTTAAGTCCTAAGAAGCCTCCCCTTGTAGATCTGTTTTCTGGTTCAAAGGAGGGGGGGAAAGGCAGGAGAAATTTTTTAGGGAATACCTTAGAAACAAATTTAAAAGTGGTATATAGCTGGATTTTATGAATTGGGAAATCTCCGAAATTAGTCAATGTATTAAGAGTGGAAATAAATGTCAAGAGAGAAGTTGCTTGGCCAATGTAATTGTATGTCTCAGATGAACATTCCTAGCTGTGTGGAATTTGCTTAAATGTAAAGGTCTACATGTAATATTTCCATTGGCTTTGGCTGAGATCACTATTTGGCAGAACAGAAACAAGATTCTGGTCCCAGATGTGTCACTGGTGATCAGTGCCACCTCACCTCTTGGTTCTCAGAGTTCAATTCAATTCAGCAAATATTTATTGAGTGCTTATGGCTGCTGACTTTCCTAAGTCAGAGAAAAATAATGAGATGTTAGTAAAATGTGACATGTCTTGGGTAAGATGGGGCCACATATGGAAAACCATTATCACCATTGGCATTTTAAACCAGAAGTTGAATTTAATTGCATTAATAACACCAGTCGTGTACCTTGCTTCGAGGTACAATGATTTCCACACTATATTCTGATTTTTAAATCTTTGAGAATCACTGGATACACACCCCAATCCCCTTACAAGCTTTGCTTGTGAGTAAAATAACACCATCCCCTGTCTAGCATCGGTTATGCACATCCCTAATAGCTCAGCTGAGGGACAGCATTAGCCATTATATAAACTAATTGGGTTAATTCTGCTCTGGAATTTAGGCAAATAATGTAACTGAGATAAACAGAGGGTCACTTATGCGTCTACTTGTACACATTTATCTACACTTTTTATTTATACTACTAAATGCTTAAAACAACACTAGGCTATAAATTTGCCTTTTCTTTCTGATTCTCTTGGCAGCGTTTCTTACATGCTTAACTTTTAAAGAGTGGAGTTCGGTCTCCTCTCAAATAAATAAGAGAGCAGTAGAAGGAAAAAACTGCAGCTACAAAGTAGTTCTAACCCATTAAACACAGATGGCTCACAGGGGGTTTAATCATCAGGAGCGAACACACATCACGCTGAAATATAGAGCTGTTTTCTATCACTTGTTACCATTTGAATGTCTGTCTCAGGAAAGTGAATTCCATATATCTTCCTGGCCATCAGTTGCCCTTTGAATACTCCTCTCTCTGATGTAGCTAGATTTCTCTTCAGAACTTACTGAGATGAATGAGCTCTTGCCACACATAGAAGTGAAAGAAAACATTTCTTTCTCTGCCAGAACAGATGAGATTCGTCATTAGGCGAATGGATTTGACCTTGTAAAGTGGACCAAAGCAATTAACAAACAAACCCTTTTGGAGGCAAATTGTCTTTATCCTAGTCTTCTAACAGAAGCTTTTCTTTCTATTTTTTTAATGTGCTCCCAGCTATGTTGCAACTAATCACCTGAAAAGAATTCCAAACGTGGGATAAGAAAGCATCTCTAATGTAAGCCTTTCTATGCAGAGAGAATTTTATGGACACTTAAAAATTCATCTGGATTTATCCTTAGCTGCCATTTGTCAATTATCAATGATAAGTCAAATTGATCAGAAGTTACTAAAGAGATCCATAAAACCAGTTTGATGGCAGCATATAAAGTAAAACCAGAGATCAGCATTAGAGTCTATCATAAAAAGGTAAGAAACTCAATCTGAGGACAACTATGCTACCTGAGAAAAAGATTGATTGCACTTTGCATCTCTCTCCTCAACGCACAGTATGAGTTCCTTTAATCTATTCATCTCCTAAAGCATGATCCCTCTTCAATAGTTTCTTTCCTTCACTTCTTATCTATCCTTATTCTCCTTTTATCTACTCTTCCCCTTTCCTGGAGACAACTTCTAGCTAAAACCCACTCTTCAAGACGAAAGTTTTAGGTGACATTTAGGGAAAGAGCAGCTACCAATCCCTGGGATAACAGCAAAAGAAAGCAGCCTCCTTACTTCCCCCCTTGAGTACGTATGAGTCCAGTCGATGCTATTAAAGCAGATGACATAATCTTGAGTAAACCCAGCTGATAAACCATGTGGAAGCTGCTCATCTACCGTGGACCTGCAAGACCCCTGTCTTACTATTTCATTTGTCTTTCGCCCTGAGTTTGTAAATCACTCAGCAATTTGGACACTTAGATATAGATGGAAAGTTGTTGTTTTACCCTGGGAATAGCTTAGTCAGTTCAAGCTACTTGTGTCATGGAAAGGCATCCCTTCTTCTAAAATGTTTATACATATATTTTACTTATTTTATTCTTTTCTTGGAAAATCTACCTTTAGAAAAACAAACAAAAGATAGGTAAGGATTAAGGTAAAAGACTAGCAAAATGTCTCAAATCTTAGTGCAGTTTTTATTGATAACTTAAAAAAAATTATTACTGAGGGAAATATTAAATGCACTTACCACTATTTTTATTTTTGCCAGTAGATGGCACTGCACAGGTGTAAGCAAAGTCTACACCAAGGAGACTTGGGGGAAGACAGGGTCATCAACTCTGCTGACTGGTGTGAAACACCCTCCATTAGAGTTACCTCTCATAAATATTGTCTCTAGCAGTCCCAATAGTCCTATGTGAGGGAAGAACATAAATTTACTAACACTAATTTTCTTTGTTAAACAGTTCTTACGATGTGACAGGTAAGTAGATCCTCTTATTTTCCTTTTTAGCTAAGAAAACTGAAGCGCTGAGAGGTTAAGATTCCCTAACATCACAGAGCTAGGAAGTTGTCGGACCACGATTTCGGCCAAATATTTGATCTGATCTGTGTTCCCATTGCTTTGCTCCCTTTCAGTTCACTAACATACATCACTCTTTCAGCTATTCAACAACTTTTAAGGAGCTGACTTGAAAAACTAAGGCACTAAAATGTATAGATTTCAGTCAGAAAACCAGACAAATTTTGGGAGCATCAGGCTAATATTGAGAAAAGCAAAGGGGTCTGCAGAGGGAAGAATATGGGGGAAAACAGGGCAAGCTAACAGTGGTCAGAAACACGAGAGGAGAGGATGCCATACATAAAATTCACCAATTCACAATTTTGCTTAGAGTCAGGATGCTGCATATATTTAAAATTTTTATTTATTTATTTTTAGAGAGAAGGGAAAAGAGGGAGAAAGAGGAGAGAAATATCAATGTGTAGTTACCCCTTGTGTGCCCCCTACTGGGGACCTGGCCCACAACCCAGGTATGTGCCCTGGCTGGGAATCAAACCAGTGACCCTTTGATTTGCCAGCCAGCACTAAATCCACTGAACCATATCAGCCAGGGCAGGATGCTGCATTTTTTTAAAAAAAACAAATATATTCTTAATATCATTCAATTATATTTTACATTCTGGCTGAGGTAGAGCTTTAATCAGCAGATTATAATTACTTTACGTCTTGCAGCATCAGCTCCAGTCACTCTCCCTTACTGCAGGCATCTATATTTTTGGCAACACCTAGAGCTTTAGATGACTTAGAATTGTGCCATCTTGAAAATCTAAAATAACAACTTCCTGACATTATCCTACACCCTTAATATTTTTTTAAACTTAGTTTCTTCAACCTGCCTATTATCTGACCCCATTAATTCTTCCAGTCCCTCTACCTAAGCTCATTTTCTCTTGACACTGTCTTCCATATCTACTTTTTTTATCCTCATAGCCCATTTTTTAAAAAAACACTCTTTTCCCAATACCTTCAAAAACCTACTGTTTTCTTTTACTACACCTGCCTGCCTCCCCTTGGGCTAGTCAACATCACCTTAAAAACTTCAGGAGTATCTGCAGATTGGCTCTACCTAACGAATACCTATGAACTGCACTAAAAATGTGAATCTTTGTTCCCACAGGGACTCTCCACCTGTCTGAGAACAGTCATTCTTACCTTTCTATTTCCCACTGTTCACTCTTCAGACCTGTTAGCTTGATGCACTCCCACCTCACTGAACCTTTTTCACAAGGAAGAAAGCCATCTTGAAAGACCTTCATCAATCCCCTGCCATTACATCCCTAAATATATATTCATAAGTGTTTTTTATTCTTCTGGTTTATTTAGGGGATGAGAGATTCATTTTAATTCTAAGCACTGTTCTCTACTGTATCTCTTCACATCTTCTTAGAGTTTTATGGCATCTGTATGTTTAAACTTCTCTGTTCTTCCATTTACCTAACCTCATTGATTTAGAGAAATAATAATAATAGTTGGAAAAAATCTTCATTTTTTTTGAAGTAGCCCCTTCACTATTTCCAGATTTCCCCCCAAACTTCCTATGAAGATACATCTGCACTCAATAGCTCCACTTTTTTACTTGCTGCTCACTATTCAAATCTCTGAGATTCAATTTTGAGTTCTATCAATCCACAGAAATTACTTTTTTCAAGATTACCAGCCTAAAATCAATAGTCACTTTTCGGTTCTGTTCATCAGTTCTGTGTGGGTTGAATGGTGTCCCCTAAACATTCAAGTCCTCAAGGTCTTTACAGATATGACAAGTTAACATCATACTGGGTGGGGATGGATCCTAATCCAATGACTGCTGTCCTCATAAAAGATAAATTTGAATGCAGATAGACAGACAGAAAGAGAATATCATGTGATGAAGGTAGAGATTTGAGTGGTACATCTAATAAGCCAGGGAATGCTGAAGATCATAGTCTACCATCAAAATCTAGGAGAGAGGTAGGGTAGATTCTCCATTGAGCTTCCAGAACTTCAATGCATATCAGCACCTTGACTTCAGACTCAACAGATTCTAGTTAGTTTTAAGCCATCGCATTTTTGGTACCTTGTTATCATAGCCTGAAAAAAATCTCTGGCACTTCTGATTCTGACTACACTCTCTGGTTTTAGGAATCTTCCAGGCTGGCTTCTCTGGCACCTCACTCATCTAGTCCTCCTCTTCCTTCTCCTTCTTTTCCCCAGCCTACTCTTTCCCTGTGCCCAGGTGTTCAACTCTATTCCCTTCTTCTTTCTCTACATTTTTTTTGCAGATTTTTTTATTGCAATAAACTGTGCCCTTGGCCAAACCCCAGATCTTCCTTCTTAGGAGATCATTTACTGGTGCGCTCCAGAGATAACAGAGAGAGGAAGCTCCAGCTGACCATAAAATTCTAACCCACTTCTGGTTTAAAATATATATAAATACATTTATGAGATATTATATATTATATAAAAACTTAATTTTTAGAGCAGTTTTAGGCTATAGCCTCTCCCCTTATCAACATCTTGCATTAGTAAGGTGCACACATTATAATGGGTGAGCCAATTTAAATAAATTATTAACTAAAATCCAAAGTGTATGTTAGGGTTTGCTCTTTGTGTTGTACATTCTATGAGTTTTGACAAATGTAGCCATCATTACAGTATACTAAACAGTTTTGCTGCTCTAAAAGTTCTTCGTGGTCTGCCTATACATTTCTCCCTCCGCCTGAACCTGGCAATCACTGATTTATTTACCATCCCCATGGTTTTGACCTTTCCAGAGCATCAGTTGAGGGATTATGTAATACACAGCTTTTTCAAATTGGCTTCTTTTACTTAGCGGTGTGCATCTGAGTTTCCTCCATTTCTTTCTGTGGTTTGAGGGTTCATTTGAATAATATTTTATTGTATGGATGGATGTACAATACTTTGTTTATCAATTTATCTATTTTAAGTATATCTTATTCATTATGCTATTAGTTATTCGATTTTCTTTTTATCCCCCTTCACCCTGTACCCCCTCCCTCTAGTATCCCCCTCCCCTAATTCATGTCCATGGGTTGTACATATAAATTCTTTGGCTTCTCCATTTTCTCTATTATTCTTAACTCCCCCCATCTATTTCATACCTACCAATTATGCTGCTTATATCCTGTACCTCTTCTCCCATTCTCCCTCTTCCCCCTCCCAGCTGATAACCCTCCATGTGATCTCCATTTCTGTAATTCTGCTCCTTTCCTAGTTGTTTACTTTGTACATTTTTTTAAGACTCAGTTGTTGTTGATAGTTGTGAGTTTGTTGTCATTTTACTGGTCATATATTTTTATCTTCTTTTTCTTAGGTAAGTCCCTTGAACATTTCATATAATGAGGGCTTGGTGATGATGAACTCCTTGAACTTGACCTTAACTGGGAAGCTCCCTTGAACATTTCATATAATGAGGGCTTGGTGATGATGAACTCCTTGAACTTGACCTTAACTGGGAAGCACTTTATCTGCCCTTCCATTCTAAATGATAGCTTTACTGGCTAGAGTCATCTTGGGTGTAGATCCTTGCCTTTCATGACTTTAAATACTTCTTCCAGCCCCTTCTTGCCTACAAGGTTTTTTTTTTTTTTGAGAAATCAGCTGATTATCTTATGGGAACTTCTTTATAGGTAACTGTCTCCTTTTCTCTACTGTCTCCTTTTCTCTTGTTGCCTTTTTTTAAACATTGTTTTTTTTAAAGATTTTATTTATTTATCTTTAGAGGGGAAGGGAAGGAGAGAAGGAGAGAAGTATCAATGTATAGTTGCCTCTCATGAGTCCCCTGCTGGGAAATGGCCTGCAACCCAGGCATGTGCCCTGACTGGGAATCGAACTGCGATCCTGTGGTTCGCAGGCCCGTGCTCAATCCACTGAGCTACACCAGCCAGGGCTCTTGTTGCTTTTAAGATTCTCTTCTTCTCTTTGACCTTGGATCATGTAATTATGATGTGTTTTGATGTGTTCCTCCTTGGGTCCAACTACTTTGGGATTCTCTGAGCTTCCTGGACTTACATGTCTATTTCCTTTACCAGATTGAGGAAGTTTTTCTTCATTATTTTTTCAAATAAATTTTCAATGTTTTGCTGTTTCTATTCTCCTATGATTCAGAGCCCCTATGATTCAGATGTGGGAACATTTAAAGTTGTCCCAGAGGTGCTAAAGCCTCTCCTCGTTTTTTTGAATTCCTGTTTCTTCATTCTGTTCTGGTTGGGTGTTTATTTCTTTTTTTTAAATTTTATTTGTTTACCTTTAGAGAGGAAGGGAAGGAGAGAAGGAGAGAAATATCAATGTATGGTTGCCTCTCGTGAGTCCCCTGCTGGGAACTGGCCTGCAACCCAGGCATGTGCCCTGACTGGGAATGGAACCACAATCATGTGGGTTGCAGGCCTGCGCTCAATCCACTGAGCTACACCAGCCAAGGCTATTTCTTCCTTTTGTTCCAGATCATTGATTTGAGTCCTGCTTTACTTCCCATCCCTATTGATTCCCTGTATATTTTCCTTTATTTCGCTTTGTATAGCCTTCACTTCTTTCTTTATTTTTTTTGTCCGTGTTCAATCATTTTTGGAAGCATCCTGATTAGTAGTGTTTTGAACTCTTCATCTGATAGGTTGGCTGGTTGCTATCTCCTGGTTGCTTATTTCTTTTTCTGGAGTTTTGATCTGTTCTTTCATTTGGGCCATATTCCCTTGTCTTGGTGTACCTGTTACACTGTAGGGGGTAGAACCCTAGGAATTCATCAGAGCAGGACAACCCATGTTGCTGCACTGTGGCTCTGTCTGTGGGGGAGGGGTTAGAGAGGCCCTCGCTTGGCTCTCACCCACTTTCAGTCACTTCCCTAATTTTCCACAAGCAAATTGGGCCCTTCTGGTGCTAATTAATGGATGAGTGGGTTTGTGTAAGTTCCAGGACCCTGTGGGTCTCTCCAATGGACTCTTCTGTGAGACTGGGAGTCTCTTTCTGCAAACTCTACAGGTGTTTTCAGTCAGAAGTATTAGGCTTAATTTTCCCTCACTGGAGCCCTGGGTTGCACAGTCTGTCTTGCTAATGTTGTTCCTCTTGGCTTATCTGCATGCAAATGTGGACCACCCATTCCGCCATTTCACCCACCTGGTCTGCTACCACTGCCTTGCCATGCATCTTTTATGCCCTGGCTGCCAATCTCTGCCCCTCCTCTGGTCTGGATGAATGTTTCTTCTTTAAGTCCTTGGTTGTAGGACTTCCCTACAGTTTGGCTTTCTAGAAGTTCTGGCTGTTTTTTGTTTTTAAATTGGTTGTTGTCCTTCTTTTGGTTGTGCGAGGAGGCAAAGAATATCTATCTACCTATGCCTCCATCTTGGCTGGAAGGATCTCCATTTACCTATTAAAGGGCATCTCGGTTGCTTCTAAGTTTTAGAAATTATGAGTAAAGCTGCCATAAGCATTCATGTGGAGATTATTGTGTGGACATAAGTAGTCAATTCATTTGGGTAAATACCAAGGAGCATGTTTTCTGGACTGTATGATGAAACGTATATTTAATTTTGTAAGAAACTCTTAAACTATCTTTCAAAGTGACTTTGCTACTTTTTATTCCCACTAGCAATGAGTGCGAATTTCTATTCTTCCACTTTGTCAAAACATTGTGGATTTTGGCCATTATAATAGGTATGTAGTGGTATCTCATTGTTATTTTAATTTTCAGTTCACTGATGCCATGATCTTAAACATCTTTTCATATACTTATTTGACATCTGTATATCTTCTTTGGTGAGGCCTTTGTCTGCCCATTTTTAAAATTGGGTTTATTTTCTTATTGTTGAGTTTTATAAGTTCATTGTATTTTTCAGACATAAGTCCTCTATCAGATATGTGTTTTATGAAGATCCTTCCAATTTTATGTTTTGTCTTTTCATTCTCTTTCACAGAGAAAGAATTTTTAACTGTAATGTTACCTAAGTAATTAACTTTTTCCTTCCTCAACCCTGCTTTCTCTGTTTTGTTTAAAATCTCATTGCCTAACCGAAGATCATCTAGATTTTCTTCTAGTTTTATAATTTTGTCTTTTACCTTTAGGTCTTTGGTCCATTTTGAGTAAAATTTTATACAAAATGTACAGTTTGTGCATAGATTCATTGTGTTTTTGCATGTTGATATTCATTTGTTCTGGCACCATTTGTTAAAGAGGTTGCCTTTTTTCCTCCCTTGAATCACCTTTGCTCCTTTATTGAAGATCAGTTTACTATATTTGTGTGAGTCTATTTCTGGGCTACATCTGATTTTCATCCTTTGTGTTTTAACTTCCCCAATATGAACCTGAGTGTCATTCTTTACTCCTCTTTGCCAAGCACTTTACACATAATACTACAATAATCTTATGCTATAATTAGGCCCATATTAATAGCGAAAGCCTCAGCTGAGAGAAGACTCTATTTATATAAATAGACTGTACATATTTATTCTTAACCCTTATGGTGTATTACCATACACAGCTTGTAAGTGGCAGGGCAATTAGACTACAAGAAATGAATCTGCAACCATTACACTACTTTCTAAATATATTTTGAAGTCATTTGCCCTGGCTGATGTAGCTCAGTGGATTGAGTGCCTGACTATGAACTGGAGTCATTAATATCTCTTTATCCTCATTGCCACCATATTAATTTAAGGATCATCATCTTTCGTTAAGTTTACTAAGAGCACTTTCTTAATGGGTTTCTTTAATCCAGTCTGGCCCTAATCCAGGTTGTTACTTCTAAAGCACAAATCTGATAACACTAAATTTAAAACCATCTCATGGCTCCCCATCACCTCTAAAAAAAGCAGACACTCCAGAATATGTTTACAACTTCCCCCTTCATCCGAATTTCTAACTGTGCCACACTAACCTGCTTGTACTTCCCATGGGCACTTGGCCCAAGGTTAATCTGCATCTTTGCAGATGTGGGTCCATCTGTCTCTGTTAATCTTTTCTGTTTCTCCATTTGACTTCTTTCAGATTGAAATTTAAACACCATGTCCCACTAGAGTTGCCAAATTTAGCAAATAAAAATACAGAACACCTAGTTATAAATATTGCATGGAACATACTCATATCAAAGAATTATTCATTGTTTACCAGAAATTTTCAAATGTAACTGGGCATCCTCTGTTTTATCTCTGAAAGACCAGATCCTAAGTTTGGGCCAAGTGCCCCTCTGTTCTGCTCCCATAGCATCCTGCGTTCACCCTATCACCGTATTTACTTCTTATCTGTTATTGATGTGATACATCCATCTCTGCCACTAGCCCTAAGGACAGAGATTGCATCTTTGCCAGCAACATGTTTCCAGCATGCAGACATCCAATGCTTGGTGCTTAGCGAATGTTCATTGAATGCTTTTAAATGAATGGACTCAATACTTTTAATTCTAATACTTTGTCATTGCAGCTTGCTATTAGGTGTATTACTAAATATATTTTATACCTAATTTTGGTGTGGTTAGTAGGAATTGCTTTTTGCATTTTTAACTTTAAAGTTCTTGATTTAGAATTTTGTGAGACTATATGAATTATCTTCAAGCAGTTCCTGGCAAGCCTCAGTTCTTTTAACCACAAGGACAAACTTACACAAAATCCAGTGCTAAGATGCTAAGTCTGTAACTTGCCTAGATTCCAGCAGGAATTTGGGCTTCCTTTCCATCTGGATTCTGGAAGTGATGGCTGAAATGCCAAATATTGCTCATTTACCCAATCTAAGGGAGAAAAATATTATTTTTCTATATTAGTCTTTTAAAATAACATTTTCTCCCCAACATGTGTAAAGAAACACTAATATATTTTAATTTTTATTTACTAATTTTGTAATGGAATTTCTTGGTGTAACATTGGTTAATAAAATCATGGGTTTCAATTGTACATTTTTTGAGACATCATCTGTGTATTGTATTTTGTTCACCACCTAGAATCAAGTCTCCTTCTGTCAATATTTATCCCCAATTATAGGTATTCTTTTTAAATGAAAACACATTTTTAACTTTATTTATCAGCTATGTAAAACAAGTATGAACAGATTTCTATTCTGTATACATTTTCATAACTTTTAACATGTTAATCTGCATACTGAAACCCTAGGATGTAATATATTATATAAGGGAGGTTTTCATTCACATTAGTCCCCAAAATAGTTTTGTTAGTTAACATCTAATTTGGGGAATACTAATGTAGGTTTTGATGCCCTCCTCAGGGTAAATATATTAACCAGATTTTTATTGTTAAATACAGGTTCTTTGGAATGCCTGACTCAGAGGCGATTACATAATTTATATAATAGACCTCACTTTATTGGGTCATGTTCATCTGTTTTGAGCTAGAGTGTCAAAAAGTTTCCAAAATAAATGTCTTTTGGATTTCGTGTATATAAAATAAAGTTTGTATTTGACAGAGAAATTGGTAAGCCCATGAGGAGAAAGAGCAATGTAAAATCCTAGACCAGTTATATATAATCTGTGGATTGCTGATTATTTAGTATTCTTGAATTTTAAAACAAAAACTTCAAAGGTAAAATACAATTCTCACTAATAAGAAGCACATGTGATATGGCTGAAGTCCCCATAGGCAACAGCCAGGGCAGGCCGGGTGTGCGATCAGAGTGCACGGCCGGCCACCTGTGAGCTGCAGCATACGGGCGCTGAACCGCCGATCTGCCTTCCACGTCCTACTCATTTCCAATATTTGAGTGAGGCTGAGTGTCACCATAGGGTTAATATATGCCATGTTGCATCTGAAAGGTGGCACATCACCTATTAACCTAGAAGTGAGTATGACTGTTCCTATTTTTGTTAAATGCCACAGCTCTAATATTTAACAATAACAATTTTCACTTATTCAACCACGTACACCAAGTACCTTGCCAGTTACTTTACACCACTGTGACAATAGTGAATATTTTCAAGCATGTAGGGTACTACACACAATTCTGTTTTCTACTTTATAGTATTTCAATTAATTCTTTTAACAACTCCTTAAGGTTAAGCTCACTGTTTATGCCCATTATAGGTGATAAAAACTCAAGCCACATACTTGAAACACACAGCCTGTAGCCAAGATGGGCTTTGACACAGTCCCTGACTGACCTGAAATTTGGGTTCTTAAGCATCATGCTATTGTAATGCCCCAGTTTGTACAGATCCCAGAATGCCAATGTAGGTATTCTTTATTTTTATTTTTTACTTTTAGAGAAATTGGAGGGAGAGAGAGGGGGAGAGAAACATTAATGTGTGAGAGAAACATTGATCAGTTGCCTCCTGAGTGCCCCCTACTGGGGACATGGCCTGCAACCCAGGCATGTGCCCTGACTGGGAATCAAACCAGCAACCTTTTGTTTCACAGACCCGTGCTCAATCCACGGAGTCACAGCAGACAACGCTGATGTAGGTACCCTTATTGCATTTACCGTAGAAAAAAATCAAGGTTGAGAAAATACATCTGTTTTGGCTAGGGTCTTGAAAGAATAGGTATATAGGTTTCATTGTAAGAAAATAAAGATATAGATTATGCGAAACTACCAAAGTAAGAAAGAAGCACAAAATGTGAGGTCCAGGACAATGAGAACATACAGGTCTTGGCTTTAAGGAGAGAGGTGAGGAGGAAGAGAACAACAACAACAAAAAAATGGAGTACAATGAACCCTGGAGCAAATTGGTCTTTCTAATAATTCTGTTTCAGACTTTAAGGAAAATCTTTGGTTATTTGAACTTGACGGTGTTTTCCATCTAATTTAGACACTATATAAATTTTCAAGAAAGGTTTGAATATAATGTAATTTTTTTTGCTGTTAAAAGCATTAGGAAATAGACCACTTGAGGTCAGGGTAACACCAAGAAGAATTTCCCAGCACTAAAACAAACCACATTGCAAACTCTTTATAAGTGCTTAGCAGTGACCTGAAACGATTCCATTTATGTGAGGCTTGCGAAGCGAAAGGGGCCTCTCGTGAACTTTTCAACCACAGAGGGAGTGTGCTTTAAGGAAATATATTCAGAGTGATATAACAAGTGCTAGATGTAAGCTGGTGAGTCTCCTTACTTAAAAACAAGTGTCAATAAAATACATTTTTCCTGTTGAAAATCAAAGTAGTTCAAGATTCAGAAATTGTTTTTGAAAATTGTAATAGTTACATATTACACATTTAATATTCTTTAAGTCTGTAATCAATTTTTATTTTTTCTATTATTTTTATACATGTACTATCTGATCAAATATCTCACTTTTGTTTTTAAAGATTTAATTTATTTAGTTTTAGAGAGAGGGAAGAGAAGGAGAAAGAGATGGAGAGAAACATCAATGTGTGGTTGGCTCTCAAGCGCCCCCTACTGGGCACCTGGCCCGAAACCCAGGCAAGTGCCTTGACTGAGGATAAAACCAGCACCTCTTTGGTTCCCAGGCTCGCACTCAACCCACTGAGCTATGCCAGCCAGGGCAGATCTCACAGTTTTTTTTTTAATGCAACAACTAATTGAATGTTTGGGTAATACACATTTGTATTTATAAAAATGGACATTCAGTAATATCAGGCATTCCAGCAAGAGTCTTTGGAATATAAAAACTAAGGTTTTTGTCATGGTTGTTGTTTGATTTCAAGCAACCTTTCCTTTCAAGCAAACATCTCCTAGAGAAAATGCTGGTTCCAGATCTCACAGCCTAAATGGGAGTGAGGTTATAAATAACAGTTGATATATTATAGAGATTAACATAGCAAATTATTATTCCACTAAGCATTTCATTGGCAGCTTGCAAAATCACTCTGTGAGACAGCTACTATTATTGTCCCCATAGATGAGGAAACTGAGGTTTAGAGATTAAGATTAATTTATCCAAAGTAACACAGCTAGTCAGTGGCAGAACCAGGGTTCAAACCCCGACAGCTTGGCTCCACCACCACCACTTGTAACCATCATGGTACACTTGGCCTCTCCTGGAAAGAGCATTGTTGCGGAATCATTTCTGACACAGCTCTGACCTTCATTTCTGTGTCCTGGACTCCCCATCTGTAAAATGAGGGGCAATTCAGCTGATCCTTTGGATCCATAGAAGGTCTTATGTTCTGTGATTCTCTAATTGTTCCAGCAAAACTTTAGAAAAATGACTACTTGTGCAATGTTCAAAATGGATTATATTATAAATGGAAAAAAAAACACTAGAGAGAATGATTAATGATTTATGAAAGGGGAAGGTAAAATCATACATATTAATAACTTATGAAGTACAGTGAACTCATTTAGTGTTCCCTGTACAAAAGGAAAAATTGCTTTTACAGATGCCTTTGGCAATTGCATGCCCAGGCTGTGGTACTTATACCTGGAAAACATTTATTTCTTTATTTTTTGGTTTTGTTCTATGCATGTGAATTAAGACAGCTAGTGTGGCATGCTATTTTCAGAATTATATTTGTAATTAATGGTAAATTAGAAAAATTTTACCAGGGAGCCTTCCTATATTTCTAAAATATACTTGTCTGACTCTCTTGGGTGTGACCAAAGGACTTTAGGCTTTGTTTGGATTTTCAAGTGAACTTTTCCTCTTTGTAACTCCATCTTCCATTATTATTAACCAGTCGGGCATGTTTTGCTTTACACTGTGATAAGGGGATCAGAAACAGCTTCCCCACATCTAAGGTGATCTTAATCAATTGCAAGGAATGTATGAGTAGCATAGTATAGAAGCTTCCTGCCTTGAGGAGGAAGAGATCTCTTCTGAATTATTATTTTGATTCTATTGATAGAGGGAGAAAATTAGGTAACCTTGAAAGCAAGATACTTTTGACTGAAACGTTTTGAGAGGACATAAGGTAAATTGTCACCCTCCCTCTTGACCGTCAACTGACCTTTCACTTTTAACATATGTTTTGAAGCACCAGCCATGTTGATTTCCATGGCTGTTTGGGTAAAAATTTCAGAGAAACCTACTGCCCCCAAGTCTTTAATCACGTTTTTTAACTTCTAATATAAGCATTTAAGATGCTCTTTAAGGGGCTCATAGAAGACTGGCTAACTAGCCCTGGCTTCCCCCAAGGTGCCCTGACTGGTGTGGCTCAGATTTTTAAGTGCTGGCCTGCAAACCTAAGAGTCATCAGTTTGATTCTCAGTCAGGGCACATGCTTGGGTTGTGGGCCAGGCCCCCAGGAGGGGGCACAGGAGAGGCAACCACTCATTGATGTTTCCCTCTCTCCCTCGCTTCCCCTTTGTCTAAAAATAAATAAATAAAACCTTAAAAACAACTTCCTCCAAGGTGGGTTAAGTAGCCCCTCATTCAGCAGCCTATCTATGAGGTCTTATTAGCCAGAATGCAAAGTGAGTGGTGTAGGCTTATGGTGCACGCAGTGCTGAAGTGGTGATTGAATCGTGAAATATCGTCAATGTCCTGCGTTTTCTTCGTGGTGCAGCCACAGGAAGGCCCACTTGTTTCTGGGGCATTTTCCAGGTTATATCAATGTGAATCCAGCTATTGTGTGCTGATATTTCTGTCTTTCAATGCCATGAGGAATGGGGGATGAAAGAATAAACGTATAATTCATGTGATAGGAGACTGACAGCAAAAATGAAAGCAAACTATCAAGAGTCTGTTTTTGGCAAAGGCTTTTTCCTATGGAGTAATCTGAAAGTGTCAATGGGCAATTCATCATAGGCACACATAGTATGGCCCCCAAAGAAGAGAACAAGTGTTAAACACATTGAATTCTCCTGCTTTATCTTTTACCTTCTGTTAAATAACTTTAATTTTTTTCTATTGTTTTTGCTACCAATGCCGTCGCCTCTAAAAATATCTACCGCATTCTTCTTTTTTAGAAGTAAGGTCACATGAATGGAATGAAAATCAAGTCTCACTAATGTCCAGGGCAGAACTGGCAGACTTCCAGAAATGCTTTTCCAAAATACCGGTCTCAAATTTTCATTGTTGAGAGGGAAGGCAGAGAGGGGATTTTGGAATGCTGAGAACCTCTGGGGATTATCGCTGGCTCAGACACTTCATTACAGAGCTTTAGAGGCAGAGTGACAGGAGAGCCCTGGAGGCCAGGGAGATCAGGGAGGGCTTCATGAACGTAGGAGTATAGAAAGAAAACCAATCAAAGGAAAAGGATGTCTTTTATTTGCGATATTCATGGCATTTGCTTCCAACCTAAGTGCTACCCCAAATCACCTCCTTTGCATTGACATCTAGGTACTAATTTCCAATGAAATAATCAGTAGAATCATGTTAATTAAGGTGATAGGGTTTACAAACTTGGTACTATAAAAATGTGTATTGTTTTGCTCTTTTGTGAGTTTTACTGAACAGCAGAACATTACACAACTGATGGCACATAGTAAGTGCTCGATAAAATTTTTTTGAATTAATTTAGATTAAATTTCATGCATGAAGAATATAGTTATTGATCAAATCTGAACATATACTTTCTGTCAAGTATTGTGTTAAGTATCATAGAGGATATAGAAATACATTCTTAGATATAGATCTTACCCTCAACAGGTTTATAGTTTAACTATGATCATAATACAAATTCACCATACCTATTACTTAAAAGATAAAATCGAAGTTAATGTTATGTATGTAGGATTACTAATTTCTATGTAAAATGAATCTTACATAGATGCACTATAATAAACATTTTCCTTCAGCTACAAAAAATAAAAGTTAGTTTTATATAATGTTGCATTAAATTGACTTTGAGTGATTTAAAAAAAGCATGCTATGACACTTTAAATGTATTGTGTATTGGACTTTCAACTGGCAAGGATAAACTTTAGCTTTTTAAAAAGCTCATATAGCTGACCAATGACACTCAAATATGGAACAGGCTGACAGGGTCCGGAGGGGAGAGGGGAGAGAATCATAGGGAAAAAGGGGATGGACTCACATGAACAAGTATAAAGGACACATGGACAATAACTAAGGTGGGGGGTGGAAATGGGAGGGAGGCGGGGAGCATGGGGTGGGGAGTGGGCAGGGTTGGGAATATAAGACAGAAAGCTGTACTTGAACAAGAATTAAATAAAAAAATTATTTAAAAATAAAATAAAAATAAATAAATAAAAAATAAGGAAAAAAAGCTCATGTAGCTATGAAGAAACTAAAGTTTTATTACTAAGTAAATATCTGTGTGTCAATACCTTGGAAAAGAATTATCTCATATAAAAACCCTAATCCCTTTATTGTAATAACAGCTATTTAAAAATAGGTCTCAACATGACATGTGTGTGCACATGTGTATGTGAATGTTTGTGATTGTATGTGTACAGATTAAAAATGCATGAGAGGAGGAGAAGGTGAGAGAGAGTTTCTGCAAGGCCGTGATAAATTTATCCTTCACAAGTTAGTAACATGAGTTAATGACTAATATTCGTTTTTAAAAAGTTGGCCCTGGCTGGTGTAGCTCAGGGGTTTGAGCGCCGGCCTGCGAACCACACGATCACGGTTCAATTCCCAGTCAGGGCAGATGCCTGGGTTTCAGGCCAGTTCCCAGCAGGGGACTCATGAGAGGCAACCACACATTGATATTTTTCTCCTTCTCTCCTTCCCTTCCTCTCTAAAGATAAATAAATAAAATCCTTTAAAAAAGTTGTTGGTAAATATTTCACACAAAACATGATAAAAAGCAATATTTCTTCATGTTGGAATGAAAATTTACTCTTTATGTCTGCCTGGATTACTGCATCTCTGCTTCTACTCTTATCTGTTACAATCCATCTCCCTACCACAACAGAGTATAAAATGCACACCTGATCAAATCACTTCTCTGCTTCAGACTCTTTCATATCTTCAAGTACCTTAGGTTAAAGCTCTGTAACATGGTTGACAAACTTCTGTGAGTGGACATCTGCTAACATCTCCAGTCTCTCTCCTTTGATGTTCTAGCCTGAGGCTGGTTGTTCCAATCCTGGGAGATGTCTATGCCCTTTTTGATCTTTGGGCTTTCCTTTGTATTGCCTTTGCCTGGAAAAAATGTTCTTTCTCTCCTCTTTGTCTAATTATCTTCCCATGATTTGAGTTCTAACCCTAATGTTCATAGCACCACACTTTACAATAGCTAAGTGCTGAAAGCAACCTAAGTGCCCATCAGTAAATGAATGGATCCAAAAACTGTGGTACATTTACACAATGGAATGCTATACAGCAGAAAGAAAGAAGGAGCTCCTACCCTTTGCAACAGCATGGATGGAACCAGAAAGCATTATTCTGAGTGAAATAAGCCAGGTGGTGAAAGACAAATACCATGATCTCACTTTTAACTGGAATCTAATCAACAAAACAAACAAGCAAGAAAATATAACCAGAGACATTGAAATTAAGAACAAACTGACAGTAACCAAAGGAGAAATGGGAGGGGATAATGGAAGAGGGGAGGACAAGGGTTTTCAGGAACAACTATAAAGGACACATGGGATGGGGTAGAATCAGGGGAGGAATATGGGGATGGCTGGGGTGGGCTGGTGGGGGGAAAAGGCAGACAACTGTACTTGAACAATAAAATTTTAAAAAGAAGAGGTCATTGCTGGCTCTTTGCTAACAATTGACCTAGGTGATTCTGCTTAGTGTCCTCCTACACCTTCTATTTCCTAGGTTATAGCAATTATTATACTTTATTATAACTGCATATTTATTTTCTTACTGCACTTTAACATTCTATGAATATAAGGGCAATGTTCTCCTAATGTCTCAGTATGTGAAGCATAGTAGAAAAACAATATTTATAGAATTAATTAATTTATTTATTCAGCTAATATGTAGTCCTTGGTGCTAAGTACTATTCTAGGTGCTTGGTATATAAACCTTTAGTAAATAAACCAGATACCATGGGTTTTTGGCAAGAAATCTCAGGGAGGTAAAATGATACTCTCTTTAGGCCACATTTGGGTACATGATGTCAGCTTGGCCCAGCACCGGTGATGTTAGCCTTAATCACCTGGTTAAGGTAGAATTTGACACTACCTACTTTATCCATGGTAGAATTACAATTTTTTCCATTTCATACTGTATTTTGGAAGGAAATTAAGCTTTACCTCTTGGAGGGGAGAAAATCAAAGAATTTATAGGCATATGTTAAAACTGCCACAGGCACTAATAAATATCTTGGGGAGATACTTTGAAGCCATTCAAATATCTTGTTCTCCCTTAAAGTTTCATCTATGAATTACAGTATTTACTGGTAGATCTCACCTGCAGTAATTATTACTGTAGTATTCTAATAGTGATTTTCTATTTTCCTAATTTCTTTTGTAGTTATTACTTGGGATTTTGTAAAGAGATTTAAGTATATACGTATAAATCATGTATTTACATATAGTTTAACTACAAAATATATTTATCTTTTCATCGTAATTCCACATCTGTTCTTAATGAAATGAATTTTGCCCATACTGAAAAGAATAAATAAATAAGAAAGCAGTTGGTATTCCACATTGAAACTGCTCAATTTGGAATTCTGTGGGCTGACATGAACCTTTGAAACAGGAATAGAATTGTGCTACCTGATGAATTAGTGTGTGTCTATTGAATCCACCTCTAGTGACATAGATACTGTTCTTTGAAATGTATTTCAAAAAGTTGTTAAACTTGACATTTTCCCTGATTACGTAGACTAGCTCATAAAGTAGAAAATTGTCCTTGAAAGTAATGACATGTATTATAACTTAATGACTTACATCAAATTCATTTTTATATCAAAATAATAAGGACACTAGAAAAGAGTTCTGAAGCTCAGTTATGGATAAAGGCAGAATGCTTCTGGTTTCGTGCTGAACAAAGGAACAGCAGGACTGAACTAGAGTTGGCAAATGCTACTCACTGGCTTGTCATTGTTTATCATCCCAAGTCAAAAGAAAGCAAACCTAAGATGCAATAGATTCCTTCAAATTCTTTCACTAGATAGCTTTGCCTGGCTCATTTTTATTTAAGATGTACATGTGCGTGGTCAGGGGATAATTGCAACAGGAATTTTAAAGTGTTGAAAACATAGAACCTGTGTTATCAAAGGCTTACTAGCCAAGCATGAATAAACTGAACGATTTCCTGAATACACACAGTCAAAAAGAGCATTTTAGTGTAAGCCTGACTATCCTTTCCCCTCTCCCACACACAGGACATGCAGAGTTGCACCGTCATCTTTCTTCAACGGTTTCTACTTCCTCAATCGAATGATCCACATTTTATTCCTCCCTGCTTGCCCTGTCTTCCTTCTTCCCATTTTGTTAACACTTGATTTTGTAGTATTCGTTGCCCCGCTAGCTCTCTACCACTAACGCTCTGTAATTTCTCTCTGTATCTCCTTAGCATTTATAATTCTGTTTCTCCTTTTCCCTTTCTCTTCTCCTCTTCAGTCTTATTGCAGGGTGAAGAGAACAATCTGATCATTAAATACATGAGCACAGTCACTTGGATCACCTCTGTGTCTTTCTATACTTGTTCAATATATACACATACGCACAGTGGTTCTTTACACACACAAACAAGTGTGATTGTTCTGTCTGTACTGGTCATGTCAATCATGAGTACACCCTTCATTTTTTCTCCTGACCTGACTGATTAAGTCAGTCAAAACATCAAACTAGTTTATGTGACTAGAGAGTATCACTCTGTGTCTTGTTTGTTATGACATGCCATGGTTCCCTGACTTTTTAAAAAAGTTTTAAGTTATGACATTTGCTTTGAAATCTGCTGCTACTGCTTTTTAAGAAAGGTATCTGTGAAATCTCCAGCTTTTCAGCCTCCCAGTTGGAACTCATCACTCTCTTCTGAATGCTTTCTTGACGCTTTGATCATATCTCTATTACTTCATGGGTTGTAGTTAGCTGAACATGCAAATGTTTCCTCTGCTAGAATATATATTCTTCAGAGACCATTTTTGATACCTTTAGTATTTCGTAGAGTTCATTTTATTTAGTAGTTCTCAGGCGAATGCTCGCATTCTATAAATGGGTGAATGCTTTAATTCTAATTTTCAAAATTAAAAGTTTGAGTTAACACTAACCAAGAAAAAAGTGATTATAAAGAAGTAGATGCAAGAAATATGCTATGTGACTTTAAAGGAAAATAGTCACTATATTAGCTTGTAGTTCTTATATCATAATCAGCAAAAGGCCAGAATAGTTTATCTTTGCTTATTCCTCTCCTTGAATTTCTAGAGCTACAGGAAAAATAGTAAATGTAGTAGAATTCCTGTGCATATTCAGGAAAATATTTTTTGTATGTTTTTATTGAATTAAAGGCAATGTACTTTTTTCACAGGCAAAACTGCTTTGAAGCTTTTTACTTAAAGTTTACGTACCTTTTAATTGGTAACATGTGCCCTGTGGATGTCTATGAATGTGTACACAGTATTTCTACAGATATAGCTGTAAGGAAATAATACAAATCCTTTGTATCTGTTTATGTTTTTGCTTTACAGCTTCTAAAATTTACTAAATCTAAGTATTATGGTATTTTGGCAAATGAAAGCATCTAAAATGCATTTATTTATGCCTCTGTCTCTTTATATCACATATGTACATTCACAGGCAGAGGACAGAATAAGAAAAAAGAAGAAAAAAAAAGAATGTGTATAAGTGAATGTATTTGTGGGATAGCACATTTATGTTTGTGCCTCTGTTAGGAAAGAGGTCCATGGCTGCTGGAGTATACGAATAACTGCGTCTGTATCTTTATACCTCATTCTCTATGTAACTGTATCTATATCTCCTGGTAATTACAAATTTTTGCTAATTTATGTTTTCTAATTTTGAAAATGAGCATATTTCATGTAACAAAAGATAAGAATTATTATAATTAGAAAGCTAATAATTGTGCTACTGATTACATAAATAATGCAAAGTGTGAGTTTTAATGTTACAGATGTGGGTATTTAATTAAAATAAAAATTATAATGTTTTTTGCTCTCTAAAACACGAAGTGAAATGTCAAATTGGGATAAATATTTGATTAATTTGACCATCCCTGGTTTTTATTCTCAGGACAGGTTGTTCAATGTGTCTGTGCAACTTGAAGTGAATAAATAGCCAAAAATTAAAAATTGTTGTTATGTAAAACAAACAAATGAGCAAAATAGAACCAGAAACATGGAAATAAGGAACAAACTGACAGTGACCAGAGGGGAAGGGAGAGGCGATAACAGGGGAAACAAGGGGAAGGGTCAAGTTAAGTAATATGTATAAAGGGCCCAAGGTAATGGACAACAGGGTGGGGACTGACTGAGAGGGTGGTGGGTGGGTGGATGGGTCAGGGGTGAGAAACGGGAAAAATTGGGACAACTGTAACTGAATAACAATAAAAAATCCATTCACTGTTATAAGAATCTAATTTTTACATTATTTTCAATAATTTGACGTATATTACATGTGAAAACAACTTTGTGTATGATTTGCAAAATATTTAAACCAAACATTTCCTGCCAAAATATGCCTAAAATTTAAAAACCATAAAAATTATATAATAAAATAGCTTGTTCAAGAAGTTATCCTCATCTTTCCTTTTTATTCTCAATTCTAAATGTCTTTCCTCTGGTCAGTAGTTACACATTGTATTTGTTTATAAAGAAGCTCACTTAAATCTCTAGTGTAATCTGGCTGACTCAAAACGTTGTTATTTCTAAATATATATAACCAAACAGCAACATATTTGTTTCCATGCCTATGGAAGCATAAATGATTTATTGATAATATAAATATGGACATTTCAGTTTCAGTAAATTAACTGGTTGTCAGCCTTGAAAATAGTACAAGGAAAGCTTTTGTTGAAAAGCACATAGAAGAAAGAATGTCTATTTAAATCAAAATATTTATGCATTAGCCTGAAGTAGGGTCATTACTATAATTTTTATTCTGATAGCAATTAAAGGATGTGAAGTAACATGTGTTATAAAAATAAATAATCACATATTTATTTTCTAGAATTTTATTCTAAAACCTGAGAAGGAAATCTTAGTCTTAGATTCATACTGATGAATATATTTTGTTTAGTCTTTTTCAAAATAAAAACTAGTATGAGAAATGTTTAGGCAAACAAATAAGTCTTTGGTAAATCATCAGGTAATAAACAAGGTTACTAATCAGTTCCTTCCCTTTCCTTTTCCTTCCTTCCTTCCTTTCTTTCTATCTTTCTGTCTTTCTTTCTTTCTTCTGAATTCAATAATCTTCATATCTTTGTGTGTGTCAGAATAGGTAGGGCTGGATTTAATTACAAGAAGAAACGGACCCATAAGCCATGTCCTGTAACATTTATGAATTAATCATATATCAACTTTTCTATGTGTATATATTTTCATTGCAATTGTTTACTATAGGCTCACAGTTTCTTCATGATTTACATGCACACGCACACACACACACTTATTTAACTAGAGAAAAAGAGGAAAGGAAACTCAAAGTCTTATTTCAACTGTTTCATATTTTGGGTGAGAGAAGGACACTGAAGAAGATAAAATTACATATTCACTGAAAATAAGATTTAGAAAAATTTTTAAAATTACTTTCTTAAAAATTAACCAGACAACACCCCCACACACACCATTTTAGTATTCCGATTATAATGAACAACAGATGTGGTTAGTTTTTATCTGCAGGAATGACACCTGTGCATTGTTCTACTCAATCCAAGAACCACCTTTTCTCACCGTTTTGTGTTCTTCACTGAGTTTCTCTCTCCCTTCTATATTCTCTCTCCATTCACCTGTGTCCTCTTTCTTCTTCTTTCAGGGAGGAAGATTCGATAATGATGATTAAGACAAAATAGGTGAGGTACATACTATGAAGAAAAAAACGGAGAAGAAGAAATTATAATGAGAGAGGGAGTTGCCTTAGGCTACTGAATGAAAAGGCAGGTGTGCAGGGCAAGATGTGCTACACATTCTTTTTTCATTTCCCTGTCATCTCTCCCTCTCTCTAAGATCACTTGAGTATGTATAGGTATAAACAAAAGAAAGAAACACAGATTGCTTCAAAGCACACATCTAGTTTAGAAATTTGTCCATGAGGAGAAAATTTAGTGTTTGGAAGAAACACAGATTGCTTCAAAGCATGCATCTAGTTTAGAAATTTGTCTATGAGGAGAACAGTGTTTGGAAGATTATTTTTTTTAAAGTCTACACTGAAGAAGAATGTGTCACTGCCCTTGTGTAATCATTTACTCCATTATGAATCTCAGAAGATTGATCTATTTTGTAACTTTCGTATGTCTCAGTTGTGAATATTGTGTGGTATGCTTCAGTTGCTGTGGTTGACGCATTAACAGTGTTCCACGCAGGCTTTGCACTATGTATAAATACATGAATCTTCCAAAGGCACTATGTTCTAAAAATACCTTCATTATTTAGTATATTGGAACTTAATATGCCTTTTTTCTACAATAGTAAACAATATTAAACAATAGTAAACAATATAGTAAACAATAGTTTACTACATTGTAAACTATACTATTGTAAACAATAGTAAACAATATAGTGGTCATGATCTCAAGATAATTTAAAAAGACACATTTAGCCTAACTCTGCATGCTGAGTTTTTCCTGGACACACACATAGGAAAAAAATGTGTATAACTTCACAATCCCATCAGCAGAGGTGAGGCTTCTAGCTCCAGTAAGATATATCTTCTTTTCCTTTCTCCCTTTCTCTCTTTCCTTATCACTTCATCTTTATTCCTTCTCCCTCTCCCAAGATCACAGTTGTGGAGCATCGAGCAGCACACGAAGAGAACCCACTCCTCCATACAGAGTGAACTCAATGTATACCTGCCCCAAATCATTATGCAGAGCACACTTATCTAAAGGAACAGGTGGGAGAGAACCACGTGATTGCCTTGTTCTACAAAAGAGAGATTTTATTTCACGATGGGGCTTTTCCTTTTTCCTTGGATTTTCTCAGGCAGTAAGTTGGCATTGCGTGTATGTCAAATGAGGAAGTATTTTGATTGCATCTGGGCTACACAGACAAGGCCATTTTACTACACACTCATAGCACAAAGTTCCACATGCTGTTGAACTGAGGAATGTACATACTACAACTACTTAGGACTTTGCACATTGATGGAGGACTGGATTATCAATAAGCATTTTTTAGTTTTTCTTAAAGGCAATATTGTAGAACCACAAACATTTTCAGCTTCTTTGGGTGTGTTTTGTAATTCTTGTGTCAGAATGATACTCTGTGTCATGTCTCTGAATTTTACCCGGTTGCATCCTCAATTTAGGGTTGGATATAGTTTGTGTGCATTTAACATCACATCTCCAGATCTGGTCAAGGTTTCTCCTTAAACCTAAAGGAAATAGTTGAGAGAAAACACTCAGAATATAATATCTTAAAAAGACTCAGAATTGGTCTGGCTATGTTTAGATTTCTTCCAAATTTTGGCTCGGTTTTAAGCTTTATTGGCAGACTCATTCAGAACTGTGGCTTTATCCTCTTTTTTTTTCATTTGACTAATATGATTTGTTAAAACATTCTCTGTTTATTTCTTCTTGCTTAACATTTTTCCACACGGCAGGCATAATGAATTTTTGTTTATGATGGGCTGTGATGCTTGGATTATGGTATGGAATCTGGATTTGGTTTTTTTGGAAAGGTATTTTATAGCTCTTTTGGAGAATTTATACATCCTGCTTCTGGTGTTCTCTTAAATATGAGTGTGTCTGAAGCTGGTTTAGGAGGAATTATTTCTAAGGAAGAGTGGGCAGTACCAGGTAATAAATAACTGCAACATTTATTAAAGATAGGTGATTTTGCTCTGGCCAGTGTGGTTCAGTTGACTGGAGTGTCATCTTGCACAACGAAAAGTTGAGAGTTTGATTCCCATCAGGGCACATACTGAGGTTGCGGGTTCGATCCCTGGTCATAGTGCATACAGGGGGCAATGAATCAATGTTTTGCTTTCTTTCTCTCCCTTTCTCTGTCTTTAAAAGCAATGAAAGAATGCTCTCAGGTGAGGATTAAAAAATAAATAGCTTTCTTGGTTATAGGTGTTATCATAATCCCTACCAAACTGTATTGGCATTTGAATTGTGTGACATATAGTTTTCTTTTAAAAAAAAGAAATGAAATAAAAGTTTATCAAAGCTCTTTAAAAGCCTTAGGCACTGGGTCTGGTTGATGCTGATCAACTACAGAGGATACTTATTGAAATACATTCCCCCTAAAAGAATGAAGGAGTTCACATTTTTTGTATAAAGAATATTGACATGGGCTACATTTTTAAGTAAAAGTAACTGGTTTATAGCTGAAGAAATTATTATACCTCTTCGAGATAGCTCACTGTAAATTTAAATTATATAGAATAAATATCTAAAAAACCGAAATTATAGTTTTCAGATTTATGTGCTACTATAGCATATAAATTGACTTGTTAGAACCTTCAGAGAGAAGGATATTCATTAATTCATTTATTTCTGAAATACATACTAGAATAGAATGCATTTTATTTTTGTATCAACTACTTTGGTATTTTCCTTGAGATGCAAAAAAAAAAAAATTCCCAAATTCTTATGTTCTTAAATGCAATTACTTTTAGCTTATTTCTAATCCCTACTCAAATACTTTAGGTCCATAGAGAACAGACACCAGACTTTAAGACTGAGCTCATCTCAACTGGAATTTCAGTTCTATCTCTGAATAAATTACACAATTTATGCTGAATCTATTTCCTCATCTGTAAAATAAAATTAAGAATGCAAAAGTTGAAATGTTGCTGTACAGACTAGTGACAAAATGACTGTGAAATGCTTAGTATAACAGCTGGCAGATAGTGTGCACTCAATAAATGGTAGCTAGAATTCCTTTAGAATGAGTGTATCTTGAGAAACATTTTGAGAAAAATGGGCAGCTATGACATATTTTCTGAAAATATATTCTCAGTATTTAATGACTGGTAAACGAAGTATGGATCAACAATGTAGAAATGGTATTTTAAAAGACAGTAGTAATGTAATATTATAACATTTAATTAATTTATCTCCAAATCCGATCCTTTTCTAGATTTTGCAATCAAGCACTCAGGATCAAAGAACTTGAAGAGAATTTCAGTGGAGAACCAAAAAGTTGCTAAAGTAGTGAAAAATAAGACCCAGCCTAAATGAAATAAAAGAAATGTTAGTAGGTATTTTTTTATGTCCTTAGGTGGACAGTTGTTGTATAATTCCCATAGTGTAATTGTTAAGAGCACAGGTTCTGACGTCAGACTGACTGGATATGAAAAACTTACTAATCTTGTGATTTTAGACAAGTAACTTTCCTTTTTGTATTCATTTCCTTCCCAATATTATAAAATTGACCTAATAGTAATACCCTTAGGGTAATTTTGTGCTTATGTAAATGCATTTATAAAGTGTTTAAAATAGTACTTACACATCATAGGTACTCAATAAATTTGTATAATAAATTGTTTAGAGAGAAGGACAAAAATGACTATTCTTATTTATATATTGACCTGTACCATATAGAAGTCAGAATTATTGTGGGGAGTCTTCCTCATGTAAATTACATATTACATGATTTGATGATTCCTGCATCAAATACAAATCTAGTTTTTTCCTTTACATTGCTTTTCAGTGAAGATCAGTAGAAAATAAAATAAAAATTAACATTAATGTGCCTACACTATTTAATTTTTCTTACCATTTACATATTTAATTTTTATAAAACCACTGAATAAATCAAAAAATGTTTACCCCTGTATTTAAGGAGGCTCTTACTCTCCTTTCAGTGTCTGTTGTCTTATGCTCTAGTGTCTGTTACACACTTAATACGTATGGGCTCATAGTGCCTTTTTCATAATCCCAAAATTATGAAACTCTGAAAATTGAAATTTTTGACTTATTTGGTAGAAAAATCCATTTTGACCAAATAAATAATTTGATTACAAAACATGATATGAAATAGCATGACATTTATAGTCATTTTTATCCACTTAGTATGAATGCTCATGTACATTATCAGTCAGGATAAATTAGGCTATGCCATGTGGTATTAAACAAACTCTAAAAATAGTGGTTTAAAAGTAAAAAAAGAAAAACTATGGCACATTTACACAGTGGAATAGTACACAGCAGAAAGAAAGAAGGAGTTCCTACCCTTTGTGGCAGCATGGATAGAACTGGAGAGTATTATATTAAGTGAAATAAGCCAGGTGGTGAAAGACAAATATCATATGATCTCACCTTTAACAGGAACCTAATCAACAAAACAGACAAGCAAGCAAAATATAAGCAGATACATTGAAATTAAGAACAATCTGACAGAAACCAGAGGAGAGATGTGAAGGGATACTGGGGGAAAGGGGAGGAGGGTTTTCAGAACAACTATAAAGGACACATGGACAAAACCAAGGAGGGGTGCAAGCAGAGTGGGGGGTGGATACAGGGGAGGGAAGTGGAATGGGAGGGAAGTATTGGGCGGTAAATGCAGACAACTGTACTTGAATAACAATAAAATAATTTTTAAAAATAACCTGTCTACTATGGTTTGGCATCGTCACTCAAAATCCCAGAGGGATACATTTACCACCTCAAATATTACTGCTGACTGTCATGCCAGAGGGGTAGGAAGCTATGTTGGATCTTGGATTAAAAATTAATGCTTCAGGCCCTGACCTGGTAGCTCAGTTGTTGAGAACATCATCTTGATATGACAAGCTTGTCAGTTCGATTTCTACTCAGGGCACGTACAAAAATCAACCACTGAATTAACAAATGAGTGAAACAACAAATTGATGTTTCTCTTTCTGATTGTGAATGGTTTGGGATATTATAGTTAAGCAATTTTAATGGTAATCTGTGGGCAGCAAAGGCAGTCAATCAATTTTTTTTGAAAAGTACTGTGAAATGTTCTGTTTTTTGAAAAGATCCTCTTGAACCAAAGGACGGGATGTAGGAATGTCAGACTCATTGGAAACAATGGTTTTTGAAAAGAGAAATAAATCTTCTGTTTTTATAGTTGTCTTTTGAAATAATGTCTTTTCAGCATAGAGCTTATATTCACTATAAACCTAGCTGGGAACTAAATCTTATATATCCTTACATTCATTTGAGCAAAAGGTCATACAAAGGTATTCCTCATATTTACATTTAGATGTGGTTGACTTTGACTTTTCCTTATGTATGTTGTATTTTTGGAACTCTATGTGGTGTCAATGCATTTGCTGCTGTTATTCTATATTTTAATTCTTGAAATATGTGAGTAGAATATGATGGAAAAACTCTGTACAAAAAGTGGTATAAACACCTCCTTAAAATTCACAGCTGCACTTGCACCAACTCTTGAAGTGAAATTGCAGAAAAATCTCTGAAAATGAGGAAAACAGGAAAAAAAAGAAGCAGTTCAAATTTATAGAGGAAACACTTCATTTAGAAAAATATGAAATATTTGACAAATATTGAAGTCAGAATTTATTACTATATTTTTCACATTTTGTGTAATTATAGCATTTACAAAACCTATATTCCAGTAAAATCATGTGTTACTAACTTATGGAGAATATTTTAAAGTATTTACTAGCTTATAGATTTTAAATAGTATACAAAATTTAAAATATTTTCTATACATTAAATTGTTACTAAATGCTAAGGTCATGGAAGTAATAAAAGTGAAAATCATGTTGTATGTTTATTGAGCAGACATCAGTTGAGAAGCATACTATACTTAAGCAACTAAATAAAACTAGCCATTAAAAATGCTGTGACACAATTTTTTTATTATAGACACACTTATGGAAAATATTCTTCTTATTGAAAACAATGTCATTTTTGGGAAACTGATTAATAACAATGTTTATGAAACACAAATTTATTCTTACTTGCTCATCCTATGGATCAATATAGAATGGAATAGTGGAATGAACTGTAATTTTTATTGAAAGAGACATAAATTAAAATCTAGTTTTGCTATGTATTAGCTATGACCTTGAGTGAGTTGGTTAAGCTCTTAAGTCTGCTTTTGTACATATAAACTAAGGATCTTGACGTCTAGCATACTAACAGACATATGAAAAATGCCCAGTGTCACTAAACACCAGAGAAATGCAAATTAAAACCATAGTAGGATATTACCTCATGCCTATTAGAGTGGCTATCATTAATAAATCAACAAACAACAAGTGCTGGTGAGGATGTGGAGAAAAAGGAACTTAATATGTTGTTTCTGGGAATGCAGATTGGCACAGCCACTATGGAAAACAGTATGGAGTTTCCTTTAAAAATTAAAAAATAAAATTACCTTTTGACCCAATGATCCCACTTCTGGAAAAATATCCAAAGAAACCTGAAACACTAATCTGAAAAAAACCTATGCACCTCTGTGTTCATTGGAGAATTAATAAAAATAGCCAAGGTCTGGAAACAGCCCAAGTGCCCTTCAGTAGATGAGTAGATAAAAAAGCTGTGGTACATGAAAAGGAAATCTTACCCTTTATGATAGCATGGATGGACCTGGAGGTTATTATGCTAAGTAAAATAAGCCAGTCAGGGAAAGGCAAATCTCATATGATCTCATTTATATGTGAAGTCTAATGAGCAAAATAAACTGACGGACAAAATAGAAACAAAGGCATGGATAATGGATACATGGAGCAGGTTGACAGCTGTCAGAGGGATGGGAGGTTGGGGGGCTGGATGAGAGAAGGTGAAGGAATTAAGCAAAAACATATATATTTATATGTATATATACACACACATACATGAAGCACACAGACACAGACAACAGTGTGCTGATTGAGGGAAAGGGGGCGGGGGTAGGTGGAGGTGGAAAAAGGGGGAATAAATAGAGATGGAAAAAGACTTCGCTTGGGGTAATGGGCACATGACACAGCACATAGGTGATGTTTTGTTCAGTTGTACATTTGAAACCTGTAAGTTTTGTGAACCAATGTGAACACAATAAATTGAACAAAAAAGAGTTTTGTATGTGAAAAAACTGATGCACAGTCAAATCTGTGAAAAGGAGCCATTGGTGGATGAGGAGATATGTTATACCATTTTATTAATGGCCTGCCAGGTCCTTCCACAAAATCCCGTCTTTCTGTTTGTCATCCCTTAAGTAGAACATAACCTTCTTTTCTAAGAAACTTGTACTAAACATATTCTAAAGTGCAGTATCACATTTCATTATGTTGATTAAAAGAGTTAGTCGATGTATCCATGGAATAAGTTGTACTACAAAGAGAAAGTTGGGATGTCAACTGAAAACAACAGAATTCTATGGAGATACGGCAGGATGTGTGTTATTTGCCTTTGAGTTGGTTGTAAGTCCTGGTGATTCTATGGATGAGTGATGTCCACAATGTCCTGTCTTCTTCAGCCCTGCTCAGCTCTTGTAGGCTCAGCCTATGGCTTCTTTTGCAGAGTTAATTCACCTCATTTATGGTCTTCTTCTTTTTTTGTGTGATGCTAAACAAAATAGAAGGCAGCTTTCTACCCCACCTTCTATTTTGCTTAGCATTACAAAAAAGTCTGAACTCAGTATCTGTGATACTGTGATTTATAATAAATATCTACTTGGTCTTTAAACTAGTCCCTGACACAGAATTCCTAAAATCTTTATGATCCTCTCTGATAAACACAGTAAGTTGTTGTTGTTGTTTTAAAGTTAGATAACCCAAGGATGGAGATTGATTGCCAGGGAAACCAACCTGGTGATTAGAGGGTTGAAAGTGTCAGCTTCTGGGAAGGAGAAAGAGTTTGGAGGTTGAATCAATTGCTGATGGCTGATGATTTAATCAATCTTGACTATGTAATGAAACCTTCATGGAAACCCAAAAGGACAGGATTCAGAGAGCTTCCAGGTTGTTGAACACTGGAGATTTGGTGAGAGTGGTGGGCCCAGAGAAGGCAAGGAAGCGGTGCCCTTTCCCCACACCCTGCTCTGTGCATCCCCTCCACCCAGCTGTTCCTAAATTATATCCTTTCATTAAAAAACAAATGATCTAGTAAGGGAAGTGTTTCTCTGAGTTCTGTGAGAATTCTAACAAGTTTCTTGAACCTGAGAAGGAAGTATTGAGAACTTCTGAATGATGGCCAGTTGTTAGAACTACAGACAGCAAATTAGACTTGCTCGCCACTGTAGTGCAGCTAGGGTAGTCTCGTAGGACTGAGATCTTCACCTGTGCAATCTGAGGCTACCTCAGGGTAGACAGTGTCAGAATTTAATTGAACTATAGGGCCCTCAACTGGCATCTGGAGCAGAGCATAGCTTGTTGGAAGTATGGGGAACCACTTCCCTTACCATCCACATGAAATTGGGTCCAGAACCCAAATGAATGTCAAAACTTCACGTCAGCTCAACCCTGTATATATATAAGCACTGATGATGTTGCAAGATGATATTCTCTCTTCTTCTTCTAATTTATTTTCTAGATTAACACCTCTTTCTTATTCCAAAAATTTAAATCCATTAAATGATAATTTGTCGCACTTTTGAATGCCTGAGAACTTCTTTCCCTCTTAATTCTGTTTATGACCTTGAGTCCTATGATGCGTGGTCTCCTGGTTCTCTTGACATTGACTGGCTTATCTCTTCTTGTCCAGCCCTACTAATTACTTCTCTTCTGATTGGTCCTAGGATGCTATCTTCTATATTTCCTCACACTTTCTAGGTGTGCATCTAGTTGCATGGTTTTAACTATCATTTATCTATAAGTTTATTCCTTGAAGTTGAATATTTTTACCTGTTTAATTTTCCTATTGCTGAAAGTATAGACACATATTTAGTGGCTTTAAGCAACACAGTTATTCTCTTATAGATCTGGGGGTAAGAAGTCTAAAATCAGTTGAACTGGGCAAAAATCAAGATGTCAGCAGGACTGGTCTCTTTCGTAGTTTTTAGCAAGAATGTGTTTCTTTGACTTTTTACTGCCTTTACTTTCCAAGTCTACATTCCTTTGCTCATAGCCCCTTCTTCCACATTCAAAATCACAAGTCCAGCATTTTCTCTCCTTTCTGATCTCTGCTTTTATTCTCTTATCTTTTCTCTTTGGACCTCTTACAAGGACCCTGTGATTATATTGGATGCACCTGGATAACCCAAGCCAGTCTCCCCACCTCAAGACACTTAACTTAATCCCATTAGTAAAGTCTTTTTTACCAAGTAAAGTTCCAGGGATTAAGATGTGGATCTCCCAGGGGGCCGTTTTCCAGCCTATGACAGCACCCTACTGAAAACTCAGATGGATATCTTCAACTAGATGTTGCAAAGGCAACTTCAAACTCAACTCAACAAAGTTGAAATCACTGTGCCAACCTATCTCCTATGCCAAATTCTTCTCTTGCATTTCACAGCTTTGTTGTTGGTAAAGCCATCCACTCATTTATCTAAGTCAAAAACCTAGAATTCATCTATGATTTTTCCTCCATTCTCTTCACATAGTACATTGTGACCTCCTACTTTTTATTTTTACTTCTTATCCTATTACCACGGGCTTATTTTAAGTAAAATTTTTATCATGTGCCTTTATTCTTTCACTTCAAATGCATCGTTCTTGCTGTCATCTAAATAATACACATAGAAATGAATAAGATTGTACGATAGAGCCCACCCCGGTCTCTATCACCTACAAAATAAATACTAAAGCTTCTCTTATCAATGTATTTTTCTGTGTGCCCTACTAAAATATTACCACCCAGAGGCAAAGCTTGGGATTTCTTCTTTTCCTCCTCCTGTTTAATATAGTACCTGGCTATGCTTAGTAAATGTTTGTTGGTTTGGACAGCAGTTCTATATCATGAAATAAAGGTTCTCTGTGTGTGATGAAGCTGTTTGTCTCTCACTGTGCCTTATTCCATAGCAATCACAGAATTTACACACGATGGCAAATACCACTGTGTATTCATAAAAACAATTTGTTTTCTTCATTTGTTAAAAGCTAAACTATATTTCCCAGCCTCCCTTGCAGATAAGAGCAGCCCTGCCAATGTGTTCCAGAGAAATAAACGTAAGGTCAAATACTTCCAGACCTGGAGTGCGGAGACCTCCCACAGGTTCGCTTACCCTTCTTCCAACTCGATGCCAAAATGCTTGTAGACCTTGACAGCTGCATAGTGATAATGAATCATCATTTTAAGAATAGCCTCTTATGAAAGGAAAAACACATCAATTTAGTATTACTTTTCAATGAATTTATTTGTTTGTAAAATCTTCTACATTAAATATTTAATACAACTTGTGAATATGTTTTATTCCTTCAAAAACACTGATGAATTTTTAATACTAAAATAAGAGAATAGCCTGACATCAGGAACACTTACTTTTAACTTGTATCATAAGGTTTGAGCTAATATACATTTTTGGGTTGTTTGTTATAACAGAATGATTTTGACAAATACACATGCTGTGCAGTATCAGGTCTTTATAACTCTGTTCTTGCAGTCCCCTCTGTCTGGAAAATCAGTTTCACTATTGTCATTATTCAAGATTCAGCACAGGCATTGCCTCTTCTGGAAAAACTTTGTTGGGACCAACATTTGGGGGCAGAAGCTTCTGGTCCTCACAGAACACAAGCTTAGTTCTTTTAGTATGGTTTAACATCAAATTGAAATTTTATTTACCGAGATTGTTACCAACCTCCTCAACCAAGATTAAAATTTCAGTCCCAAGTTTGACATTGTGTTTTTGGCTGAAGATACAGAATGATTGCCAAAAGGTACAACAAATTCTTTGTGGAGTGACCTCAACTCAATTTCCTCACCTATAAAAATAACATAACTCAGGCCCCATGTGGTTCTATGATGATTAAGTGAGGCAATATATACGAAGCACCTGGCACATAGCAGGTGCCTACTAAGCGTTCCTTTTCATTTCTTTGCAGAACCATCCTTTACCACTCTGGTTCACAGTTTCACCTTTCTATCTTGACTTTCTCTAGTCAGGATTACATTTGTATTTTATTTACTTGATAATTATTTTGTATATGTATTCATTTAATCTCCTCATCCAAACTGAAACTCCTCTGGACACAACAACATTTTATCATTTTTTTCTAGCCTCATTGCACCTTGGACAGAAGAGGTGTTCAATATACACACTTCAAATTGGCTGAGATCTCTCTATATGTGTTCGATTATGTTGCATTAAAAACAGCTCCAGAGCCTGGTCCCCATGACAGAAAACAAATCTTTGTCCAAGAAATAAGCCAGTGCATAAAACACGCTGTCAAGTTGGCTGTGGTACTAACCTATGCAGGTGTGTCTAGGTTTAGGAGTGGAATATTACAGAATATCAGTGCCAATTGTGTATGTGTGTGGGGGTGGTGATGAGAAATGTATGTGCGTGTGTTACAATAATCTGTAAAACATAAAACTTTTTGGTGCTTGGAAACCATTTACTGGATTTACTAGCTGGACTTCAGGAACATGTACACACACGCACTGACTCTAGAACCACACAGTCTTGCTATGACTTGACATACCGTCAAATATCCCTTTATTTGACATATTCTAAATGCTTCCAGGGTTTTATCCCCTTTTAAGCCCATCCTTTTGTAACAAAATATTCTGTGTTTATCAGTTTATTTTTACACACACTGTCAAAGCTGCAACATCAGAGAAATTCTGGGAAGTGGTCCAGTTTATTCAGAATGATGAGAAGCATGTTATTCAGGCTTGAGATGTTGATGAACTGAAGGTAATTTCAAAAATACAGTACAGGAGATAAGAGCAAAGACTCTGAAATCAGACTACTGTGTTTCAGTTCTGGTACTGGCTCTTGATAAATGAGGCAAGTTTATTTAAAGTATTTGAGAAGTATTTGTTAAGTACCTAATATATGACAGGCACTATATTAAGTGTGCAGGAAAGAGAAGTGAATGACAGACAAAAATTCCTTCTATCATGAAGCTTACATTCTAGTGGAGACACAGCCAAAAACAATAATGATAAAAATACGTAGAATGCTAAAGTACTCTGAGGAAAAATTAAAGTGAAACAAGGAAGGTGAAATAGAAGTACAAAGGGAAGTGGGTGTGAATTTTTAACAGGAACATCAGGGAAGATCCCTCTAAGGTGATAGAATTTGAGATAAGACATTAAAGAGGAGAAGGAGAAGGTTCTACACATATAGGCAAAAGAGACTTCTAAAAAGGAATAGCAAGTACAAAATCTCTGAGCAATAGGGGAGAGGAAGGTGGAGAATTTATAGGGCCCATAAGTTGTTTCTGGGACTTTGGTTTTATTTGAGTGAACTGGGAAACAATGAAAATGCTTTGAGCAGAGTTATGGTCTGATATGACCTATTTTCACAGGATCACTCTGGTTGCTGTGTTAAGAGTAGATTAAGTGGGTGAGAGCAGGAGCATGAGGCCACTTAGGAGGCCAGTGCAAAACTTCAGCCAAAAGGTTAAGAGAATTTGATCAGATGGTAGCAAAAGTGATAATAATAAGAGGTCAGATCTGAGAACACATTTTTGAAAATAGATCTAGTGAGCTTTGTGAATGTATTGCTCATGGGGGATGAGACAATATGATCATGGATAACTCAAATACATTCAGCCTGAATAAGCAGAAGGATGGAGTCAGCATCAATATAACAAGAAAATGGCTTGGAAAAAATTTGACTAAGCATAGAAGCTAGCTCATTTTGCTAATTTAAAAAGTCCATTATTCATTCAAGGCAGTAAGACCTATGAATGTCTAGTTCAGATGGGAAGATATGAATTGGACAGATAAATAATAATATCACTTTGGCATATAGAGAGTATTTATATATATATATATTTATTTATTTATTTAAAGGCTTTATTTATTTTATTTTTAGAGGTGAAGGGAGGGAGAAAGAGAGGGAGAGGAACATCAGTGTGTGGTTATCACTTGCATACCCTCTACTAGGAACCTGGCCTGCAACCGAGGCATGTGCTCTGACTGGGAATCAAACCAGGGACCTGTGGATTGCAGGCTGGTGTTCACTCCACTGAGCCACATCGGCCAGGGCAGCATACAGATAGCATTTAAATAAATTAGATGAAATTAGCACTCTAGTATTTGCAGGTAGAAAAGCTTAGAATGTGTAAAGTGTACTTAGTGAAGGGAACCTACCTCAGCGGTTCATTGTGAGGGTTAAATGTTATACATGTAAAATTCTTAGGGCATTGTCTGGTACATAGTAAGTCCCCAATGGATATTAAAAATGGTTGTTTTGCTTTAAACACAATGGGATGAGACAGCCTCATTCAGATACTATGAACTCAAAGTTATGTTGTTAAATGAAGACTACTATTTGACATGACATGCTTCTCAGACATGGTCTTCTCTCAAGCACATTTTTCTATGATAGTGTCATAAAAAAAGGGAAAATAGTTGACATTTAATATTAAAATTGGCCTTGAGCAAAGATTGTATTTAATCTGATCTTTCTTCCAAAGAGAAGTGGTACTTGTTCAGTGTTTACTGTATTCTTCCAAGATACCCTATAGCATATATCTCTTATTTCATTTATCTCTATATATTATAATTTGTGTGCATGTTTTATCTACTAGTCTATGAAATTCTTGAGGCTACATATGTGTCTTATTTATCTTTATCATCCCAGTCTATAACTTAAGCCAGAAAAGCTAACATTATTCAGCACATATTTGGTGAATGAGTGAAATGGATGAGTGACTCATTTAATCTTTATAGGAGCCTGGCTACATTAGTTTGATTAGCTCCACTTAAAAGATGGAAAATTTAGACACAGAAGTTCATTGATATGCTTGAGATTAGCAACCTAGTTAGGTTGTAGTGCTTGCATTGTCACACAGGGCCACTCTGAGTGCCACATGTGTCCTGCGCTACAACCAGTACATAAGTTTTTTTTAATACTATGAAAGACGATTATTGATCCTTGACTGGAAAATCTCTCAAAAATGGAAATTCACTAATTACAAATAAATATATGCTATTATTAGATAACTGATTTAATCAATATAAACCTTTACATCTATTGAGTCAAAGGAAGGTAAACTAAAATATGTGGTGATAGATGTATATATATATATTTTTTGACAATTGTAATCCTACAAAAATTAAAAGTACACAGTACAGAGAATATTTTCCTGAAGTACTTAAATGTGTGGTCCCAACATGGTGCCCCACCACTCTCTAACACTTCAGTTATTTTAATTACCAACACTACCCTACGTAACCATAATACACGCGTCAACATCAAGAAACTGACACTGATATATGATTAGCATTTCATCCTCAGAATCCATCAAATTTCACTGGTTGTCTCATCAGCATCTATTGTAATACAAGAATTCTAAAGAAAACAGCATTAAAATAAAAAGACAACCAACTGTATGGGAAAACATATTTGCCAATGATACCTCAGACAAAGGTTTAATCTCCAAAATATACAAAGAACTCACACAACTTCACTCTAAGAAGAACACTAACCCAATTAAAAAGTGGGGAAAGGACTTGAACAGACATTTCTCCAAGGAGGACATACAGAGATCCAGAGACACAAGAACAGATACTCAATATCGTTTGCTATCAGAGAGATGCAAATTAAAACCACAATGAGATACCACTTTACACCGGTGAGAATGGCTATCATAAACAAAGCAATAAACAACAAATGTTGGAGAGGGCATGGGGAAAAGGGGACTCTGGTCAGCTGTTGGTGGGATTGCAGACTGGTACAACAATTATGGAAAACAGTATGGAATTTTCTCAGAAAACTAAAATTGGACTTGCCTTTTGACCCAGCAATTCCACTGCTAGGATTGTATCCTAAGAACCCTAAAACACCAATCCCAAAGAACATATACACCCCAATGTTCATAGCAGCACAATTTACAATAGCCAAGAGTTGGAAGCAACCTAGGTGCCTGTCAGTAAATGAATGGATCAAAAAACTATGGTACATATACACAATGGAATTTTATGCTGTAGAAAGAAAGAAGGAGCTCTTACCTTTTGCAACAGCATGGATGGAACTGGAAAGCATTATGCTGAGTGAAATAAGCCAGGTGTTGAAGGACAAATACCATATGATCTCACCTTTAACGGGAAGCTAAACAACAAAACAAACAAGCAAGCAAAATATAACCAAAGACACTGAAATAGAGAACAGGATGACAGTGACCAGAGGGGAGAGGGGAGGGAATTTCAGGGGAAATTGGGGAGGGATTTAAAGGAAAATATATAAAGGATACATGAACAACGACTGAGAAGGGTGGAGATGGGAGGGAGGCAGGGAGCATGGGGGTGGGATGGGATGGGAGTAATAGACAGAAAACTGTACTTGAAAAATGATTAAATAAAAAAAACTGGAAAAAAAGAATCCAGTTCAGAATCATGTTATATTTTGTTGTCATTTCACGTTAGTCTTTTTTCAATATGGAAAAGTTCCTCAACTTTCACGATTATGACACTTTGGAAGATTACAGGTCATTTACTTTGTTGAACTATTTTTCTCTTGTGTAATGTTTCCCAATGATTAGATACAGACAATATGTCACTGACACACCACTGCATTCTTCTCCTTGCATCCTGTTAGATTGTATATGATTTCACATGAGCCCATACTAATGATATTCATTTTGTTCACTTGATTAAGATAGACTTCTCCACTGTGAAGTTAATCTTTTGCCCTTTATAATTAATAAATATTTTGTTTATACTCTACCAATGTCCTGTTATGCAACAAGCTTTCAATTAATTCATATTTTATTTATGACAGTCTCAGAGTTTCTGATTTTTAAATATGTGTTATAACCAGTTTCTATCAATTATGTTGAAACTCAAATTGTCACAAATTGGGTCACTGGTAGCACCCTTCCTGTTGGCTTCTTTATGCTTTTGACATCTCATCATCTATGAAGCACCTCCTGATTCCTCGTATATAAAAATGTTCCAGTCTTGCATATTTTCTCTGCCCTGGCCTTGATAAACACAATTATATTTTTATTTTATTTTATTTTTTTTAATGTTTTTAAAAGATTTTATTTATTTGTTTTTAGAGACAAGGGAAGGGAAGAAAAGAGAGAGGAAGAGAAACATCAATGTTTGGGTGTCTCTCATGTAGTCCCTATAGGGGGGACCTAGCCTGCAACCAGGCATGTACCCTGATTGGGAACTGAACTGGCGACCCTTTGATTCACAGGCCCATACTCAATCCACTGATCTACACCTGCCAAGGACATTAAGTTGTATTTTTAAAAGTCAAAATATATATTGTATTTTTGGACCATAAGATACACCTAGGTTTTAGAGAAGGAAAATGGGGAAAAATTTTGAAGCAAAAATGTGGTAAAATATTTAATAACATAAATAACATAATATTTCATCAATGTAAATGTAAAGCTACATTTGTACTATAAGACATACTCCCATTTCTCTCCCAGATTTGGGGGAGAGTGCATCTTATAGTGCAAAAAATACAGTATGCTCATTGTCAATTTATTATTCTAAAAGACTATATGAAAGTCTTTTTTTATTCTTTTTTAAAGTATTTATTTATTTATTTTTAGAGAGAGAGGAAGGGAGGGAGAAATATCAGTTTGTGTTTGCCTCTCACGTGGCCCCCACTGGGGACCTGGCCCACAACCTGGGCATGTACCCTGACTGGAAATCAAACCTGCGACACTTCGGTTCACAGCCCACACTCAATCCACTGAGCTACACCAGCCAGGGCCTGAAAGTCTTTTTTTAATTCTTGCTATGTATTTCAGATTTTCAGTTGAAGCTTCTAGCAAATGGCAGACATTAGGCCAGTCTACACATATTTTTTATTCCTCTCACAGTTGCTACTTTGTTTACATTATTTCATTGTGTAGCTAAACATAAAAGCAAAGAATTTGAGGGTTGGAAGAGGTCTCAGAGGCTGTATAATCTCAGATCTCTTCCACTGCAGAAATCTCTGTAGATTCTTGATCGACTCTCACCCAGTTTCCTTGTCTCTGTCATTACAGAGACAACCTCTCTATCTTTTGAAATTAACTTTTTCCATGTTAGACTTTTGTGGAAAAAAGTCTAAAATTATATCATGAAATAATTCTCTGTGTGTAAGGCTACCTAACTGGGTGTCTAAAACATTTTGGAAGAGAATGTCTTTAGGAAAACTCAATGATATAAATTTGTAATCTACCATACCCAGAAAGAGCCTCAAGTGATTATAATTCAGTGGATATTCATCCAAGCTCTGGTTTTATAAATTACTTTTTAAACTATATTGAGAAATAATTGCACACTTCAGAATTTCCTTGATTAGAATATTAGTGAGACCATTCCACAATTTTTACTGATTTGTTTTAATCATGATATTCATTAATGTTAAAATTGGCCCCAGCCTTTGATTCTGTGTGTGTGTGTGTGTGTGTGTGTGTGTGTGTGAAAGAAGCTTTTCTCAAAGTGGCAACTTACCCGTCAATAGAGAGAGTAAGGGAGTCAGATACTGGTTACTTCACCTTACAATTCTTGACAATCCAGCTTAGTTATGCAGTTTTCACAGGTGTGATTAAAAATATTGATACTTTTCTAAAAATAATTGATCCTTATGTAACAACAACATTTTTTTAGCTTATTCAACATGAAATGGTTATATAAATTGTATTTCCCCTTACATTCTGTTAAAATTATTTAAATTTGGCAATGGAAGTGACAAGAAAATATTTCTTAGCATGTTTCATAATGAACACTAGTGTCTTTTGAATTAAAATAGTCTTTTAAGATTGTTCAAACTTAAGCCACAGCAATAATAACAGAACATCATCATCCAGGCTAAAGAACAATTACTTGGTGGTTTGCTTAAAGAATGATTCTGAAAAGTGTACTATACATTGGTGGACAAACATTTTTGCTTTATTATTTTTTACTGAAACAACCAGATGATCATGTATGAAAGGAGTCCACAAGATAATTTTTTTGAAATTTAAATGTTGACACTTTCAATATTTGCAGATTTCCACCTTCTCTGAAAGTACATTTTGATATGAAGGATTTTAAGGATTTAAACAAATGAGACAATATGTAAAATACCAGGGAACAGTAAAAATTTATACATCCCAAAAATTGATTTAAGGGGACAGTTGTGAGAACGAAACAGGTCCATTGGCATATGTACGTTTTTATATACCTAAGTCATCCACTATAGCTCATTGCTTGAAAATTTTAATTCTAACATTCGTCAGATACTGAAAAATAATGCCAAGTGATTATAAACATTTTATATGGTAACGTTTGTTTTGAATAATTAAAAATATACTGAAAGCAACTTTTAAAACTTCATGGATTTAAAGTTCAGTTTGATATTTTTTTAATGTATTGCCCAGTTCTTCCGTGAAGCTCCAGCCACTCCTGTGCTGAGGACAGGCTGCTTTCCTCCTGCAGTGAAGGGCCTTAGTCAAGGGCTCAGCGACCTCTGACGAGGCCCAGGATGGGAACACGGCTGACAGGAGGCAGCTGGAAGACATACTGGACAATTCACACTTGGAGTTATCCCTGAAAATTGCAGAGCACTTATGAGGAAGTAACAATTTGGCTCCTTTGTTAAAAAGACTAATCAAAGAAATTTCGAGTAGAGTTTTGGGACACTAACTATGGTTTTTAATTTAAAACTAAATGATCAAGATCTCTAAGTACCAGTCAATAGAGACCACATTTTCATGAATCGATTCAATCTACAATCCTATTTCAAGTGGCTACCACTTTAGTCTGTTGATAGAAACCTCATTTAGCCAATGGATTATCTATAATTGACTGACTTCTTTACTAGAATTTTCACACATCTCACATATAAAAACATCTCAGTGAAGTCTCATGAAGAAGAATAGTTGTAATCAGAAAGATAAAATAGTCATTTTCTGTAAAAATTGTCACAAAGATCAGTAATACAGAGCTTTATATGTAGAGGTATATTATTTTATCATGTTATTTTATTTTAAATGTGGATTTTTTCAGATAACAGCTGGTCTGTTATAATTTTGTTTAAATCCCATTGTCCATCTAATACCAAAAATAACTTTCAAAATTTACATTTAAAATAATTTAAATTTATTACACATATTACATTATAACATATATAGTATATAATAAATAATATGTCTACATTTTCAAAATAGTTACCTTAATTACTCTATTTATCTCTTCCCGCATGTAAGTTTCAAAATATCAGAAATTTCTTCTTGCTATCTGCTGCTATTTTCTTGCAGTTATGATTGAAATCTATCTCATAACAAAGACATGAAAACATCAGAAATTCAATTTTAGGGGAAAATTTGCTAGTTTTTAATCTAACTCTGAGTTTTTACAAAGCACAATATATGTTGATTGACTCATACCTATCTGATACTCAATAAAGGTATGATGGACTAAATTGAAATAATTCACCAGCATTGTTATCACATCTGTTCAAACTACAGTAAAATTGTTTTCCCAGGTCATTCAACAATGTAGCTGACATCCACTGTGTGATGAATGCTCTGCTGACTGCTGGATTCTTTTACTAAATGTCTTCATAACTTTTTTCACTTTCTGCTAACCCATGGCTTAGCCTCTATATTTACTCCCTATAAGTGAATTGAGCAGTTTAGGAGAAACTGGGTTATGAAGCCTGTACTTACTCACATTCATCCCTGCACTCTTTGTACAGAGGTGGGGTAACCTTTCTTCTGAAGAAGAAAACACAACAAGTTCCTTGTTCTCTATCTAATAATAATAGTTTTTCTACTTGCAAATCTAGTATCTAATTTATGCATCTTCTTTTAATATTTGTTTTTTCAGAGATCATCAGAAAACTGACTTAATTATGACCCTTATGAACTATCTATCACAATTTAGGCTGACTGTACACAAGTAGCTGTATTTCTTTTGATGTGTGGAGGATGACTTAAGAAAAGGAAGGAGGCAGAATATCTTCTCAAACATCGTTTATGGGAGAGCCCCTGGTTCCTTTCCCAAATACTGGACGGTGAGGTGAAATAACTGCCTGAGAGTATGTGTGGGGATTTAGATCCGTGCAATAATGAACGGGGTAGGATTGGTGCACTGCAGCTGGGGAATAACAGGGCAGGTTGAAGTGTCTCATGGGCCTCATCCAGTGTGCGTATTAAGAGTTACTGATTTAGACCATGTGTCTCTGAGGTAAGGGAACTACTTGTTAGATGATCAAATTCAGAGTCTTTATCTTTAGGGTAATGTTACCCAAGGGGATGACAAAATCTTGCTAAATTTACTTTTCCACTTCCCCATTCTTAATTTACATTCTGTAGGAAATGTTATCTAGGAAGATCTGTTTTTTATTTATTAATTTGTGTTCCTTGAGACCTATTGAGAGCAATAGCATGCCTACCAGGGACTTAGAGTATAACACATAATGTTATGTTCTTTCCAGTTCTTGCAAATCAGTTTAAGTGTTTGTTTTGTTTTGTTTTTCTCATGGGTAGTGTATTTTGAAATTTTAAAAAAGAGTTGATATTTTTTACAGTCTTAGTGAGATTCTCGGTCCCTATGTTAAGTGGGTTAAGAGTTCTGGGCTCCACATAGTAAGACCCCAGCTCTGACACGGGATATCTGACGGTGAGCAAATTCTTCCTCCTTCAAGGCCTGACTATTTTCTTCACTGGTAAAACTGAGATTAAAATCTCATAATTCATAGTTCATAAGATATTAAACATAAATAAATGAACATTGCTGCACATATTTTGTAAATTCAAAGGCCACATAATTATTTTAACTAACTTATAAGCTTTACTTGTTTCTTCACTTCATCCACTTATTCTTGATATGTATAATATAATGAAACTAGATTATGTATACGTTTTTCTTCTGAAAAACTTAGATATACTAAGTACCAAATATATTTTCTGTGATTCTGAACATAAAATAAATAATCATTCTGAGAAGTTCATTTTTTGGATTTTATGGCTCATACACTCATACCCACTCAGAGTATTTCCTGTGGTGATGGGTGTTGCTAAAAATAATGATAAAAAACATAATTTTTTCTGTTATAAGTATATTCAATATGCTGTAGAGACTTCATATGAAGCTGGTTGTTGCCTGTAGCTTTTAGAAAATAAAACAATGAGAAATTTCCCGAAGTTATATTTGATACAACACAAATGACTTTTAAAAACTGCTTAACAAGCACCAGTCTATAAGAACCTATGCACCCCAATGTTCATAGCAGCACAATTTACAATAGCCAAGTGCTGAAAGCAACCTAAATGCCCATCAAAATGAGTGGATCAAAAAACTATGGTATTTCTGGGCTCTCTGTTCTGTTCCATTGGTCTATGTCTCTGTTCTTAAGCCAAACTGGTGCAGTCCCTGTGAAAAACAGTATGGAATTTCCTCAGAAAACTAAAAATGGAACTGACTTTTGACCCAATAATTTCACCGCTGGGATTATACCCTAAGAATCCTGAAACACCAATCCAAAAGAACCTGTGCACGCCAATGTTTACAGCAGCACAATTTACAATAGCCAAGAGTTGGAAGCAGCCTAGGTGCCCATCAGTAAATGAATGGATCCAAAAACTATGGTACATTTACACAATGGAATTCTATGCAGCAGAAAGAAAGAAGGAGCTCCTACCCTTTGCAACATCATGGATGGAACTGGAGAGCATTATGCTAAGTGAAATAAGCCAGGCAGTGAGGGACAAATACCATATGATCTCACCTTTAAGTGGAACCTAATCAACAAAACAAACAAGCAAGCTAAATATAACTAGAGACATTGAAACTGAGAACAATCTGACAGTAATCAAAGGAGAGGTGGGAGGAGATAATGAGGGTGAAGGGTTTTCAGGAACAACTATAAAGGACACATGGACAAAACCAAGGTGGGTGGAATCAGGGGAGGGAGATAGGGATAGCTTGCTCGGGGAGTGGTGGTGGGGGAAATGCAGACGCCTGTACTTGAACAACAATAATTTTTTTTAAATCAAAAGTAAAAAAAATCATAAAATAAAACTGCTTAAGAAGAATGTCACCTGTTTTTTGGCTGCTGTTTCATAGATCTCTTATTCGCTTTTTTATTGTTGTATAATTACAGTTGTCCTCATTTCCCCCCATTATTCTCTCCTGCCCTGCTTACCCTCATCTCTCACATTCAATCCCCCCAATGGGTTTAATACATTATTTCATCAGATTTGCAAGTGGTATTATGACAACCCCTCTTCTCCAATTTAGGATCTTCGACTTTGGATTCTATGAATAAAAAAGCAAAGTAAAAGAAACTTTTAACATAATGTGGAATGTGTGCAAAGGCCTGTATATGAGTAACTATAGGATATGTTTGTAAAAAAGTCAATGAATCTGCACTGATAAATTTAAGTTATATCCTGTGGCCAGTAACAGGAAATTACACATTTTAAAGTAGGAATAACAGTGTTCTTATTTATTTATTTATTTATTTATTTTTCAAGAAAGGTAAATGGGGATGGTATCTTGGCATAGGAGTGGTTAGAAACAAAGACCAGTAAGAAGGGCAGTGCAATATCCTAACAGTTTAAGTGATGATAATCAGTTTAACTAAGGGAGGGTGATCACCAGTGTAGAAAGAGTCAAGGGCTGGGAACAATCCTTGGTGAAAATGAGAGAGCACGTGTTCCTCAAGGAAGAAGAGTTGAAATAGCACAATGATGTGAAAGACGTGTTGTAGAAGCAGAGGGGAGTGTTTTCATATCTTCTGACCCGTATAAAACACACAGCAAAGGTTAAGCAACTTACTGAATGTTCTTATTAGGAGTATCAAATATCCCAGAGAGGTCAAATCGGTTATATACAGAAGCCATATTCGAAAATAATAAGGAGTAAATGTGACCTGAGGAAGCTGTCATGAAGATTATAAGCTACTCGTATAAGTTTAGCCAAAAAAAGAATAATTCCATTGAAGAAATATTTATTGGTCATCTATTTTCTGTTGAGTTCTGTGCTAAGTACCGTATGTTCCCCAATGGAATTTAGAGCCTGGTGAAGAAAACAGCCATGTAACAAGTGAGCTGAGTATTAAGAAAAGTTAAGCACAAGATGATATGAGCTAATGTAACACAGGAACCTTGATGTTTTATATCAAGGACGACCTCCCTAGAGAAGAGATCCTACAATGAAACTGGGAATATGAATGGCAGTTAGCCAGTAAACGTAGGTGGGAGGCACAGGAAGATAGACAAAATATTATTGGCTGAGAAGTATATACAGGGATAGAAACAAGAGAGACCATAGAGTTTTTAAATTGTAACATAGATCATATCTATATAAGTTTAGATGTAACCTCCATGGACTTCTATCTTACTTCCTTATTGGAAATAATACATTACTGATAATTTTGAAGCCCTTCGTGTATGTCTCTCCCTTTCTTTTTTTAAAAAAATATTTTATTTATTTATCTTTAGAGGGGAAGGGAAGGAGAGAGGGAGAGAAACATCAATGTATGGTTGCTTCTCATGCATCCCCTGCTGGGAACTGGCCCCTGCTGGGAGCTGGCCTGCAACCCAGGCATGTGCCCTGACTGGGAATCGAACCGCGATCGTGTGGTTCGCAGGCCCGTGCTCAATCCACTGAGCTACACCAGCTAGGGCTCTCCCTTTCTTTATAAACAGCCCTGTGTGCGAGGAACTATAGGATGTGTTTAAAAAGTCACACATATATATATACGTGTTCTTTTATTATATATGTACATGTGTGTACATATAAAATATATTCCATCAATTTAGTGTAGTAATTATAGTTATGATAATATATAATACTATGATAATTTTTGTATTATTTACTTCTCTTATTTTATATTAATATATGTATATATTTAACTTATATTTATATTGTTTTATTAGTTTATGAATTTTTAAATGAAAAATTATTGCATATATTATTTTATGGTCTTTTACTCAACATGTTTTGAGAGTCATCCACACTTATTCTTATAGTTGAAGGTAAATTAATTTTCATTATTGTATAGTTGTCCAATGTCAGAGATATGAACATTTCTTTATATTTCTATCAGGTATTTGATTTGTTTCCAGAATTTTGGTTCACTAACAAGACACCTCGAAATGTTCTTTTACATTACCTGTTGTCCAAGTGTAAAACTATTTCTCTGTAGGATATTTCCACGTAGAAAATATTTCTACCTAGGACTAGAATTCTGTGTCATTGGCTCTAAACTTGCTTAGCGTTACCATGGAATGCCAATGTTTTGGAAACTATAGAGCACAGGTGGCAAACACAAGGCCCGTGGGCCGAATCCAGCCCTCCACCTGGTTCCTACCCAGTGGCAGTGCTGAGCTCTCAGTTAACTGTTAAGAACTAGTTACATTTATCCAGGCCTAAAATTACATTCAGCCCTTTGAAGGCAAGCCAAGGCTGATGGGGCCCCTGGTGGAAATGAGCTTGGCACCCTGCTTTAGAGTTTCTGAGGACATGAAAGAATTTGAGATCATTAAAAAAGAGAGAGACAGGATCATGATAGGTTATGAGGAGACAAGAGAAAAGAAATGTTTGTTAGTTTGTGTATATGTTTGTATGATTTTAGCAAAAGAAATGTAAGCATATATATGAGAGTACATGAGTGGTAACCATTAAAGAAAAATATCCTGAAAATAAAAGTGAGAAACTGTATAATCAGTGGTAGAATTTCCTAAAGGAGGAGAGAAAATGTGAGGTCAAGATTTTACGTGAGAGGGATAAACGGAAGCTCAGGGACATCAATGAAACAGAGGCTGCAAGGCCAGAATGGGAGGACTGAGAATGACAATCTCCAGTCACACTGCCCCGTGTTTCTTCCCATTGGTTAAAACTGGGAGGAAAAAAAGCAAAGAACCAGTAGGAGTGCAATGTAAATGTAACTACACTATTTCTTCATAATTTTCAACAAATGGTGTTTTAAATATAATGAAAAGGTATATGTTTCAGAGTTTTTCACATCTACTAAATCAAGTTAAAAGGAGAGAGAGTGTGAATCAAGTCCAAGAGAACAGTATAAATACTTCAAAGCTCTTCTCTTGGAGTTGTCCCTTGAAAAATATCTCTTGAAATCACGCTAGTCACCATTTTCATAGGCATTAAGATGTTTCAACTGCCTTTTTAAAGTAACAGAGCCATATTCTTCAAAAGGATATGTGTGTAGTTGAATGTTTTTTTATATTATTGCTTTTATGACAACAGTGGTTAAGGGAGCTGTATCTTGACCATGACACTGAGCATTTCCAACACAAGGAACAGCTCAATGATTCTGCTGGAAGGACTGTATCAGTTCATCAACTGCTCATGAGGAAGTATGCACACTGGCTTTGTAATTTTCTGGCAAAAATTTGTGTGGGTGCACATAACACATATATATATTTATGTATATAAGATATTCCAAATATGTTACATATAAGCATATATCAAACATAAAATTCATGTATTATTTTCAAAACTATTAAAATTTTTTAAGTGCTTAGGCTTCTTGGAAAAGCTAATTTTTCTGAAGCTGGAATGGGAGTTTCAGGATTCAAAATTTTGCCTAAGAAATAGCTTTTGAATGGTCATTTTAAACACATGCTGATGAGTAAAAATTAATCAAAGGAAAGAAAAATGCTTCCAGACTTTTGCTACTGTATGTATCTAGATTAGACAAGCCTATCTCAGCTTATTCCAGTCTGCCTAATTCTCTTTGCATTTAGTGATGCTGTTACACGTCTCTGCTTTGTATTTTTCAAATACTTCATTTTCTACTTGCTTTGTCCTAGAGGAATTTTTTATTTACAGATGCAACTTAAATATACACGGTGATATTTACTATGTAATATCCCTCGAGGATAATCTCACTGGAAAATATGTCCTGCTCCCTTCCTTCCCCCTAAAGTCAATATTCATTCTTTGTTTTTGCTGCTATCAGAGGTCAAAACAGCAAAATCCTATAGTCATGATGGTTTTAGCTCTAGTTAAAAGCAGGCAGTTACAAGTTTGGAAAACCCTATATAATTTATACGGTGTAGGGAACACCTTCAGCACTCTGCATGAAAAAGATTTCAAGTAAACATTTGATCTTCCACTCTAAGGTAACAATTTCTATCTCATATGAGGTCTTCAGAATCACATGTGCTTTTATTCCTCTGGAAAAACTGCCTCGTAAGTCACATGTTGAGGCTCAACATGGTTTTTCCATTGCTATCAGCTCTAAGGTCACAAACAACTCTAACCTCAGCTGGAAAGATAACACTTTATTTCTTATAGTCTTTTAAGAAGAATGGCTTCCATTTTCTTTATAACCCAGGTCACCTGAGAAAAGATTTGCGACTACTATTTGTGAGAGGCTGTTTAGCTTCTGGCCCAAATACTCGATTTTTATAGGTTATGTTTGGGTGTCTATTCTATTCTTTGCTCTAAGCGGGGCACAAAGAGACACAACATAAAACAAAAGGGTACTTTTTTTTATCCTCATTTCCCCACTCCAGATATATGTTTGAAAATAGAAGTTGTATTTTAAAAAGCAGTTATAAGAAATACACGTGTATAGATTTATAGCGAAATTTTGAAAAGCCTGTTGTAAAATGAAAAGTTATACGCTGGCCTCCCCACACTAGTTGCTGATAACCTGCTTCATCTGTCTTATGTCTGAGAGCTAAGCTTAACTTAGAGATGGGGCAACCTTTCCAACTCGAAGTCAACATGAGAAGAAACAGTGACGGCGTTGGAAGGGATGATTTATATGCCTCTGACTCCCCTTACCTTCTTATTTCAATGACCTCTGGGACCTTCTTATGTGGGGAACAGCTTGACTTTTTTGCTTGCAGTAAGTTAGTAGCTATATGATCTCTAGGAGCTCATTTTAATGAGTTCATTTTTTATATGATCATCTGTGTAAATACTTTTCAAAGTATGTTCTTGGTCGTTATGTCACTTAGCTAAATTAGATAATTGTTAACTAAACAGATTAAATAAAATTAACCCATTCTCCTGTTGAAAAAACTGAGGCTGAAAGTATTTACAATAAGCTTCTCAAGGTCACATGATTAATTAAATTACCAAGTGGAAAGGAATTCTATTCCTGACTCCTCATCCAGTGCTCTTTTTACTATGAACACAATATGATGTTGAATTATGAACCAGTTATCTCATTTTACATTTGGAATCTTACCATGAGCTGACATTTAGCGTGTTTAATGTCTTTCCTGGTTAGAGTCATGCTTAGACAAATTTGCTTTAACTGATGCTCAGCTATACAGAAGTCCCTATATTTGCATTAGTATAAGTCAATTAACCTCTTTCATTTTCTGCTGAAAGTTCCAAACTTCAAATAACTACACATTAACTTTGTATGACCAGTGTGCTAACAACACTAAAAACAAACGCCTTTATAATATGCTGTCTGTTCTGTTATTATCAATTCAGTTTCTTGTGCATTCCTTAAAGAGGACCATCAGGAGTTGGCCCTGATACATTATATGGTGGCAAGGGTTTGCTGAGAGAGAAACTGTAATGGGTGATTTTTTTGCAAGAACTATACTCACTTCAAATAGTTTTTTTCAGGAATTATAATAAGTTCAAATAGTTTTTAACCAACAGCGAGGTAGAAGAATTTCAGCATTCTGTTGACCAAACGGTGCATATTTAGAGTGAAATTTTCACAAGTATACAATGGGAAAGTGAGCCAAAGATGCAATTTACATAGCATTTTGAAAATGATTTGTTTTGCTTTTTTCCTCTATGACATTAGGTAAAAGCATTCTACTTTCTTCATTGATCAGAAGAGGCCATCTAAAGGTTTTTGAGGCATAACTAGAATCAAAGAATAAGAAAAAGTCAGGCAGATAACAAAGACGGTTTCCTGGAGTCCCGAAGAAGACATACTTGAAAGTTTTCTTCCTTCTTTCCTTCCCTCCTTCCTTTCTTCATACCTTCCTTCCTTCCTTCCTCCCTCCATCCCTACCTCCCTCCTTCCTTCCTTTCTCCACTCATATTCTCTTTTTCTTTCTTTCTTGCTGAAGAAATAAATGCTTATTCTCAAAAGTAACTGTTAAGAGATATATAATGTTCAAAGCACATTGTATAAATAAATAACTGCTTTATACTTTATTTTTATCCCCTTTTGGGTTGCGGTTGACTAACCATCCTAACATGTCACATGTCCAATAGCATGGTCCTCTCTCTGACTCATGTCTCGTTCCAAACTCCTAACACAGGAAACTCACCATGGAAGTTCCACAAAACATGAACTGGTCTATGTCCAATTCAAGGAAGCCAGTTTCCAGATCACTTTCTGATTTGGGCCTTTCATTTTGATATGTTACAGACATAGTTTGGAGCAATGCAAAGGTTATAAGGACACTGTTGTGTTGTGAAATTAGCATAAACAATGAACAAAATTGCATGGGTACAAAAACTGACCTGGGAAAATATAAATGATGACTTGAGTATGAAACTGAGCCTCATGGTAAACACAAGACAGCTTCTTCTAATAATTGCTCGTTGCTTACAGGAAATAGATATTCTTCTGATATGTTGTGATTATTATTGTCAACCCAATATTGCTTATGTAATGTACTAAAACTACGTCTTGCATAATGAAAGTAACTATCGCAAAAATCTAATTTCATCATACTCCTTTTTCATATTTTCCAAATCAAAATAAAGGTTATGTCAAAATCAAAAGTCATTCTTTTCTGAGAATGAATAACTAGGTAGATTAGCAGCCAACCCAGATATAAGGTCAACTGATGGGTGATGAAACAAATTCATCAATCCAAGAACACATTGTTGATTTGGGCCAACCTCTAAGGAACAAATATTCAGGGTGGAGCTGACTTGAGAGTTTTTTTCCCCTGCTAGAAGGATGCTAAAAATAAAATCTTCTTCTGCAAATCTTCTTCCTAAGAGTGTTTATTCTTTGATGATATTGTAAGAGAAGCTTAAAAACTTTCATGAATTTTATTAGATACTTAATCAGATCCATTTCTTCAAAAATTCAGGATCTGACCTAAAAAAGATAAGGAGGTGGGATGGTTGTCTATGCCCAACTGTCACCCCAACTTTTTAGGCAAATCATTACTAAAGGCATATTTATGTTTCCCTTGTCCCATAGAATCAATGTCCCATAGAATCAATGTCATTATAGAATGCCTCGAATCCTTAAGTAGTTGCTGACTTCAAGTGCTGTATTATAAACAGTGACATCTATTACTGTGTTCAGGGTTGGTGATTCTTATGCTATTTGTTTTTGCATTGTATGACTTCCTTATGTGTTTTTATACATAGTTATACTGCATACCTTTAATATTTTATTATAGATACTAAATTATAAGTTGACTGATCTTAGACTGAAAACTATAGATCAACATAAAAGTACTAATTAATTATTTAATTCATAATTTTAGTCATTTATGTTCACAACAGAATAAGAGATACAAAAATTCCATATTATTCCATAGTTTTTTTCCTAACTTTCCACACATAACTATTTATTTCTCTCAAAATACTTAATGTTCTGTAATAAAGATAAATTATGTTTTAATAGACTAAATGATGGCAGTATGGCAACTTAAAACATTACGTATTTGAGGAACATGTATAAAGAACCCATGGACAAAGCCAAAGTGGGGAAGGATTGAGGGTGGGAGGTGGGGGTCGATGAAGTTGCAGGGAGTGGTGGGTGGAAAATGGAGGCAACTGTACTTGAACAACAATAAAAAAAGAAATGTATGCTTGAAACCTATATGATCTTGTTAACCAGTGTCTCCTCAATAAATTTAATAAAAATAAATTAGTTTAATTTTAAATTAGTTTTAATTTTTTAAATTACATATTTAATCCTCACCTGAGGACGTTTTTTCCCATTGCCTCTAGAAAGAGAGGAAGACACGGAGAGAGGGAGAGAGAGAAACATCAATGTGAGACAGATACATGGATTGGTTACCTTCTTGTAGCCAACACAGTGGGGGATGGGACCCGCAACCTTGGACTGTCCTTGACAGGAATTGATCGTGGGAGGGTGCTCCAAGCAACTGAGCCACAGTGGCCAGAGCAAAATGTTACATATTTAGAAAACACAGAAAAAATTGATTATATCTGCTTGTGTTTAGTTAAAATTCTTGTTCAGGAACTTCAGGGGAAAGTTATTTGCAGCTAGAGTCTTATTTTTTTAAGTACAATAAATAAGCAAGTGAACAAATCAATAGATCTTTATTTTAAGTTTAAAAAGATGGCATAGGCCATTGTTAAGCCCTAGGTTACTTAGCTATTGAAGGAAATTAAAATTATATGATGCTTTTTTCCTTTGTAAAAGATCAATAAAAGCAATTTGTTGTTTTCAAAATTATCGCCAACTGGTTTACATGCACTATACAACCAATTTAGTGATAAGCAGAATGTGATCATTAGAATGTCTTTAACAGACAAGGTATTAAAATGAGTTTAGACATCACAGATAGGCTATATTTGGTTTTCTATATTTAAAAAGGCATAAGTAAAAATAAGACTTAAAAAAATCTGTACTGCAGCCCATTTTGCGTAACAGTATTTTGGGGGATAGAAAACTATAACATTGTGTATCCAGCATAGATTGGCCCCAATAATTATGTGTGCTCTGCCAAACCCTTGATATGGTCTCTCATTTTATCGCGCAGCGGCCTCTGAGAGGTAGGTATTCTTCTTTTTGTTTTAAAGATCTGGCCACTGAGCCTTAAAGTACTTGAATCACTTGTTCAGGATCAAATCATTAGCAAATATTGCACCCAGCTGTGGATCCAAGCAGTCTGACTCCAGAGTATAATATACATTGTACATAATAAAATATATATGAATACATATAGTAAAATGTATAATAAACTATAGTTTATACATACACATTTTTTAAAGTTGTCTTGACCCAGTTATGAAACTCTGGCTAGGGGCTGGTTAGTTCCTGTTCTTAAGCAGCTGGTTAGATTCACACTCCCAACACCACGTTTTGGGCTCTCATGCTCTGGGCCTCTAGGTTCCAGTCCTGGTCATTCTAGAGTCAAGTACAGGAAAACGAGGGCCAGCAGCTTTTGGAGCAGGTGAAATTATTCAAATGAGCCAGTCTGTAGAGAGCCAGGAAGACCTAACCCGGGCCACTTGCCAAACATAAGCTGCCTCATTCCTGACACCCAGTCCAGGAGCGGGCCTCTGTGAGGCCCCACCAGCACTTTGGGTTTCAGGGAACAAAGAGTCTGCCTTTCATCTAGCCCAGTGTCATTGTGTTGTGTCCCACAGTCAAAAATATTTTTAAATCTTTTTATATTTTTCAGTTACAGTTGGCATACAATATTATATAAATTTCAGGTGTATAACCCAGTAATTAGACATTATATATCTTACTAAGTGATCATCTTAATAAATCTCACAGGTATAGAATAGCCATGGGGATATAAAGTACAACATGGGGAATATAGTCACTAATATTCTAATAACTGTGTATGGTATCAAGTGGGTATGAGATTTATTGGAGTAATCAAAAGAATCTTTAAATCTTACACAGAGTCCATTCCTTCAACCTCTACACTTCCTCCCATCAGGATGACGTACAGTGAAGATACTTTGGCAGTAAGTACTTGTCAACTCGGATCTGTTACTACTATAAAAACTCTAGATGAGTATGGTAAGTTTCAGACCAGGTAATTATTTTTTTCCATTCATACTTAATTTCATATGAACCAGATATAGTTAGAAGCATTTCACTAAGCACTTTCTCCTCAGGTGTCAATAAAAGTTATATTTAAGGTAAAAATAAATTTAATGGGACAACAAAGAGGTTATAACATTAAAAATAGGCTTTAAAATTCCATTATACTTTCTGTCAGGTAGGTTTATGAATAGTCAAGTGATAAACAAATGTATCAGAACAGGTAAGGAATTATTATAACATCTAAACAACTCAATAGCATAAGTATATAAAATGATTCAAATGCACAGTTATTTGAAATTAGCTCCCTACATTTGGATATTTGGAGATGAAAGTATTAGTGGTGATTTTCCCTCTTTGGGTGTGGGAAAGAAATGATTGCAATGTGTAACCTGTAACGAATTGCTTTAATTGGCTCATACAGGGTTCAGAAAATTTTGTCTGTAAGTAGTCTGATAGTAAAGGCTTTGGAAGGCATAAATTCTTTGTTCCAACCATTCAACTCTGCCTTTGTAGTGTGCCAGCAGCCTCTAACCAATGGGTAGGTCTGTTTTGATAAAAATGTTTATGAAAATAGACAACAGGTTGGATTCAGCCCATGAGCTGTAGTTGGCTGACTCCCGGTCTTTGAATTATGATTCTAGCTTGCTTTCTTATTGGTGATGGACACACTCTTATATAAGGGCATCCCAGTTTAGGAACTGTGGGGTCTGCCTGCCAGGGACAAGGTTCACTATAGATTGAACCAGCCGAAGGCTTTGGATCTTTGCCATGTGGAGATCACAATTCATTTATTTTTTTAGGAGGACTGGTACAGGTTACACAGTGAAAGAGTGCTTTACTGTGATGCCGGCGGCTGCACAGGACCCCTGATTGCCGTTATAAGGTTTATTTGACCCGCTGCCCTGCACTTTCCATTAACTAATGTCCTGAAAACAAGGTGTACCCAGTAATGAATCTATCTTTCATGTGCAATCTGCTATGAATTTGAGCTAGAAATATGCAACTGTCTTTTATACACATGAATGGTAATACCAGTAATATCACTACTAATAATAGTAAGTACTAGTTATTGAAAATGTACTGTGTGAGGTTCTGTGTTATTCTGCAAGACTGATTTTGTTCAGGAAACCTTCTCTGACTCCATGGATGGGATATTGTAACCTTATATTCCTCATTCCTCCCACCACCCTGGTTTTCTTTGTATCACAGCACTTACTTCACTGGAAGAGTCTTCCTATCATTTTCTTCTTAAACTGGTAATGAGTGTCTGAGGCTCAGAAACCATGATTTGTTAATTTCCACAATGCCTGTCTCCTGATAGGCTCCAGTGCCCTAAGGTCTTCAGAAAGAAATGAATGAACGGTTACCTCCAGCCACAGTACAGCCAGCAGGCTAGCCTTCAGAGGCCTTGGGAAACTAGAAGGAAAGGCTGAATCTTGGTGTAACATTAAAGGCTCAGCTGTCTGAACAGTCCATCACTGTGAATCATTCTAGCACAAATTATAGGCTTTAAAAGTGGTTTGCAAATGTTACATTTCTGAGTTTACTGCAATGTAAGACGTTTTTAATTTTACTCGTTTCTTTGGGCAGCACTCATCCTGATTGTTGGCTCGTCTGCTCAAGGGAAACAAGAAGCCAGTTTGAAAACAAACCACCAGTACAGATTGCTTTTCTACTCTGGTTATTCCTTTGTGTTTATCTCTGAGCCAGATCTAGGTAGGATGCCTTTAGGGATGTGGGCAGATAGGCTACCAGGAATGGAATTTCAATTCCAGTTTGGCATTAAGTAAGCTACTCTTCCAAATGTCTTTTACAATGTGCTGACTGTAATTCTTTGACCATAAACCACTAGTAATAGCAAGAAATTAGGTCCTGGTTAGAAACGTATTACTGCATTGCCAAATCCTTCTGTGGAATTCAACTACTACATATTTTTAGGTTAAAGAAAACTAGATCTTCTGCATTTCAGCCAAGTTTGACTTTGGTTTCAAATTACCTCAGAGAAGAATTTTTAGCTGATCATTTATTTTATATGGTTTGTTTCACATGGAGATATATTTACAATGTATTTGGTAAGTAAATATCTTTTCTATTTAAAAGACGATATACAGTTTCCCAGAGGAAAGTAACCGTTAGTTTCTGAAGCGGGGTGGTAAGAGAAAGTGAATAGGAATTACGAAATCTTAGGTCACTGAAATGGGGAAGTGGGCAATTTGACAAGAGAAGTAAAGACCATAACGGAGAGAGAGCAGAAAATAAGGAACTCTGAGGACTCCAGAGAAATATCTGGAGAAGTGTAAGACCTTATTCTCGGGAACACTACTGCTAGGTTGGTACCCAGCTATATAAATCTGATTGGATTTGCTTACTTGTGTGTGTGTGTATATATATATATATATATATATATATATATATATATATATGTGTGTGTGTGTGTGTGTGTGTGTGTGTGTATTTATGTGTAAATATATATGTGTATATATTTATATATATATTTATATATATATATAACACATGCACACCTCTACACACTGACATTTTTATTTCTCTTGGTTTATCTCTCCTCATTCCTTTCCTTGTGAAAGACAAGGCAGTGAAAAATGTGAATAAAAAGAGACATCCTGGCGCATTGCCCCTAAACTCAGTTGGATAATATTAAGTGAGGTTGGCCTTTATTTCTCTAGTAACTTGTGGTCTTCATCATTATTTAAATGAGCATATCAGGAATACCCGTGCCTCAGGGAAGCATCTTAAGAGAATTTATAATGGGGAAAAAACATTTCTAGGGGAAATTTTTGCCAAGGAGAGGCTTCGCTAATTATTTAGTCAGCAAATACTCATTGAGTGCTTGCTAGCTGGAAATAGGTAAAAGTAATAATAATGATAATAATAATAATAATAATAATAATAACAATAACAACATTATAATTCATGGTCTCTTCTCTAGAAGAGCTTATTTTGTAGTAAAAATTTCCACTTTGACAGTTTGAAATTATGGGTTCACTGAGAAATTCTAAGTCCCAAATTCCAGTACAGATTCTTGTTTGTGATCAACCTGAGCCCTGACCTTTGTAAGTTTTACATATTAGGCATTTTAATAATTGATCTTAATGCAATTTTCCTTATTTTTCAGATCCTTCTCAAGACCCCCCTGGACAATTAATTTTACTAACTGCTAAACCTTACCTTCAAAAGTGATTTGTGTCTATATACTCTCAACTCATTGTCAATCTAAGAGACTTTGTAGGGAAAATAGTAAATATATTCTCAGAAAAAAGTTCCACTTTTTTCACCTAAATAAAATACTTCTGTTTCAATGACAAAACTGCCAGTATGCCTAGACAGTTATTCTTTTTATTATTTCAAAACTTTCTCACATATAAGAAATGAAAAACATTCCAATTTTAGTTCATGATTTATTATAAGAAGGCTTAATGTACAAGTTTTAGTCATAGCAATTATAATGACTTTTGCTTATTCTTATTTTAAAAAGGAAGCATTTGGTTGAGACAGAATATACATACAAATGATAGAACAAAAATATCTATTTCTTTGGACTAATGAACATAGTGATATTCAGTCAACGAGTGCATTGTATAAAGGATGGAGCAAAAGCAGGTTTATGGCTGTTCATATGAAAAACAATACAATAAATATTAAATAATGATACAAGAATAAACTCTGTGTTTCACCTACTGTAAACCTACTTTTGCTCCACCCTGTCTGTAAGACAGTATCACATTCTCAAAACCTAATGGTTTTAAGTTTTAGATACTTTTCCCTGGTTTCCCTTATTGGGAAGCAGATGTTAAAATAAAATATTAGTTTTACTAAATTTGAGGCACCTTTTTTTAGAGACTTTAAAAAGCACTCTTGGACTGTAACTGTGTCCACAGACAGGCTTACACTGCTGACGGGGGAAAAGCACCGCCCACCCCGTGAATATCGTGTCTCAAAGGTTTTCTTCAGCTCTTTACAGAGGATAATTACTATGCCAGAATGTCCGAAAACTAATGGGAATTATTAACGATGATTTATCTCCTTGCACAGTGTGTGACATCCTTTTTGAAGGATAATCGTTCCATTAGTTAACAGATTGTTTTACCTATTAGATGCAAGAACAGTAATGAAAGGGTTACAGTGTGTCCAGTAACGTATTCAATCATAGACATAGTCAAACATGTTGACTTATTCATCAGTTGATGTAGGAATACTTAATGTAGTCGACTCATTTAGGTCTATAAAAGTTTTCAGGTGAGACTTTAAGTTAGCACAGTTTTTGAGGACACAGTGCAGGGTAGCCAAAAGAACACCGAGATTGCAATCAGGAAACATGTTCTGGTTTATATTCTACCACTACTGGCAGTCTGACTTTTGGCAGATTACTTCAGCTCCAGAGACCTTGGCTTCTTTATCACTTCAATATCAACCTCTTTCTAACATTCAGTGATTCCTTGTGGCCGAGAGCCTAAAAAGAAACAAATGATGAAGTTTGAATGAATTCAGTGGTTTTAAATGATTGTCTTACTGGCTTATTCTTGTAGTTTCTTTCATGAGTTTATCATTTTTTGCTCTTGTTTATTTTGTTCTTCATAGCGTCACCTCTAGATGCCTGCTTACCCAACGACTTTTGATTCACAGGAAGTACAAAGTCCTGAGAGAAGTAACAAAGATGAGCGTACAAATCTACAAGAAGGATAGTGTTCTACTTGAAGTAGGACATTAAAAAGATCATTTAAATTGCTGTGCTCATTTTTTTTTTTTTACTTCATCACCATGTAAAGCAATTAGGCTGTCACTTGTACCATTTTTAGCATGAGTTACCTATTCACACACTTAGGATTACTATTTAGTCAACTAAATTATGTATTTTCTCCTTATCTTTCCCTGAAATTGCTCTTATTAAAACTTGTTAAATGCCATATTGAATCATCACTTTTCATTCCTTATTTTACTTACTCCATGATTGATACTTACTCTCCCTTGAACTCCCTCTCTTGGACACTTGAAATTTCTTCTCTTTCTCCTCTGGCTTTTAGAGTCAGAATTCTTTGCTGGCTCACTTTCCTTTGACAAAACATTCAATAATGATCTACTCCATAACTCCAGTCTGGGATTTTTTTCTGACTCTACTCATTCTTGCATGAGTTAATGACTTCAATAGAAGGCCCTTGAAATACTTATCTGTAATTTTCAACTCCCAGGTCCACATTTCCACTTTTTAACAGCAACTTACTCTATTTAGATCTATAAGACCCTCACATTTAACATAAGCAGAAGTAAAATTTAATTCTCTCCCTCACACCCAATGCTCTTTCCACTTTAATGTTTATTTTTTTATTTTATTTTTTAAATATTTTATTTATTTTTAGAGAGAGGAGATAGGAAAGAGAAAGAGTGGGAGAGAAACATCAATGTGTGGTTGTCTCTCATGTGTCTCCTACTGGGGACCTGGCCTGCAACCCAGGCGTGTGCCCTGACTGGGAATCGAACCTGCAACCCTTTGCTTCACAAGCTCATGCTCAATCCACTGAGCTACACCAGCCAGGGCTAATGTTTATTTTTAGCCTTAGCATGCTGCCCATGCAGTCATCTAAGAGAGAAAACTTGATCCATCTTATTTTTTATTTTTCATGATTTACTAGTGAGAAAATCACACTCTGGAGTCCTTCTTTGACTTTGAATTCCAGCCTAATATGACCTTTACTTATTATTGGTATGACCTTGGGGAAGATGCTTGACTGCTCAATGCTTAGTTTCCTTATCTGTAAAATGTGAATGATAATTGAATGAAAGCCTTGGGGTTGTTCTTAGCGTTAAATGTATTACGTAGAAAATTCTTAGAATGTTATCCACTAAAGAGTGAGTACTCAAAAAGTGCTAACTCTTATTATCTTACTAATACTATCAGGATGTTACTATCAGGTGATATCTCCTGATTCACTGTTGTTGCCTTCTTCGGGGATTTCATGATCTCTGCCTTGTACTATCGAACTGCAGACTCCGAGGTGCTCTCCCACCTTCATCATCCCACTGGAATTTATGCTGTGCTTGGCCACTTGAGTAATCCTACAGACTTAAAAAAAAATACCCTACATTTTACTTATATTATTTGTATGTTTCTCTACTTAACTGATATTTGTAAGGGGAATGATATTATCTTATACATCTTTATATTTCCAGGGCTTGGCATAGAGCTAAAACTTAAATCTTTGTTAAACAAAATAATGAATGAATGTTAGTGTATTTAGAACTGCGGCGTAATGCAAGGCTTAAAGTTTCATGACCTTCAAATTATATTTACTAAACAGAGTCCTGAACAGAGAAAAAAAGGAAATGGAAGTGGTGCTCTTACTCTGTGTGTATTTAAAGCATATAATTACTAACATTTTGATGAGCATGAGGGGCAGGGTGAGCAAGGGTGAGTTTTAAGTTCTAAAATAGTGTCTGCGAACTTTAAAGTTCATACTCCATTTAGAAGAATCTTATACGGATTGTTGCAGAATGCTTCCAGGTTTAATTTAATGCATTTGTCTAAATAGACCCCCCTCTGGTTAATCTCTTACCATTGCATGAGGTCAATTAAAAGCTACTTTATAATGTTTTCTTTGGGAGTTAAGACTCCACAATAGCCCCTCTCTAACTAAACTTGCTTAGAAATCCAGGAAAAACTTAGTGGCTGTTGAGGCCAGCATTAGGTGACAGACAAATATTTGACACCTCCTATTGCCAGAGTGCCTAGGACAACACAGCAGCCTCTCCCATGAGATAAGGTATAAGTTAAAGCTTACAGTCCACATCTTATGCTGGTCGGCCAGCATCTAATTGACTGTTAATCTTTCAGAAAAACAAAAGTGGCGGAACTTTTGCAAATAAAACTAGCTATTTTGAACAGGCAGGGATTTAAGAATAATAATTTCATTGGCTATGACAAGGGAATCATTCATTTAATCAGCATGAGCATCATATCCAAATCATATCCAAGTCAGTTTATCCTATGGTAATTTATCTTACTTCAAATTTAGAAATGCCCATAAAATTAGACTAAATGATGGGTTTGACTAGATGGACAATTAATAGGGGCTTTCTGACATCAAAATTGTATACTTTTCTTTGGTAGTAAATTACTGCCTGAGATTGGAAAGTCAATTTTCCATGGATTCAGATGCCAAGGACATTTACTTACAAATGAATAAGGATTTAACTGTAACTACCTTAATTATAAATACTGATTTGAAATTATAATGCTTATTCTGTATGTTATTCACATGGAAATAATTGTTATATCTTCTGAAATATGTAAATTTTTGTTATCCTTTAGATTCTATATTATAATTTAAGCATGCTCTTATTTATGCTTGGGTTCTTTACTAAATTACATGCTTCCTAAGTATAAAACTGCCTTCAGTATGTTTTTATATTATCTTTTCACAATGCTTTTTTTTAATTTAATTCTTATTCAAGTACAGTTTTCTGTTTTATATTCCCTGCCCTGTCCCCCTCCAGTGCTCCCCACCTCTCTCCTTGCCACCCCCACCTTAATTATTGTCCATAGTGCTTTTAATATATTGGATAAATAAAAATAAGCAAAGTTATTTTTATAATTTTCAAAGCAACCTATGGATGAGTACTATTGTGCATATTTCATAAGTGAAAAATCAGAGGTTCTAAGAATTTAAAGGCCCCTCACCCATTTCACCAGCGTTGAAGTTACAGAGGCTGGAAAGGCCCATGATTCCTTTCCCCATGCCACCCTGCGTGACATATTGATTATTACTAAAGGCAGGCCCTTAAGAAATAGTCTATGAGTCCCAGAAAAAAGTTTGAAGATATCCAGCTGAGTAATTGAAAAAAAATTCATGGAACTTGCTAATAGTTGTGTGGTAAAGTAAAATGTCCAAGAGCAGCTAGGAAGCTTCTAAGGAGGACCAGGAAATGAGGACTTGCCGTAGCCAGTGCCAGAACTTAATGTGAAGCTATAATAAATGAGACAGTGTGACTCAGGGAAAGAAAAAAAAATGGCCAACAGAATTCTTAATAGAGATCCCAGAAAGAAAGTGATTCTGTGATTGTATTCTTTAGCTAAGTTAGAACTGTGCTTCTCAGAGATCCCATAGTTTTGCTTGGAATGACATTTTCAAAAAACTATATTTATATTCCTTCAAGAGATAATTTACATTTTCTTCAATGACAGTTTCCTGATCCCTTTAACCAAAAGTGGACCCTACCGTCTCTGTGCCTCTGACACATCCTTACATGTTCCTCATAAGAAGAGGACTTCTGCAGGAGGTTGACTATGGTGCCTTGTTTCTAGGAAGAACAGGTTGCCGGTGGGGAAAATCCAAACACAGTGTGGAAAACAACTTATTTCCAAACCAGGACTTTTAAAATGAACCCTTGTTATTGTTGGATGGATTATAAAATACTACGGAGGACATGTTAAAGGAATACCACAATATTTAACCTTCAATTTAAGTAAATAACCACAAAACATTTATCATTTCAAGGTTGTTGCCTGGTTGAACATTTTATTAGCATGACATTTTAATATATAGATAGAATTTCTCAAACTTTGCTCCTTAAGGTATTAATAGGTGCTTTCAGAAATAATGAAATAAAGTAAATTTGGATCCATTTGGCAAGTGCTGTCAAGTGGAAACTACCATTGGTCGCTAACAGTAATAACTAGCATACAGAATTCTCTGACAAACCTGGACATACAGAACTGCTAGATTGGCTTAGTCTCATTTTTCTATGTACACAGAATAAATTTTTCTTTCAAAGTTCTTAAATTCCATAGCATTTTCCATATAGTGGAAAATTTTATGCTGATCCTTCTCATCTTAAAATGTAGTTTAATTTTTTTCAATAAATAATTCATTTGGTTCAAAAATTGAACTAATCAAAAGTGTTACATTTAGATTTTTCTTCTCAGTCTCTGTCCTTGTCCACTACTCAGGATTAGCTACTATTTTGGTTTCTTGTGTATGGTTCCAGTGTATTCTTCAAATACAAGAAAATTAAGATACAAATATATATTTCATCTAGCCCCCTTTTATTCCAAAATAGCATAATATGTATTGTTCTACAATTCATTTTTTCACTTAAAAATATATATATTGTGGACTTTTTCCCAGATGAGTATATATGTGAAGAACTTCTTTATTCTTTTTTACAGCTGCATAATGTTCTATTTAGTAAATATATTGTGGCTTATTTCATTGGTCCCCTAAATTTGGATAGATACACTGTTTTAAAACTTTTGCTATTACAAAAAAAGGCACAGTGAATAAACTTTATGGGTGTCATTTCATAGGTAGGAACATGTCATAGGTATGCCAACACAGATGTAGGAAAATTCCAAAGATTAGCAGGTGAAAGAATAAATAAGGTTGCAATTGTTTTAGACATTAGCAACTTGCTCTCCATAAAAACTGCATTCTCTGCTTCCACAGCCTGTTTCACTGTAGCTTTGACAATAGAATGTTTTTAAACTTTGAATTTTGCAAACATTATAGTTAGAATATGACCATTGTATTTATATTTTTCTTACTGTATTTGGGGTGGAGCATCTTTTAGTATGATTGAGAACCATTTGAATTTATTTTTTCTGGAAAATATGAATTCACATCTTTTGTCTATTTTCTTTCAGATTTATTTATTAATGATGGGCCCTTTGTGCATGATATGAATCCCCTTGTTCTCCCTGCTCCCCATTTATCTCCTGATTTTGCTTCTGATAATTATCTCCTGATAATTATGTTCACCATGAAAAAAAATGTGATATTTGTGTACTCAAGAATGTTTACTCTTTTTTGTCATTATTTTTTCCTAACTTTTGGTTATGGAAGATTGTATTTTCTTAAATGATCAAAAGATCTATCATGCCACATGCTCTTCTTAAAACATGGCTGAATTGCTTTGCTGGGGCTGCTGTAACAGATTACCATAGGTGTGGTAGCTTAAACCACAGAAGTTTATTGTCCCACGATTCTGGAGGCTAGATGAAGGTGTTGGCAGGGCTGATTTATTCTAAGGACACTCTCCTTGGCTTGTACATGACTGTCCTCTTCCTCTGTCTTTACTTGCTCCTTGTCCTGATCTCCTTTTACAGGCAGATCATTTAAATGTAATTACCTCTTTAAATGCCTTGTATGCAAATATAAAGTCATGTTCTATGGTATTCAGGAATCAGTGAATTTTAGGGGAACACAATTCAGTCCATGACAGTAACTTTGAGATTTTCGTTCCTGAGAAGTGGAATTGGTCTCTTCTCTTTAAATCTTGATGGGTGCTTTGAGAGCTTCAATCATTAGAATATGGCCAAGCAATATATGACTCCCAAGGCTTGGTTATATATAGTTCCTACACGAACCACCCATTTTGGAATGCTAGCTCTATGGAAGCTGGACTTTATGCCTGAGGAAGCCCAAATTGCCAAATAGAGAGGCCTGTATTGAGGAACTGAGATCCCAGATAACAGCATCAACTCCTTTCAGGAGGGTAAAGAAAACTTTTAAAGATCTCAGGCCCCAGCTTCCCAACCTTTGCCATAGATGCAGACATCATAAAACCTTCTCCTCTGCGCTCTATAAAAATTTCTTGCCTGCTGAGACCATGAATATAATAAATGATAGTTTTATATGCCTAACTTTTCAGCAATTTTTACACAGTCCTAATAACTGGAACATTAACTATAGCTAGAAAGTTCTTCCCACTCCAAGACTATAAAAAAGTTCACCTACAATTTCTTCCAGTATTCTTGTTTCATTTTTAACTATTCAAGATTGAAACCCTTTGGAATTTTTTTCTGCATACAGTGTGTATGGAGCATAGGTCAAAATTTATCTTTTTTCAGATGACTACTCAGTTGTCCTAACACTACAAATTAAAATGTTTATATTTGTCCATTATTTTAGATGCAGTCTTTCTTATGCAACAAATGTAAGTAGTGGATGCATTTGGGTCACTTTTTGACTTTCGATTCTTTAGGTCTATCTATCTATTCATGTTCTAATACCACACTATTTTAATCATCAAAGCTTTATTATTATTATTATTATTATTATTATTATTTTGATATTTTGCTATCAAATAGAATTAGTTATTTTATTTAGAATTGTACTGAATATTATTACTACTTTTCTTTACTTTAGAATCAACACATCTAATTTTCCTGGAGTAGAAAATAGTCACTTGGAATCTTCATTGTAATTATATTGAATATATTAATTTTATTATTTCTTATTTGTATGGTACAGAGGGTGTTCTCTTCCATTATATCTTTTAATTAGTTCTTGAAAATTGTGATGACTATATATTTCCACACTATTTTAAAATCACTACTTTACTGAATAATCTCATTTTCAGTTGAATGTTTTGAATATTCCAGCTAAATAATAATTGTATTTACAAGTAGTAAAAGCTTTGATTTCCTTTTATTTTAAATACCTCTACTATTTTTCTGAATTTATTTTCACTAATACCTCCAAAAATATAAAATATATAGTTGTACTAGTGACATCCTTATTTTCTTGCTAACTGACACAAATGTTCTCAGTGTTTTTTCTCTATTAACTCTGATGTTGGCTTTAGACTGACATAGGTATAAAAGTCTAATTTTATTTGTTGTAAAATTTTGATATTGTCAAATTACATAGAATTCAATTTCATTATGTCATTCAAATCTCCTTTTCCCCTTAGATCAACAGTAGAATATAGTCTACATGCACACCCCATCCTTTTGCTAATGTTTGGATGGAACTATTCTTCTAGTGATCTCTTTCAGAAAGGCTTAAGTGAACACTATCTGAGTATTATCGGGCCCTAAAACATTTGTCTTTAGTCTTTACATCTGAAGGGGAGCTGGAGAAAATGTGAATAAGGTTTATGTGAAATGTGTGGAAGTCTGATGCCAGCTTCTTTTTCATTTGTGTGATATAATCTTTTTTTGCTCGGCTTTTTAAATTTGGAAGGTCAATAACTTTACAAAGAGATGTCTCATTGCTCTGAATAATGTCTCATCAGCACACAACATGATCTTCCAATATGCGAAAAGATCACAGTTCTTGTATTTCAGAACATTTTCTTTAATTATTTATTAAAACTTTTGCTTTGTTTTATAGTTTTATTTTCTTCAGGAATTTCACTTATATGTATAATGAATCCTCTCTTCCTGACTTTTTGTTTATTGCTTGCCTGTCCCATATATGCATATATGGTTTCCTTGGGGTCTAGTCTCCTTTTTGTTTCTGTAATTAAAGGCTTTTTTTCTGATTTTTTTCACTACTTAACTTCTATTTCCTTTCTTCTACTAGTTTCCCATATTTCTTCCTCTTGTCCTATGCTTGTCACCTACTCCAGCCTATACAACCATTTTTATTTCTTGTATTTTTGGTCTTCTATTACAAGTTACTTTTTAAAAAAGATTTTATTTATTTCTTTTTAGAGAGAAGGGAATGGAAGGAGAAAGAAAGGTAGAAAATCATTACTGTGTGGTTGCCTTTCACGTGCCCCCCACTGGGGATCTGGCCTGCAACCCAGGCATGTGCCGTGACTGGGAATCGAACTGGTGACCCTTTGGTTCCCAGCCCGTGCTCAATGCACTGAGCTACACTAGCCAGGGCTATTACAAGTTACTTTTAATGTTGATGATAATTCATGCTTGTAATGTTGAGTTATACTCCAATGCTTTGTGATAATTTTTCTTTCTAGTGAATTTTATTCTGGTGTATTTTTATTATTTATGACAGTTTTGTAACTTTGTTTTTGTAACAGTGTATGAATTTTTGAAAATTTAAATATAATATATTTTTAAGAGAGATGGGTTTATCTGACTAAACTATTAGCTAATGATTTCTATGTATGTGTATTGGGGTGGCAGGAGATGGATATGGGGAAAAAAAGGGCCAGGATAGCTTCCAAATTTGTAATCCTGATTTCTTGTTCCTTGAGGTAGTAGTATTCTGCACTTGTTTAAATACTCTGGTCTTTGTATAATTGTTCTTATTTCACTGGTTTTCTGTGAGAAAAATATTAAGCACAGTTCTGTTTATATAATGAACATGTATAGAAATTCTAGTTCTAGCTTTTCTCTGACCTGATTTGTGCTATAAAAGGTAGAAAATGGTTGCCTTCTACTGTAGCATACATTTAAGCACAGAAAGCAAGTAAGTATTGAAGTGTGATAGCCAAAACCTTCACTCAATAACTCTTTGTACCTTTTTTTTTGTATTAACCTCATTGTCTTGGGCAGAAAGCAGATACCAGCTGTGGCTTGCTCCATAAGAAAACTCTTCGATGCTTGTTAATCATCTCTATGATTGGAAACCACAGATGCTGAAAGAGGGGTAGATGGCTATCATCTTCAAATTGTCAATCGTCATCACAGATATCATAAATAGGATTCCTGAGTTCAAGTAGTGAAAGATTCTTTTGATTTTCAGTATTTTTTCAGGATTTGTTTATTGACCATATGTTACATCTTTCTATCACAGTTCAGTGGAAAATATTAGAACAGTTTTGATGAAATTTAAGATTATACATTTTTGACTATTATATGAGATAATTAACCACTCAACTGTATCCCTTTAGTTAAAAGCATATTTGTATACAGTTAATATGTAAAAGAAAGTTTTTTATATTTGATATTATAATGGCTTATTTAATCAACAAAAAGGAAAATGTAAATTAATTAAATCTATCTGAATCTTTAAAATACATGTAAAGATAAATTAGCATATATACTGCAATCAAAAAAGTTACTTATCTTTTATTGAAAACTAGATTTCTACAAAAATTCAAAAATATGAGGAGAGGCTTAGGAACCTCCAGGACAACTTTAAATGTTACAACATCCAAATCATAGGGTTGCCAAAAAGAGAAGATGAAGAGCAAGAAATTGAAAACTTATATGAAATAATAATGAAGAAAAATTTCCCCAATCTGGCAAAGGAAATAGACTTTCAGGAAGTCCAGGAAGCTCAGAGAGTCCCAAAGAATTTGGACCCAAGAAAGCACACACCAAGGCACATCATAATTACATTACCCAAGATTAAAGAGAAGGAGAGAATCTTAAAAGCTGCAAGAGAAAATGAGACAGTTACCTACAAAGGAGTCCCCATTAGACTATCAGCTGATTTCTCAAAAGAACCCTTGTAGACAAGAAGGGACTGGAAAGAAGTATTCCAAGTCATGAAACGCAAGGACCTACATCCAAGATTACTCTATCCAGTGAAGCTTTCATTTGGAATGGAAGAGCGGATAAAGTGCTTCCCAGATAAGGTCAAGTTAGAGGAGTTCATCATCATCAAGCCCGTATTATATGAAATGTTAAAGGGACTTATCTAAGAAAAATAAGATGATCAAAACTATGACCAGTAAAATGACAACAAACTCACAACTATCAACAACTGAACCTAAAAAACAAAAGACAAACTAAGCAAACAACTAGAACAGGAACTGAATCACAGAAATGGAGATCAGATGGAGGGTTTTCAGTAGGGGGAGATGAAGGGAAGGTACAAGAAACAAGTAGCAAATAGTAGGTAGAAAATAGACAGGGAGAGTTAAGAATAGAAAAAAATAGATTTATAAGTTTAAAAAAGTGAATCTAATTAAATCATCCTAGTATTAACTATGTGAAATTATGCTATGTACCTCTGTAGTTCTTCATGAAGAATTATGTCATCTTGCTACAGTAAGAATAAGATATTTATTGATAATTTTAATAACAACACACACTTCAGACACTTTTAGTAAATATCTTCCAGTGTACACTTGAGAAAACTTGGCTAATTTAAAAAATTAAACTTGGCAGCTCAAAAGACACTGAGTACTAAAATTTATGTGCTATGGCCACTGTATTTCAGTAACTTGTTTAAGAAACAACTATTTCCTTAAGGAATTTTGGGGGAGGAAAACATAAGAAACTTAAAAAAATAGAAATTTGTTGAACATTGAAATATTCATAAGTATTAGCTAAACAGAAATTAATTTATCTCTGGGCTTTGAAACTAAGGCTAAAAGCTTGGAGAAAACCAACTTCCTCTTCAAAGATTTACAATTCTTCCCTTTTTTTCCATGGGAAGAGAAATGCTGAAATATAATTTTCCCTTTAAGAGTACAGTATGTGTGTTTTAGAGCCAAACCAAACTAAAGCCATCTGGGAACTTGCCATTCCTCACCTTTAAATTTACTCACTGAGTTGAAATGGTGACCCAGGGCTCTTAAGTTTTGGCACTTCAATTCGCCTCACAGACTGTTGAATGAAATGCCATTTGTTAGCCCACATGATTTTTATGTCTTTATTATTTTTATTTTGTTTTCTATCAGTCTATCCCTTTACCCAATAATACATAAGTCCTTAACAGTTATAATTCTTTTTTTATCCATCTCAAGTCCTAGTGTGGTGCCATTCACACAATATATATTAGCAGATATCTGTGAATTCAATAGAATATTTTTGCTTCCAAGTGCAATACAGAGTATTTAAAATATTTTCTTTTCAAATTCTTTTTTAAAATTATTTCATTGCTGTTCAATCACAGTTGTCTGCATTTACCCCCTACCACCCCCACCCCAGTCATCCCCACCTCCCTCCCTTGCTTCCATCCCTCCCTTGGTTTTGTCCAAGTATCGTTTAGAGGAGTTCCTGAAAACCCTTTCCCCTTCCTCCCATTATCCCTTCCCACCTCCTCTCTGGTTACTATCAGACTGTTCTTTTTAAAAAATTTATTTAATTGTTGTTCAAGTACAGTTTTCTGTCTTTTACTCCCATCCCAGCCCACCCTCCTAGATTGTTCTTAATTTAGATGTCATCATATTTTGTAATATTATGTAGGTTTCCTAACTGATCCTCAATTTTTTATGCTTTGAAGTGTCTTTTCCTCAGCTTTTTCCTCACTGTTAGTTTTTTTTTAATAAAACTTACTAACCTTGTTAGGAACGAACTCTTACTGCTACTTTGACTTTCCTTTCCCACTTTTCTCTGAACTCTTTACTTAGACCTCAAATCTTTTAATTTTTAATAGTTTTTACTAGCTCTATTGCATTGTTCTTTTTTTAAATTTATGTGTATTTTATATGTCAAGTTGATGTCTTTAGCAGCTAAGACCACTGTAATAAGATGTTTTGAGCTATATTTTTCAGGGTCTATCCTGCCATTTAGCGTTTTTGACTTTATTTATATTTTTAGTTTTACACACTATTTATTAAAAGACACGGCCTGCAGATTTATTTATTCTTGGTGGTCTTGGCATGCTGACCTTGAACACAAATACCCCCAAAGTAGTACAGCCTTTTGTGGATGTGAATTTTCTGCAGCCTCTCCAGGTCTTCTTAGAGCTTGTTGTGTAGACCATAAGCCAAGGTCTGGCTGTATTTTCCATCCTTCACATCCTTCTGTCTGCTCAACAACCAACAGTCTGGTATCTTGTACTGGTGTGGATTCTGCATAATGGTGATCACATGTTCCACTTCAATAATTACGGTTTGAAATATTTACACACACATCTCAGAAATTGAAAAAATAAGTAGATATGTGAAAGATCTACATAACATAAATTTAAACCATAAATGCATAAAAAACTCAATACCCAATAAAGAACAAATGTACATTCTTTTAAATAATGCATGGGACATTTGCAAACATTTATTATATTCTAGGTCACATATAAATAAATTCTAAGGAATTAACATCCTATGCAATATGTTGTCTAACCTAAGCAAGCAAAAAATGTATAGCTTTAAAAATCGAGTATATTGAAAATTTGAAAGCATATTAAGTTACCATTGGATTGAAAAATACCAGGGTGGTGATTAAATGCTCAGAACTGAACCATAGTAAAAAACAAACCAAAACCCTGACTGGTGTGGCAGTGAACTGATCACCAGCTTGCAAACTAAAGGGTCGCCAGGTGGACTCCCATTTAGGGCACGTGCCTGGGTTGTGGGAGAGGCAACCACTCATTGATGTTTCTCTCTCTCCCTTCATCTAAAAATAAATAAATAAAATCTTAAAAAAAAAACAAGCTCCCTCCAAATTAAAACCACCAAAATTTGAGAGAGTGCTAATGTAAGAAAAAAGAAATTATTTTTAAAAATAAAAGCAACAAACTAAAGAAACAAGAAAAAGTTAATTATAAAGATAGAAGAAATGAAAAATATAGAGAAATTAATTTAAAAAACAAGAAAATAGACCTGGCAGGGCCCTGGTCCACCTATTTATGAGTGTCTTTAGAGGTCAGGGTGAGCAGAAAGGAGCTGCCTGCTACCTGTCTGTTGGGGACCGGCTGTCTGCGTAGAGAATGTGGGAAGGCTGTTCCTGTGGCTCAAGACTGACTATGTCTGTGAAGCAGTTTCCCAGCATACTGGTGGCTGAGCACTTAATCACACCTCATCTCGGAGGAGAGACTGAAATGGCAACGAAGAAGAGCATGCCGCTGGCCTCATAGAGAGTGTGTAAAGAATTCACGAATCTTCTCACACCAGACCCAACACCCAACAGGAGCACACCGGCCTGCCCGGGTCTTGGAGGCAAACATTCAGAACTGCTTGTCTCACGTCAGCCAGATTACCCACGGGCTTGACAGCCAGGCGATCCCTGCCTCTGCGTCTGCCGAGCAGAGCTGCGTAAAAGAAGCTTTGGTCATCACAGACAATCCTACATGAACCAGGGACCAGCCGATTTCAGCGAGACGCTGAAGAAAATAGACAAGTACGGGAAAATAGAACAGGCGGGAACAAAGGGCCGAAAAGTTGGAAGGAAAACAAAAACCAAAAAACCATTGTCCACTGCACACAGGTGGGGGAACTCCTCTTACCTGGGAGACAAGTTGAGCTTGTTACCAGTGTTACTATTAAAAAGGCCTCCGTTGATTTTATCGTGATCTGTGCTCTTGAATCCTTAGTGTTTCTCTGGCTCTGAAGCCTCTCTTTAACTCTGGACAAGTTACCGGGTTGTAACAAGCACTAGTTCTTTAGTCATTAAGCTTACGTTTTATTGTTTCGAAGCCCCTTCTTCCTGTTTCTGAAAGTGGTGCTACAAGTTTTCGTACCTTTTAAATCCATGCCCTGGGCTAAGAAAAACCCTCACAGGCTTAGCTGTTGAAATGTCAAACTGATGGGATTCAAATCAACAATAACTTTCACTGTTAGGATAATTGCTGGCTTTTTTGCCCACCAAATAGTCACCTTAAAATGTATTTATCTAGCTTCTGAGTATGTATTTATCTGAAGTGTCTTCAGATATCAAGTCCTACATACAGTAGGAGGTAGATTCTATCTGTTTAGCAACTAATTAATAGGTGGTATTGGACTTAAAAAAATTGTTCAAAAGAAGGTGAAGGGATTGAGCAAATATATATATATGTGTGTGTGTGTGTGTGTGTGCATATATATACATATATTTGTATATATAAAACATATAAGCAGCCCTGGCTGGCATAGCTCAGTGGATTGAACACGACCCTGCCAACCAAAGGATCGAGGTTCGATTCCCAGTCAGGGCACATGCCTGGGTTGCAGGCCAGTTCCCAGCAGGGGACGCAGGAGAGGCAACCATACATTGATATTTCTCTCCCTCTCTCCTTCCCTTCCCATCTAAAGAAAAATAAATAAAATCTAAAAAAAATACAGAATAAAAAATAAATAACTGGGCATAATACATATCTAGATGATAAATGATCCATTTTAAACAAATATGAGAAACCATTCACTAAAAATTTTGAAAATATGATGAACTATGAAGAAATTTAGAAAGTGCTAAAGCATTTTTAAAAAATAACCATTGAAGAATGTCCCAGTAACAAATAGTATTGTATAGAATTCCAAAAAAGGAAAATTCTTTCTTATACAAGTTTTTGTAAAGACTAGAAACATAAAAAATTGTGCTATGTACATTTTGTGATGCTGATATCATCTTGATTCCAAAACAAGGTACAGATAGAACTAAAAAAGATTTGACCTATACTGTACTTTGCTGACCCTCGGTCTAAACTTAAGAAAGTGATAGAAAAATGTTTCTAATGCAGTTCAAACTGAAGTATGTGTCATGCCTGTGACCCTCCAATCATAAATACCGTAACAAATTGAGGAAATACTCTCCCAATATTCAAAAACCATTATCTGATTTAACAAAGAAGGTGCTTATGTCATGGATAAATGAATGAAAGATCAGCTATACCTCTTTATTGTTTTACTTTTGTCTTACTAGTTAATGTAAGCAAAAATATCAAACCAATGTTTATGCTGGAACTACCCAGGATTGTCTATTACAACCACCGTTTGGCTTTTGATGCAGGAGTACAGCCAACACTGATGAAAGCCCTCTGTGAGAATCACTTGGCTATATGGGAATTCAGTAAAAATATTTTATGTTTTATTGTTCTTTATAAAACAGTGAGTTACACATTTTTACATTAGTAAAGTTTATTACGAATCAATGTGTATCAATAGAGCTGTATACATACATACATATATTTTATAGAGAGCTGGTTGTTAAACATTTGCCAGTAGAGCAGTGTGTGAAAGTCCGTGTCTAGCTTTCTCCCCTTCATATATACACATTCAGTTAAAGTGAATATGTTTTCTTCAGTGAGTATACCTTTCACTTTTCTCAAATCCCTGTGTCCAAGTTGCTCCTTCAACATGGAGTGACTTCACAGTCCACTTCGACTTCACTTTACCCTAAACAATCTCTAAGATTTAGCTCACATTGACAAGTTTAAGTTTCTACCTGACACACCTATAGTTTTCATATTCCAAAATCAGTCAGAGTTCATTATACACCCTCCAATGCTTGATTAAAAGTTCTTTGAGGATGCATGCTCTATCTCTTCCATTTTTCACTCCTTATGAGATCTAGCTGTATGTCATGTATAGTGTTTAATGCATGATGCTTCAGTGTTCAACGATGAAGTTAAAAAAGCACCATGCAAATAAAATTGCTAGGATATTTTTGTGAACCTTATTTCTTCCATATGAACTCCCCTTAGTAATATTGATCTATTTACTTTCTCATGAAACACATATGTAAGTACCTTTACATGTATTTTGCATTTTTGCATCTTCATGCATGTGCCTTGTCCTTGTTATTTCTCTAACTGAAATTTCCTTGTCTTAGTTTTTTCAAGCTGCTATAGCAGAATACCATACACTGAATAGCTTATAGACAACAGAAATTTATCTTTTATAGTTCTGGAGGATAGAAAATCCAAGAAAAGGCACAAGCATGATGCCATTTTGAAGAGGACCCTCTTCCTAGGACCCTCTTCACAACCGGTGCCTTCCCACCTTGTCCTCATATGGTACAAGGGGCCAGCAGGCTCTCCCAGGAATCCTATTCATGAGAGGACATCCCTCAATACTAACTAACCAGCTCGAAGAGGCCCATATCATCTAGTGATTAGGATGATAACATATACATTTTGGGAGGACACAAGCATCAGACTGTAGCATTCATCTATTTTTCTGTTATCTGAATACCACATTGAAAATGAAAGTTAGTTCCCATCTCAAACAGAAAAATATTCCCTGAAAATAAGAGCCAAGGGAGAGTTTCTTTGTCTGGACTTTAGTATGCTTTACTTATCCAGTATTTCCCCCAAAATGTATGTGTAAAAATTACACCTCCCTAACTGGATCTAAGTTTCTTGATGAAAGGAATTATTTCTTTCTCAGTTTCAGAAAGCAAAGAGTACTTCCAAAGCACTCAAAATAGAACCTTGCACGCATATGCTGAATATAATGTTTCATGAATGAATACATTTTTTATATGTCTCTCTATTCCCTACAGTGCTTAATGGTGCTGAACACATTGTCACTCAATAAATAGTTGTTGATTGATTGATATGTTAGTAAAACATAAAAACTGACAGTAGATGAAAATTAGACTAATATTTTATTGGAATGCCATAAAACTATCTTCGGTTTCTAAGTATTTTAATGCTTTCAACTGTTTTTTCATCTTTTCATCACAGCCAAATTTTTATGCAATGTCATGAGGCTGTTGTTTGCTCAAATTTATAAGACCTTTAAAAATTCTTAGGCCCTGTAGCAATGCCAGAATCTAGGAAATCTGCAGTCATTTATGATTAATGATCCTCTGTGTTTTGTGAAGGATTATTAAAAACAGAAGCCTATGACTTCACTGTTTCTGACAATGACTTTAAACACAGGGTCAGTTCTTCAATTTGAACATTTCTTGGTATGATTAAAATGAAGTAAAAACAATTGCATTGAGAGCTTCACCCAGATGTGACAAAATTGGAGACACAAGCTTTTAATTTGTTTCTTCCAATGAAACATCACCTCATTCACAGAATATGGATGATGAGCAAATGTTACCAAAGAGCCAATCTAGTCATCAGAAAAACATAGAGTTCAGGACTCTCTCCGGCATCACGTGGTCAATTCATAGAAAATGTCAACCAGAAGAATTAAGAGCAGCTTAAGAGCTGACTCATAATAAATGCAGTTTAATATTTGCATTTCCCTCCTGATGAATAATTGGAACAAGAGTTATCAAGTTTAGAAAAAAAGTATTTATGACTCTATTAAAAATTCAGTAAGCAAGCACTGAATATTTCCTGAAAAAAAATTTGTATAGGGGCCATTTTTATTCAATTACTTAAAAATAATAATCATATGCTTCAGCAAGTAAAAAATAGGGCCAACACAATGGTTTGTTTTTAAATGGAAACTCCAGACTCAAGACACACATAGCTTGCCCTCTATTATCTTTTTTGCCTACTAATACCTGTAGTTAAATACTTTGTCTATAATAGGTTATTTGATTGTAATTGTTAATATTTTAAAAGAAATGTATGCTTTTACAAAAATCAATTCAACTTTTCAACTCTGCTTACTGAAAAAATTTTACAATCCCCAGGACACAAAACTAACTTTTTATAGAATTAGTACAGTCTTCCAAATGCACCATTGCCCTGAATTCCATCTCTACTACCATCTTAAAAGCATTGTCCTGTCCGGTAACATGATGATGATATTCAGCGTTGCTGCACGGTGTGTAACTTTTTCCATGTTACAAGTACCTCACTGGGTGTTAGGCCACAGTCTGACCTTAAATTTGTATGAAAAATTAAGTGGAAGACCCACGACTGAGTTGTGGTTTTTCTCAATTTAATATGATTACCCTGGAGTCTGGCAAGGGAAGGAAAAACCAGCTGCTTGATAGGAATTGCCACTTTCCAGTCCTTCGGTGAACGGCACTGAAAAGGATTAAGCTGGAGCCCACTTTCAGCCAATCCTTCTTCCTGAAAATGTGATGACGTGAGGATAGACAGGCCTAACGATCAAAATAATCCAAAAAATTTCTTCCTTATTTTATTACTACAAGTTAACTCCTAGTTTTTATTTTTTGAAGAACTCTACTTGCCCTCCTCGCTTCAAAGCAGTAAAATAATGTGTCAAAACTATATAGTTAAGTTAAACAGTCCTGGGCTGTAAGAACAAAGGCCCTCACATGTCAAGATTTTGGTCCTTATGGTAATCCCAGTTTAAGATAATCAAACAAGAGATATTTGAAGAAAGAGCAGCCATTCATAAGTACGCAGTTTAGAACCTTATTTTCTATTAAACTGGACAGGATTTGTGAATTAGAGTGTTGTATATATCTGCTGAAATAAAGCTCTTTGCTGTTTATATCACAAAGGAAATGAGTTATAGGTTTTGTAATAAGACACCTCTTTCTATTTTTTTGGAAAAAAATATTTTAGTTGTTGTTCAAGTACAGTTTTCTGTCTTTTACTCCCATCCTAGCCTACCCCTGCCAGTGCTCCCCACCTCTCTCCCATTTCCACCCCCTTTAGTTTTTGTCCATGTGTCCTTTATACTTGTTCCTGCAAGTCCTTCCCCTTTTCCCCTGAAATTCCCACCCCTCTCCCCTCTGGTCACTGTCAGCCTGTTCTCTAATTCAGTGTCTTTTGGTTGTATTTTGCTTGCTTGTTTGTTTTGTTGTTTAGGTTCCTGTTAAAAGTGAGATCTCTTTATATCTGTCTTTTACTGCCTGGCTTATTTCACTCATAATGCTTTCCAATTCCATCCATGCTGTTGCAAAGGGTAGGAGCTTCTTTCTTTCTGCTGCATAGGATTCCATTGTGTAAATGTACCATAGTTTTTGGATCCATTCATTTACTGATGGGCACTTAGGTTTCTTCCAGCATTTGGCTATGGTAAATTGTGCTGATATGAACATTGGTGTGCATAGGTTCTTTTGGATTAGTGTTTCATGGTTCTTAGGATATAATCCTAGCAGTGGAATTGCTGGATCAAAAGGCAGATTCATTTTTAATTTTCTGAGAAAATTCCATAGTGTTTTCTGTAGTGGTTGTACCAGTCTGCAGTCCCACCAACAGTGCACTAGGGTTTCCTTTTCTCCACAACCTCTCCAAGACTTGTTGTTTGTTGCTTTGTTTACACTGGCCATTCTGACTAGTGTAAAGTGGTATCTCATTGTGGGTTTAATTTGCATCTCTCTGATAGCTAGAAATATTGAGAATCTTTTCATGTGTCTCTGGATCTTCTTTTTCTTTAAGTAATAAGAGTTATGGTGTTGCTTCCCTACCAATGAAAAAGCAGTCCTTAACATAAATTTTGGTGGTTGTTTATTTTAAATATTTGACCAAGTCCTATATCCATGCCTTCAGTATTTGACCATTTCCAAAATACTGTACATTATAAATAAATCCAATGTCTGTGTATGGATTTTTAAAACTGTTGGTTAAGTTCCAATAACTGGAATATACAAATAATTTGCTCAATAAGATTGCTGTTAGCATTTTAAAAATACTTTGGGGGAAAAACCAGAAGCAAGTATTGAAAATATGAATTACCTTGCAGTATTTTAAAAGTCCTCCTCGATACCTGAAGTGAATCAGCAACATTCTTTGTACCTCTCCCTGTACAAAGGAATTTGGCTTTAAAAAATGCCCTTATGCACTCATAGCTTTCATTCAGCCATTCTTTCCTACAATACATTTTATTGAGCACCAATCATGGTGGCACATTATACTAGGTCATTAAGATGTAGCAGTAAGGAAGCCAACCATGGACCTGTTGTCATGACGCTTCATGTCTCTCGATGAGAAATGGATCATAAATAAGTACATTAAGATATATTAAAAATGATAAGCTTCCCCAAGGAGGTGATTTTTTAGCTGGGATCTGAACAACATGATAACACCAGTTGTGTGACTAAAAAATTCCAGGCAAAGGATGCAGAGGCCCTGAGGGGAAAAACTTGGTGTGTTTGCATAATCAAAATAAAGGTACTCTTGGCTAGAACCCAGTGGGAGGAGATATCGGAGGGGAAAGCCAGGCCAGATCACGTACTACCACGTGGGCTAGTGCGGGAAGGTTGACTTTCCTTTACCTGTGGTGGAAAGTCCTTAGGAGTTTTTAAGGAGAGAAGTAATATGATTTCATTTATGTTTTTAAAAAGATCCTTCCAGTAGTTGAGGAAATTTTCTAATCACTTCACTGCAGTGTCGATTGCATGAGAAAACCCATACTAGGAGAGGAGTTTTTGTATATAATGGGACTCTGAAAACAGTATTCTGTTTGTAATTATTTATTATTTATTTTTTTATTTACATGGATTAGTTTTTAACCAAATTAATACTTTTAAAAATAGTTTGGGACTTTATGGCTATACATTTTTTGTTACTATCTTATTTTCTAATTTTTATTTTTCAGGTAAAGTTGACATTCAATATCATATTAGTTTCAAGTATACAGCGTAGTGGTTAGACATTTATGTAACTTATGAAGTCATCACTCTGTTAAGTCTAGACCCATCTGGTACCAGAAATATACAATACAGTGTCATTGACTATATTCCCTATGCAGTACTTCATATCCCCATGACTATTTTGTAACTGCCAACTTGTACTTCTTAATACCTTCACTTTTTTTACTCAGTTTCCCCAACCTCCCTCCCTTCTGTCAACCATTTGTATCTATGAGTCTGTGTCTGTTTTGTTTATTTATTTTATTCTTTAGGTTCCCTATATAGGTGAAATCATCTGCTGCTTGTCTTTCTCTGTCTGACATTTTGCTTAGCATAATACCCTCTAGGTCCATCCATGTTGTCATAAAAAGGTAAGATTTTATTTTTTTGCAGCTGAGTAATAGTTATTGTATATATGTACCACATCTTATTTTTCGTTTGTCTATCAATAGACACTAAGGTTGCTTCCATATCTAGGCTTTTGTAAATAATCCTGCAATGAACATAGGGATGCATATATCTTTTCAAAGTAGTAGTTTGGATTTCTTCAGCCAACTACCTAGAAGGGGATCTGCTGGGTCACAAGGTGGTTCTGTTTTATTTTTTTTGAGGAAACTGCATACTGTTTTCACAGCAGCTACACTAATTCGCATGCCCACAAAAGTGCATGAAGGGTTCCCTTTCTCCACATCCTCACCAGTACTTGTTTGTTGATTTATTGGTGGTAGTCATTCTGACAGCTGTGAGGTTATATCTCACTGTGTCTTTAATTTGACTTTCTCTCATGATTAGTGATGTTGAGCACTTTTTCATGTGTCTATTGGCCATCCTCATGTCCTCTTTGGAGAACTGTCTGTTCAGGTCCTCTGCCCACTTCCTACTGGATTATTTTTGGTGTCATGCTCATTCATTTTGTTTTCAACTGGCCTTTCACGTGTGCCATGAACAGTCCCTTGCCTTTGCTCCTTGGGATGCTGTTTTTTCTCTCTAGATCCTATTTTACGTATCTACTGCTGTATCTCCTCCTTGAAATCTTCCATGACCATTATAGAGTAAATTTTTATTTGCATAAATGTATCTTTGATAATAAATCATGGCTTGTAATATATGTAATAATATTTATAATAATAATTGCTGACATAGCTATAATAATGTTATTATAATTGGGGGTGATTTAATTTATCCTAACAGTTGAAAAATATTGTTCTTATTTAGAAATAATAAGTTAAAGGCTGAAAGGGATCAATCAATTGATTAGTTGCTAAGTAGTAGAGCCAGGATATGAGCCACGGATTTTCTAACAAAAAAAAACTTCTGCTTTTTTGATACACGGAGCTGTCCTTTCAGTGAAGCAGTTCCTCTTCTGTTGCCGGTCAATGGGATCTTGGCAGATGGCATCATCAAAGAGAAGAATGATCCCGTATATGACTAAAATTGTAGAGAGAAATATTAATTGGTAAAAATTTGTGCTTTTAACATCCTCATTCTTAGGAAATATGCCATAGAATATGAATATGAAATACAAGAACCTTATTTCGAGGACAAAAGGAACACAGAGTGATGGTTAATAATATGCAGTTGTGCTCCTATTCATGTGTACAATGGATACTACATGCTTAATAATATGGACCTATGTTAGTCTTTTTCAAACACTGAAAATCTAGATTATGGCTTTGCACCCAGCTTGTAAATACTGTGTGGTACCATGAAACTGCATTGGACATTATTATCTCCTTGCCTTTGAATCAATGAATGATAGCCACGGAATTATACAATGGCCAAAGCAGAATGGATTAAATCACAGACTGATCCTGTTTACTAACTTCTCCCTCCATGGCTACATAAAATAAGAGCACAAGAAAAGAATGATGCACGTACAGTATCCATGAAGGCTGATTTGGACACACTTCCTGAACTAAGAGTTGAAGAATCATTGTGAGTTTCCCTTGTTGCACTACGCCAAGAACCTCTTTCAGACAAAGAAGAGTAGATTATGGTACCGTATTTTATTCTTGGCTGGTTTTCTGATTGCAATCTTAGCTCATGGAAATAAATAACTTGAAATTACTTTTCATAGAAAAGGCAAGAAGTCAGTCCACATATATAAATCAAATTACCTACTAAGGTGTTTATTTGGATTTTTGTATTAGTACATACTGAAAGGATTAGTTTAAACAGTGCCTAAATTCAAAATGGTTTTCTCTTTGAACATAGAAAATTTAAAGAATACAACCACTTTAGGTAGTTTAAAATAAAATTTAAAATGTTAAACTTTGTCTATATTACAAAAACAAATCTATACTGTAGTTAGCTTTTAAAAAGATGAAAAAAATTGATGAAAAATTACACCCTATTTAGAATTGCAGGATGTAATTTATATTTTGTGAATATTTTGTCTTCATTTTCTATTTTTGCTACTGGAAAGTAGTATAACTTAGATTTGGTTAAATAACTTAAATTCAGTTTTCATAAAGGCTTATCTAATGTTTGAAAAACCTTGTGAATATTTTGAAACATGTTATGTAAACTTTAAAAGCTATGTTTTTCCACAAGTATAAAGCTGGATTCAACACTTGAGAAAAGGAGAGGGTTATTCCACCAGAACTGATAAATCTTTATTATATAATAATTAGTCTGTCTTAACTTAGTTAAACTTACTAGGACAACTTAGTTTTTTAAAAGATTTTATTTATTTATTTTTAGAGAAGGGAAGGAGAAAGAAAGGGAGACAAACATCAATGTGTGGCTGCCTCTCACATGCCCCCTACTGGGGACCTGGCTAGCAACCCAGACATGTGCCCTGGACTGGGAATCAAACCAGTGACCATTTGATTTTCAGGCTTGCGCTCAATTCACTGAGCTATACCAGCCAGAGCAGAGCAACTTAGTATTTTTTAATTAAAACTTTTGGGGTGACATGACTAATAAATTATATAGGTTTCAAGTGTACATTTCCATAATACATAATCTATATATTACATTGTGTGCCCACCACACAAAGTCAAATCTTCCTCCATCACCATGTATATGACCCCCTTTATCCTTTGCTCCCTCCTCACCACTCTTCCTTCTGGTAACCACCATACTGTTATTTGTATCTTTGAGTATTTGTTCATTTGTTTTTCTTGCTTATTTGTTGCTTTTCATTTTCCCACATATGAGTGAAATCTTATGGTTCTTAACTTTTCCTGTCTACCTTATTTTGCTTAGCATGATATCTCAAAATCCATCTATGTTGTCACAAATGACTATTTTATAACAAGAGACACTTTATTGCTCTCATTATATAGGGAATTCCAAATTCCAATTCCATCTCCCTCTGTAGATATAGAGCAAATATATATTTCTTTTTTAAGATTATATTTATTTATCTTTAGAGGGGAAGGGAAGGAGAGAGGGAGAGAAATATCAATGTATAGTTGCCTCTCATGCATCCCATGCTGGGACCTGGCCTGCAACCCAGGCATGTGCCCTGACTGGGAATCAAACCACGATCCTTTGGTTCACAGGCCCGTGCACAATGCACTGAGCTACACCAGCCAGGGTGCAAATATATATATTTCTTATAAAGCACAATATTGTATATCCATTGATTTTTGCTTGAATCACTCAATATTATGATCACTTAAAATAATATCAATAATTTCATTTTCATCATCCTTGATATCTGCTGAATTGTGGAGATAGGTTCTGTTGGTAGGATTACGTGGTGCTTTGTATCCATCTGCCTTCCGAAGTCTTGTTCACTGTTTCCAGGAGACTCAGCTTCTGGAAAAGCTGCCGGTATCTTTAGAAAGGTAGGATGCCAGAAAATCTGAAAGATTTCAGCCCAGTTTGATATCAAGTACATTGAATTTCTCTCAGTCCATCCTGTTACAGCTGTGGAGAAATAAGACAGTTGCTGGTGAGATTGGTGCCATTTTGCATAGTTTCTATACCTTGAACTCTCCCATCTCAGACATCTTGCTGTTGGTCTTATTTCTGTATTGAGGACTTGTCAGGTTTTTTTTCCACTGGACATGGAATCTAGATCTTTGATTTTGAAACAAAACTTGGATTCTTGACTATGAAACCACCATTTTCTTAGCAAGTCACTCTCTCTAACCAATAGCATCATAGGGTTATTCCTAAATGCCGTGATAAAGATGTATAATCCAGAGGAAGTGTACACCATCTATCTTCTCTGCTTTGAACCTTCTCTTCAGGGTGATCTTGGTCTTGACTGGCTTTTAAGTCCTCAGATTCTGATTTTTTCTGGACTCGGTGCCTAGCTCTTCACTTCTGAAACCAAATATGGATTCTGGGCTCTTAAGTTTTGATTTCTAAATGAGGCTTTTGTTTTGTAGTGTAAACTGGATAAGTTTTTGGTTGAATGCTTTGGTAAGGATTTGTAACTGCTCTTCTGTGTACTTGGTGCAGCTTCATCTATGAATCACTGCTATGGCCTTGTTTGTAGACTGGTTTGGGCCATATTAGAAGAGAGCCCTGAAACAGACTCACTCTGCTTTCCATGTCTTGTGTACTGTTGTACAGGGGCAGCCAAAGCAAAAGCCAAACAGCCCAGGAAAACAGACCCACACTGGCACAGGTATCCCCCAGTCAATTACACTATCAATAGCCAATGCGCCATTACTAATAAAGATGTAAAGAGATTAAGACTATTATAAGAAAGGAAAAAAGAATTTGAGATGACTAACTGAAAGAAGAAAGATTTTGCAAGGGTAGGAGGAGGCAATAGTAAGAATAGGGAATAGAGACAAGATAAAGTGGGAAAGAAAATAAAATTTACCTCATAACTAAGAAAGGGAAGAGAGAAGGTGGAATTGAGTAAGAAAAGAAAAGCATGTAGTACTAGGTTAAAACAAAAATTTAAAGAATACACACACACACACACACACACACACACACATATATATATATATATATATAATCTTTTTGTATATATCCAGTAAGAGAACAAATAACCACAGAAACAAAAACAAATATATATACATATATATATATATGAAAAATATATATCCCTAATTTCAGAAATCTCCACTACAGAGATATCAACAACCAATGAGCTTAGACTTATATAGGTGGAATGGGAGTAAGAGGGCACAAAGAAAAAAAGAAGAGCTTAAGAGATGTCTAGAGGAAAGAAAACTAATTTTTAGTGGACAGAGGTAGAAGGAATACTAAGAGTGCTGGGTGAAAACCTGGCTAAAACAGGTCAAAATTAATATTTGAAATGAAAAAAAAGAGAAATACAGGAGGAAGGCAAAATGGAGTAGGAGAGGGGAGCAGTGAAATAGGAGATTTGAAATGCAAAGGTACTCACTTATCTAGAAATAAGACCGAAGAACTGCAACAACAACCACCTTATCCACTAATTGTGAGCAAAGATTGATAAAGGTGGAATGAGAACACAGGTATTTTAAGAACAGGAAAAAATGTGAGATGACCAAGAAGAGTGGTTTTGAGAGGCTGAAGTGGGGAGAAATAGTAAAGGTGCAGAATGGAAACAGGTTGTACCAAGAAGGAAAACAAAGTTTAAAACAAAAGTAAGAAGAGAAAAGAAGAAGATGAATTGCAGTAAAAGAAGGGGGGAGCAAAATACGAGATTTGAAGTAAACTATGATATAAAAGCTAGTGACTTAATACGCACAAAATTGAAGGACAAGAAATGGATGTCAAAACACTATGCAGAAGAGAAAATATCTTAAATGATGAAGGAGACCACGGTGGTTTTCATCTTGGTAGTGGTAGCATCTAGAATTTACCACTGCTTCTTTTTTTTTCTGGATCCGCTGCTGGTGATGTCAGGTGGTATCCTAGTCTGGTTTTAGGCAGCCTGTTTGAGACTACCAGGGATCTACCGTCTGTGGCTGACTCCTTCAGTCATCAGTCTGGTCACTCTGTAATCAGCAGTCAGGGTTAAGCACCACAAGGTGGGGCAGAGTAATTCCTGCAGGTGGCGTTATTGTTTCCCCTCAGGCTGATGCCACTCAGAGTGGGGTGGTCTACCTGAGCAAGATGGCCTCTGCAGTATGGGGGATAACTCAGCACCAGGATCCTGGCAGCTGCTCTGTTTCCTCCCCAGAGCCACCAGCCCTGGTCTCTACTCAAGTGTCTCTAGTCCTCTCTGCCCTCTCTTTGCCAGAGCCCAGGGTAAGTGGCTACAAATGAAAATTTATGTGTTGGCCCTTTAATGGGCTCTCTGTGTCTCTACCTGTCTGTCTCTGGCGGAGAGAAACCCTGCCACTTTTCACAGCTGGGTGTTATCTAGGTATTTTTCAGGCTCCGGTGCTGGATGTTGAGGAGCCCAGCGTGGGGTTTAGACCCCACACTTCTCAGTGAGATCCCTTTGGCTGCTGAAATATTTCTCCACCAGTTTAGCTGCCACCCATGGGAGCGCAGCCAGCCCACTCACATGTCCTCCATACTCCATACCAGTCATGTTACTGTGAAGCTGTTTTTTCTGTGTGCCCATGCTTATAAAGCTCCTCTCCTGTTACTGTTCAGTTGTATATTCTGGATGATTTCTCTGCCATTTATTTGTAATTCCAGATTTGTCCTGGGAGGAGGTTAGTGGAGCTTCCACTCACTCCTCCACCACCTTGGATCTATCCTAGTTTCATTTCTGTGCCCATTTTAATTTTCACATAAATTTTGGGCATCATTTAGAAATTGCCGTATATATGTATTGATCAATATATATTTAAAACAGCATTATTTAGAGTAGAAAACATAGCACTCTCTTCTTGTTTGATTAGAACAGTGCTTCTCTATGGGGAGGTGAACTTGTTCCCAGGGGCCCGTGTGTGATATGTGCAAACTTCTTTGGTGGTTGTCACTGGTGCCAAGTTTGAAAATCCTGGAGTAGAGGTGTATTAAAGAATCTTAATACTACAGAGTATGTTAACAATTAAACAATAAGAATGCAAGTATTATGAAGTTCCAAGCTGGATCTGTCTATCGAACAACTATGCCTTGTACATTGTAGAAACTCAGTGAATATTTGTTGAATAAACACATACATTGACAGGTAAAATACAGATAATTGTTCCTGAAGACCTGAAGACTTGCACAGTTTTTTGTATGTAAAAGGATATAAGTAATTATTTTTTATTCACGAGCAAGTTAGTATTCATCCCTGTAGGGCAATATATCCTATTTAATGTATGGGGAGCATTTTTAGGATTACGTTTATGACATATTCTGAATGCATGTCAATGGAGAGTTAAAAGGTTTCAGCTTGTTCTGGTATAAGACATGTTAAGGTACATTTGGAAAAACATAATATAGCCACTTTATTATACTGTAAAATTATTGCTCTTTCTTATGGAAAAATAAAATTTATGGAAAGGGCCTTTTTGCAATTTTAGCCATAAATGATAAAAATTTTATATACCCCAGGCATAATATTACTTATAAATTTATACCATACAGAGCTTTAACTCAAACTTTTTTTTAATCGTTAAGGGGAGTGATCAAAGTCAAAACCATATGCTGTGGCTTTTACCCTATGCAACTCTCAAATATACTCTAAGAATAATTATTCCTACTTAATGGAGTTACTGAGGAGAATGTGGCAATGTATGGCAAGATGTATGTAATCTAATGAAAACCCTCTGTAATCTCTCTAAAAGCTTATGCTAAGAGCTTTGAGTTTTGTGGGCTTTCTCTTATTAAGTACTAGCAGTTGAAAATTTTAAGACAATAAAGGGTGCTAAGGATTCCAAAGCTTTCTTCCTCAGGGAATTCCATCATAAATGTCTATAATAAAGGATTTGGGCCTTAGGGAAACCAGTGTCTTTCTGAGAGAGGGTGAGGGGATTTTTTAAATTATGTTTTTCAAAACTATATCATGTTAAGTTTTCCTTTATTTGAAAGCTAAAACATAAATTTAGGCCCTCATCATTTTCTTTTGATAACTTCCCTAAATGTCTTTCTGCTGACAATCTTTTTTCCATCTAGCCCATTTTTCAGAACTTTGTCTGTTTTTTATTTTCAAAAGCACAGATAGGGAGATGACTGTCCCCAGCTTCAAGATTCTTGACCTCTTACCATGGCAGAGAAATTCTTTTACAATCTGTCTCTATCCTTCTTTCCAACTATGTCCCCACCACCCAGGCGCATCTACACACAGCTTTTCCTGTATGTCTTTGCTGCTGGTTTTTTCTTCCGTTCTTAGCTGGGTAATGTCAAGATATCTTTCAAATGGTAAATCTTTAAAAATCTTCTCTAACCTTCCTTTGACTTCACTTCCTTATGTTCCTTACATTAATAGATTAAACACATTGTACTAAATTTCAAAGTGTTTTGAAATTCAAAGTGGAACCACTTCTTAGAATGGCTAATATGAAAAAGACTAGCCAAACCAAGTCAGCTGAGATAAGGATGTGGAAGAACTGGAAGTCCCATGCACTGTGGGTGGGAGTGGGAAATAGTGCAGCTGCTCTGAAAACGGTTTGGCAATTTCACCCACTTCTGAACGATCAGGCCATTTTACTCCCAGGTACTCAAGCATAGGTCCATACAAAAACTTGTGCATAAATATGTGTACTAGTTTTATTTTAATAATTCCAAACTGGAAATAAACCAAATTTTCATCAACAGGTAAATGGATAAACAAATGGATATATATCTACACAATGGAATACTACTTACAGTAACACATAGAAGGAACTGTGGAAAATGCAATAATGTGAATGAATCTCAAAGTAATTATGCTAAGTGAAAGAAATCAGATAAAAACAAATATATCCCATATGGACTGATTTTTAATTTGATATTGTAACACAAACTTTTAAAATGCAAGCTTTATTCATTTATTATTTTTTGAGAGAGAGAGGGAAGGAGAAAGAGAAACATCCATTTGTTGTTCCATTTATCTGTGCATTCATTGGTTGATTCCTTTCTGTGCCCTGACCAGGAATCAAACCCATAATCTGGGTGTATTGGGACAATGCTGTAACCAACTGAGCATCTGCCAGGGGCCTGCAAACCCTTTCATAGTGACAGAAAGTATCTTTGTGGCTGCTGGGGCAGGAGTTGGGAAAGTACTGGAGAATTGAGGAAGGTAACCGGAGGGTGTGATCGCAAAGGGAATTGACACCGAGGGTGACGGATATATTCACTATCTTGATTTTGGTGATTGTTTCATGTGTATAAACGTGTAAAAGCATCACACGCTATATTTTAAATGTGTGAAGATTTTTTCTGAGTCAATTGTTTCTAAATAAAGCTCTTTTAAAAGGAAAGAAAAGAAGTTGGAATCATGATGAAAAGGCATTTCCATGTAATTTACAACATAGATGTTATTGGTTTTCATAGTGCATAACTGGATGAGTACATATATTTATTGACTTATTTGACAGTACACATTTTTCTTTTTTGAGAGTAAAAAGATTATTGATTTGAAATACTGTAAAGCCAGATAATACTTTACCGTATTAAAATCTATATTTACTACGGTGTAATAAGGAAGTTAGTGTAATTGAAGTTAGCGTAATTCTCACAATTCTACCAAGGTCACTATGTGGTCACTGAGCACACAGCCTAAACTCGTGGGGCACCAGCACTTCAGTTTGTAAGATAAGGCTGTTGGTGTACGGTGAACACAGCTCAACACATATTGAAGCAATTGGGAGAGATGCTGGTGGTCAAAGTGTTAACGGATTAACTGAGGTACATTACAATTTTTGAGTTTATTTGAGCACACACTAATTCAAATCAGGGAGCACCAAACTCAAAAGTGGTTAGGAGCATGCTCCCTCCACAGGACCTGAGGAAAGGCTTCAGAGAGCAGTGTTGGCTCCCACCCTCAGAACTTCCCAGGTAGACTCTGAAACTGCCTCCTTACATGGAGGAGAAGCAGAGACTGAAGAGAAGAGCAGATCTCTCTAGACTGGTAGGTGACGGTTTTAATAAACAAGGTAACATATACATATAGGAGGCTTGTCTGGATGGCCACAAAAAGAGTTGATCTCGCACCTGCCCACCAGAATCTTAAAAGTTTATGTAGAGCCCTTAACAGGGTTCAGTCGTGTATACCTTCCAGATGGTCTCAACAATTCATTGATCTCTCAAGGTCGTAACCTTGAAAAAAGCTCTGGCTGTGGAAAGAGTGGGCAGAGTATACATTCCAAGGACTAAGGAGGGGCTGAGGAGCTTTCAATTGCCCAAGTCTAGCTTGCCGGTCAACCTAAGATTACATATTCCCTACGATCTCCTTCAAGCAGAAGCAGAAGTAGAAGCAGAGCCAGGAACATAATTCGATTGGCCAGAGCTTAAGTGGTTGACTTTTGGGGGAAGAGTCTAGTAGCCTGGCTGTGATTGGTTGTTCTCAAATTTTGTTTTCTCCCATACAAGTTCATATACAGGGATTGGCTCTGGCTCAGGTTTCATTTTGCATACATTAGCTACCAAAGCATTAGAGACACTTCCTTCTAATAGCCTCTTGTTTAATTACTTTAACAGTAAGTACTATTCAGGAACTCTCAAGGAGTTAAAAATCTAGAATAGCCCTGACTGTGAGCTTCACTTGGTTGAAGTGTCATCTCACAAACTGAAAGGTTACAAATACAAATCCTGTTTGGGGCACATGTCTGGGTTGTGGGTTTGGTCCCCCAGTTGGGGTTTAGGACAGGCAACCAATCAATGTTTCTCTCTCACAGTGATGTCTCCTCTCTCTCTCTCTCTCTCTCTCCTGCTCCCTTCCCTCTCTCTAAAATCAGTAAACATGTTCTCTGGTGAAGATAAAAAATAATAAATAATAAATAATAAAATAAATTCTAAAAGAGAAATGAGGTCATGCACAAATAATTTTTAAATGAGTTCTAGGTAAAAGTGGAATATACTATAAGCAAGGTAAAAGCCAAATGCTCTGAGAGGACTGTGAGCACCCATCTGGCCACAGGAAAACTTTGGATGGACATATTTGGGGAGATGACCTTGAAGTTTTCAGTACGTTGGAGTTGTGCTGTTGTGGCAACACACAGTCTAAATATTATTGAACCAAACAAAGATGGTAAGAAAGATAATTTTAAAAGGTTACTTAGCAACTATACAAAAAAGGTTTGATAAAATGGACTTACAAGCTATTCTTAGAAACAAATAGGAATATGGGATGGTTTGGAAAAGGTTTGGTGTAAATCACTGAAGACTTCGAATGCCATCATTTAAAAATTTGGGTTTTTGTTATAGAATCATGTTTTGGAAAACAAGTTCTTGAACCTTTTCCCTTTAGCAAGTCCATAGAATAAATGTAAAAGTCTCCCTTTTTGAAATTAATTTTACCCTACCTAGTCTAGAGAACACTCATACTCAAGACTAAGGTGAAGCACACACTGGATCATCTGGTTTATGGAGGTGACTGACCACAGTGCCAGATATGTTCAATTAGTGGTGCTGCCAGAACAATCAGATACTAATGTCCATTGGGCAATTCATACAAAAAATTAGATTAAGCTTAAAGCTAGAGAGGTTACTATAAATGAAATATGTTTTATTGGTGGTTTAAGATATACAAGCCATTTTTTAAAAAGTCCAATAAATGTATATACCATTACCTCCCATACATTTTTACAGTAAATATCCATCCTATGAGGCACTTTTTAGTCTCTGTGGCAAGTCTTACATCACTGACCTTTAACTGTAAGAACATTCTAAGGCTCCGTCTTTGACCCTCTTCTCTCCTCCACCTATACACATTCCCTAAGTGATCTTGCATGTAGTCTTGTCTTAAAGCATAACTTTTTATGTTGAATACACATATAAATATACTGGGCTAGACTTTTCCAGAGCTCTGTGTGCCTGATAGATATCTCAAACTGAACATAGCCGAAAACAAAGTCTTGGTTTCATTTTCTTCACCCACATCTTCTGCTCTTTCATATTAGAAAATGACAACTCTACCTATCCAATTACAGAAACAAACAAAACAAACCCCCCAAAAGGAGCTGTGCTATACTTATTTTTATCTCTCACACTTTATATCCAATCCATAAGTAAATCTACAAGCTCAACTTTCAAAATAAATTCAGAACTTATCTATTTTTCACAACTTTACTGTTACTACCTTGTATAAACCAACATCATGTCTCACCTGGATTGATTAATATGATCATTCCTTAAATGATGTACTTTTACTCTTACCCATTTTCAGTCTACGACCCATATAGAAGCCAGAGTTGTTCATTTAAACTGTGTGTCATATCATGCCGCTCCACTGCTAATAATCCTCAGAATATAAATGCTGAAATCCTTTCCAAAATGCCTCCTGACCTCTCTCAACACCTCTAACACTTCTCTATTCCTTGTTCCAACCAAGGATGCATTTCTGGCTATTCCTGAAACTCACTGGGCAGGGTTCACCCTCATGGCCTTCACATTTGCTGTTTTTTCTGCATTAAGTGCTCTTCTCTCTTTTATTTATTTATTTATTTTTAGAGAGATGGGGAAAGAAGGAGAAAGAGAGGGAAACATCAATGTGTGGTTGCCTCTCCCACACCCCCTACTGGGGACCTGGCCTGCAAGCCAGGCATGTGCTCTCACTGGGAACTGAACCAGCAACTCTGTGGTTCACAGGCTGGCACTCAATCCACTCCATATAAAAACAAAACAAAATAAGAAACCCAAGCCTCTTGAACCCATTACTGGCATGTAGTATGTGTATAAAAGTATTTGAATAAATATTCAATATTTCAAAGAATAGTCTATGTATAGAAAACAAGTACCCTGTGGCTTCAATAAATTTTGCAAAATTTCATATCTGTAAGTTACAGAGCTAGAATTTGAATCCAATTATTTCTGACTCCAAAATGTTAGTTATTTTATGGAGATTTAAATTCCAATGTTGAGTTGGAAATCTTCAAAAAGAAATATTTCAAACTGTAGGAGGAGATGGGATTACATAGTGGCTAGATTATACTGATAAACTGGGGATAGGCACTAGAGTGGGGACTCAATCTTTTTCAGGTCATTAATTCTCCTACTTCTCAAAGCCCATGTAAGCATGTACCACAGTCTTGCACAGTATTTTATGTAAGGCATATACTTTATTTTGTGCTCTAGCTGAAAGAGATACAAGGTGGTGGGAGAGGATGAATTTGGAAATAGTTTGTGCAGACTAGTCTTTGAGGGGTTTTCAGAGTAAATGCAAAAGGAGGGCAAGTGGTTCTTCCAGATCTAAAGGCTAACGTCTGACTTCTCTGTTATGCCTCAGTCATTCAAACACCATCGTCTCGTGGACCCAAGATAGAAGAGGAGTGACAAAATATATTATCTAGTACCCTCATTTGCACTTGAAACTGTGGAAGGCCTAGATGCGCCCCAGTTGTTTGCCCCTGTACCCAAATGGCTAATATCAGAGCAAAGACTAAATTCCATGTGTCATGACTCAAGGCTTCTGCTACTTCTACTTGACCATGCTACCTCCTCAGAAAAGCTAGGTTATCTTCCCAAGTTTGTGAGCTGTTCTTGAAGTGTTTCAGCATACAAGATAGTGTTTTTAGTACCAAAATATATGCTGAATATAAATAATAGACAGTGCTTTACACTGAAAAAAATTATATTCCTGAAACATGCCAAAAATCATTTTGTAACTAATTCATGGGTTTGAGAAATTTGATGGTTAATTATAACTGATGAAAAATATTTGATACCAGTGGAAGAATTACCAGTGGAAGAATTTTATTCCATTATGCAACTCACTTTAATCTATCATTTGGTTTCATTGCAGAGATGGATGAAATAGCAATGCAAGATTGTGGCATTACAATCAATTGCACAATTGTAAGGAGTGTTCTATGTTCCAGGTCTTTGTACAAACAGTACACAATGTCAGTGGTATATTCATTCACTTGGAAAAGCTTAAATAATATTTAAAATCTTCAAGATCTGATAGTAATACTGAGAGGAGTGGTTAAATCAAATCATTATCCCATGTATTTATCTATTTATGTATCCATCTATCCATTCATACATTGCTTTAAAAAGAAAGGATTTTGCCGGTGAAGTGGAAACCCTCAAACATTATTTATGAGCTCTCTCTGGGTGACTGACAAGACTACCCAGAGCGCTGATGTACTGTCTGCTCTAGCTTATCAGTTAACTAGTGAAATTTAACACGAATGGTGTCAGCTTTATGTTTAGGGCATAACTGTATAAACAGAAGAAGCCACTAGGAGAGTCTTGTTTTAGAGTTTTCACCTCATTTACATTCTGAATTAGTCTCTTTAGTTTAGAAAAGGCTGTTGCAGTGTGGTCCTGCTTCCAATTAATGAGCTTCAGAAAAGGATTAGGTTTGTCTTACTTGGTTTTTCCAAAATAGACCAACCTTGAATCACACAAACTCGAAGAGAAGGTAAATACTCTGTTCTGATTTAAATTAACTTCAACAGGAAAGACAATCCTCCGTTGCTTATTTTATTATAGCCTGAGCTGAAAGTCCCAGAAGTTAAAGTTGATAAACAGACACTGTTTTTAATGTTGTTTAATTTTTTCACTTAATCTAATGTTTTCCATTTCTAGTCATTCAATAAAATAGTAGCAGTAAATGGTAGCTTGTATCAGTGTGATAAAGTAAAAAATATCTGGATTATTTTGTTATTTGAAGTTAAATCCTGGGAAGTCAGTTACCAAAGAAATAAAAAAATACCCTGAGGTATTTCAATATTAAATATCTTAAGCATACTGAGAAATTATAAAGGGAACATAATTGTGTATACATTTGTAAGGTTACTTTTAGGATGCTCATGTCCTTATAGTGACTTTTGGGAGATTATATAGAAACCAGGACATTTGATAACATCACAATCCATCTTCCCCTCAAACCCATCCCCCTATCCACATCCAAGAATGAGGAATACATGTGGGGGATCTACGATGTCATCAATTTTTATTAATCCACTTCTGGTGACATTTTTTATGTCTCTACTTGAGTCTTTTTATTCCTGAATTCATTGACTTCAAAAGTGTTGTTATCATTCCCACAGGCACATATACCTTCTAGTCCTTTCTACAGATAAAATTAAACTCATATCTCACCTGACATAAGAGGAATGTAATACATTTGTCAGTGTTTAATTACTAAAGATCAGGTAGATTGTAGTAGCAAGGCAAGAAACAAAGAAGTTTCTTGATTTAGGTCTAATTATTCATGTTAAAAAACATTGCTTTTATAGTCCTCCCCCACATGTGTTACTCAGTCTAGATTAAAGCAATCAACCCAATTGTAAACGAAAATATGCTTGAATTAAAACAATTGGGCTCCATTTTCTTTCGCCTTGCATTTCACAGCAGGCATTCAAGCACAGCCAAAACTTGGATGTGCTGACACCTGTAAATCAACACGAAAGGCCTCTTTCAAACTAACAAATCATCCCTCCCAGTGGAAGTATAAACAAAACCCTAATTGGAGATTTTGCTAACTATTTTGTCCTGCTGTGAATAGTAGTTAGTATCTCGTGTTTAAGCAGTAACCTCAGCTATAATTTATAATTGGCAAAAGATGAGACCTAATTCTCTCTGCTCATTCAGTATTGCTATGTGTCCTTGCATGGAGCCAATAGCATTCAATGATTTCTAATGCCCAGCTAGTATCAAGCATCTTGAAACTATTTTTTAACTGCTCGGAGATAAATAAATAATGCTAACATGTATACTAATGCCAATAAAATGCTAGACTCGGTCCTAAGCATTTTTACATACATCAGCTAATTTAACTTTTACAAACTACATCTGAGGTATATATTAATATTTTTCCTAATCTACAAATGATGAAATGGAGTAGCTTGTCCTAAGCACCAAAACTACTGAGCCAGGGAGGTGACATTCAAAGGCAAACTTTCTGGGGCCTGTGCCTTGCCTTCTCCAATAAAAATAAAGATGTAAAGAAGTAAAAATTAGCTACTATACAATTTTAGACAATTAACTGGAACACATCCGCTGACAGAAAAAGTGGCGCTAACTCAATAATAAATTTGTGCTTCATTTCATCTTGGAGAACATTTTTCTCTGAGAAAAGTTAAGAATGTAACTTTTCCCTCTGTTTCTCAGTGTGGTTATTAACATGCTTTACAGCTAGATTCTGCTGTTTGCTAAGGTATGGTATTCTTGGGCCACAAATTAAGAACTTATGAAAGCTTCATTAATTCTTTTAGGTATGTAATGAATGCTCATGTAATCAATTTAGATAGTGCTACGGCTTTACTCAAAGCCTGGTCTGCTTGTTTAAATACTTGCTACCCTCATATAGCCATTATCAGTCAGTACCAGCATTGTCTGGGAGTTTCTTCAAGCTGTGGAATCTTAGGTTGCAAAACCCAAACCTATTGAATCAGAATCTGCACTTTTAACAGGATAACCCGGGGGATTTATATGCACATATAGCTTGAAAAGAGGTGGTTCAAATCTCTATTTAAAGGGGAAATAAAACTGCGGTTTCAAGTCTCCCAAGATAAGAATTGGATGTATTCTCATCTCTCCACTGTTTGTATTGAAGAAAACAGAGTAAATCTAAACAAAATAAATAAGGTATCATAGGCAGTAAAATTAACCAAGGATATTCTAATTTTATGTTTATTGTCTTTTATTATTTTTCAGAAAAAAAGTGGGAGTAGGCCTTATAGGGTTGGTTTGTTAACTATGCATATCTGTGATTTTTACCTTCCCCAGTATCCTTTTTCCTTCCTGGAAACCCACTTCTTCCCCATTTCCAGTCCCTGTGGTTTAGTGTGACTAATCTCACCTCTCCTCCCACCCAAATCAGAGGGTGGGTCCTAGACACTGCCTCAGCCAATAATAATCTATAGTGACTGGGCCAGGCTTGGCACATGACCTCACAATGACCAATGAGAGTTTTCCCAGGGCTTTCCCCTCCACCGTTCTGGAAAAGGCTGCTCATTCTTGCTGAGATGCCAAGCCCTGGCAATTACTAAAGACCAGGAAGCCTGGAGTGTCTGTAAATCGTGACTGCCATGTTATGGGTGGATGATGCTGTCTGAGAAGGAAGCCAACAGAGAGAAAAGCAGACCCAAGAGACAGATTCTTAGTGATGTTCGTCAAACACCTGGATCCAGTCACAACTTCGAATCTTTCCCATGGATTTTCCAGGTATGTGTGAGGCAGTCAAGTTCATTCTTTTTTTGAAAAAAACTGAGCTATAATTAATGTACAAAATTACATTATTTTCAGGTGACCAACATAATGATGCAATACTTGTATGTAAGTGAAATGATCATTTCAATAAGTCTAGTTAATGTTTGCTACCACACATAATTACAAATTTTTCTTTCATGTGATGAGAACTTTGAATATTTACTCTCAGCAACTTTTGAATATACAATACAGTATTATTCCCTGTATTTACCATGCTGTACATTGCCTATCCCTGGCTTATTGAATCACTGGAAATTTACACTTTTCGTCCCCTTATGCTCCTTTTGGCCTCCCCTCACCCAACAACCAATCTGTTCTCTGTATGTATGAGATCGTTTTTGTTTGTTTTTAGATTCTGCATATAAGTGAGATCACGCAATATTTGTCTTTCCCTATCTGACATATCACTTAGCATAATACCTTCAAGATCCACTCATATTGTTGCAAATAGTGAGATTTCCCCCTTTTAATAGCTGACTAATAATCCATTGAACATTTTCTTTACCCATTCATCCATCAATGAATACTTAGGTTGTTTCTGTATCTTGGCTGTGCATCGATAAATAATGTTGCAATGAACATGGAATGCATATATCTTTCATTAGTGTTTTTTTTTCCTTTGGATAAACAAGCAGAAGTAAAATTGCTAAATCATATAATAGTTCTTTAAAAATTTTTTGAAGTACTTTTCTACTGTTTTCCATAGTGGTTGCACCAATTTAAACATATTCCTACTGACAATGCACAGGGCTCCCTTTTCTCATTCTTTTTTAAAATAAAATATTTAATTTATTTATTCTTAGAGAGAGGAGAAGGGAAGGAGAAATAATGGAAAAGAAACATCAATATGTGGTTGCCTCTCACGTGTCCTCCCAGCGACCCCTTGCCTCACAGGCCTGCGCTCAATCCACTGAGCTACACCAGCCAGGGCCCTTTTCTCATTCTTACCAACACTTATTTCTTATCTTTTTGGCAATAGCTATCCTAATAGGTGTGAGATGTTATCTCATTGTGGTTTTTATTTGCATTTCCCTGATGATAAGTGGTATTAACCTTTTCTTGTACTTTTTGAACATTTGTGTCTTTGGAAAAATGTTCAGATCCTCCGCCCATTTTTAATCAGATTTTTTTCTGCTATTGAATTGTATGAGTTCTTTATATGGTTTGGATATTAATCTCTAATCAGGTATATGATGTGCAAATATTTTCTATTATTAAGTAAGTTGCTTTTCATTTTGTTGGTGATTTCTTTGCTGTGAATTCTCATTTTAAATGTGGACATTTTCTAATTTCTGAAAAAAAATCTCTGTTTTAAAAGCCATTTAATTGGCAATGTGTTTGTTATTTTAGTTTGCTCCAAAAATGGTTTAAGGTGATGTACTTAAGACACAAGCGTAGAGTTTGGGAGCTTTAAAACTGAATTCATGCTGCCCATATTTGCAGTCTTATTAGCTGAGTGAATTTGTTCAAATGACTTTACTTATTCCTGTCTCAGTTTTCTCCTTTGTACAATGTAGATCCTGCCACAGTTATGTAGGATTCAGTAATTCATACTTTAAATGCTCAGTACAGGTCTGGCATATAAAAATGCAGTGAGCTTCAGGTACTACAATACTAAGATGAAACAATACAGTTACATAAAATTAATTGAAAATAAACAATGAAAATTGAAGAAACTAAAGTAAGGATTAAAAATGAAAAGGTGCCAGGTAGAAGTTAGAACATAAAGCATGTCCCACAAAATCCTGCACACACGCCAAAAGCAAAACCCAATTTTGGCCCTCAGCTTCTTAGTTGCCAAAGTGGAAACCATCACTTACTTGATTCACAGCCCAAAATGAAAATTAAATTCTTGCCTCGGAGCAGTTCCAGTTATGCCTTGGATGAGAGAATTTTTTCCATGAGTCCTACTAATGAGGACATTTATGATGTAATAAAGATATATCCTTAACACATCTTTAAAATAAATATATTGATAGGTTTAATGTAACTATTTCATATAATTAACCTTTTAAATACTAACAAATATTTTAGTAAATATAATAGAAAGAAGATAAAACTGCAAAGGCNTGAAAAGGTGCCAGGTAGAAGTTAGAACATAAAGCATGTCCCACAAAATCCTGCACACACGCCAAAAGCAAAACCCAATTTTGGCCCTCAGCTTCTTAGTTGCCAAAGTGGAAACCATCACTTACTTGATTCACAGCCCAAAATGAAAATTAAATTCTTGCCTCAGAGCAGTTCCAGTTATGCCTTGGATGAGAGAATTTTTTCCATGAGTCCTACTAATGAGGACATTTATGATGTAATAAAGATATATCCTTAACACATCCTTAAAATAAATATATTGATAGGTTTAATGTAACTATTTCATATAATTAACCTTTTAAATAATAACAAATATTTTAGTAAATATAATAGAAAGAAGATAAAACTGCAAAGGCAGAATTTTGGATATTAATATAAGTATATATATATATATATATCATAAATACATATATAGACACAAACGTTTTTCCAAACATTCAATTTTGTACAATACTTACACTGTCTTTATAATTAATTGTCTTTGTATTATGCTATATGTTATTGAGCAATAAATAAAATTGTTCAATAGTACTTAAATAAATATTGTGCCATAATTTTCCAAATATATGCCTTTTTCTGGACATATAGTTTGTTTCAACTTTTACATGAACTAATTTTATAGCATAAATATATTGGGGCATAATTTTGTATGTGTTTGTATGTGTAATTTTGCGTCGAATAGATCACTAAAATTAAAACTGAAGTCAGAATTTAAGCATTTTAATGTTTTCAATAAGATATAGTATACTTTTAAATATGGTAAAGGGCCCACTGGCTACAGAAATATTTAATTTGATCGATTCTTCACTATATTTTTTTCTTTACACCTAACATCAACTTTATTTATTATTTAAAGAGAAGATTTTGAATTTAACAATTTTTAAATTAAAAAATTTAATTGCTGTTCAAGGACAGTTGTCTCCATTTCTACCCCACCCCACCAACTCCCACCTCTCACCCTTAGTCCGACCCACCTTTGGCTTTGTCCGTGTCTCCTTCATACATGTTCCTTGAGGATCCTTCTCCTCTTTTCCCCCATTATCCCTCTCCCTCTCCCTCTGGTTACTGTCTGTTCTTTATTCCCATATCTCTGGTTATGTTTTGCTTGCTTATTTGTTTGATTGACTAGATTCCACTTACAGGTGAGATCATATGGTATTTGTCTTTCACTGCCTGGCTTATTTCACATATGCATTTTTTACCATAAAGTAATTAGCTTTGAATATAATTCTTCATCCTGAAAACATTTTGCATTTGTAATCTGTATAGTTAGGGACATTGGGTTGCTAAATCTATATTATTACTGGGAAAACCATTCTAAATAGATACAGGGTGGGGCAAAAATAAAATTGCAGTTGTTTGTGTGGAAAATAATATGATAAATAATAAAAGACAATACAAAAATAAGCTCTTTCACACATTCACAATGGTAAACCTACTTCTGCTTACCTGTACGTTCAGGGACCCAGGTTGATAGACCTCTGCCATCTTTGATAATGGTTTCCATGGACACCCTGGGTATAAATATTCAATTGGTGAGTTGATAAAAATAGGATGGAAAACACACCACATTTTGGTCTTGTCTCCAAACTGACAACTTCTACCACTATTTTGATAGCAAGAACTAGTCAGATGGCCTTAACTAAGCCTGATGTGTACAACCTCCTGAGTTTCAGTTTTTCCATTTTTAAAATGGGGATATCAGTAGTAATCAGCTTGCATGGTAATTGTGAAGGTTAAATATTATACACAAAATACTTAGCTTGGCTTCTGACTTATATCAAGGGCTTAATTAATTAATAATACTCACATCGTAATTGCCATTTTTAGTTTTAGAAAAGACAACTAGGCATATTTTAAAAAATATTTTAATTACTTATAATTATATTTAATAATTCTTAAAAGACCTCCAAGAAATAGGAAAATGTTATCTACAAATATCTATTTTGTTTTGTAGATACAAAACAAAATAGGTCTTTGTCTCAGATTTCTGCCTAACAAGAAAAAGAAAAAAAATGTTATGGTTAAGAATTTGATAACTGAATTCATATATAAGGCAATAGTAAGACATATTTATGTACATAGTTACACAGAAAATATAGATATACATGCTTCATTTAGAAAAAAAACACATAATACATTCTAAAAACCTGAACTCAAGAATGGAGATGACACTGGATAAAAAGAAAGGTGATAAATTCTAACTTTCTCAGTTAAGGATTATTACAAAAATTGGTCTAGAGTAATCTAAAGTTTCAGAGAAGTTATTGAAAGATAGTGACTATGTTGTAAAATTAATGAAACAAATTTAAAGCATAGTGTTACGCAAATAAAGAAGAAACTTGAGAGAACTTTCAATAAAAGCTGCCTTGCTGGGTCTGACAGGAGCACTGTGGCATGGAATAAGGCTGAGGGTCTTTTTCAGTCTATTGGGAAGAAAATTGAGTTTTTTAAGAGTGCATATGTTAGAAAATAGGGATGCATGATGAGATCAGAGCTTTCAAAAAATCATTCTAGCCCTGGCTGGTGTAGCTCAGTGGATTGAGCACGGGCCAGTGAAGCAAAGGGTCGCCGGTTTGATTCCCAGTCAGGGCACATGCCTGGGTTGCAGACCAGGTCCCCAGTGGGGGACACGTGGGAGGCAACCACACACTTATGTTTCTCTCCCACACTTTCTCCTTCCCTGCCCCTCTCTCTGAAGATAAATAAATAAAATATTTAAAAAAATCATTCTGGAAATACGGAAATGCATTTTGGTGTATGAACTTGAGAAATCTAGAAGTAGTTGTGGTGAGTCCAGTTAGTAGGCTATTTAAGTTGTTTAAGTAAGAAATGCTGGTAGCTCACACCAGGTGTGTTTGGCATTAGAGTTTATAGAAATTGATGCATTTAAGGATAATTAACCTGTAGAAGTAGTAGGATTTAGTAATGGATTGGACATGTGGATAACGCAGGGAGAGGTGAGTGGTGGGTATGAGCTGAGTCCTCGCCTCTTGTGACAGTAGGTGGTGGGTACTGGTGCCACTCATTAAGATTGGGATTGAGGACTGACATTGAGTTTGTGTAACCTTGGGACATGATACTGGAGACATTCTATACACATTTGGATTATAACTCAAAGATTCAAAGGGGCTATTTGTAGTGTAATTGGTAATGTTCAATCATAGAGGTGGTATAATTAAAGCTTAAACCTGAATTTCTCAACTTTGGCACCATGTTAGGCCAATAACTCTTTATTGTCCAGGGTATGCTGTGTATTGTACGGTATTTAGAGCATTTATAGTCTCTACTCCCCAGAGACTGGTAGCAACCATCCATTCATGACAATCAAAAATGTCTGTAGATGTGGCAAATACCTCATGGGTAGTAAAATCACCCCATTCAGAAACACTGGTTAACTGCTGGGGGAGGGAGTGTAACAGGACTGAATGGTAATGGAAAAAAATACAATAAAAAATAAAAAAGTTGATAGTGACTAAAAAGAGAGTATAGAGTTATAAGAAAGCCATGTAACCCTACTGAGACTAGTAATTTGCTTCTAAAATATATAGCTGAGACAATTTTCCTTAATTGAAAAAATTATCATGACATGTGAGTAAATAACATGAATAGGAACACAATGTATTTATATGTGCTATGGTAAGACTAGTTTAAGTAGCACCCAGGGTAGGTGGAGGAATGAAGTCAAATGATTAAAGATTTCAAGACAGCTGAAGGTTGGATTTACCACAAGTAAGAAAATAAAAAAGGTATGTAACATTTATAATTTTTAATTTGAAAGTGGTATATTCACTTTTTGTAGTTAGTTAATTCTGCATATCCATGAATAGACTTAACTGAAAGACAGGTTCTTGCTGACTCCATTTTCAGAAAAAAAAAGGCTGATTGCTTGTTCAGTGTTGAGGTGGACATGAGTCAGACCAGAATCTTCTCATTTGAATTTTTGGTCCTTCTAATGACAATGAACTCTAATGTCATCATGAGAATCTTAGTATCTTTGAAGGTTGATAGAATATTAGGACTTTTTTTGAACTCTATATAGTAATATTAGTTACATGTTATTATCAACAGCATTTTATTATATAATTTTTTACTAACTGACATGCATAAATTTAGATTCTGTATGTTAGAAATATTTGCACTATTATTCTGATTGTTTTGTTGATGAGTATCACTTTTCTTTCCTGAAAAATATGCAAATATATAATCATTTCACAAAATGAAACCAGTGGAGTCTGAGCTATAGTTAAATTGTGCAACAATTTATTATAAATGCTGTTAATATTATCAATTTTAGAGTTTTTTGCTGTTAACTTTTGTTTGGTATATTCAGTATGACAAGCTGTAATTTGCCTATAACTGCCAACTCCTTTGAAAGTAAGAGTGGAAAAAAAGTAGAAATCTCTTTCAAAATAATTTAAAGATCTCTTTTTCTTCCTTAATGACCAGAAATTCCCAAATCCTGGTTTCTAAAAACCGTGCCATTTTGAAATTTCTCTGGCGGACAGCACTGCTCTGCTGTATCACATGTGGTTGATGTTAGTCACATCCTTGATGTAACATAACGCAAGCTGGCTAAGGTAATCTGATGTGACATATGATAGCATTTTGAACCAGTCTGGAATATTTGAAAATGTGCCATCTCTCAAAGACCGTGGGCAGATAGCACAGAGAGCTAAGACTGTGGACTCTGCTGCTTGCACTTTGAACAACCACAGAAGCAAAATTCTGTGATAATTAAAGGGCAAGCTCCAACCTGGTAGACTCTAACCAATACTAACAAATGTATAGTCTTTTCTTGATGCTGAGTTTATACTTTAGAAAAAGAGCCACCAAAGAGGTGTGGTCATGCATTATTACACGTATGCGAAGAGGTAATGCAGAGGTAAACATTGTATGTGGGCACGTGTAAAGAGGTGACAAGTAGGCATTTGGTACCTAGTTGTTGACTATTTGATAAAAGTGGTGCTCAGATCAAATCAAGTATCATTAGTGTTAGAGGAGAAACACTTGAGAAACATGAGCGCAAAGAGGAAAATATGTTTTCTACATGTGTTGTTGAGTTTCTCTGTAAAAAGTCTCTCTGTCCTCAGCCTAATTTATTGTGTTGGCTGTGGAGAATTTGAAAACCATGTATTCTTCTAGGATTACCTCAAGATCAGCTCCTTTGGTTTTAAATTTGTTTCACATTTATTTTTGCAGAAAAACTAGCACTAATAATACCTGATGAATAGTGATGAATTACAGAAATGAAAATAACCTGGACACTAAATTTGATAGAGCATGGAGAAGGAAATTAAACATAATATGTACATCTTAGAATGAAAAGGTGAACTTAAGCTACAAGGTAAAGGGTCAGCAAAGGTGCTTTTTTGTAGATTTACGACTGAACATTGTAATATGGTATTGGCTTACTCAATTATATTTATAATTCATAAAAAGCTCTGTTATCTGTCCATGTAAGTCAAAGTATTTAAGTAATTTCTGAGGTAATCTATTAATATTATTTAATTAATTATGGAAAACTGTTCACTTTCTTGTAAATTAAAAATACATATACTTTATACGTATATAAATATATAAATACATTTCATGATTGTTTGCATATATATTTTTAAAATGTTAAATTGAGATTTCTGAACAGCTGAGATGACATAGGGCATAGGAAGAAAATGCTGTATTTTTGAATTATCTTAGGTACAATGGAAAAAATTTCTAAATTTAATACCACTCTTTAGTTTATAGTAATGTTTTTCTGATATTATTCCTTTGAAACTCAAAACTATATTGTGTATTATGAACTTAGATAATTTGTATCCCACTTAACAGAAAGATAAATTGAGTCTCAAGGATGTTCTAGTAATTGATGGAATTCTAATTTCAATCCCAGTTTCAAACTTGACATCTACTATCCTTTCTTTTTATGATTTCCCGTAAAATTAGAAGTTTGTTGAAATGACTCAAGGCATAATAACCAATGCCAAAATTTAACATAAAGATAAAAAATGTGACATTGAATGGAGGGTGCATCTGTCACCGTGATGTTATACTTTAACAAGGCTAACAGTTCACACAGAAATTGCCTCTCAAGTTCTGTTTGATAATTAGATTAAAAGAAGGCTATAGCTACGAATTTTATGGTATATTGTGCTTAGTGCTATATAATTGATGTGTTGGGAAAAATGGTAATACAAATAAATCTAATATGGACTCTCTTATATTTTTTTTATTTAATTGCCATACTTACCACTGCTAGAAAACAAAAATATTGCCATACTTACCACTGCTGGAAAACAATTTTAAAGCCCATTAGAAAACCAAAATGAAATAAAACTAGATTGGAGGAAACTCAAGACTAAAAAGGATAAACTAAGGAAAATCAAGGTCAAGCAAATTGCTTTATTCCCTGGGTTTGTTTCAAGAACGTTATCTGAACATTTTATGGATTCAAATGTCGATGATCCTGTGTCATCTACTCTAGACAGATGTTGCCTCACCAGAAGAAAAGATAGGATACTAGAAACCAGATTTTAATGTTTGTTATGTGCTTTCCATGTCTATATTTTTCATGGATTATTAATTTCCACAGAAAGCATGAGAAACTTATTATTATCCTATTATATACACCAAGAACTAAAGCTCACATAAATTAATTGACTTATTCCAAGCAACATAGTAACAGAGTAGGGATTCGAATACTGAAAATATTGAAGAATTTTCATATCAATCTTGGAAGAAGTATTGGTAGATGATAAGTAACAGAGAATATAAAAGTAAAGAGAACAAAGGAATGTTGCAAATTGGTAGGTAGTCTAGCATTTGTAAGAGCCTACCCAGGAAGATTTGTGTGATACAATTGGGTATCAGATAATTTTCATTAGCTAGTTGAGTTAGGGATCTTTTGGATAATGAGTTGGCAAGCATTTTTTGACTGACAATACTATAAGGGAGAGAGAATATGGGGCATGGAGTCAGAATCTCTGAAGCTGTCTCCTCGTGTTACTGTGGGCAACTTCATTTCACTCATCGATCCTTTGTGTACTCCTCAGCAAGGTAAGCACCAACATCGCTTACCTGCATTCTGTTAAATTATGCTGTGCTGACAAAAATTGCCCAAATCCGAATGGCTCACAGCAACAAAGGCCCATTTCTTGCCTAGATCATAGATACTTTTCAGGCTAGCTACAACTTTGCTCCCTGTTTTCTTTCTTCTGACAAAAAATAAGTTGTCCCTTCTGGCTTGTGTCTGTCTTATGGCAGAGGGCAAAGGGAGACACGGGAACCATGGGATGGCTCTCAGAGGGTCTGCTTGAATTGTTCTTGCCTCGCTCTCACTGCCCTTTAAGTAGCCCAGGAGAGGTCACTTACCCAAGTCCCTTATGAGTGAGGTAGGAAAAAAGCATCACCTCATAGGCAAAGACAGTGGATAAGGGACGTAATTACGTACGTAGAATTACGTCTGTAATTCTATGTCTGCCACAATGCCCACAGGACTGTTGTGATGACTAAATATGAAAAGTGAAGCTCCAAGCAAAGGAGCAGGCACATAGGAATTTTATTTCACTTTCCCTTCCTGTTTGAGGACCAGAGTCAAGCCAAACAAAGCCCAGACTCATGAAGTGTTGAGGTGTATATAGCACTTTTCCAGGGTCCATTATGTCTATGACACTTTTTAAATAATTGAGAGAATAGAACTGAGTAAACTACTGTGCTTCTCATTAGAGAGTGGTAATTCAAGAAGAATTAAAGCCATAGTTTTAAAAACCACAGTAAGTTAGAAAGATCTTAGTCTTCTTATTTCACTCTTGATAAAGAATTGACAAATGAAAACTGGTTTTTAAGAGCACATTCTTAACATCTTAGGCATTCCTAACTTTTTAGAAATATACATAAATACACACATATGCCCACACAAAACAAAAATACATGAAACTATTAAATGAGTACTATTATCAAAATAAGAAAGAAAAGTTTCAATTGGAAGTTTGCATTTGGCATGCTCAATGAATGTAAATTTGGTGATAATTATATTCTTCAGATATTCTGAAATATCTCTCAAGAATTTTGCAAACTTTAGAATGAGAGGATAATTCCCTATCAAACATTTCTGAACAGGTCTCTTTTCTGAGTCATGGTCAACTACAGTTAGTTTTGTATGAGTAATGGATTTGGTCTTACAAAGTTTTGGATGAATCCTTGAGGAAAAAGCCAAAAAGTCTTTCCTTCCCTCTATGAGCTCAAAGACACCACTGTACTTTGGTATAAAAAGGGTTTTACCATGGTTGCAAAATTTTTGTTTCCCTGTCAACTGTGCAGTGGCATCACGATGACTGACACACCAAGCAATCTCTCCAGCGGGGCTGTATTTCAACTTAATGCTAGTGCTTAATTTGGAGGTACTTTGAGCCCCTCTGCATAAAAATCAGTACAAAAATAGTTTTTTCCTCAGCTAAGAGTCAGTCAACAACATCCATTGTGTGATATGTTGCCATAGTATGAAGCAACCCTCTAAGAATTCGTGAGTTGTGGCCCTGGCTGGCATGGCTCAGTGGATTGAGTGCTGATCTGAGAACCAAAAAAGATTGCTGGTTTGATTCCCAGTCAGGGTACATGCCTGGCTTGTAGGCAAGGTTCCTGGTTGGGGCTGTGCGAGAGAACCAATTGATGATTCTCTCACACATCGATATTTTTCTCCCTTATCTGTCTCCATCCCTTCTGCTCTCTCTAAAAATAAGTAAAATCTTTAAAAAACAAACAATTCATGACGTATGTTTCTATCTGTGTAAGAACTAAGTCCTCAGTTGTGACCATTTACTCGCCTAATTTTCACACTAAATTCAATGCAGGAAAAAATAGCTTCAGATGAAAACTAAATTATTTAAATGATTCTACAGAAACAAATATTTGAGAATTGTTTTTGTGAAAAAATGATAAGAATATCATTTGTATGCCATTTCCTTATAAAGTATTTAAATAATAAAATGGGTATCATGTGATTTTAGATATATAATAGACTGAAACATATCCTCTCATATAGCAAATTTTCAGAGGGATCCCATAGTATATAAGCTCCACTTGGATATTGTGAGAAGGAGATTTTGAGAACCCATTTATTTTCAGTTTAGCATGTTTCTTTAAAACTCAAGAAGATATAGGCCATGTAGCATAGAAATATACACTTGAAATCTATATAATCTTCTCAACCAATGTCACCCCAATAAATTTAATTTAAAAATTTTAATATATGCAGTATAGTGCAAAATGATAATAACAAAAATAGATTAGCAAAATGTAGGCAAATTAACAAAGGTTTATTAAAAATTCTTATCTGTTACTTCTGGGAAAAAAGGAAAAATAAGATTATAGATAAATAAGCCTCTTCTTAAAGGAGTGTATCATTTGAACTGAGGTTCAAGAGAGATGAGAGTAGAAAGCCCAGTTGATTAAAAAAAAATCCTAGAACTTTTATGGTATCAGAAGTTATATTTAAGTCTTTTATCCATTTTAGTTATACCATATGCCAGAATAAACTGGAAATACGGAAAACAGGCAGTAAAATTAGAGGCATCTCACTAGCAATATTTTTGCCAATGTATCTCCTAGGGCAAGGAAAATCAAGGAAAAAATAAATGGAACTGTATAAATTAAAAAGTTTCTGCATGGCTAAAGAAATCATCATCAAAATAAAAATAGAATGGGTATATAGGAGGACATATTTGCCAATGACACATTGGGCAAGGGTTTAATCTCCAAAATATATAAAGAACTCGTATGGCTCAACACCAGGAAGACAAACAACGCAATGAAAAAAATGGGCAAAGGACCTGAACAGACATTTCTCTGAGGAGGATATTCAGAGGGCCAAAGACATATGAAAAAAATGCTCAACATCATTAGCCATCAGAGAGATGCAAGTTGAAACCACAGTGAGTTATCAGATCACACCTGACAGAATGACCATCATTAATAAATCAAAAACAACAAGTGCTGGCAAGGCTGTGGAGAAAAAGGAACCCTAGTTCACTGTTGGTGGGAATGCAGACTGGTGCAGCCACTGTGGAAAACAGTATGGGATTTCCTCAAAAAATCAAAAATGAAACTGAGTTATGACCCAGTGATTGCACTCCTGGGAATATATCCTAAGAATCCTAAAAGACCAATTCAAAAGGACTTATGCACCCCAACGTTCATGGCAGTGCTATTTACAATAGCTACATGTTGGGAATAGCCAAAGTGCCCATCTATAGATTAGTGAATTTAAAAGCTGTGGTACATTTACACAGTGGAATACTATGCAGCAGAAGGAAAGAAGGGAGTGCCACCTTTTGTGACGTGGTTGGAACTGGAGACTATTATGCTAAGTGAAATAAGCCAGGTGGTGGAAGACAAATACCATATGACCTCACTTACAACTGGAATCTAACAAACAAAATAAACTAATGAGAAAAATAAAACCAGAGACCTGGAAACATGGAACAGACTGATAGCTGTAGGGGTGGTGGTGGGGGGTGGGGAATGGTGGGAGAAGGGAAAGGGACTAGCCAAAGGACATAGATGAGTGACACATGGACATGAACAATGGAGGGGGGACTGACTGTGGGCTGGCTGGAGCGGGTGCAAAAGGAAGAAAAGTTGGGACAACTGTAATAAAATAAACAATAAAAATTACAGAAGAAAAAAGAATCCAAGAAACATTTTCTGCTAAAAAATGACCTGTTCTTAAATTAGCGTTTATAGCCTTCATATTTGCAGCATTTCTTAGCTTTTCCCTGAAACTCAGATCTAACTGAACAAAGTAATTGTGGTAAAATACTTAAACACTTTATATGCTTCAAATCATAAAACTGAGGATATGATATCTTGAATGATTAGAGCTAATTGGTGACTGTATTCAGAGGTCAAATTTACCAGAAAGCCGCCTTACTTTTTTGCTTCAGTTCACAGGCACTGTTTAAGATCAGAGGTAGAAAAGGGTTGCATGTTGTGTTAATTGATTCAGGAATATGTTTTCTGCTCACTTTTGATGTTATAAAATGAAATGCAACAGGTTCATTGCAAACTGGAGCAAGAGGTTCCATAGGCATGGCAATCTGAGGCCAAGTTAGTTTTCAGTGTGTCAGTTAGTGTTCATTTGTTCCATCTCTTATAGGAAGGAGATGTGGTAGGAGTATTTTTGAGAAAATATATAAAAAGGACAGTGTGAAAAAGAGTAAGTACTCAGTTAAGTCTTGAACACTTCATTGTCTCAATGTCTACATATTTCATAAAATTTATTTCACCCAAATTTTCCAAGGTACTTTCTAATTTCTTTACTTCAGTTTGTCTGTATCTAATCCTAAATATTCTATAGACTGCAGGTGGCATTTTAGTCTATATTCTGCAATATCTTATTATTTATTTTGTCTATAGTATACAGATAATTAAAGTTTTAATTATTTTATTAAGCAATGTAATAAGGCTTTTAAGTGAAATTAATGAAAACATTCAAGAACTCACACTAAATCTTGAAGTCTAGTGAAATAATTATAATTTCATTGACAAATTATGTCACTTGTAATAATGTTATTGTATATGTGTGTGTGCATCTTTTCCAAAATGAAAATGAATAGATATCTTATTTTCCTCTAATTCCCACTTTGCAAATGTCCAGAATCTGAAATAAGCTTATTCCTTATATCACAATGTATTCTCATCAGTGGAAAAAGCCGTGACTCTGGGAGAAATACATGCAGTAGGCTTAAACTAGTAGCTTTTTGAAATATTTGAATGATGATTATCTACAGCCAAATCTCTTCTGAAGTTTGAACCAGCTTTATCATTACTGCCCGAATCATTATCAGGAAATGCCTTTTAAAATATGTCTAAATTGGGAAGCTTTTTGTCAGTTTTGCTCCTATTATAAAATCAAATCCTTCCATTGACAATAGCCAAAATGAATAAGATAGAGGCTTTTGCTCATAACAGCGTACATGTCTTTAGAGCAATGCTATTATTTGGGAGTCAGAAATTAACAAAATCTACCAATATTAGTAAAATAAGAAGTTTAAAATATGCTTAAATGAAGCTCAACCCATTTTGTGTTTAAATTCCTAAAGCTTTGATTTAATTCTAATCCATACCACCCATCTGCACTGAATTCATTTGATGAAAACACTTGATAATTATTCACCTTATACTTTTATCATCTACACATTCTCTAGCACTCTCTACTTATTACTCCTTGAAATAATAAACTCAAAACCAAAGTAAAAAAAAAAAGCAGTCCAAACACTGAATTAAAAAGTAGCATACCCTGAAAATAAAAACAGAAAGCTCTAAAATAATGTTTTATTTATCACATACAAATGTGTTTTTCTAAGAATCATTTCCAGTGTGCGGCACCATATGGAGGTAGAAAGTCATTATAGGAATGAACTAAGATGGTTTGTATCACCTGCATAACGTGTTTTGTTCTGTGCCTTCAGGCTTGAAAATCCACTTCCCATATTTTTTTTCCTTTCTTTAAAAATAATGTACATCAGTTTAATTTATCCCAGGTCCTGACAGAAGGATCAGATTTTAAGCATTTAATGCTGTGGTTTCAAATCCAATTTCTCAGTGTTCATCATTTCAAAAGTGGTAGAATTCAGTTTTTGAAAAGGTTCAAGAACTTGGGGAGAATTGGCAACCTTTCTAAAGTCCCACACTGATGTTAAAGGCAGCTCTGTATGAGAGAAAGAGCAGTTTGGTCTGAATTTATCTATAGTGCTCCAGGAAATACTAAACTCTTTGCCTACCCCAACAAGAATCTATTCTTAATGGCATCAACCTAGGCATATTTTTAAACTCATAAAGCATATCGAATAAATAACCTATTTACAGATTTTCTGAGGTAGGACACTGATTGGTTGGTACATTTTCCTAAAAGGAGGGTATCAATGTATCTGCTTAAGGCTTGATTCCACTGCATGTGTTTGGAAACAGCTTTCCTTGAGCCCAATGGGATTTTTATCCATTCAGACGCTGAAGCACTAGATCCTTGCACAGTAAATTCATTGTACACTCTCTTTATTGGTGGTGGGGGAAACTCAAAAGGTCAGGAGTCCGTATTGCTTCAAATAAACATCCAGAATCTCAGATGCTTTTTTGAAATGGGCCCAAGTTTATTTGAACCTCTTTTCTGGTTTGGAAATCAGGCTGAAAATTTCACAGAAACAGATTTTCTTGTGAGATCTCAGAATGTTGTGGTTTAAGTAAAGTAATAAACAAACTTGAAAAATGAAAGGCAAAATTGGCTCAGACTCACCTGGTTTCATTCTATTAAATGCCTGAAACTGAGTGGCATTGTGCAATATTTAAAAGAGAAGAAAAAAATCAGAGTTTGGCTGTGGTTTAGCCTAGAATCATCAAAAATTCCTGCTGAGGAGGTTTAAGAAAACGTTCTGTCTGTCTGTTCTCTTTAGTCCTCATTTTTCAATAACTTAACTCTTTTTTCTCTTTACTTTTAGTTTGGGAGATTTCTGTATTGCACTTCTACTTTTGAGCTATTAATGAAGACTAACTATTTGACCTCTTTTTGAAGTGAAATAATTTCCACTTGTTTATGGGTGTGATCTCCTTGAAGCATGTATTATGGAATTTGCATGATATATATAACATACAAAGAAGAATCTTTTGAATAATTATTGAACACCAGGTATAAAAGTTAAAACTCTTACTTATATAACATTATGTGATAGAGTGAAGCCATGATGCAAGCAATACTGTCTCCGTTGTACAAGTGATAAAGGGGTGGCTTGTGAAGCTCTGGTCACCTGTCCAGTTGTATAGTTGTATTACTTATAGCTGGTAAGTAGCAGAGGAAAGGATGCCAAGGATGTCTAACTTCAAAGCCCCTGCATTTTACTACTGCTTTATGAAGTTTCCTGCACAGTTATTGAGGTTTTCCAAGATTTATTTTAAAGCCCAATAATCACTTACTAATAACTTTAATTCTAAATACATACACACATATATATTATACACACACACACACATGCACACACACACACACACACACACACCCCTTGCCTACTACAATAAGAGTCTCTTCTTTATGATATCAGCCTGGCTGGAAAGAATACTTGTTTGTACATCTTAAATAGGAACAGGAAATTTCTATAGTTAAGAAAGTCTGTTATCAAGATAATGTCTTAGCTTTGTAAACCACTGTCCTATATACAGAGATTTTTTGTGTTTGTTATCTCATTCAGAGTCTTTCAGCAAACTAGGAGGTAGGCAGATAAGGCATCTTGATCTACTGGTACAAATGAAGAAAACCGAGGCTCCATGAAATTAAGGTATTTTCCCAAAGTCACAAAACTAAGAAACTTTCAGAGAAACTCCAAGTCAAATCCTCTATGTAAACTGCTCTTCACAAATCAACACTTCAGAATTCCATTCTGTGATCTCCTTCTAATACCTATGTTTTATTTTCTCTCTTACCTCTTTTCAATCACACTGTATTTTCCCCAATTCTTTTGCATATTTTAGTTCTGCACATACATTGTGCTCCTGATAGAAAGTGTTCTACACTAACTGATAAAATCCAAACTACTTTTGCAAAGCTCGAAATAGTCTGGACACATGATACCAAAGCTGTTCTTGTGCTACCCATTTAAGTTATGTATCAAGTCTAAATTTAATTAAGACCACATTTTATTTATACATTTCATGCATTAAACTCATTTAAACTTTTAGTCAGATTTCATTAGAAGAAATACTACCGTGCACATCATGCAGTAGTAAAGCTAATGTGCTTCAGGAATTTGAAAGAAGTTAGAGATCGGGGGTCTGATTTCAAAATGTCTTTTTCTTTCTCTCCTCAGTGCTTGCAGCAGGTCTGGGAGCAAGAGGCACACAGTTTGTTTCCTAGGACACTAATACAGTCAGCATGCTCTGTACAAATGTGTAAACACAGACATTCCCTGTAATCAGGAAGGTTGGTATCTTAAGGCAAGATTATGTTTTTTTAGGAAATGCAATTTATGTTCAGGATTAAGTTTCATTTGCAGACTGATAACGTCTGAGGTTCAGGAAGATGATAAAAATATTGTGTCCTAACTCCCAGCCCTGCCTCTGAAGTCTTTGAATCAGTCTTCCTGGACAGCCCTATTCTCCCAATTCCAAGGAGAATTATTTACATTCTTCATTTTTTAGGCAGATAAAAAAGTAAAGGCTATGAAAATGTAAAACAAACATTTAAAAACTTAACGCATTTATAAGCCTCATTGGTGGGTGTGAGGAAATTTAGAGAGACATGAGGAAAAAGCACAGAGGACTCGAGGACTGACATCCTTCCTCACGAGTCAGGAATTTCAGATTTACGTTGGGGATGTTGGAATTCTTGAGGCTAAGGTGGGATTGGGTGGCAAGTTAGACAGCATTTTTAGAATGTAATCATTTTTGTCTGCTTGTGGCATTGAACTAATACTATAAAACAAGTTAACTATATGACAAATATTCCTTATTTGAAATGGAAGTTGAAATAAATCCACTCAGAATATCGAGTAAGTCCTCTCTATAAATCCTTTCATCAAAAAACAAAACTAACTTCTTTATTTCTTTTCCAAGCTAGTAAAAAAAGTTTTCACAAGGTAAAGAGCAGTTTTCATGCCAAAAACACTTTTTTTTCTTAATTCCTGGGTTTTTGTGTTTAGCTCTGGAGTCAGAGATCTGAGGTTCACTCCTCCCTCCTTTTTATATAGCAAGTTGCAGATCATGCAAAAGTAAACTATGGCCTTGATCTTTGATCAGACAGCTGACTCTTCTCCCTCTTCAAAATAAAAATTTCCCCAAATGAACTGAATATGCAGAACTGGAACTTTTCTGATGTCAAGGGAGCCTGGTGTGCTTTTTTTTTTAAATCATGATAACAGCTACCGCATAGGTCTGGAGGAAACTGCACTCTGCGGGGTCTTGCTGGTGAGAGCAGTAACGCTTTGGGGCGCAGGCAGAGAGGGCATTTGCTTGTTTGTTCTCCTGTATTTCCTAAATTCCTTGTTTGTGTCATTTAGGAGGACAGAACTGGAGAATGCTGCTTTGGGTTGATTTTCATAAAGTAAAGTCCTTGAGTAGTGTTATAATTATCTGAGTAACCAGATATGCTCTTAGAGGCAAGGAGGGAATCAAGTATGATAGGGCTGGACCAACTTTAGATTCTGACTCTTCCTGCTGTTTTCTTCCAAGGCATTTGAAAGAAAACACATTGTAGTTTAACCTTTCTTTTCTTTATTTCCCCTTCTGTTTGTAGCACCTCCTCTAAAAATAGAATTTTATGATATGCAATATAATTTGTTTTTAAGACAATTTATTAAACAAGAAGAATGTTTTCCTGGCCTGAGATGCAATATAAATAAATAAATATATATAGTTGTGTGTGTATGTGTATATATATACACACACATATATATATTCATAGAGTTAATGTTTACCGCAGAGGGCTAACTCATTGAAATAAAGAGCTGAAATGGAAACTCTGACATCATTTTAGCTGCAGTCCTGCTGCCTTAACTGGGGAGAAAAATATTAGCCCTTGTCCAACTTACCTTTTCCATGAGGTGTAAAAAGCACCCTATACAAAGGGAGACTATGAAACCCAGAGCTAGTCTGATTGCTTGCATGTTATTCATCTACACGCCCATTGTTTTAAACTGGCACTAGGCAAATCCGCTGATTCTAACCATATGGCTGCGTGCAGAACTGCATTGAGGAGTTTCCTCTAGGGTGCCCACAGAGTGTCCTACTGGCGTCCCAGGCTGCAGAAGAAAATAAAAAGTCTGAGTTGTCCCATTATGAGATTTCATCCAGATGCTCATAAGGTTATGTATTTAAATAAAGAGTCTTGGACTTGAAGGGAAATTGCCATTTTAAAGCTGTACACACATATGCATTTCTCCACTAGGTGGCGCAAAAGGCCATAATACTAAAGGTAACTTACAAATGGGGGGTGCAAAATCTAGTTTTTAAAATATTTTAAAGGTGGATTAATTCACAACTACTATTCTTCTAATCAGATTACAAGCTCATAGTCTCAAATGCCTGATGAATGGTTGATAAAAATTCCACATCACAGAGGGCATGAAAAACTTTTGAGATATGGAAGAGAGTTTATGCAGGTAAACTGAAATTTTTTGAGAATGAAATATTTTCTACTCAATGTATAAATCAATACAAATGACAAAATGGTCAAATGATCAAATGGTCAAATGTTCACAATAATTTCTCTACAATCAAGTAGATTTTATTCCTGTTGCATTATTCACAATAAAGAAAGGTATTTCCTGTCCGAAATAATCTTCAAAATTTGGTGGTGTCCTATTATTAATACTATTTATGAACTATACTGATTATTGCTCTAACTGGAATTTTTAGAATTATATGGTTCTTTCTTTTCAGTTTAATAATATTCAGCTATTGTGTGCAATGTGAGCTACTGACTAAATAGGAAATCTCGTGTGGAGTTTGGGTTCCAAAGGGTGTAGTTGAGGTTTCTATTACATGCACTTGAATTTTAGCTTCCCCAGTTGGTGTTTTCTTCTTCCTTTTAGCATTAATTTCTACCTCTTTCCTTATGTCTGCTGCATAAATCCTATTTCTGATCTTTTTAGGCTATAGAAACCAGCAGCAAACAAGGCATAGGTGGGGCCACACTCTTGCGGCCTCCAGGACTGAATTGTATGTCCCCTGCCCCACCACACACTTTTATCACTAACCAGATGAGGTATATGTGCAAAACTGGGAAGCAGGAGATATTGTTTTTGATTGATAATTATCTTCTCTTTCTGTGACCTTATATCCACATCATATGTAGTTCAGACTATATGTTCAGAAACTATAGTTCAGAAAATAAAACACAGGTATTAAACAGATTTGGGGTCAAATGTTTATACTGCTATTTATAAATTGCATGATCCTGGATAATTTACTTAATATCTCTGTACATCCATTACCCAATTTGAAATATCGGAATAATAGTTCCCACAACTAAGGGTGGTTTTAAATATTAAGTTTGGTCAAACCTATGAAGCACTTAATGATCTGGTCTGTGATAACTTCATAGATGTTGTCAGCAAAAATAAGCATATTATAAACCTAACTCTATTTGTGTGGCATTGTGATAGACCGAGGTGAAATAAATTGTAGGATATCCTGTCTTAAGATCTACTAAGTCCAGTTGGGATAATCATTCATTTATTCATTCATCGATTCATCAGCAAATATTTATTGAATACCAGTTATGCAACAAAGTGTTTTGATGATGATATTATAATAATGAACAAAAGAGACATGAGCATTGCCTTTCATGAACTTGTAATTTGGTGGAAGAGACAAACTCTACATATAAACACATTATTCAAATAACCTTTTAATTACAATTATGACAAGTATCATGAACAAAGAGGAAAGCGTAGTGAAAGCTTAAATGTCACCGTGGGGTCACCCTTACCTTCGAATTACAAAGAAATATTGATCCAAATTTTTTCTATCACATTTTCTGCAAAGGCTAATATTTTAATGGCTGTACAGATGCCTCCAGATTTTTTTCAGAGTCACTTTTTCTCTGATTTTATATTCCTGTTAAAATCTTTCTTTGTGATTTTAATTTCTACAGTGCTTTTCTTCTCCCTGCCGTTTTATGGATCAAGATTGACTGCCTAACCTTTCTAATGCTAACAATATCGCAATTTAAAAAATAGATCTCAAATGCTCCAATTGATTAATCTAATTACTATTTACTAAGTCAGTGATGGTGCAACTATGATTAATGGTGAAGACCAATAATAGTGATCCCAGCCTGGTGGAGAGAGAGGTCACCACAGAATTCCTTTTTGCTGTCTCTCAAATCATAGCACATAAATTTGTTTACCAAACTTATTTGCAAAGTGGCTTATACTAGCTTGAACAAATTTGAAACAAACAAAAAACAAACAAAAATTTAACCAAACCTTAAAAAAAACCTGCAACAGTTGATCTTCAATTTAAATTTTTCTCACTATTTTATGATGCCTTTTAAGAAAGTAAAAATTTTATTTTTTTGTTTTTTTCTTTTTATTATTGTTGTTCAAATACAGTTGTCTTCATTTCCCCTCACCAATCCCTCAACCCAGAAAATAAAAAATTTAAATTGATAAAATTAGATTTTAAAATTTATGAAAATTTTATTTATTTTAGCTGTATTAAAAACAATCCCATATGGATTGAGAAAAGTGTGTAAAAATAATCAAGCTGAACAGAGCTAAAATAAAAAATAAAGTTAGTACAATACAAACATTTCCAGTAATGTTTACAAGTCTTCTATATGTCCATCAAAGCTGGATCCTTGTACGCACTTAATATGGTACCATATAGGGGTGAACTAGGAGTGAGGAGGCCTGGCTTCCAACCATCCATACAGCTACTGATAAGCCCAAACCAGCTAGCAATGCGCTGTGCAATATATCTACATGTGGAGAGCTACATGTGGCTATCTGCATTTAAATTCCAAATAATTAAAATTAAAAATTTTTATTCCTTAGTCATACTAGTTATATATGTAGTAATATAAAAAGCATTCAGGCCTGGCTGGTGTAGCTCAGTGGATTGAGCGCAGGCCTGCGAACCACACGATCACGGTTAGATTCCCAGGCAGGCCACATGCCTGGGTTGCAGGCCAGTTCCCAGCAGGGGACTCACAAGAAGCAACCATACATTGATATTTATCTCCTTCTCTCCTTCCCTTCCTCTCTAAAGACAAATAAATAAAATCTTTTAAGAGGGGAGGGAATTTCAGGATAAATAAGGGAGGGATTTAGAGGAACCTATATAAAGGATACATGGACAACAACTGAGAAGGGTGGAAATGGGAGGGAGGGGGGAGGATGGGGGGTGGGATGGGATGGGAGTAATAGACAGAAAACTGTACTTGAAAAATAATTAAATAAAAAAATTAAAAAAATAAAATAAAATAAAAAGCATTAAATATTCACATAGAATCAGTGGCTACCATTGGACAATTCAGTTAGAACATTGCAGAATATTCTATTATTAATGTACTGTTCTAGAATGCTTATCCATATCTGTAAGTATATTATCCCATTTTTTTTTGCCTTTGGTTACTCATCATTTTCTTAATGGTATGTTTGGAGAACAGAAATTTTTCATTTTAATGCACTTCAACTTATCCATTTTTCCCCTTTACGGTTAACATTTTCTGTGTACATTTAGTAAGACTTTTCCAACTTCAAGATTGTAAAGGTATTCCCTAAAAAATAAGATTTTTCTTCTCTATAATATTATGAGCTAGCACTGATCTTGGTGGAAATTTAAAAAATGCCAATTATAATGATGGTGATCTGAATGTCTGTATGTTCAATATATATGATGTTAAAAGATAACATATGGAAAAGTCTATTTTTCTTTTAAAGGAACATATATAAAGGATCCATGGACACAACTGAGGAGGGTGGAAATGGGAGGGAGGCAGGGAGCACGGGGGGTGGGAGGGGATGGGAGTAATAGACAGAAAACTGTACTTGAAAAATAATTACATAAAAAAAATTGGAAAAAGAAAAAAAAAGAAAAAGAAAATATAGAGACAGCCTGGCTGGTGTGGCTCAGTGGATTGAATGCCGACCTGAGAACCAAAGGTTGCTGGTTCGATTCCCAGTCAGGGCACATGCCTGGGTTTTGGGCTAGGTCCCCAGTAAAGAGCATGTGAGAGGCAACCACACATTGATGTTTCTCTCCTTCTCTTTCTCCTCCTCTTCTCCTCTCTCTAAAAATAAATAAATATTTTTAAAAGAAAAATATAAGGATATGGAAAATAGTCCACAATATTTTCTTGTAATTAAACTTCAATTTTTTATTTGAGCTAAGTATCACCAAAACATACTTTATTTGATTTCATGACAACAAGAAAGAAAATAGTGTACTGTAGTTTCACTTGGGAACAACCTGTATATTTAGTTGTGTTTTTTGGGGTCTTGGCTATAGCCTTCAACATTCTAGCCCTACTTATTTGAAAATGCTCACTTTATGGATTAAAAATTCCTCGCCTGTCACTGGAGCAAGTGTCTTCTCCGTTTTGCGTGATCCCAATGGCCTTTCAACTTCGACAGCTCTCTCTTTATAAGACAAATTGTGTATTTGAGAAAGAAAACATCTTTTGACCAATAAACTTCATATTTTATGGAGTTTAGGACATGGGAAAGTGCTTAGGGTTCTTGAGTTGTGTTTTATTTGGAGTTTTTCAGATTTCTACTTACCCATTGAATTTTGACTATTTTTCTGAACTTATTTGATAAAATTTGGGTCTCAATTTGGTCTCTAACACTGAAGATCTGAGTTTATTTTGATGGCATCAAAATGATTTCTATCTTCTCTACTGTCTACGAGACTGTAGAGCTCTCCTAATGATAGGTAAAATATGAAAATGGAACATACACTCATGTAATATTTCTCTAAAGAATTTTGGGGAAAATGTGTTATTTGTGGCAATATGACCTTTTGTAGTTTGCTGTCAGTCCTTTGGTATAACTTGTTATTCTTCACCCCAAATATATAACTCACACAGAAGAAAATCACTGGAGTAATTACATAGTTATTCTATGAACAAAATTTATTAGAAGTCTAGACCAAAGCAATATACTTTATACAGGAAGTTGCTGATCATCAAAACATTTCTTGAAAGTTTGCTGGGCGTTCTGCTGAGTACACATCTCTCAGACCAGCTTAGCATATTTAATGTTCATTAGCATCTCAGAAAGCTAGCCAGTTTCCCCCACTGATCTCATTCCTCATCATCTGCTTTATTTTCTCTTCAGGACTTGCAACTATCTGTAATTTTCTTGTTTAATGTTTACTTTTATTGTCTCTCTACACCTACTAGAATGTCAGCTCCATTCTAGATATTTCCCTGTTAACAATTCACTGATCATGTGTTTTTTCTTTCCCTTAACTACACCTGGCCTACCTTTTTTTGTTATGAGAAATGCAAATATCATTAATAAACTAGATAGGGCAAAACATAAATTAAACTAATTATGCAAATTGTGTCATCCTATGTGATTTGCTGATTTTGTTTATAGCTCTATCTCTAGTAACAAGAATAGTGACAGGCACATAATAAAATACTTAATAAATATTTCTCAAATAAATAAATCTTCCTGCATTTTTAGACAAGCAAGCAAAGATCATTTTGTTGTTTAAAGGCAGACTTGAAATTCTCAGAAGTACAAATTTTCTGAGAATCCAAGGTCATAAAGTTTTCCTATGTCAATCTGCCCCTGAACTTCAATGTTAATAAATCAGTTGGAGAAGTAGAATTTAGTACAATCTTAAGGAAATATTACTGTTTCATATAAGTTGACTCTAGCCAAAAAAGTCCTAGGAAGAAATGGACACCTAGTTGAAAAAAAATTTCAGACAGTTCAGCTAAAAGATGTTTTGAACTAAACATCTTTAGTTGAAATGGCCTGAGGCTTCTGGAAAGAAGGTGGTTGAAAGAGATGAGAGGTCTCCAAAAGCACATTGAATGTGCGCTGAACACTGACAAACCAGCCGTGATACTCTATTTTCAAAGTGACCAACACTTACCCCTCTTCACAAACTGCCAATAATCTTCTGACTTTCAGGTGATGATCTTAACTCTTACGTAACAGGAAAATAAAACAAGGTTAATTGAACTCTAAGAAGAGGACTCTGTCCAGAGGTTTGTAGCGCCATCTAATGGATGATCCAGAGGGCTTATCTGGTGTTAACGGATAGAAGTCACAGAGACTGCATGGTGCTTAGCGCATAGAAAAAGCTGTACCCAAACAATTGTGAGTTACTTGGTGAGGCACTTGGAGGAAGAAGATAGGCAACTACGTTTATTCACTGTGAAACACGAATCAGAAAAGCATCAGATTTGAGTCACTGCATTGGGGTTTGAAACTATGAATGACGCTGGCAACAGTCTGGTTAAACCTACATTACGAATTCTAAAGCTGGTATAGAGAAAAGTTTTTTAAATCTTCAATTGGTAGATGTTTACAGAGAAAACTTACCAAAAATGAATATAAAATAACAACTGTTAATGCATTTAATGCTGGCTACCAGCCAGACTTACATGAAAGAGTGGAAATGGAAGATCCCCGGGCAGGGGAATGTTAAGGGTTTCAGGTCTCAGCCTGCCAGGCCAGTGAGGTCAAGGAGGGGAACATTCTGGGAGTAGAGAGGTGGAGGACTGAGGCTGGTGTTCTAACCACCACGGTCACCTGAGGATTTCTTATTTAGTTCTTTAGGGACACGGTGCTACCAACCCATTTCAGTCTATTGCATACATACTGGAATACACAGCCTGCTGCCTCTGGTTGCTCCAGAAGCAAAGCCTTCTATGTGCAGGAAATTGGGATTCAACTCATGGGTTATCCGTGTGCATTTCTTTAGCATTTTATTGCTGAAAGGCAATCATGTTCTCATTTATTTATTTATGCATCTAACACCTTTACTGAGTGTCTATCTGTCATTGCTCTAAATGCAAGGGAACAGCAACGAAAATAAAAAAAAAACTTTCTTATGAAACTTGCATTCTCATGAGGGAAGGCAGAAGTTAAGCGGGTTAAATAAGTCATGTGTACTGGGTGCTAGATAGTAATATGAGCTAGGGACAAAAATAATGTAGAGAATGGGGGGTGATTACAAGTTTAAGTAAGGTGGGCAGAAAGGCTTGTGGGTGTGACATTTGAAGAAAGAATTGAAGGTTTAGAGAAAATGGCTGAGAGAAGTGGGGGTGCAGAGAAGAGCTTACAATGCAGATGTGGGGAAGAGTATCCTAGCAGAGAGACAGGAAGTTCATATCCCTAAAGCAGGGCTGGCTTCATGGGTGTGCAATCCGTGCTCTTGCACAAGACCCACACCATCTTGAAATTCTTCATAAAATTTTAACAACAAACCTTGAATTTTTATTTTGCACTGCACCCTTCAACATAGGGAGCCAGCGCTGGCCTTAAGGCACTGCAGTGTGTAGTAAGGCACTGCAGTGGCCTTAAGGCATGCCCCTGGTTAGAAGGGAGTGAGCAAGTTGGAGCCCGGGAGATGTCAAGGCTCTAGGGGGACTACACACTTGCATGCACGTCAATGGCCTGAGTAATGTTTGAGTGGGATCAGTCCAACTGCTGTGTTGATAATAGAATGAATAGATCAAAGGTGAAAACTGAGTGGTCAGTTTAAGGAAAACTATCGCTGGTAGGGTAATATCTGGTCCTAGATATTTTAAAATATTTAATTTATTTTAATTGGTGTTCAAGTACAGTTCTCTGTCTTTTACTCCCATCCCAGCCCACCCCCGCAGTGCTCCCCACCTCCCTCCCATTTCTACCCCTCCTAGTTTTTGTCCATGTGTCCTTCACACTTGTTTCTGGAAACTCTTCCCCTTTTCCCCTGAAATTCCCTTCCCTCTAAAATATGATTGTATTTTCCTGTTTTTAATTAAGGGCTTATAGGTTTCAATACTTTTAGATGACAGTTTATGAACAAAAGGAAGAAAGACGTCAGAAAGTATTATTGGCTTGTAGGCTGCAGGTCCTGAAATAGTTACCTCATGTCAATGTACCACCAATAATCTGTACTCTAAAAGTTAGACACATATTAAAAATAATGCCTTATAAACGATATGAAGTTATTATCATGACTATAATGGGGAGTTTGACCTAGATGGTCTGGGAAGGTTCTTTCCAATTGTTATTTTCTTTGCTCTATACATTCTCTTTTGCCATTTAATACTATCTTAAATCTGATTTTCATTTTACTTACTCTGGCCCCAGACAGGCTGGGTTTATTTTAAATTCACATTTAATTTTGAGGGTTTGAGGAGTTGTCATAGATTTTAAATATTTATACATAATTATATATATTTCATCTATTAGAATCAAATGAGATAATGCATATAAAATGCTTTGGAAAGCCTAAGTCACTCTATAAATGCAAGAGATTAAGTAGTATATTGAGGAGATTGTAGTTTAAATCTGTTTAAAATAATTGACTTGAAATCTCTCTTACATTTTTCAACAATCTGAGAAAACTATATTCCCCGCTATAGCTAAAACATAGAACTTGCTTTCATTTTATAAAATTAAATTTTTGGAGAAGGATTAACTAGCAATTTTCTACATAGTGTAAAGATTGTTCTTCTGATATTGGCACTTGTAGGTTGTTTAGAATTTTCCTGCCAAATGTGCAGTTTCTTGACTTTCAGTTGGTGGGAGAGAATTAATTTTCTGGGCTCATGCTTGTTTCTAACTTTAGACTTCTATTTACAAGCAAGAAAATAAGCTTATTTTTCCCCTAAAATGTTAAGTTGAAGTACTCATTCCCTGGATCAAGTTGTTGGCAATTAAAATGTTCCTTACAAATTTACCTATGCTCATGTGATCTGGACAGTGCCCCGCTCTTACACACATTTCTCTAGGAAGATGGCCATCTTCACAAAGGTTACGTCCTTTTTAATTGCTCTTGATCCAGGCTCAAGCACCAAGTGTCAGCTCTTAGTCAGACTTCCTGTCCCCGCCCTCCTTAAATTTCCAGATTAGGTCTCATCCCTTCCCGGCCCTCCCTGCTCTTCCTCCCAGTCGAGTGTCATGATAAAGTTGATTTTCTTTTCCTTTTTTGTTTATCAGCTGTCTTCCCCATAGACTGTAAACATGGTTATAGAAGAGACCATACCTGTTTGTTTTTCCAACTCTGTTACATTACTTGGTGAATGGGAGGTACTTTGCATTTGTTCACTGACTAATTAACGTGAAGTTGCCTGCTTCAGTGGGACTATTGTACTAAAGTTTTTCAGAATTGCACAATACATGAGAAATATTAATAGCTGTAGAATAAATACTAAGAAAATAGCTAATGTTACCTTGAGTTAATTTTAAATAAAATATAACTTTACAATGATCTACTTCACCTGCTCAATTATTGACTATAGGCTATGCTACACTAGAGATCTCTCTCCCAAATGATAACATGTCTAGTGAGATCAGAGGGAATAATCGCTCCATCAGGTTACTTAGGGGCACCAGGTGAGGAGGAGTTCCTCCATGTTGGGACATACCATCTCAAAGCATGGCTTCCAAGGTCACTGCATGAAGGAAAGAGCGAGAGCACGGGGAGCGCAGTGCCACTCTTAAAAGCCATGGACTGGAAATGACAAGTGTCAGGTGGCCCAGCATAAATGTGAGGATCTTGAAAATCTTCTTTTATTCAAAGGAAAGAGGGGGAAAGTAGATGTGGTAAGAACTAAGCAAATGTATTGTTAAGTTAAATTTTTATATGAGGCAATGTTTATTTCAGGTGTTTGAATAAAGAATTACATGTATAATAATAAACGAGTAAGTAGACAGCTCACTCCTATAAAGCAGCAAGACTTTAGCCACCAGACAATATCTTGTAAGAGACAAGGTGCCTAGAATTAAGTTTATCGTCTGAGCCTCAAACATCGTCTGGTAGTCACACTGTTAAATTAAGATCTTCTTTCATCCTTCCTTCTTCTTTTTCTCTTTCCTCTGAATAACAGATGTGAAAGTTTGTGATTTATAAACTGGTAACATAGGTCACAAAAAAGCAGAAATAAGAGAGATTTTAGGTTTTTAAAACAATTATAACTTTTACAGGTTAAAAACATAGGAGACAAATGTATACAAAAATTATGAGCTAATAGTACTTGATAAAATCATTCAGTCATTCCGCTTTTGAGATTATTTCAAATAGAGCATAGTAATGACCATGATGGAGGCTGTGGCCATGTCTGAGGAAGAGGAAGGAGAGTGGGGCCAGCACACTTCCCCGCTACGGAGCCAAAGTGACTACTCATGGAAACCGGAACACAGGTTTTTACGAAGAGCCTTGCGCTGAGTCTACATGATCAATTTTGGCATATTCACTAATTTTGGAGCTTACTATAACTACTTATTTTTCAATTTGGTCAAATGACTCACTAATAACAAGTGTGTTTATCCAAGGCAGTTAGTACAATAAAAACAAAAAGTAGTCAAACTGGTAGAACATATTGTTTAACTTCAAGTCATCCCTAAAAGATTCTGACAGAAATGAATGTGACCAAAAGTTGTTTTGGTTTGAACTTTCTGGCCCCTTTTGTGGGTAAATGTTAGAAACCTACATATTCTGGATCAATGTCTTACAGGGATGTCTTGCTGAATCAGAAGCTGACTCCTTTAGCCACATCCAATTCAACCACAATTACACATATACAGGCTAGGCTTAAAAGCCATATTAAAATGTTCATACATAACACCAAATACTGAAATCGAATATAAACATGTGTTTGCATGTGTGTGACAAGTACATTTATGGTATAGACATGGTCACTCTAGGCAACCTAGTTTGGCTCCTGCATTATCCTAATTCCTTCTCTACAAAAGGAAGCTTTGCATCAAATTATACAGCATGTAAAGTCTAGTGAATTTTAGCAAACTTTAGAGATGCCTATTTTGTTTATTGTTTAGCCATTTATTGAAAATATGTTTTATTTTCTGGGTTTTTAGTAAATATCTTTTGAATGGAGATTTATACCAAGTATACAATACAACCACATCTTAATTTTTTATATTTCTGTGTGGAAAATGTTCCGTAAACTGCAAATCAAATCTGCTTTGACTGACTACTCATTGCTCATGTCTAGAGTATAATTCATTCAAGTATTTATGGAGCACATGTTAACACTGCTATTCTAGACCATTGATTCCTTTCATAGAATAGGGGAAATAGATGTTAACCTTGTAAACTGGTCATCTACACATGCACTGAGAAATAAGTGTCATGGAAGTTCTCAGATGCATATGGTGCAGGTGAGGTCTCATTGAGAAGGAACTGTTAGAGCAAAAACTCAAAAATGCCGTGGCAGTGGCTGAGTGATAATTTGTGGAACAGCATTTCAAGGGAAGGGAAGAGTTAAAGAAGAGGCTCCTAACTGGTGTGTGTCTCCTGTGTTTGCAGAAAAGTAAAATAAACTAACAAACAAAATAGAAACAGGCTTATAGCTGTCATGGGTATGGGGGCTGGGTGAAAGGGGTGAAGGTATTAAACAAAAACAAACAAGCAAACAAAACCCTCGTAGACAAACAACCGTATGGCCATTACTGGAGGAAAATCAGGGTGGGGGTGGCAGTAGAGGGTAAAGGGGAAATTAATGGTGGTGGGTGGAGACATGGCTTGGAGTGGTGAACACACAATATACAGATGATGAATTATAGAATTGTACACCTGAAACCTGTACAGTTTTATTAACTGATGTAACACCAATGCATTCAGTAAAAAATGAAAAGCAAAGCAAGGAGGCCAGTGTGGCTTGAGCTGAGTAGGAGAAGAGAAGAATAGCACCTGAGGCCTCCAGGCTAGTAGGAAACCAGGACTTTGATTTTTGCTCTGAGTGAAATAGGGAGAGTTTGCAGGTTTTGAACAGGACAGTGATACAATCTGCATGGTGATTAAAAGAATCAGCAGCTGCTAGATCAACAGCAGAGTAAACTGTAGAGATGCAAGGACTGAAGCAGAAGATTGGTTATGAGGTGATGGTGGGTAAGAACAGGCTAACAAGAGCAGTTGGGGTGAGAAGTGGTTAGATTCTGAACGCAGAGTCAACAGGCAGACGGAGGGGTGGGGGAGAGAGAAAGCCAGAGGAGTGGCTATGATTCCAATGTTTTGGGCCCAAGTAATGGGTGAGATACGGTTGTTTTGTGAAACAGGTTTGGGTGACAGCAATGGTGAAGGTCGAGTGTTGAGTGTGGACTTGTGTTTGAGATGACTTACACACTTAGATCGAACACTGAATAAATTACTTGGATACATGAAGCTAAAACATTAGGAAATCGACTTCTAATAAAATAATATTTGGGGAAAGAAGACATTAAAAGCAGTTTTAAAGGCATTTATATGATTTCAGTTCAAATGGGAAACTATTTTTCCCTGAGTCCTATATAGTTAGTGCATTTTGTAGCTGTATGTAGATCCAGCTGGACTATTTATACATTTTCCGGTGGGAACATAGCACCATCTTGTGGATAAAAATGTACAAATGTCTGTGATCTGAAGGATTTGAATTCTGAAATCATACAAGAATACTTGGAAAATTCACCCAAATTTATGAGTTTAGTTGCATAAAGTTGTGTCTCCTTGGGGCTAAAATAACTGACAGAACCAGTAAGTCTGTCAGGCAACTGAACAATTTAAACAAATATGAATTTAATTTCCATTATCTGACACAACAGTCTAAGGACTCATTAGTTATGTAATTGATCATATAAATAACTTTAAAGATAAGAGATGAGATAGTTATATATATATATAATTTGTTAAAGAATATAAATTTTTCAGTTTTTGACAGACTTCATTCTAAAATTCATTTTTACTTCTTCATTCTTGAAATGGTTCAGAAAGATTTTCTGTACACGCACAAGTATACTAAGCACAGTTAGAATCAAAGAAATTATATAAGTCATTATCTCGGACCTGAGGAAACTAACAAGGTGACCTTACTATCTATTCAAATTGAAAAAAGTTGTTATTTTATATAATAAAATAAGTATAAAGTGGCTATTTATAAGTCAAATTATTTTAGACTATTTTTCAAAGTAGGTTCATTGGATTTCCTTCAGAAGTTTCAAAATTTTTTAACAAAAAATAGGAGAATAATCATATAAGAAAGTTTGCTTTGGTTGTGTAAATAAACATATGAAACATTACAAATACTGTATTAGAACACAAAAGTCATAACAATTTATTCTAATTTTACTTTCATTTACTTTATTATTTTCTAAATAAGACAAATAAAAGCACATTAGATCATTATATACATCTAGTAATTGTATAATATGATTGGTGTCTTTTAAAAATAAAGACTGAAACAAATAAATAAAGTATAAATTATCAAGAATCACACAACTAGTCTTGGCTTTTATTATTGCAAAAAAAAATTCAGGCAGGAAATTAGAAATGAATGAGGGAGTGGAAGAGAAAGAAAAAGAAAATGAAACTTCTTTAAACATACTTAAAAAATAAAATTTTGGTTTTTAATAATGTTTTCTACATTACATAAACTAATAAAATAACTAATAAAAGCTAAAGAGATAAACAAAAAATCTGAAAACCAAAAGCAAATGAAGATGACATTATTTCAGATGGATAACATTACCATTCAGAAGAAAAATGTGAATTACACTAGTTTCCACTGAAACTAGTGTAATTAAACACTTTAATTAAACTAGTGTAAAACTAACACTTTCACTAGTTTCAGTGAAAACTAGTGTTTTGATCACACACACGCACACACAGACTTCAGAGACACCAGACTGTATTGGGAAAGTTTGTAGTGGAAGTGGCATTGGTATAGTGATTACTCAGTAATTTCTGATGAATTGCTGGTTAGAGCAAATGAGTAAATATATATAGATACTGTTGGGGACCATCATTTTCAAGTGGGAAAAGGGAAACACACATTTGGAATGGGGGAATTTGAGAAAGAAATTCATGGCGATGGACCTGTCAGTATGAACTCATGTACATATATATTTATATACACATATAACTATAAATATAAATTCTTATATATTATACAAATGTATATATTTTATAATTATATGCAGAAATCATACATGTAAGTTACATATGTATACATCTACATATATATACATGATTCCTAGCTGTATTCATGAAAGGACATAAAAGCAATGAAATAATATAAAGCAGCAAAGAGCACCCCAGTTTCGAGATCTTAGTTTCTAAAATCCATGTCCAGAAACTGAGCCCACTTGCTCATGCACCCAGCATAGATTTTGGGCTAATCTTTGGACAAGTGACCTGAACAATTAACAGAATCTCAGCTGATATGAATTTTTGAAGCCAAGGAGTACAGAGGATGCTTTGTACTGCCTGCACCTGTAAAGCAGCATACAAGATATTGTGGGCAGCATGACTCCAAGTAAGCCAGCCAGGGGGAAGAACCCAACAAAGAATGACCCAACAACCACCAAAACCCAATTACAACAAGAGAGCCCACACAGGCAGTGTAAAGGGCATCCTCAGATCATCTAGCTCAGGAGATTAAGGAGACTGCACCACTCAGTCTCACAGGTCACAGAAGTCCATCCTATGAAGATAGGGAATCAAAGCAGACCAATCCAGTACAATGGAATAAATTTAAAAATTTCCTAAAATGAGGAGACAAAGAAACAACTCCCAATCAAAAGGAAAGGAGAAACCCACAGGAAGAATGCTAAATGAAACTGAAGCAATCTCTCAGAGAGTTCAAAATAATGGTTATAAGGATACTCAAGTAACAGTGACAACTACAAGGAACTTTATGAGAGCTACAAGGAACTTAGTGGGAACATCATCAGCGTGAGAAAGGACATAGGAACTATGAATAAGAACCAGGAAGAAATGAAAAATACAATGTCTGAAATGAAGAATTCAGTAGAAGGAATTAAAAGCAGGCTAGCCAAAAGCAGAGGATCAAATCAGCGAGTTGGAAGACAAAGTAGAAAAAAAACCACCCACTCAGACCAACAAAACAAATAAAACTCAAAAAGAATGAGGATTGTTTAAGGGTGCTTCAGGACAACATGAAATGTAACAACATTCGTATTGTAGGGATACCAGAAGGAGAAGAAAAGGAGCAAGGGGTAGAAAACCTGTTCAAAAAAAAATAATGACAGAAGACTTCCCTAACTTAATAATAGAAAAGGTCATGCAAGTTCTGAAACAAAATTGACATTTAACCAGATTCATCAATATAAAAAGAGAAGAGACCAAAATAAAATCAGAAATACAAGAGAAGTTACAATTGGTACTGCAGAAATGCAATGGATTGTAAGAAATTACTATGAACAACTATACTGTAAGAAATTTGACAACCTGAAAAAATGGATAAATTTCTAGAAACATACAATCTACTAAAACTGAATCAAGAAGAAGCAGAAAGCCTGAATAGACCAGTAACAACTAGTGAAATTGAAGTGGTAATCAAAAAACTCCTGGCACAAAAAAGCCCTGGACTGGATGTCTTCAGAGGTGAATTTTACCAAATATTCAAAGAAAAACTAACACTTATCGTTCTTAAACTATTCAAAAAAATGGAAGAAGAGGAAAGTTTCCTAAACTTCTCTTATATGGCCAGTATTATCTTAATTTCAAAACTATATAAAGACCCAAGAAAGAAAGAAAGTTACAAGCCAATTTGCTGGTGAACATAGATACTAAAATTGTCAACAAAAATATTGGCAATTTGGATCTAGCAATATATCAGAAAGATCATACCCCATGATCGAGTGGGATTCCTCCTAGGGATGCAAGGATGATACAACATTCACAACTCAATAAACATATCACATAAACAAAATGAGGGACATAATTCATGTGATTGTATCAATAGATGATTGAAAAATCGTTGGCGATTGGTGAAATCTAGCACCCATTTATGTTAAAAACACTCAGCAAAGTAGGAGCAGAGAGAGCATACCTGAACACATTAAAGGCCAATGTCATACTCAATGGGCAAAAACTAAAAGCTCTCCCCTAACAGTCAGAAACAAAGCAAGGGCATCCACTTTTACTATTTCTTTTCAACATAGTACTGGAATTTCTACCCACAGACAAGAAAAAAAAAGTCATCCAAACTGGAAGGAAGAAAGGAAAACTATCATTAATTGCAGATGACATGATAGTGTACATAGAAAACCCTATAGTCTCCACAAAAAAAAAAAAAACAAAACAAACAAAAAAACTACTCAACCTAATAAGTGAATTTGGCAAAATGGCAGGATACAAGGTCAATATTCAGAAATCAATGACATTTTTGTACACCAATAATAAAGTATCAGGAAGAGGAATGTGGGGAAAAATCACATTTACTATGGCAACAAGAAAAATAAAGTACCTATAAATAAATTTAACTAAGGAGGTAAAAGACCTGTACTTAGAAAACTATAGAATACTAAAGAAAGAAATTAAAGATATAAATAAACAAAAGCACCTACTGTGTTCATTGTTTGGAAGAATTAACATCATTATAATGTCCATACTACCCAAAGCAATCTGTAGCTTCAGTGAGATTTCTATCAAAATACCAATGGCACATTTCACAGATCTAGAACAAATATTTCAAAAATTTATATGAAACTAAAAAGAGCACCCATAGCCTCAGCATTCTTCAGACAAAAGAACAAAGTTGGAGGGATCACAATATCTGATATCAAACTATACTACAAGGCCAATGTAATCAAAACAGTCTTGTACAGGTCTAAGAACAGACACATAGAGCAATGGAACGGAATAGAGAGAACAGAAATAAACCCATGCTTTTATGGTCAATATTTGACAAAATGGGCACAAACATACAATGGAGTGAAAAGAGCCTCTTCAATAAATGGTGTTGGGAGAACTGGACTGGTACATGCAAAAACAATGAAACTAGACCACCAACTTATACCATACATCAGAATAAACTCAAAATGAATAGGAGACTTAAATGTAAGTCATGATATCATAAAGTCTTAGAGGAAAACATAGGCAGTGAAATTTCTGATATCCCACATAGCAATACTTTTGCCAGTATATCTCCTTTGGCAAGGGAAATCAAGGAAAAAATAATCAAATGGGACCACACCAAATTAAGAAGCTTCAGCACAGCTAAAGAAACCATCATCAAAACGAAAAGGGAACCAACTGTAGGGGGGAGCATATTTGCTCATGATATGTCAGACAATGGTTTATTCTCCAAAATTTATGAAGAACTCATAACACTCAATGCCAAAGAGACAAACAAATTTAAAAAATGGAAGAAAGACCTGGATAGACACTTCTCTGAGGAGGGCACACAGAAGGGCCCATAGACACATGAAAAAATGCTAAACATCATCTCCATCAGAGAGATACAAGTTAAAAGCACAATGAGATATCACCTATCAGTATGATGATTATTAACAAATCAACAAACAAGTCCTGGCAAGGATGTGGAGAAAAGGAAATTCTAGTGCACTGTTGGTGGGAATGGAGGCTAGTGCAGTACTGGGAAAAACAGTATGGAATTTTCTCAGAAAGTTAAAAATGGAACTGCTTTTTGACCAGGCAATTCCACTGCTGGGAATATACCCTGAAAATCCCAAAACACCAGTTCAAAAGAACTTACACACCCCAATGTTCATAGCAGTGCTACTTATAATAGCTAAGTGTTGGAAACAGCTCAAGTGTCCATCTGTAGATGAGTGGACCAAAAAACTGTAGTACATTTACACAATGGAATACTAGGCAGCAGAAAGAAACAAGAGGCTCCTACCCTTCACAGTAGCATGGGTGGAACTGGAGAGCATTATGCTAAATGAAATGAGCCAGGCAGTGAAAGACAAATACCATATTGTCTCACCTATAAGAAGAAAATAATCAATAAAACAAACAAGCAAGCAAAATAGAACCAGAGACATTGAAATAAAGAATAAACCGAGTGATCAAAGGGGCAGGAGGAGGGAAATAATGGAGGAAGAAGGGTAAGGGACTAGTCAAAGAACTTGTGTGGTGACCCATGGACATGGACAATGGTGTGTAGATTGACAGTGGGAGGGGAGGTGTGGGTTGAGCAGAAGAGGGCAAAGGAGGAAAAATTAGGACAACTGTAATAGAATAACAAGATAGTCATAATAAAAAATAAAATCCATGTCCATTAAAAATAAACAGTGCAGCAAGAAGAAATTAATGGTTTCAAATTTGGGGCAGGAAAATAAGGTGAATTTGAAACATAATATGCCAGAAACCAAAGAAGAACCTACAGGTTAATAGGATCACATGATGAAAGGGGGTAGGTAGGTCCCATTCAAGACTCGTATTGTCCGAATGTAGGATAATTTTAAAAAATCAAAAGAATAATGAGTATAATGAATTATAGAACAATAGAATTAATAAATTACATGGAATGATAGAATTAAAAAGTCACCATTTTTATTTTATTTTTAAAATTTATTTTAATTGTTATTCAAGTACAGTTTTCTGTCTTTCACTCCCATCCCAGCCAACCCCCACAGTGCTCCCCACCTCTCTCCCATTTCCATCCCCCTTAGTTGTTGTCCATGTGTCCTTTATACTTGTTCCTGCAAATCCTTCCCCTTTCCCCCTGAAATTTCCTCCCCTCTCCCTTCCGGTCACTGTCAGCCTGTTCTCTAATTCAGTGTCTTTTGGTTGTATTTTGCTTGCTTGTTTGTTTTGTTGTTTCAGTTCCTGTTAAAAGTGAGATCTTATTGTATTTGGGTTTCACCGCCTGGCTTATTTCACTCAGCATAATGCTTTCCAGTTTCATCCATGCTGTTGCAAAGGGTAGGAGCTTCTTCTTTCTTTCTGCTGCATAGAATTCCATTGTGTAAATGTACCATAGTTTTTGTATCCATTCATTTACTAATGGGCACCTAGGTTGCTTCCAGCACTTGGCTGTTGTAAATTGTGCTGCTATGAACATTGGGATTCACAGGTTCTTTTGGATTGGTGTTTCAGGATTCTTAGGGTATAATCCTAGCAGTTGAATTGCTGGGTCAAAAGGCAGATCCACTTTTTAGTTTTCTGAGAAAATTCCATATTGTTTTCCATAGCAGTTGTACCAGTCTGCAATCCCATCCACAGTGCACTAGGGTTCCCTTTTCTCCACAACCTCCCCAACACTTGTTATTTATTGCTTTGTTTATGATGGCCATTCTGACAGGTATAAAGTGGTATCTCATTGTAGTTTTAATTTGCATTTCTCTGATAGCTAGTGATATTGAGCATCTTTTCATGTGCCTCTGGATCCTCTGTATGTCCTTCTTGGAGAAATGTTTGTTCAAATCCTTTGCCCACTTTTTAATTGGGTTGCTTGTCTTAGAGTGGAGTTGTGTACGTTCTTTGTATATTTTGGAGATTAAACCCTTGTCTGAGGTAGCATTGGCAAATAAGTTTTCCCATACAATTTTTTTCTCTTTTTTATTTTAATACTGTTTCCTTTAGCTGTGCAGAAGCTTTTAATTTTGTGAGATCCCATTTGTTTATTCTTTCCTTTATGTCCCTTGCTCTAGGGAACATATCAGTAAAAATGTTGCTGCGTGAAGTATCTGAGATTTTCCTGCCAATGTTCTTCTCTAGGACTTTAATGGTGTCACGGCTTATATTTAAGTCTTTTATCCACCTTGAGTTTATTTTGTTGTATGGTGTAAGTTGGTGCTCAAATTTCATTTTTTTTTCAGGTAGCTGTCCAGTTCTCCCAACACCATTTGTTGAAGAGGCTATTTTTACTCCGTTTTATGTTGCTTCCCCCTTTGTCAAATATTAATTGACTGTAGAGATTAGGGTTTATTTCTGGGCTCTCTGTTCTGTTCCATTGGCCTATGTCCCTGTTTTTATGCCAGTACCAGGCTGTTTTAATTACAGTGGCCTTGTAATACAGTTTGATATCAGGTATTGTGATCCCTCCTACTTTGCTCTTCTTTCTCAAAATTGCAGCAGCTATTCAGGGTCTTTTATGGTTCCAGATAAATTTTTGAAGTGTTTGTTCTATGTCTGTGAAATACGCCATTGGTACTTTAATAGGTATTGCGTTGAATCTAAGTTGCTTTGGGTAGTATGGACATTTTGATATTAATTCTTCCAATCCATGAACACAGTATATGTTTCCATTTGTTTGTGTCTTCCTTAATTTCATTATTCAGTGCTGTGTAGTTTTCTGCATACCAGTCTTTTACCTCCTTGGTTAGGTTTATTCCTAGATACTTTATTTTTCTTTTTGCTATATCAAATGGGATTTTTTTCTGATTTCTGCTTCTGCTGTTTCATTGTTTCAAAGGTATACAAAAATGCCTTTGATTTCTGGATATTAACTTTGTATCCCGCTCTTTTACCAAATTCATTTATTAGGTGGAGCAGTTTTGGGATAGAGTCTATAGGATTTTCTATGTACACTATCATGTCATCTGCAAACAATGTCAGTTTTGTTTCCTCCTTTTCAATTTGGATTCCTTTTATTTCCTTTTCTTGTCTGATCACTGTGGCTAAAACTTCCAATCCTATATTGAATAGAAGTGGTGAAAGTGGACAATCTTGTCTTGTTCCTGATCCTAGTGGAAAAGATTTTAGTTTCTGCCCATTGAGTGTGATGTTGATTGTAGGTTTCTCATATATAGCCTTTACTATATTGAGGAATGCTCTGTCTATTCCCACTATGCTTGGTGCTATTATCCTAAATGAGTGCTATACTTTATCAAAAGCTTTTTCTACATCTATCGATATGATCATGTAATTTTTGTTTATGTGATGTATTACATTTACTGATTTGCAAATCTTGAACCATCCTTGCATCCCTGGGATGAATCCCACTTGGTCATTGAAAAAGTCACCATTTTTTAACCACCGATATAATTAGCTAATTCAGGCAAGAATCATTAATGCATATTAAAACTCTTTGTTTTAGGGTTATTTTGGAACATGTTATTCATATGGTCAAAAAGTATCACCTCATATTATACAGGAATTAAAGAGGAAAAATGTACATTGACAATGGAGGACTCTAGTTGACATCACCTTTACAATTGATCAAGCTTAGTGTCATCAATGAGAGGAAAACCTAAATTATGTGCCTTCTGATATGATGCAATAGGAAGGACACAGCACCACTTAAGGACAGACTTTTTGACATAAATTTTTAATCTAAATCTAATCATGAAAAAATTTGTCAAATTTGCAATGCATTCTGATTTACCATGCAAGATGACTGCGATTGCATTAATGTCAAATGTTTTGCGTGGTCACACAGGACAAAGTCCTTATTTTTAGGAGATAATGACTAAAGTATTATGACACTTAAGTAACCAGGGATTAAGTTTCATTGTGCCTGCAAATTGATGTTAGGTTTTTCTGCTGTTAGGAAAAAAAAAGACAAATTATATCTGTGTCTTTGTCTGTACCTAAATCTATAACTTTATGTCTATATCTATACTTTAATCTTACATACATTTACACCTATCTATGAAGAAAAGTGTTAATGATTGATAATCTAGATAAAAGGTATGTGGGAGTTCTTTCAACTTTATTATAGGTTGGAAATTGTTTAAACTAAAGAAATTAGGGGGAAAGTGCTCTCATTTATCACATAGATTTTTTAAAACTTTGTCATATTTAAAAAATACAAAAGTTATAAAAATACACTGGCAATTCAACCCAGTATTCAAAAAATGTTTTTTGCTCAAGCTTACAAAATTAGAGGGTAGTGGAGGTGAGATACAAACTGAGACTCAACTGGGAACCTTCAGCCACTGCCACAGTCTGCAGTTGCCTTCACAGCACACCCAATCACCATCGAGCCGGCTGCAGCGATACTCATTCTATCTCTCTAATTTTCTGATCACAACCTTCTTGTGACTTTAAATTCTGACTTTAAGTGACATTTTGATGTCAGAACTCTTATCAGTTCTCAGGGAACTTTGTAGTAAGGAAAGAAGAGGTTTGAATTAAATGAAAGCTCAGACTTTAATTCTAAGGTTTTAGGTTTTCATTGTTTTAAATATTGTTTATCTCAACTACAGAAACATAAGATCTAATATAACATGTGTGTATAATATTTAAACCTAAAGACCATAAAATGCTTTATGAATTAACAATAATATATATATTTAGATTCATTAAGGTTTAATAGTATATATACAATATTATATTCTGATTATTTGAATATTGCAATTTATATCACTCCATTATTCAGTGTGTCAAAATCTCAATCATTGCAGAAATTTCAACTTTTCCTACATTTTTAAAACTGGAATTTAAAGAAATGCAAAAATTCCATTATTGAAGTTATAGATCTTTACATTTTATTTCAAGATATCAGTAATTAAAAGTTATTCTCAAGTACTTCATCTATGAATGTATTTATTTTCTCCTAATGGTTCTTAGCCTTTCTCTACACCTTGCCGTGAAAGTCTCATTCACTACAGTAGAGAAAATTCTGAAAGCTTTTACTTTGTTTCTCTTGTTAGGACAACCATTTCCTTTACATTAATTAAATCAAAAAACCTACCTTACATTCCACCTCACTTTAACAGAGAACGCATTGAGGAATGGTATACGGAGGAGGAGGAAGTTGGATATAAACAAGAAAAAACACTTCAGAAATGCAATATAGAATAAACACAAATGTTTTGGTGTAATAAATTGAGATTATTCTAATTAGAGTGAGGGAAATTTCATGGACTCTGTAAAGGCACTACAATTTATAGGACTATGTTGGTTAAATTCCAATGCAAAATGTTCTCACTATATAAAAATCTAACTCAAATTCAAAGTTGTGGAGGAAAGATTAAAAACATAAAGTACTGGTTGCTGGAAGGGAGTAACTAAAGTTATGTGTATCTATATATTAGGATTGACATTTGTATTAGAGATATAGCTACATATTGTATTTCCTATAGATACATAACAGTTTCTTGTATTGGTCTGCCAAATATATTCAATATAATTTAATTTATTTACTTGACATTTATTCAGCATCAATTATGTACCAAACTTTGTGCTGGACAAATTTATATAAAATAAATGAAATAACCCTATTAATCCAGTTAAGTAGGAAAGAGGGATTTTTATCACGCTTCACGAATTGTGGTCTTCCCCTCCCTACCCCTGAGATTCTGAGCCCCCTTCTCCCCTCACCTGACACCCAGAATTCTCTCTCTGGAAACCACATAAAATTACAGTCTGTGAAAGCAAGCCATTGTCCCTATGCTGGAGCACAAAAAGAACGGGGACACACTGGTTGTCATGCTGCTTCTTTCAACAGGGTTCTGTTGTTTTCAGGTGTCTCATGGAGATCCATAATTATGCATATTGTGATCAAATGTTTAGATAGAAATGCATTTCAGACTTCTTTTGATAGCAGCGTTGCTCTTACAGTTCTCAGATGTGACCTTTTATCTTAACTCAAATACAGTAAATATGAAGTTAAACAGGCATTGCTGCTGATAATGCCATTGTCATTTTTGCCTGCTCATTCTTTCCTTTCCTAAAGCAGTCAATTGATGAAAGTTTTAAAGGATTAGAACATAAATATATAACACGATAAACAATACATGGAAAATGGCAGAAACCTTACCATTGGAGAACCTTTCAGAAGAATGATTGGAATAGATTTTTTAACAACTCTTGTGGTGCTATTACGCCTGTGGTGCCATGACACAGTGATGCAGTGAACATACTAAGCAAAATCAGGCAAATGGATTTGATTATAACTCACTCCTGGGATGAACACAAAATGCTTGCCTTCGTATTTTTCATCTACACAAGAGATTTTCACCCTATTTTGAAGTACACAATTGCTTTATAAAGTGATTTTCTTGTGTTCTAACTTCTTCTGTGGCATTCCAATCTAATGGATTAAGTTAAAAACTGTCCATTGAGTGTCCTCAAGGGGCATCAAAACAAACCTCACTAAGGCCCAGATCAAAGTGCTATCTATCACTGTAAATTACTATTTGTACTTATTCAGTTTCCAGGGATGTAATTAAAAAGAATAGTTAAGGTGTTCGTTGCATATTTAATAGTAAATCATCTAAATAAAGATAATCTAAAAACTCTTGAATGATACACAATGAATCTAAAAGTAGCACTTAAAATACAGTTCATTTGTCTTCTGTCTTCTTCAAAAATGCTGTCTCTGTATCATCTTCTGATCTAGCCTTGCTTTCTGAGAGGCACAAATGTTTTAAAGAGAAACATTTATAATCCTTATTGCCTCTGCTGTCTAAAGAGGGTAGGTCCTGATAGAAGAATCTCTTCCTTTGTTGCGCTGAGTGAAGGATGGAGAAGCAAATTATAGAATACTGGAGAAATACTAGACAGCTCTGTATCAACATTTGGATCTCAGGGAGATGGAAATTTCAGTAGCAGAGAGAGGTGAGACCTAGATTTAGGATGAACTGAGGACAAGTGCTGAGAGGACATAGACACAGTATCCCAGCCTTTCAATCTGGACCCAGGGCCAATCAGTGCTGACAGCACCTGAATCATACAAAACTTGTTTGTTCATAGGTCATTTGTATTCCTTCATGTGTATTTATATCTTTCATCCTGATTTGGTAACAGATTTTATTTATCTTTTAGAGGGAGGGGATATTAGGGGGAAAGGGAGGGGGAGAAACATCGACCAGTTACCTTTCTCACACAGCCCATCTGGGACCAGGCATGCACCTCCCTGGGAATCAAACCCATGACCCCTTGCATAGTGGGACAAAGCCCAACCAACTGAGCCACACACTGGTCAGGGCTCTTGTTCTGATTTTTAAAAATAAGAATTGTCTTTTTTTAAATTTAGACAATTTTTTGCCTACTGAAGAGCTCTCTCTGGGTATCTTTTGGGCTTCTCAAATTCACTGTCATAATTCATTGCTTCCTGTCTACACATGACCCTCCTCTACTAATGCATACTTTTGTAAACAGAGTTATTCTACTCCGTTGTGTAGCCTAGACATTTTAGAACCTCTGTGGATGTTCTTTCTCTCTCACCCTGCAAGTCTGGTTCATAACAATCTTCTTTCTTTACCTCCTAAATCTCTTTCTACCCTATGGCTTCAGACACTTATCTCTTCTGATCAGGACCATTTTGCTAGGCTTGTATTTGGCATCTTGACTTCAAGTGAATTGGCTGTCTTCATTACCACCAATATTCTTTCTAAGATAGAGAGCATATGCCTTTTCTAACTAAACCCAGGGGATGCGACACAGTCTATCTGAGCTTATCATACCAGTCTGACCTCCAGTCCACCTTGACCACTCTTCAGCCAGATGAAACATCTATGATCTTTTTCTATATTTTGTACAATCTATTCCTTAAACATGCCCAAACAAGTTTCTACCTCTGGGTCTCTGCACTTAACTCTTCTCTCTTTCATGAATGCATTTCCTCCACATATATGGTCTTCACATTGGTTTCTCACCTGAGGCATCTTCTCCAAGGTCACCTTATTAGACAGGCTCTCTTTGGCCACCCTGTCTGAAATAGCAATCTTCTGTGTGACACTATTTATTCATTTAATCTTTTATACTTCTTGGCACATTGTGGCACTTCCCACAAATAGCACTTTATGTTTTCATTAATTGATCCGTCATATGTTTTATACCTCTATAATTAAAGCTTGTTGGGGATAGGGTGATGCATGCACTGGCTCGCAGTGCCCACGACGTCGTGGATGAGACATGAGACAAATTCACACGGACTACCGAGTCCTGTGGAGGAAAAGGGATGGCACAGCTACTCCCTCAAGGGGGGAGCACCTTAGAGTGGCCTGGCCACACCTGGGGAGCCTGCCATTCCCAGCACATGGCTGCACCACCCTCCCTGTCATAGGTTTTTAGGCTTAAGTGGATTAGAGCCAGAAAGCACTTCTTCCAGATGGAAACGGAGACTCAGGCTATGTCAGAATAGCCAGGGAGCGAGGATCCATCATCCTCTTTTTGCTGCAGCCCCCCAGGTCCTTCCTTGAGGGCCTCCCAAGTGATCGAGTCTGGCTTAGGTTGCCCCTCCTCTGAGGGGGTCATACCTGTCATTGTCTAACTGGCCAAATGTTGGGGGCCAGAGGTGGATGAAGCAGAAGCAGTGCTCCTGACAGGGAGACAAGCTTTGTCTCCTTGGTGGCTCACAGTCCAGAGGTCGCTCACTCAGCCTTATCCATGGGGGCATTTATAGCTCCTGAAAACAGGCAGGGCGGCTCCCAACAACAGGGCTTTATTTTTTGCTGTATTTCCACATGTAGAACAGGGCTTGCTGTATGGTAAGACTCAAAAAGTGCTTGGAAATGAGCACATAAAATAAGCTATTTTCGAGGTGTTGAATGTATTTTTCCCCTCTTATATGTCTAATTGGATCAAAGGCAAATTGATCTTTCCTAACACATTTTTTCTGCTAAAAAGACTAAATGGCTCCACTTTCAAAGTTATTATTGTGCTTTGTAAATAACTGTATTTCAACATATTGTTTACAGATTTTTTGGATATTGATATTGGTTTTTTCATAAATAACTAGAATATAAAATATTAAAACTGATGGATTATTTATTAGAGGCTCAAAAATACTCCAATGATTAAATCAATTATTGAATGGACTCTAAGCTAAAAGTAAGTACTAGATATAAAGAAAATGAAATCATTTTCCCCTCTCTGAAGCAGTCAGAATACTTTTCTTTATTTCCCTCTGGTTTTCCCTCGTCAGAATCACATTTATACAATACATGTACTTACAATTCATATATTCGAACACAGAGATACAAAAGGGTCCCAGACCACTGGGTTTGGTCCTCACTAGACAGCTCTCTGATTAATTCATTCTACAGACTATAGACAGACCAGTTTGAAAACTACACCTTCCTCGAAAGATCTCTGCTGCAAATAAAGGAGTCGGACGACTTTTCCTATCTGACTGAATTCTTTTAAAACTTTAAAGTTTAATCTGGAGTTTGAAATAGGATTCTCTCCTAAATTGTTAAATTGTTCAGGAAAGCACCTCCTGAAAGTTTTTCAGTGACATAATTGCCTGCTTGTTACTTTGAACATACTGAACAGTTTTCTTCCACTGAGAAGAACATAAATTCTTAGAAAAAGAAGAAATCACTGGGATGAAACATACTGGAATAACTAAGTTCAAAAACCTGATAGCCAATATTCTTTTTTTTTTCAACTTGCCAAATAATCTGAATGAGCCACAATTTTCCTTTGGCTAAAGTCATGGAAGAATCTGTTAAATTCCCTCTGTTTCTCTAGGTCTCAAAAATGGCTATGACAGGATTGAAGCATAAAGAAATGTCTTCTCTAACAACCTTATTTTTAACACTCAGATTAGGCCTATACGCAAATAGACATCTCTTCAACCCCCTATCTCCAACATTTCTGGTGGATTTTTTTTTCAGAGCTGTATCTATGGTCCATGCTGACACCTAGTATTACTCACATTTTTACGTGCTTTCAAAAACTGGGAGTCCAGCTCAGCTCACGGATTGGCATGGTGATGACAGTGAATGTGAATGTTGTCAAGTCTTCTCTCAGCTGCAGCTGGTGCTTATTTTCTGTCTCTAGTATCATATCAGTGGCCGTGGCTTATTTGCTTGTCACAGCATTTGGAGCAATTACCTTTATATAAATGTTTTATTGCCAAAAATTTAATTTTAGAGGCAACCACTTCCTCACCTTTTTCATATGGAAATGAACTTATTTTCACCATCATTAAAAAATTGCTGGCTCTACTTCTCTGCTTTCAGACTAAAAGAAAGAGTTGACAGAATTTATTGTTCGTTTTCTTTCATTTTCCAAGCTTCCAGTAAGTAAATGGTATGCTATTAAAAATAAGTCACTTAAACATAGGCTGGAAAATTTCAGATATTCCATGCAGCAATATTTTCACTGATACATCCCCTAGAGCAAGGGACATGAAGGAAAGAATAAACAAATGGGACATCATCAAAATAAAAAGCTTCTGCATGGCTAAAGAAAACATCAGCAAAATGAACAGGGAACCAACCATGTGGGGAAATATAATTGCCAATGATATCTCAGACAAAGGTTTGATCTTCAAAATATATAAACTCACATGACTCCACTCCAGGAAGACAAGCAACCCAATTAAAAAATGGGCAAAGGACCTAAACAGACACTTCTCCAAGGAAGACATACATACAACCCAGAGACTTATGAAAGGATGCTTAGCATCACTAGCCATCAGAGAGATGCAAATTAACACCACAATGAGATACCACTTCACACTGGTGAGAATGGCCATCATAAACAGGTCAAAAAACAAGTTCTGGCAAGATTGCGGAAAGGTGGGAACCCTAGTACACTGTTGGTGGGAATGCAGACTGGTGCAGCCACTGTGGAAAACACTATGGATTTCCTCAGTAAACTAAAAATGCAACTGCCTTTTGACCCAGCAATTCCACTGCTAGGAGTATATCCTAAGAATTCTGAAGCACCAATCCATAAGAACCTATGTGCTCCAATGTTCATAGCAGCACAATTTACAATAGCCAAGAGTTAGAAGCAGCCTAGGTGCCCATCAGTAAATGAATGGATCCAAAAACTATGGTACATTTACATAGTGGAATTCTATGCAACAGAAAGAAAGAAGGAGCTCACCCTTTGCAACAGCATGGATGGAACTGAAGAGCATTATGCCACGTGAAGTAAGCCAGGTGATAAAAGACAAATAGCATATAATTTCACCTTTAAGTGGAACCTAATCAACAAAGCAAACAAGCAAGGAAAATATGACCAAAGACATTGAAATTAAGAACAATCTGACAGTAACCAGAGGAGAAGTGGAAGGGGAAAGGGGGAAGGGTTTTCAGGAATAACTATAACAGACACATGGACAAAACCAAGGGGGGATAGAGCCAGGAGAGAGAGGTGGGGATGGCTGGGGTGGGGGAAGTGTTGGAGGGGAAATGGAGACAACTGTAATTGAACAACAATAAAACTTTTTAAAAAGTCAAAAAAATAAGTCACTTATTTTCAATTTTGGAAGTTTTCTTAATTCATTTTATAAGATTAGTCAAACTTAAAATAAACTTACAGATTTAGAAAAATACAGTAAATTAACTGTAGTCCCAAATAAACAGCTTTGTGGCTGTTGCCATGGAATTGAATAAACTTTTGACTAAATAAAAATAGTTTTTCTGATGTCATAATAATACAAGTACCAACAACAGTAACAATTAAGGACATTTATGAGGACTTCACATTTGTCAATAACTGCTATATGCATCTCCCCAATTTGTTCTAACATCTCCTAGAACATAGGCCCTTATTTGTATTTCATAAAAAATAAATCTTGAGATTTATAGAGATCATATAATTTACTCATGTTCATACATTTAATAAGGTATAAATTATAACTAAGTCTCTACCCCTTAATGGCTGTGTTACATTTATTAAACTATAATTTACAATAGTGTTATGTAAATATACATATATTTACATAGTGTATGTTACATATACATAGTGTATGTTATGTAAACATACACTATGTAAATAGTGTATGTTTTTAATAGTGTTTATAATTTACAATAATGTTATGCTAAATTATAATTACAGATAAATTTGAAATAATTATATAATAGTAAATGTTTATAAACAAATATAAAAGAATTAGGAAGACCTCTTTCAAAGGTAAGACTGAGATTAAGTATTGAATCTACCAAAATTTGTTAATTTTTTGTAGGCTTTCTGAAATATCAGAAAAAATGATACCATCTTAAAGTATGAATTTTTGTCATTGTTGTTGGGAACCGATCTGCCTGGTTTCAGGAATTGTAACTACCTCCCCGCCCCCCTGCCATGACTAAGGCTGAATGAACAACCTCAGGAATGTGAGCCACAAGGAGACAAAGCCTGTCTCTGGTAGCAAATGCTGCCTCTGCTTACTCCCCTGCTCCCAAAGCATGGTCGGTTAGTTGGAGACTGTAGGACTCCTCAAAGAAGGGGCAACCTAACCCAGACATCATCACTTGGGAGGCCGTCATGGAAGATCTCGGGGGGCTGCAACAAAGAGGGAGTGATGGACCCTCACCCCCGGCTATTTTGACATAGCCCAAGTCCCCATGTCCTCTGGGAGAAGTGCTTCCTGGATCTAATCCACTTAAGCCTGAAATCCTGTGATAGGAGAGGAGGTGCAGCCCCTTGACAGCTAGAGCAGGATCCAGGGTGATCAGGCATAAGAAAGAATTTCTAAAAGTCCTGTGAAGCCTGCTTTGCTAAGAGTGCTTTCGTTCATATGATAAGGGTCCTAGCAGGAAATGAGCATGCTTCCAAAGTTACTGTATCCCCCTTTCCTGACAGACACTGACTCAGACTAAGCCCTCAGATTTCTTTGAAATGTTATCTACTGTTTGATCCTTATCACCTGTATTCCTGTGTATTACAACCCAATAAAATCCCCTGGAGGAAGAGGCTCCTGGCCTTTTTCCTCTGGGAAATTGGCCACCTCTCCTCCCCAGGCAGATCATGTCTTGGTAGTGTTACTGTCATCTGTGGTGGATGGGGGGGACTTGTGGGCAAAGTCACCCCCACATGTCATGACTTTATATTAGAAATTATTGTATGTTATATTTTATATCAAGCTAGTAGTAATATATTTTTTGAAATGTGTAGTTTTGTTACCCAACACAACCAGCAGGGGGAGTTCTACCACTCACTGCCTTCCAGGCAAATCTACAAAGACAGAGTTCAGTAGAAAAGAACCTTTTTTATTTAATGCCAAGTTTCTGGCTAAAGCATCTGGGTAACAAAAGTAAGGTGAAAGAAAAAGTCAGAGTATGATATCAGAAATAGTCTCATCACAACTACTACATAAGTTGGAAGAACTGAAAATAGCACAAGAACAAAAATGTGTTCACAGTGCTATTCTCACCAAGGTCGTTGGAAATAATGGTAAAGTTCTGCCTCAATTTTTTTCCCTCTAATACACCCAAGGAAAAATCACCCTTTTCCCTTGTGCCAGCTCAGTTCAAGGTTGCATCAGAAACCTCTTTTCCCATTCAAAAGTGTCATAAATGTGGGTAACTTAGCTGGTCTCCAGTGACTGTCCAGCTTTGGGCATCTTCTGGAGTCTGTGCCCCTCAGGACGCTACTCACAGGCCCGCCACTGACACAGCCCCTGGCAGGGGAGGGGAAAGGACCAACTGATTTTTTTTTTTTGCTTTCTGATGCTCTATTTCAATAGTCCTCTCCCAGAATCCTGTGTGTGCAGAAAGTCAGTGAAAGTGTCCAGCCTTCAACCAAGGAGTACCAGTGTTGCTCGTGGTTGCTTTTGCCCTCCTCCAGCTGCCAAGTTCGGCAAGTGGGCAAAGTCTCCAGTCACTCATGCACAGTTCAGACCTTTTCCCCATTTTTGGAGGGTGTGTCCCCCTGTTACAGTTTTATTATGTTTATTGTATTCTTTAATAATGTTAAAATAATAGAATAAATGATAATATTTCTCTGTCTTAATTTGAAATATTCTTCATATTTATTAAAAATCTGTTTAAGGATCAGACAGTGCTGATACTATAAGTATAATTTTACTATGTATAGGAAAACAACAACATATGTGGAAAATAATTTGAATACATTTGGTAAAATGAGTAAATGATTTCAGTGAAGTATTTTATTAAAGGTTATGTGCATATGCAGTACTCATGATCATAGGACTATAACATGTAAATCATAAAAATTGAATTTTTTTACGTTCTTGCAGTTTTCAAAGAAAAATAAAAGACATGCTTAGTGTACAGCAGGTGAGAAGGGTTTATTTCTTAGGTTCCTCTCTAAGTAAAAGAGGAGCCATGGCTCAGCAGGTCCGGGAGGGAAACCAAAATGTGAGAGGAAGTCCAGGATAATTCTGAGGACTTGTTTCTTCTCTGACAAGCCCTGATTTCCTCTCATAATTAGGTTTCCATGGTTTCTACAAGGTCTCTGCCACTGTGGGCAACCACTAAGCTTCCCCCTGTTAAGGTTTTTCTGTTCTGGCTCCTACCACCTCAGTGTTCCTGATCTCTCTTGTTCTGCCCATGGCTTTGACTCATTCTCGAATCCTCCCTCAGGACCTACTCAGCTGTGGTACCATTGCTTCGGAGGCCAAATAGTTCTCAGTTCTTCGAAAGAGGCTTTCCCATGCTCTGAAGGATGTTGAGCAACATCCTTGTTCTCTGCCTACTAGATGCCATCCCTCTCCCAAATTATAACAATCTAAAGGTCTCCAGACTATGCTAAATGTTTCCAAGGGGCAAAATTGTCCCTGGTTTCAACCAATGACTTTTGCTTCAGAATGTCTCCCTGTGTGTCACATCACATTCTTCTCTCTCCTCTCTTTCTCTGTCTTTTCCTCTCTCTTATACTGTCTCGAGTTAAAATTATTTCCAGAAAAAGCTTCCCAGAAAAAAGATAGTATACCCAACCAATACCTTACATAAATTTTTCCATTAAAATTAAATAATATCTTACTTCTAAGCTCTTAAGGGACACTAAATAAACCAAATTAGAGACATGATTTTCCTTTATCCTATTACTATATATAAGAATTTATTTTTTAACATAAGGGATCTTGTACAAACAATATATTTAGTGGTGAACAAAAATTTATTTTAAGTTCATTTCACCTAATTTCACTTCTGTTTATATTTTATTAAATCCAAGAAAAATAAATTTGACTACTTTTAATTTAAAATATAATTTTAATGTGATTTAATTTTTAAAGGAAATTCTATTTCTCTATCTACCATGCTGTTAGTATATACATGGAAACATTATGTTTGGATCTGTAACTTATATTGCAGAACCCTGGGTTTTTATTCAGATAGACTCTTAGCAGATTTTGGGGAGAAACTCAAATGTGATTCAAGGTCCAGGATAATTCTGGAAACTTGCTTATATGATCTTAGGAATTTACTTAGTCATTTTTACCTTAGTTTTCATATTTTTGCATGTAAATAAAAATATACCAACCTTATAGAGCTTTTAAGATGATTAAATGAGTTAATATTTATATTTTAAAAATCTTAAGTGTTTATTATATACCCATTCAAAATAATGAGCATATCTATTTTTTCCCAGAGTTTTCTTTTATGTCACTATCTTTATTGTGGTAATGGTTTCATGGATATTTTTATGTAAAAAAACTCATGGTACATTTTATGTATATGCAATTTATGGTGTGTTGACTGTACCTCAATGTAGCTGAAAAAATTTTGTGTCCAATAAATAAAACTGTATTTATAATAATTTCACCTGGTGAAAAAAATGGTTGTTTGTGGATTGTGATAGTCTGTGTAGTTTATTAACAGTTTAATTAGAGTTTTATTGAATTTAATGAAACTTTCATTTTTTTCTGCATTATTGAGATCTTTAAGTAATGAGTATATAAAAGCTACATGAGTTATTTATCATACTTTCTTAGAGGGAGTCATTTTGAATATAATGATGTGTTTAATATGCATTTCTAATTCTTCTCAGTTTGTAACTCTTTCTTAGACAGGCTGTGGAAGTACTATTTCTCATCCAAGTCCCTGACTGCTATTTTTCTATTGCTACCCATCTGAAGGGTACATGTCTCAGAGATGACTAACTTTGCCATCTTTAAATATGACTATGAAAACTCATTGCAAAGCTTTGCCACACTTTGTATTTCTCTCCTGCATTCAGAAATAATCCATAGAGTAAGTGAAGCCTTCCTTATGTTTAAATTTAATAGCATGGGACAATGTAAGCGCATTTTGCTTCCTGTCTATAGAATACAACTACAACTAAACAATTTTGGCTTAGTAATTTTCCATACAGGGAGTGCTAAATTCTTAAATTTCCTCTTTGCTCCTCTGAGTAAGGCTAATTTTGTCCCCTCTATTGTTTGTTTCTTCTTGTTTTCACAAGCTGTACATGAGCACGGCACCCTTAACCGAACTGTCTCCACCTCCGAGTGGGCCAAGCTGTATCAATTTGTGTGGCATAATGGCAAGAATGTCCCCCTCTTCCTTACCCTGATATACAAAGTGACCCTTTTATACTTGAAGTATAGGCAGTTAGAACGTTTCCAAAACAAAACTAGTGGTTACAGGACAAACCTTTCACCCATAATGAAATGGCTACCAGTAGCCTCGTACTTGTCAACATTTTAATTGGTACCTACGTTAAAGACTCACTTTTTAAAAGGTTTCTTAATATAAAGATATATTAACCGTAAACATTTAGAAAATATAAGTGATTACTTTATTTTATTTCATTATTTCCCCTTGACATGGACCACGCCCGTGGTTGTCCCAGTGCCCACTTTTGTATGGACACAGGATATTGGGAACCGAGATGCAATTGATTACACGAGTCCACTCTTTTTTTTTTAAATGTTTATTTATTTATTAATTTTTAGAGTGAGGGAAAGGGAGAGAGGGAGAAAAACATCGATGTAAGAAAGAAACATTGATTGGTTGCCTCTTGTATGTACCCTGAGTAGAGCTAAACCCACAACCCAGCCATGTGCCCTGAGCAGGAGTAAAACCAGCAACCTTTTGCTTTGTGGAACGATGCCCAACCAATGCAGCCACATCCACCAGAGCTACGAGAGTCTTCTCCGTACTGAATAAGCAAACACAGAGCAGCCGTAAATTTCCTTTTTCTTTTGGCCATCGAAGCAACTTAGAAACAGTACACCTCAGCCTCACTTGACACAATTACGTTTTTATTCAAAGCATAGCCTCGGTTCATTAACGTAGAATTTTGGTTCCTTGTCCTATTCCATTCCCACTGTTACTACTTCAACACTTGCTTCTTTTTCTGTTATCCTCTAGGTGTTAAGATTCTCACCTCAGTTTTCAAACACCCCGGGGATCTTATCTCATCTGGCTGCCGCCTCTGACAAGGACTTTCTACTCCCCTCGGATGACTTCTGATGAGTCAGTGGCCATGCTGTGCCGTTTACTGTATTAGATGCTTGTTTTGTGTTCCTTTTTCCACGTTTAGATATCTTCTTTACTCTTCTTGGACACTTTCTGGGGACCATTTCTAGTCCTATTTTCTCTGAGTGTCCTCTGAGAGCACATCTGTTCTCTTCCTGGTCTTAGAATTTAGTGGTGGAGGAACTTTGAGAGATCACGCAGTTCAATCTTTGGTGAAGTCTGAACCATTTCAGTGAACTCTTCACTGTTAACTAATGAGCTACTCCAAAACTGATATTAGAGTTTACAACTTTAAATTTTATATCATGAGACAGTGCTCTTTCCCCAATATTATATGGCTTTGTTATTTAAGCACGTACTACTTTCTGGTCATAGTTTATTGTGTTGTGTGAGCCTTATTTCCCAGTTTGGTAAAAGCTTCTTGAAAATTAGGCTCGTATTGTATATCTTCCAAGACATAACCCAGTCCAAGCCATAGAATTTTCATATGTTTGCTCTCACTTTCTCTTTTTCTCTCTCTCTTTCTCGTACCCTAGTACCAAGTGTAGACTTAGCAGATGGCTGTTATTTACTTTTTTGTTGAAGACTTTGATTTTTTAGAGCAGTTTTAGGTTCATAGCAAAATTAAAAATAAGGTACAGAGATTTCTCATACAGTCACTATCCCATTTTCAGTGCACATAGAATAATGTCCCCCAACACTATCAGCAGCCCCCGCCAGAATGGTACATTTCTTGCAACTGATGAACTTACATTGACATATTATAATCACTCCAAGTGCAATTATTACATTACCAAATTAGGGTTCACTCTTGATGAGATATTTATTTTTAAGAGCTCTTGTGAAGTCTTTGTATACCCAATAGCTTTGTGACCCTTTATAAGTGTTTAGTTTTGACCAAATGTTAGATCGGAACAATTTACTGGATGCTACTCTGATTCTCCTCCCCATCTGCCACCCTGAATTCTCATTAACCAGGTCCATCACCTTTCTCTCTATTGCTTACCTGACAAGTACTCTCACTTCTCCACCGAAACTGATTTCAATGAAAGGCCACAAAAGCTAGAGCTCAGTGTAACAAAACTCATTTCATGTTGTTAGAATCTGCCTCCTTTTATCCCTGGCCTATTACATAATTCTTATTAGCTCAGATGTTTTGGGGTGTGTGTGTGTGTGTGTGTGAGAGAGAGAGAGAGACTGTGACAAGCCACAGTCCCCGTGTTCATTACATAAGGCTTGTCTTTGTAGATGCGTATGCAGGAGTTTTACCTCTTCCCTGACAGTCTCACCACACATGCAGAACTAAATTCACAAGACAGAAACTATGTGCACTTGGTGAGGCAGACTGGGAAGCAGCTACTCGTAGGACAGTGCTGTGAAAACCACATGACTGACTCATAAAAAAGACGACACGAAGAGAGAACATGTTTGAACATAAGAAGGCTTACAGTGAATTGCCCTTTCACAAGAGAACAGTCCCCCTGAACAGCAAGTTAGTAATCTAAACTACACTATTAAAACTACTCATGCTTAAAATAAGTTGTCTTAGTCATTAATTAAATTATAAAACCACTGAATAAACTAGATGACATCTTGGTAAAATGGAACTTAATTATAAACTTTAATCTTGGCAGTGCTGCTTGAACGAAACTTAAAACTGTGCCCATAAATGTCTGTACTCAATGAAACACAGTCTTTCCATTAGGAAAGGAGCACTAATTAGGAGCACTCCCCTCACACTAGGGGTTTCCTTTTCCTAAGCCATCCGCCAAGCCCCGTTCCCACTTACTTGATAGGTCCTTAGGAGACACAAGTATTTCTTTAAATACGGAGACAGCACTTGGAAACCTCCCAGATGACTTATAACTTAAAACTTGTTTAATCAGAATTTCAGTTGCGGGGAACAAATGTTATGTTAGGTAGCAGCATGATATTCTTTTCCACCTGTGATTTAATTTAATTTACTTTTCTTTTACTGTGATACCATAATGTTTATTACTTTTAGCAAAAAATGAATTAAAGAGAAATTTTGCTTGACTACTGCAGTAGCCCTTCACATATAAGGATGCTCTCTGCTGGGAAATGGGCTGCCTTAAAGCATGTACTTTTGCCCTGAGCCTCTGCACCCTAGTGCATGCTATCCCCTGGATATCTTCTTGCAGCTAGTTCTAAAAGCAATAGCTCTGTGTAATAAAGGCTGTCCTTGGGTTTGTTTCAATTAGTAAAAGTAGGCTAACTGCTAATAATAGTCACCAACCATACAATGGCTCTTACACAATGCACTTATATCTCACATAGATTATCTGTCAGGTGAACACAGGATGTCTTGATAACCTGTGGGCCACCATCCCCATTGGATTGCAGGGAAATAAATGTACATTGGAGAGAATGTGTGGTAGATTTTCATGGTCCAATCTTGGTGGCAGTGCATATCATTTCTACTGCCCTTCCGCTAAGTAGAACTGAGTCACATGGCCACAACTTAAGTGTAAGTGAGGCAGGAAAATGTGGTCTGGCGTTCTGTCCAGGAGGAAGAGATGCTCATGGATTCAGGTGAGGCGTTGGTTGTTTCTGCCATACCCATTCAAGTTCATTCAGTCTCCACTGGGCAAGAAAGGAAGGTCTTATCCTTGGACAGACCTTAAGAAAGATTGAGCCTTCTGAGAGGAGATCAGTAGGGAATTTCCTAGTTTTTAATCGAAGATAGTATATGCAACTTTTCTAAGTGAAATTAGACTATTGGTATCCAATGCATGTATCTTCAAGTAGATATGATTTACAACAGATTTTACAAAGTTTGTAACTGTATGTTCTGTTTGGAAGAAGTTAACTACCTCTGTTATCATGTATGACTGTCTTTTTCTGTCACATCCTTTACTGATAATTTTAGGGCTAGGAAAAAAATCAAGATCTATAGAACTAAGTTTAGTTTTTAGATCTCAAAGTTCACCAGGTTTCCTAATAGAGTATTTTTTCATTTATAAAGAGTTTAGTATAAAGAGTTATTCTAGCCCTGGCTGGTGTAGCTCAGTGGATTGAGCGCAGGCCTGGGAACCAGACGATCGCGGTTCGATTCCCAGTCAGGGCACATGCCTGGGTTGCAGGCCAGTTCCCGGCAGGGGCCAGTTCCCAGCAGGGGATGCATGAGAAGCAACCATACATTGATATTTCTCTTCCTCTCTCCTTCCCCTCTAAAGATAAATAAATAAATATTTTAAAAAAATAAATAAAGAGTTATTCTAAAGCTTGGATGACTATTTATACTGCTTCTTGGATGTAAGAAATGACATGTTGGTGAAATTGGAAGCTTCAGAGTAAGTTTTAGTATAAAGTTTGGTATCATATTATTCAAATTGACATAGCTTTCCTGATAGTAAATTATACCAAATTCATTTTGGGCATAATTTATTGTCCCCCATCTTTTATGGTTAGTTGATTTACTGATTTGGCAAAAAGGACATTCTAAAGCTTAAAAAATGATCGCTTCTAGCTGGACAGTTCATCTGCTGCCCGTGATGGCTCCCATCTGTGTGCACTTCTGCACCGAGACCTCACTGCTGTTTGCAGAGGCAGTTCTGCAACGGGGCCTCCACCCGTCTTGGTGCCGCTCCTCACAGGGACCGCCCAGTAGTGAGGGTGCTCAGTCCACATCTCCTCCAGAGACCCTTTTGTTCTTTGCCAGGTTACTTTCTGGTAGCTACCACTGTGCACAATACTTTATAAAGGTTTCTTCAGTGGGTTGACCACCTGTCCCAATTTGCTTAGAGCTGAGAGGTCTGCTGAGATGCTGAAACTGAAAAAATTCCTGGTGAGCTGAGATCAGTTGGTCCTCTTATACTTTCCAGGTCCTTCAGAACTGCCAGGTAACAGCAGCAACACAAATACACTTAACTGGCCCTCAGCATCACAGCTCTGCGGCAATAAGCCTCAGCTAACTTGCTCTTGGTTTAGCAGGAAGTAAGTGGTTCTTAAGTTGTGGTCCCACACCCCCAAATCAGAATGAAAGTGATTTTTAAAATGCAAATCCCAGGGTTCTGTCCAAGATCAACACCCAAATCTCAGTGGATGGGGCCTCAAGTCTCACATTTATGATAAGTAACTTATGGTAAAATTTAGATGTGCTGAAATTTGCTTATGGAAACCATCCATAAATTGGGAAGATGCAGCTCCTATTTTACCTGTCTGAGTCAAGTTTAGGTAACTATGGTGTTTGGCAAAAGCCTCACACTTTTTAATGCACTCAAATTTATTTAAGAAATATAGGCACTTATGCAAATAAAGCCTCTCAAGTTTTACTTAGGAGGAGTTTGGCAAATGCCTCCCCTACACTGCTTGGTGGAAAATGGGATTCCAGACATCTTTGTCTCAGTGTCTGCCCCCACCCCTGACCCTTAACCACGGCTATCACCTGACATCCACACTCCCCTCAGCCAGCCCTCTCTCATATATCCATAGCAGCCTTTGCTAAAAACTCCCTGTACTACAGTCATATCTGTACCGGTGTCCAACCTTCTGGAGGGAAAGCTGTATTTTTGTAAAGTCCAGGTAATTTTCCTTGTGATTTCTTCTGTCTCACAGTATTACCCCAAATAGAGCTCACTCCCACCCCAGAATCTGAGCAGTGTGTGCTGGTCCTTCCCAGCTGCATCAGGCACAAAAGACCTGCAACTTTCTGAGACACACAACCGGCCTCCTCCTTCCCTGGCTCCAAGCTGGGTGGTGGGTCTTTCTCTGGGGGGAGAGGAAGCAGTGGTGGCCATCATCTCTGTCTCTAGGTTTCAGCTTCTTTTCTTGGTGGTCAGATATTAGCTAGGACTTTCCTTTTCTGGACAACAGATCCCGTCCAATTTATTTTCACTTTTTATTTTAAGAAAAGCCAATGGAAAGTGAACAGCCTGTTGTAACAGGTCTGCCCACCAGATGCCACTGCTGGGTTAGCTTTGTTTTCAGTTTGCGTCAGTGCAGACCACTGAGTTTTACATCAGAGCAGGAACAGAAAAGCCATACTTATGTTTCACAATTTACTTGCCTGGTTACAAGGACTAAAACGGTTCAGGATCCTTCATATTTTTAGGTGGTTGTTGTACTGTTAAGTCTGAGATATACTGTGATATATTAGAGGGTACATTACATTGTTGCTCCAGACCAAAGAGTCATAAGGAGCAAAGTGCCTCTTCCCACAAAGATGGAGCTTGGGCCTCACTGTATCTCTCACTGAGACACCTTATTTCCACCTGCAGTCTCACTTCTGACTCCTAATGGGACAGCATGACCACCACCCTATACATTTCACAAGACCTGGCTTTCTTTCTTCACATTCTCCACTTACACAAACTACGTTTTAACAATGACTGTGGTTATACTTTATATAATTACAGTTTATGACTAAATAGAAAAATAAGTTTATTTTTAGAAGAAGACATGGCTAGGTTTTGGGAAAGATATGGCTAGGATTTTGGAGGGAGATGGTTTTTAAATAATTTTTAATCCCCTGCCCAAATTAGCAAATAAAACTTATAGGTAGGAAAAATGGAAACAAAAAATGATGCCCCTTTATGGATAATTATTTGCATGTACAAGTCACAATATAAAGAGACAATAGGTACACTTATCTTAAGACTCTTAAAATAGTGACAGTATATTAAATATGTAAGTAGAATTATAGCATAAGGGATATCAAGACAAATTCTCAATTTTACCCTGTTCTAATCAGATCGTAGTGATTAGAATTATAATTCCAGTTAGACCATAGCCTTGTATGATACAAGGGCTATCCAGAAGAATGGGAAACTCAGCGGGATCACTTAGCCTACCTAAAGCAGCACTACCCTTCATGTCTGAGGTAGTGACAAAACCTACAGAGGGCCAGCCCCTCCTTGCATGTTACTCGTTCCTTCGTCTGGATAAGCCTGCAGACATTCTCTGGGACTACTTGTGTGTCTTCAGCAAATTACCGAACCTCTGTAAGCCTCCTTTTTCTTACCTGTAAAGTTGTGATCACAGCCTTCAGTTTGCAAAACATTGGTGAGGTTTTAATTGTGCAATGTTTGGGAAACAAGCATGCAGTAGATTATCACAATATAATGTCTTTATTAGTATAGTAGGATCTCAATTAGTGGGAAGCATTAATATTTTTACAATGTGTTCTCTTTAAATAGCTGTTAATAAATAAGCACCTGCTGAATCACTTTGTTTTGATGCTTTAACACTCAGCAAGGAAACTAATTCTCTGCATGTAATTTATGGCATATGGGAAGGAACTCTCTTATTTTTATAGTGGCAGAGAGGAAAATGATGGCAGAGCTGGGGTGAAGGCAGGACGGAGACATCAAGTGAGATTTTACTACCTCAAAATAGTAAGGAGAACTGAAAGCAGAGAATGTTCAGAAACCACAAATATAAGTTGGCGAGTCCTAGTAGCCTCCAGTGCTGAAAAAGCAATTGAAAAACTGGCTTAATATATTAATGAAGTATGGGATTACCCATCAACCCACCTTATCCTCTGTCATGTATCAAATTTGTGAAAACCTCAATGAAACTTTGGTAATGAAAATAAAATATATACAATTAAAAGGTTTAAATTATCTAGATATTTTTTTAAGATTTTATTTATTTATTTTTAGAGAAGAGGGAAAGAAGGTAGAAAAAGAGGGAGAGAAATATCAATGTATGGTTGCCTCTTGTGTACCTCCAACCATGGATGTGGTCCATAACTCAGTCATGTGCTCTGACTGGGAATTAAACCAGCAACCCTCTGGTTTGTGGGCTGGAGCTCAATCTACTTAGCCACACCAGCCAGGGTACATTTTTGTGTTTTAATAGCTAAATGTCTTGGTTTTCTCATACTGATGTTGTCTTTGAACATCAATCATCAATTTCAAAGATATAAAGCTAGACAATATTTTTTTAGTTTTTTTAAAAATTAAGTAAGTTTATTCACTTACTTAATTTAAAGTTTATTCACTTTATTGTAGCCTTTTGAATGTATCTGCATAGTCTGAAGCTGCTTTTTAGCTTTGTCATTTGTAGTGAGTCATGCTGTCAATGAATAATAATGAATCAATTGTTTTGTTAATATTCCTTTCAACAGACTGTTTTTATTTTATGTGGGATTGACTTTTCCCTCAAGTCCCCCCCATCCACCAGGGATGAAAGTAAACACTACCAAGACATGAGCTACTTGGGAGAGAGAGGTAGCCAATCCCTCAAAAGGAAAGGCCCTTGAGCCCCTTCCTCCAGGGGCTTTTATTGGGTTGTAATACACAGGAATACAGGGCGGCAAGGATCAAATAGTAGATAACATTTCAAAGAAATCTGAGGGCTTAGTCTGAGTCAGTGTCTGTCAGGAAGGGGGATTTGCAGAAACTTTAGGATTTCCTGCTCAGACCCTTAACATATGAATGAAATACCCTTAACAGAGCAGGTTTCACAGGTTTTTGAGGAATTCTTCTTGATGCCAGATTTTTCCCTGGGATCTGCTCTGGCAAGGCAAGGAGCTGCACCCCTCCCCATCAGGTATTCAGACTCAAGTTGATTGGAGCCAGGAAGCACTTTTCCCAGAGGACATGGGGACTCAGGCTATGTCACATAGACGGGGGCAAGGGCCCATTGCTCACTCTTTGTTGCAGCCCCCCGAGTCCTTCCATGATGGCCTCCCAAGTGATCATGTCTGGCTTAGGTTGCTCCTCGCTGTGAGGAGTCTTACTGGTCATCAACGTAGACTAAGCTTTGGGAGCAGGGGGAGGAAACTGAGGCAGTGTTCACTTCCAGAGACAAGCTTTGTCTCCTGTGACTCACATTCCAGAGGTCTCTCACTCATCCTTAACCATGGGGGATACAGTTACAATTCCTGAGATCAGGCAGAGGGGTCTACAACAATTTTAAATTTAAAACATTGGGATTTAAGTATACTTGGAAAAAAGGCCTGCTGACAATTTTTCTTTCTTTGCCATAGTGAAACTTTAAGTGGGTTGAAAGTTAGCTTTATATTATCACTTCAAAAGAGGCTGCTTATAGAGTATCCCATGTAATAAACTAAAGTCATACTCTGAAGTGTGGATGCCTGAATAGCACAGGTGTTGTAATAATGTTAACGTGTTTCCCTTTCTTTATTTCTGACCACTTTTATGTCTTATAATGACATTCTGAATTCCCAACATCTTTAAAATCAGGCATCTTGACAAAGTCTATAACTTTAATAAGAATAGTTGTATTCAAATATTCAAATCAGAAAAACTCTACAATATAGAGCGCAGGAGTCACTTCTGTGAACATGGGGTACAATTTGACCATGATGTTAATATCAAATTGTGGAAATGAATTTTTATTTTATTTTTAAAAGATTTTATTTATTTATCTTTAGAGGAGAAGGGAAGGAGAGAAGGAGAGAAATATCAATGTGTGGTTGCCTCTCGTGAGTCCTCTGCTGGGAACTGGCCTGCAACCCAGGCATGTGCCCTGACTGGGAATCGAACTGCAATTGTGTGGTTCGCAGGCCCATGCTCAATCCACTGAGCTACACCAGCCAGGGCCAATTTATTAATATGCAAAGTAAAATTTAAAACATATGTATTTGATTCAAGATAAGAGAGCACTAAAATTAGCCATATCCAGTATTCTAGTATTTATAATTTTTTTAGAAGTCAGAAGAATTGGAAAAAGTACAGGGCCCTGGCCAGGTGGGACAAGTAAAAGGGTATTACATAATAAAGCCAGAAAGAACTTTTGCATTTCTTTTTAATTGAGGGGGTGGTTATAATTTTCAGAGTGCACAATTAGTACTGATGTTTCTTTTCTCTTGGAAACCTTGCCAATGTGCACCAGTAACTGCACATTCCTTATATCTCAGGTCTTAAAGGCTGGACTACTTATAGGAATGATTGATAGTATAGACAATTTTCCAGTTTTCTCTTTAATTTTAGAGCTAAGATATAAATCAATCCACTTATAATTATCAATGAGCACCACATTTAAATGTAAATCACAACTTAAATAAAAATTTAAAGAAATACAAACAATAAAATACCTATCTTTCTCCATTTATTATTCACTTTAGAATGCCTGCTAATGTGCCTCTAGTTTTCATTTCAAGACTGAATTAAATGCCAAGTTCAACATAACTATTGACTCCTTATTTTTAATCAAAAGACCTTTCAAAATTTATATTGAGGTCTGGATCTATCTCTTTAAACTTCAGCGTGACTTCTATACTCCTTATTTTATTACTAATTTTCCATAGTCATCTGCTCAAAATTAGGGAGGTGGGGAGGAAGGGAAGGAAGAGAAGAAAGAAGGATAGAAGGAAGGAGAGACATGAAAATATTGAAAGAATAAAAAAGAAGAATGTAAGAAAAGAAGGACAAAGGGAGGGAGAGAAAGAAAGAACACACTGACCTCTGGTTTTCACCAACTCCATCCTTCTTCCCTCTTCGCTCTTGGCATCTGAGTGTAGAAAGAGCTTTGCTTAGAAATTGACACATGGATGGACCATCAGCTTCCTTATATTACACAGTTGCAAAGCCACAACTTTAAGACTTTTAATGTGAAGTGGTTAACAAGAATGTTGTGTGGATAAACTACAAACAGAATTAAACCATAAAAATGTAGATACTACTGATTCGCATAAATCTCTTAATGAGGTCTTTTCCTTAATCTACATGTAATTGTCCATGAAGAGATCTCATACCAAAGGAACACGTACTCTGAGCAATAGCTACTTCCAATTTGTGGAAACACAATATGTCATGGGTTATAAAGGGAATGCTCTTAGACAAAGAAATTGATTCGAGGGACCATTACGCCCTCCTATACCCCTTGAATCATGAGGAAGAAATAGCTGCTTGAGACTGCTGTAGATATTCTGCAGTTCTTGAGCAGTAGCCAAGTTCAACTACTGTTCATCTTGTAAACATTTTTGTACTTAGCTAAGGTTTTTCAGAAGAAAAGTTTCCACATTACAGAGAGTATAAGTCAGCAGAAATTTTCATCCCTTTCTGATTCAATTCATTTTCATAACAAATATCCTGAAATGAAATTCATAGGCAATATATCTCATCTACCAATGTAATTTATAAATCTACATACTGGCCATTTGTAATATAAAAGACAATAAAAAGAAAAGTAGATGCTAAAGTGATGTACATTTCCATATGTAAACACTTAAGCACAAGTGTAATGAAGTCATTAGAAGCCTGCACTTAAACAGAATCATCATAACAGCTAAACAATGTAAATGAATACAAGGGTTTTGTTTTGGCAGCTAAAATACCATAATCCATGAATAATCTTGATCACTGTCATAATTTTCTAAAATGGTGAACAGTCTTTAAAAAGTTCCAGAAAGAAAATAAAGTATAATTTTAAAAAATTATGGTGCTTGTATTCTGGAAAAGTCAATATATATTAAAATATTTAAAGTATGTTTTATTGGAAAAGTAGAATTGAGTTCATGTAGGTGACATACAATTTTAAAGTACTCTTAACATAAAACTGCTAGGTTTTTCACAGAGGGAAAAATCAACTTCTGAGTGGAAGATTTCTCCCTTAACCCCTGTCAGACATTTGTAATACTGGAGAAAGGAGAGTACAGTGGACATGAGAATGAAGATAACTAAATTGTAGACCAGCTCCAGGTTTTCTCATTTTCATCTCTCAAGTCCAAACTTTGTCTCCCACTTGGTGGCACAGCCTGACCCCTTTCACCAGCCTCCTAGTCTTAAACAATGATGTTACTTAGGTCAAATCCATTATCTTTGAACATTATTTGTGGGGATGACTTTGCCTTCAAGTCCCCCCGTTCGCCACGGATGAAAGTAAACACTACCAAGACATGATCTGCTTGGGAAGGAGAGGTGGCCAGTTTCTCAGAGGAGAAAAGCCAGGAACCCCTTCCTCCAGGGGCTTTTATTGGGTTGTAATACACAGGAATACAGGATGGCAAGGATCAAACAGTAGATAACGTTTCAAAAAAAATCTGAGGGCTTAGTCTGAGTCTGTTTCTGTCAGGAAAGAGGGTTGCAGAAACTTTGGGAGACATACTCATTTCCTGCTTGGACCCTTAACATTTGAATGAAAGCACTCTTAGCAAAGCAAGCTTCACAGGACTTTTAGGGATTATTTCTTATGCCTGATCACCCTGGATCCCACTCTAGCCAGGAAAGGGGCTGCACCACCTCCCCATCACAGGTTTTCAGGCTTAAGTGGATTAGAGCCAAGAAGCACTTCTCCCAGAGGATATGGGGACTTGGGCTATGTCAGAATAGCCAGGGGGGCAAGGGTCCATTACTCCCTCTTTGTCCCAGCTCCCAAGTCTTTCCATGATGGCCTCCTAAGTGATCATGTCTGACTTAGGTTGCCCCTCACTATGAGGAGTCTTACCCATCATGGACATCGACCATGCTTTGGGGGTAGGGGAGTAAGCTGAGGCAGTGTTTGCTACCAGACACAAGCTTTGTCTCCTGTGATTCACATTCCGGAGGTTGCTCACTCATCTTTATCTGTGGGAGACGGTTTACAATTCCTGAAATCAGGCAGAGCGGTCCCCAACAGTTATTCATACTTCCTAAGAAGTATACTTCCTGAATACACTACACATAATTTATAAGTACTAGTTTATCACTGTTCCAATATTAGTAAGCTACTCCCAAATTCCTCAGTTAGAGAATGGAAGGGAGAATGTTGCTTGCCCCAAACATATCTATCAACAATAAAGAGGTTCTTTGATATAGCAACTTAGAATCAGACTAATCTGTTTTCCAATCTTAACTTTGCAAAATCCTGAATATTCAATATATCACTAAATCACTGTGAAGTTTTTCTGTACTTCATGGGGCTGTCATAGTGTTAAGCAAAGCTTTGTTAGTAGGAGCTAACATTCTTAATTTATCCTAGTATCTTATAAAATATCTCAGGAACAGAAATACAAAAACCCGATGAGGATGTGAAGATAGAAAACACATCAGAAGGAAAGGTACTGTCTCCTGGGAGAGAAGAAAGGAAGCGAGAGTACCAAACTGTTGAAGAGATGGTAAATTAATACCTAACTTCACTCTCAAAATTAAGATTTAATTCTTTTATTTGTCCATGTAAGGTGTGGCTAGAACTGTTGAAACTTATATGAAGGAGACCAGTTGGAGGTTGTTGTTCACAGCTGTGTCTGTATAGATTTAATGTGTGTTCTTTATTTTTTTTAATAACGGGCTTGAAAGGAATAAAGATAATTGGAAATACTTTTTTGTTAGAGTAACATCAATGAGGATGTGGTCATATCTTTCAGTATCTACTTAATCTGCTTAAATTTCACAGTGTTAAGTTGACACTGAGAGTAAAAACAGGTCTTACAGAAATAGAGAAATAAAATCTCACGATATAAAAATAAACATATTGACATATACTTGCATTCAGAAAAAAACTGTGTAAGTCAAAAATTAATTTTGGCCTAACAAAACAATAACAATCCTGCCAAAATACAACTGGTACTCATTAAAAGGGGAAATTTTATGTATTTAAAAAAGATTTAAAATCCCACTTTAGGTTAAGTCCTATGCTAAGTGCTGAGAATCCAGTGATGAGTAAGATTACATCCCTGCCTCCTAGGGAGTAACATCTAATACTAGGCACATTCTTTTTAGAAATTTAAAAAAGATGGATTTTTCAATGTAGTTTATTCACATAGGCATATTTTTTCTCCTTTTTTCAGTTTGGCTTTTTGGTGTTTTATACTGTTTGTGTGAGAACTATGCATAAAATTCCTTTAGTTGCTGAAACACATTAAATAGCAAAAATAATTATTTTTATAAAGTCTTTTTTTTTCAAAACTAGAAAGTGAAACTGTCGAGTAACTTGTCAGGTACAGTGATCTTCATGGATCACTGTGGATCACCTTATGGATCACAGTATGAAAACATTTCTGTTTAACATCGTGAGAAAAATTGTACTACAAACATCCTTTTTGGAGATCCCTTTTTAAAAAAGATGCCATTCATTTTTTTTATTTTTAGAGAGAGGGCAAGGGAGAAAGAAAGAGGGGAGACTCATCAATGTGTGGTTGCTTTCTGCACGCCCCCTACTGAGGACTTGGCCTGCAACCCAGGTATGTGCCCTGACTGGGAGTGGAACCGCCAACCCCTTGGCTTACAGGCCAGCACTCAATCCACTGAGCCACACCAGCCAGGCCATGAGGTCATTGTCCTTAAGTGTAGAATATCACGCTGGGATGACTTACAATAAATGAACTCTGAGATATTTTGTTTGAACTTTACTCTGATGTTTGGAACAAATGATTAATTCCAGTGACAATAGCTAGAAATTTAAGGCCCTCAGATAAAGCAAAGAATGATTTTATTTCTCACCTCAGAATTTGCAGTAGCACTCTTCGCCCTCACTCCCAGCCAGAGCAGAAATGTAGAGGTGACATGGTTCTTGAGAGATTAAACATTTTCAGTGGACTAGTTTTCAAATGGCAAATTTAATTTTATATTTTATTTGTGTTCTGAAAGGATTTCGTATTGAATAACACATAGAGAACTTAATTGGAAATATACTACAAATCATAGCTTTATTCTCACTGAATATTTAGACTTTTTAATTCTTTAATTTAAACATAAACCAGTGGTTCAGCAAATATCTAAGGGAGAAAGTAGAAGTTGATATAAAAATGTTGCTTAAGTTCAAATAAAATGGTCTACAATATAGCATTTTTAGAAAAGTTACTGTTCACAAACCCCTGTTTTCTTACAAAGAATCTCTATAAAGACCTCTTATTACATGTTCCTAAAACATGTTACCAGGTTTCTATCGTATCTTGTTGTCCAACTTGACAAACAGCAATTGAAGTCTGGGCATTGGAGTCTCACCAAAAACTGTGATAAGGTCCCTGTCTTCAATCTGATTAAAGTCTTTCTAGATTTAATAAGAGGGGCAGTTCTGTCTCTTGAACCCCATATTAAATCAGGACTTACTCTCTATGTGGATCATGTATGAACTGCAAATGTTCAGTCTTTCCTTCACTGCTCTGAAAAGGTAAAGTAAAAGTTCTACAGGCTCCATGTGAACTTCTATGTAGACCTACTTATTGGCTTAATAAAAAAAAAAAAAACAGGATTTTAATGGTGTTTTTTAAAAGCTATGGAGATCGTTTTTGCTAGACTCTCCAGGAGACTTGCTCAGCTGCCCCAGCCTCCCGTAGAGACGTCAAGAGCCTGAGCTCCCCCCGTGGCTTGGCCGCTGGGCCCCAGCCTCAACTGCGTTCTAGAGTAACCGGAAGTGCTTTAGCAAATACCAGCGTTTGACACCCCTTCCAGATTAAGTAGACCAAAATCTCTGCGGTAGAGCTACACACTCACTGCCCGTTTTAAAATTCCCTAGAGTGATTTTAATATGCATTAGAATTGAGAAACACCACTATGGACATATCCTATATCCAAATGGGTTTCAATTAAGTCACTATTTTATTCAAAGAATTAACTAGCTATTGTGTTACAACATGAAGACATCAAGGGAAGCAGTTGAGTGTTTTGCAATATTATAAATTGCAAGGTTCTTCCTCCAAATATCTTATCTTCCCTTCAGATTATGGAACAATAGGTTTGCTAATCTCTTTAGGCCCAAAGGTATTTAAAGATACTAGCCTGAACTGGAACCTTGAGGTCCACTTAGTCTAAAATCTCACGCAGTGTATAGGTATCATGCCCAGGATATATGACATCTTCACTGCCACACGAGCCACGTGGTATGTTAATGGGGGCACTTAGCCAGCAGAATCCTCCTCTTTCTCTTGTTAATCTAAAATGCTTATCTCTATGAGTTCACTTATTTGTCCTCTTACCAATTGTTTGAACAATGTAGGCTATATCTTAATTTCCTCAGTGACTCTTCAGGTGGGTAAGACAGTCCTCAGAACTTTTTGTGTCTTCTTTTCTACAGCTGAACTATTCTTAGTGCTTTTACTTTTTCACTTTAAATGCCTAATGGTTCAAAAACACGGCGGCAAAAAGTTTGAGACTTTTTGAGTCTCATTCTTTGAGACTTTATCCAACCAGAAGTGAGGTGTTTATCTGAGTAGTCTAGGTGGGTCTGGGACTGAGAGTGTGACTGCAGTGATGCCACAGGAAGTCCAAGGGTAGGTATTTCCTCTTCGCTCCCTGGAACACTCCCCATCGCAGCCCTGACCCACTGTGTAAGAAGCCCACCACCCTGAAGCTGCTATTTCGATGATGCCACATCTAGGTATTCCTGTCAACACTTCCAGCCCCGCTCCACCTTCCAGCCCTCCTCATTAAGATACCTGCAGACCGGCATACCCCCTCTGAGTGTTCATCGTCACGGCCCGGGAGGAAGAAAGCCTGGCCAGGCCCTGTCCAAATTCTCAACTTACAAAACCAGGAGGTATAATAAGATCATTGTTTTAAGCTTCTTAGTTTTGAGATATTTAGTTACTCTACAATAGATACATAAAATGGCACATTTGTTACATAAATTATATGTGTTAATTTGTTAGGCAGCACTTTTCCGCATCTATATGAGCACAATAATATTAAAAGAGAAAATGTTCTCATTTCTGTTTACGTAGCAATGTGTGATTTGATTCACAACATGTTTTCAGGCAAAAGTATAAATATGTCAGTTTAGTTTTCTTGTGACAGGCATTGATAAGTGGCAGATGTTTACTTTTTTTTATATTTCACTGTCCCATTGGTTTGTCTGTCTCTGATATGCTATGGACTTGAATTCTGACTTGCAAGTACAGGAAGGCAATAAAGTGAGGAGGGCCACAGAATTTAGAATGCTTTTCTGGACCTACTCGAGGAGATCGAAGCACATTGTTAAGTATTATCTCAATTGGTTGAACTTTAAAAAAAATGTGGTATCTCTTGGGATTGAAAAGATAACACATTAATCTTGCTTTTTTATCTTTGGGACTGCTGTGTACATTATATATAAGAAGTCATGAGAACTAAATTAAAAATCAACTAAGTCTCATATTTGGTAACTAATTTTTAAATATTCAGTACAGCCATTTTTACAAAAAGAGAAACAATATTGTTATATAGTGATATTATTAATATCACTTTTTATTTACTTTAATGAAAATACATACACATGCACATGTGCAAACACACAGAGATATTCAGACTACCTGAGACAAAAAAGGTGTAATTTGCAGTAATTAGTTTTTTTCTTGTAGAAAATGCATGCCCTTGGTACATTTCTAATTACACCACTAGATGGCGCTCCTTATTAAAAGTCATTTAGCTCTTAACCCAAACAACAAAGAACTGCTTGAGGAAAGAAATACACACACGTATGTATTTATGTATATATGTATGTATATACAGATATGTGTATATATTTATATATAAATATATGCACACAAATATATATATTTCCATTGTATATTGCTTTGGAAATATTAAAATATTAAACTTTAAAATATAGAAGTCTAATAACATTTTTTAAAAGTTTACTAATCTATCTGGTAGTGAGATTACACATGAATATTCAAATGGTGATACATTTCAGAAAAAAATTCAACTTGTTTTGAATGAAAAATGTGCATCAGCCCTCAGAAATAGAGTCCGAAAATTGCTGGTTCTACAGAGCATGGGCCTCTTACCAATTTGTAGACAATAATGTCATTGTCCAGAATGTACAATATTATTCTTATGAAAATAAACTCTCAAAAATTATTAATTGCAATGACATATTTTAAAAATATAGAAAAGAATGTTTTCTGGAGACTTCTGCCAGAAGTTTACGTGGATTATCAGCACAATTACAAGCCACAGGGCACCCTATTCTTAAGAAGTGAGCAGTCTGGTAGAGACACACACGTTGATCTTTGTCCCCAGTAATCTGCATATACTTACTGTATTTATGATGTGACCAAGAGATGTCATTAAAATGTAATTTAATAGAATTAAAAATGTTATTAACTTAATGAATGAAATTGGACATTGTGGTTAGGATGTCAACCATGAGCAAGCCTGCCTTAAATTGGAAAACGTCTATGAGTCAGCATTACCTTCACTTAATCAAGGAATGATTCAAAGCCCATAACAAGTTCATAGCCCAGCAGGAAAAATAAAAAGTCTTGTCCAGGTGACTGTTCATTTTTCTGTTCCTCTTTCCTAGCAATGGTATCATGGAGAGCCTATTGTGTGTAGAAGTCACTATGTCCTTAGTTCATAAGAACTGACAAATACTTTTCATTATAAATTCTACTCCATGATATAAATAGATTCTGATGAAGTAGAGGAGGGTTCACAAAAGTTGCCCTGATTGGTAGCAACTTGCTTTACTAAGAAGGGGATATTTGAACAGTTCTGAAAGTATATTTAGAGATTTTAGTGATAATGGAGATATTTTAAAAAGGGGGGAGGAAAGAATTGGGTTGCAGTGAATTGACTATGGATATAAAAATAAGTGAGATCTAATATAATGGCAGATTTGAAGGCAAAATGTGTGACTTATCTCTCATGTCACCTTAACTGGAAACCTATCCTGGGTAGAGTCCGGGGACCATCTGATGGTGACAGTCCTGGGAGAGGGGCTCTCCTGGCGTCTCACACCAACGTAGAGTGTGCTTTGGTGGAAGCTGTGACCTCTAAATCTGAGAGGCTCTTCTCAGAGAACCACAAATTTCTAAGTCCTTTATTCTTATACACTTCAATGATGTATATGTTCAATGGGAACATAGGAAGAGAGAAGATAAAAAGTAAATTTTATGAAAAATCATTGGGACCACACATTCATGTCCAGATATGCCCATCACAGCACATCCTCCTATGGGATGAATTGAAGAGAGAGAGACTCGTAAAGGTAGTAAGTAGGAAATCAGGATATATATATATATATATATATATATATATATATATATATATATATATGCCTGTGTACATATATATATATTTTGGCTCTGGAAACTCAGAGCAGAGAGCAAGAGAGATAAGGACAGCTCTGCCAGTTTCATCATACAGAACACCATGACAATCTAATTTCATAAAACTCACCCAGTTAGAAATGCCCTTGATTGTGTCTATTGATGGTGGGAAAAACACTGGTGGTAGAGGATATAGTGGCAATGACGAGCTAGCCAGGAGGATACTGTGCTCCCCCGATGCATTTGGGGGAGAACTTTGACAGAGAGAGTGGGTTTCTGGGTCCCAGGGTGACGAGGGGAAATCTAGATAGGATGGTGATTTGGGAAAGGGAGGTGGAGAGGAGCCATAGAGCAGTGACAAGGGAGATGGTAGTGAAATAGAGGGTTGCAAAGGCTGGCTGTGTCTGTTTTTACTCTGCTTAGAGTCCAGTACTAAAGTGTAAGATATTTGGTCCGTCTGACCCCCAAACTAAATGCTCTTTTTATTATTAGACTAAGTGAGAGGAAGAAGCATTACGACTATAGGAGGGTAAGAGAACAATGAAGGTATATGCTTTATATTTTATGTTCGCAGAAACGCTAATTGCATTAGCACTTACAACTGTGACAAACATGATTTAGAGCAACACTCAAACTCTCCTTCATCCTGTGGATGCATCTACGCATTTCTTGAGTGGCCCTAAATAGTTCTAGGGACTTATCTTGATGCATCCACTCTCCAGTGTTTACTGAGACACTGTGGCAGATTTTTTTAAGGAATTAGGCTGTCTCTGGTTTCCTAAGCCTGAAGTATGTCTGGTAACTAGCTCTCTGTGCACTGTCCTAGGAGGACAGTGCATAAACTCTTCCAGTATTTCTTTGCTTTGTGTTAATCCCTCAAGCCCAAGTATTACCAGGTAAGTCACTCAATTCTGACATCTTGATTAAGTCATATGTGTGACCACACATTCAACTATAATATTGTACAACCAAGGAAATGCTCTTAGAAAAGCATGTGAAAACTTACAGTTTCAACCACTTTACTTGTCATCATCATTTTTTAACAACGAAGAACAGGGAATAAAATTTTGAAATGATGGTTGATTGGATAGATCAATCACTCTTTTCTTCTGCTTCCCACAGTCTACTCTATGACACTGCAGTATTTAATTCCTCCACTGTGTGGTAGGATGAGTAATCTTTAATAAGAGAACAGAATTTTTATTCTAACAAGAATTTGAAGAGTCTAGAATTTCTAATGTGAAAAGTAAGGGGTGAAAAGAAGGAGGTGGGGTTTATTCAGTGAAATTTTTAGGTCACACATTTAAAAATCTCCATTCACTTCTTTGAAATTTTACAAACTTTATCTCTATAGACAGAAAGCAAATAATCTTTTCATAGTGCTAATATAATTTATTGGGTTTTTCCCTCTCCTAAAAGGGTAAGATTTCTATTTGGCACTTCTTACAATTTTTAAGACAATCTACTTATCTGCAATATCAGAATAAGGTTTGAGCATTAATCTCCAGCCGGGGACCTACAATAGTTTGTTACTAACAAGAACATTTTAAAACTAGTTTGAATTAATCAGTAGAAAACCTGCCATTATTTAGGAAGCTATTACTGTTAGCAGCTATTCTTGTTAGAATCATTCAGGACCAAAAACTAAAAACTTCTGGAGTGAAGTGGAAAGATAGGAGAAGAATTTCTTGTTTTTCCTGAAATGTTGAACCCCAGGAAACTTCACTGTCAACATGAAGTGCTGACTGGTACCTACCCTGCTGGCTAAGGCATCAAATTAATAGTGAACCTAACTGTGGGGGCGACTTTCCTCGCAAGTCCCCCCATGTGCCACAGATGAGAGTAAACATAACTGAGACATGATGTGATCTGCTTGGGAAGGAGAGGTGGCCAGTTTCTTAGAGGAAAAAGGCCTTGAGCAGTGGCCAGTTTCTCAGGGGAAAAAGCCGTCAAGCCCCTTCCTCCAAAGGCTTTTATTGGGTTGTAATACACAGGAGTACAAGGCGGCAAAGATCAAACAGTAGATTACATTTCAAAGAAATCTGAAGGCTTAGTTTGAGTCAGAGTCTGTCAGGAACAGAGTTTTAGGGTTTCCTGCTCGAACCCTTAACGTATGAATGAAAACACTCTTAGCAGAGCATATTTCACAGGTTTTTCAGGAAGTCTTTGTGATGTCAGATTTTTCCCCAAGACACACTCTAGCAAGGCAAGGAGCTGCACACCTCCCCAACAGGTACTCAGGCGTAAGGAGATTAGAGCCAGGAAGTGCTTCTCCCAGAGAACACGGGGACTCGGGCTTTGTCAAAGCCAGGGGGCAGGGTGAGAGTCCATTGCTCGCTCTTTGTCGCAGCCCCCCCAGTCCTTCCCTGATGGCCTCCCAAATGATCGTGTCTGGCCTAGGTTGCCCCTCCTCTGAGAGGTCTTACTTGCCATGGACTTCTGACCACGCTTTGGGGGGCAGGGAGAGGAAACTGAGGCAGCGTTTTCTAGCAGAGATAAGCTTTGTCTCTCCTCTATTTCCCCTGAAATTCCCTCTGGGGGGGTGGGATGGGGTGGGAGTAATAGACAGAAAACTGTACTTGAAAAATAATTAAATAAAAATATATAATAAAAAAGACACATTTTTAATTTTCATCAATACCTTTATTGATTTGGATATTTTGAGTATGTCCATTATTTTCCACTATTGGCTTCTAGTGAGTGGAGGCCAGGGGTGCTGCTAAACATCTTCTAATGCATAGGACAGCCCCATAACAAAGAATTATTGGCCAAAATGTCAATAATACCAAGAAACTTCACAAACCACTCTTGTCATATTTGATCAGTCACAGCACCTTCTCCATAGACTGCACAAATATTTTTGTATGTGTTTCAGTTGCATTTTTACCTTTCTTGAAATAGTAAATCATAATATGCTGAAAATGTTGCATATTTTCTTCCATCTTCAATATTAAAATGGCTGCACAAAATTTTTTTTTAAAAAGCTTTGACTCCTGCAGCTCTCATTCCAGAGGTCACTGACTCCTCTTTAACCACAGGGGGTAGAGTTACAATTCCTAGAACCAGGCAGAGTGGTCCACAACACCTAACAACCGCCCAGCTAAAAAATAAAAATAAAAATCACAATGTGCTTTTTTCTTTTTCAATATAACTTGTAGCCATCAAAATTTAATAAAATCTCGAATGAAAACACATTGCACAAATGTGTTTAATACAGATGAAAAGATTCAGAAATAAACAAAAACCTAAGAAACATTGATAATGTAGAACTATTCAAAACTAACAATGGCATACTTCTCCTGCATTGAAATTGGGAAAGGACATTGTTTAATGTCCACAACAAAGATGCCAAATATCTTTTCTACAGAGGCCAGAAAGAAAATCATTAATCATGGAAACCTCACTCAATTCCAGAGACAGCATCACGCATTTCCATTCCAGTCAGGAAACCTAGGTGATTCTAAATTTTGGTCAATTGTAGGAAAAGTCACATGCCTGCCTTCACACGGATAGGAAAAAGAAAACATGGACTTTCTATGTCCCATCCTTCCCTGAACATTTTATCAAATAAGACACCATCATTGTAGGACATACTACGATTTTAAACAAAAATAAGAAATAAAAAATGCTGCCAGTTAAACTATGACAAACTAATATTTGTAAAGCATGTTGCAATTTCAGAAGAAATGTCCCTTTTAAATGTGGGCAAAAATATGGCACATATTTCTCAGAGGGGTGATATGAAGGTCAAATATATTTGAGTTGTTCTCAAGCCTAACATTTTCTGTGGAGTGTTCTATGGAATAAGTAGCCATGCAGAATTTAAATAAGTATATCGAAGAAACAACAAATACATAGACCACAAAATGTTCCAGGCACAAAGAAGTTTGACAATGAATAAGTTAACAACATTAAACTTTACTGTAAAATATCACACAGCCTTTAACATTTGAAAAGCATTGTCAGTCTCCAAGAGGTTCTCCAAATTGCTTGACATAAATAAATCTCCTTGTTTTCATAGGGCATACTGTTGTATTACGGATCACTGGAAAATATTAATGTGTTTACAATTTAATAGAAAACAAGTCCAAATTTATATAAATTGCTTCTCTAATTTTTAGGTTTTAAGAAATACAACAAAGCTAAAATGTAGGTAAAATGCTTACCCTCTCTTTTTTGATAGCATGCCTATCCCAAATTTCAAGCATTTTTCCTACCCTATTGATATAAATTTGGCAATGAGGAAAAATCAGGCACCTTTTGTTTTTGAAGAACACTTGCTAATACTCCCCAACCTCTTGTTCCCTAGGAAGAGATCTCCATTCAAATGACACTCCTTGCTTGGATGCTTAGTCATTTCTCTCCACAGGAGGCCATGCATTTTCCACTGCCCATCACCCCCCCCCCCCCCCCCCCTTGCAGGAAGTTGGTGTTCCAAAGATGAGATGGCGTGTGTTTGTAAGGAGAATGTTATCAAGTTCACTTGCCACACACTTAAGCAGTGTGTGTACTCCAGCCTAGCTTTCATCTATAATAAACCTTCAACCTTTTTCTCCGACTCCTTTCTACTTCTTGGTTGGTTCTGAACTCTGGTATAGAAAAGAGAAGTCTTACTGCTTAACCCCCACAGCCCCAGAATTTTACATCCCTTTACATTTAAAGTGCATATGAAAGTCAGGCCCAAACAGCTAACTTTTTGACTGCTTATCCTCTGGACTTTATCCTGCCACCTCCCAAATTTCAAAGAGCATCTTAAAATAGGGCACATCTAGGTACTGCATAAAAGGTAAAATAAGAGAATCTGTAGTGGCCCAGTCTGAAGCCTGCTACAAAAACTCCAAGAGAGCGTCACCCTGTCTACACTTTCTTAGAATGATTCGTTCACTCCTGCTGAGGCCTCAGAGGACGCTGCCATGCCAGGACTAGAGATGGCGACTATAGATCGAATGCCCTCCAGTGGCTTTAGGTCTGTGACACTTGATGCTGCTTGAGCCTCCTCCTCCTCTCTGAGGAAAACGAGGTGAGAGAGAAGGGGCTCCGAGTGTCATAAGCACAGTCCTTCACCTTCTTTCCTGGGGTTCAACATTTCAGGAAAAAGAAGAAATCCTTGTCTTATCTTTCCACTTCACTCCAGAAGTTTTTACAGTTTTTGGTCCTGAATGATTCTGAAAGCCATAAGAATATAAATGCTCTTCTTGTCACGATTGTAAGAGACTCCTCAGGACCATCTAGTGCCCCCTTCCTCCTCTCTGAAACTCTGTTTCTTTCTGTCAGTACTGAGTGCACTGCATGTAAAATCTACAAAGGGCAGGAAGAGCAGTTTAAAAACATTTCAGCTTTTCGTTATCTGTATAAAAGTTTAAAAGAGCTTCTTCTTTACCTCCCCTTTTTCTTCTTTTTGGAGAAGAACATTTATGGCAGGAGAAGAACATTTCTGGCAGGTTCCAGGATGGGGAATTTCAGTCATTATTACAAAACCCAAATGTAAATGCAATGATTACTTTTAAAAGAAAATTGCAGAATTGTCGTTTAGACAATTAGAAACCCAAATCTCTAGAAAACATTTCATTTTGATCAAGTCTTTCTAATGTCATGCTGTACATTGAAGAAAATTCTTTACTGACATTTTCAGTTATGGAAAATTACTAAGAGGAAACATTTTAAGGGGTTGATATTTCCTTTCGAGAATTATGCCTGAGCTTTAGCAAAAGTAATGAAGCTAATATTAATAAGTACTGTCAGCACATTTTAAAATTGTAACAATGCATTATTGCCTAAAACTGTATAACAGAATGTAAAAGGTATACAGTTAAAAATTGTACAACAGATTTTAAATGAGGAAGGTTACCATAGCAAAAAGAACAGTAAAAACATGTCATAGAATTTGCAACCAGAGTGAAATAAGTAATTCTCCTTTTGTGAAGGAAAAGTGGGTCATTGTGGTCAATCATCTCCATTTCTGGCCTTGTACTACTCCAGTCTTTGTAAACGGGACCTGGAGAGGAATTGGAGGATCAGGGGCGTCTGTCTCCTAGGGATGGGGCAATTATTTACGTCATTTCCTTTAGGACTAGATCCATGTTGAAACTCGGGACAAAGCTGCTTTGCCCACAGTTTCTGAGCCATTGATCACGTCCTTACACCAGTCCTGCTTCTGTGAGGTAACCTTTGAGGATGGTGGGTCATGAGTGTTATTCTGAGGCATGTGCGTCCCTCCCCCGTACTACTCATTTTTGAGTTCAATGAAGAACAGTAGACTCTGAAAATAAAATATGTAGCTTTTTTTTTCTTGTTGGATTCCTGAAATGTCAGTGTTCCGTATCTGAAAGATTTAAAATCAGGGCTGATAAATGGAGCATCTTAAAGTATTCTAACAAACACTATGTGCTTGTTCAGATTAATAAAATAAGAGATTCTGTTAGGATAATTTAATTCCTCAGGAATCATTCATTTTATTTACAGCATTGTTTTGAATAAAAAATGAAGATATTTTTTATGTGATCATAAGTGTAGTTAAAGTAATTTTTTTAGAGCTTACAGGGATTGTTGCTTTTATCATTCTAGAAAGCTAGGACTAAAGGCCTATGTGCCATTACCTTGAGATTTTTTTTTAAATAAAAGCTCTTCCATTTTTTACTAGTATGGGCCAAAATACAAAGGACTATAAATCTGCTGAAGAACTGTATTCACACAGCAGAGTTCAGTATGCCTAGCAAGGGAATATCTGCACTTAAATTTTTAAAATTATTTAAGCCCAGAGAAAGATGTTTTTTCTCTCTACAAATGTTTTGAAAGTAGCTCTGAAAACAATTACTGGACATCAGTCTATTATTACTTGGGAAATAGGGTATAATACCAAATATATTTCTGTTAGAGTTTAAAAACAATTCTCTCTTTTTTCTTGTTCACATTCATGGTTTATTCTCTTGAAAGCCTGGAGTACATTGTTTATATTGCCGAGCTTACACAAATGGCCGTGTGATGATACAAACTATAAACAACAATATGAAATAGCTTTTTCTTGGACAATCAGAAAAACAAGAGACACAATGGCTACCTTTATTTCACTTAACTCCAGACTAGTAAAAATTAAATGTAATAAAGGCTCTTGCTTTAAGTGAACACCATTTTGACACAGAGGACATGGAAAGTCAGAGGGTGAAATTGATGAAAAGAATATTTTGTTATTAGGAGATTTTCATTCCTAAATGCTAATGAATTTTTAAAAATGGCGAACTATAAAAATACATAGCTGTATAATAACTATATCACTTAAGAATACCTTAAAATTGTGTCTGAGTAGACATGGAGGGACGTCTCTCATGGCAATTATAAAAATCCCACCGCTGATCATGAGTATATGCAACAAAAATGCATTGTGCCTCTGTGGCCTATGGACTGTGGGTAAAAGATGAGGAATCATTAATTCAGAAAGTAGACAGTGAGATACTCTTTAATTAAAAATCAACTAAATAAATGGAAGGTATCAAGAATTAGACCCTTGCTTTTCCCCTGCCCACCTCACCCACATGCACAAATGAGCTCAGTGCCATGGGGACTGAAGTTTAATGTACGGTAATTTAGGTTAAAAAAACTAAAACGGCCCTGGCTGGTGTGGCTCAGTGGATTGAGCGTGGGCCTGCGAACCAAACAATTGAGGTTTGATTCCAGTCAGAGCACATGCCTGGGTTGCAGGCGAGTTCCCAACAGGGGACTCACGAGAGGCAACCATACATTGATATTTCTCTCCTTCTCTCCTTCCCTTCTTCTCTAAAGATAAATAAATAAAATCTTAAAAAAAGAAAAACTAAAAGGAATATCCAATGGAAGCACATAAATTTTTAAGAAAAACACCCTCATGTACAGTACAAAATAATAGTCTCCATTTGGAGAGATCATGAATTGATTTACACATTTAACAGGGTTGAACAATGTTTGTATGTTAAAGATACATCATTAGGCAACACTAACATGTTACATCACTAGCATGTGCTATGACTAACAGTGTTGTGCCTTCCCATTAAACATAAACACTGGAAGATACTCATCTAAATTGACTTAATCATGATTTCATTACTATGAATGAAGACACACCCATTACAAAATATAGATAATAGATTACAAATACAATGTGATCATACAAGACTGGGTAATAAATTCATTTATAAGATTTTTTTTCTCCAGCAAAATTAGTTTATTCAGGAACAACAGAGAATCTCAATTTTGGGCATGTGGTCTGCTGGTAAATGACACACAAGTCCTAGAAATGAAGGAAACTTTTTCAAAGAGGAGAAGAGGAAGTCAGGAGAACCATTAGAAACACAGAGTTCTTCTTGGGCTCCAAAATCCATGGACTGCATAGAACTCCCTCTTCTGGCCTCCTGAGTTCATTGTTTTTAATTAATGTATTTTAATTGTTCAAGCACATTTTTCTGTCTTTTGCTCCCATCCCAGCCCATCCCCCCAGTGCTCCCCACCTCCCTCTCATTTCCACCCCCCTTAGTTTTTATACTTGTGTCCTTATACTTGTTCCTGTAAACTCTTCCCCTTTTCCCCTGAATTTCCTTCCCCTCTCCCCTCTGGTCACTGCCAGCCTGTTCTCTATTCATTTGTAAGATGTTTGAGAAAATATTTTAGGAAATATTTTGGGCTAGTTTTGATGAAGAGAAAAATTTATTTTTTTCAAATTTGGAATTTTAGTCTTCTTGACTCCCATTTTTCTAGTTTGATGATCACTTAGTTCAGAACCAATTTCACTATTGGCTTTCAGAATACAGATAAAAACTGACAACACAACCTGACTTCCACAGGTTTAACAATTGTATGTCTAATTGCTCTCTTCTATGACATCAAAATAAATATAGTGTAGCAAAATATTTTTGCCCCTCAATACACTGAACAAGGAGAATTTACAATGGGAAGTGGTCATCTAATTTTCTATCATAGGCAAAATTTGTTCCCACGTTTTCAAGATCCTATCTCAATCCTTCTCAAGAGAGTTACCTTCCTAGTTAGAACAATCAACTTGTGGGGTAAGAGGCCTCTCATTAAGAAACAGGTTTAAATATATGCAAGTCTGGATGCTTTTAGAGAAAATTATTTTATTGTAAGTTCAGTAAGAATTCATTTTGAGCTGAGCCATTAAATTTCAATTGAATTCCACAAATGTCTATAGAGCTTGTAGTATTTCTTAAACACAGTATTAGAGATTAAGATCAGGCCCAGACACTCAGTTAGAAACCCACCAACCTCTGATCCTTAGGTGAAAGTTCTCATCCTTAAAGCAAAGCTTACTCTGTGAAGATCATAGCTCATGGAAGCTTAAACAACAAAAAAAGGAAATTTGGCATGCAAAGTCATGAACATTAGTACACTGTTCCAAGCTGCTCTTTGTACACAATCTAAATGCTTTACCTTTAGGCACAAATTACTCCAGAGCTCGGTGTCCCAATTACCCACGTGTCTGCTCTCCAGTATCTATGTACCCCTCCCTCCTTTTCCTTCTCTATTGTCATTCAAATATCATTCCTAAATCCACTAAACTCATCAGAATTTTTTAGTACATGGTTCCATCTCACTTGTTAGCTGGTTTTCCAGCTAACTTTTGTTCTACCATCAATTTAAGACCCAGATGAGTGACATATCCCTTGCAACCTCTCTCTTATCCAGGGCATGCTTTGGGGTTCTCTACATTTCCAGTTTATTGCTTGCATCATTGCATCTGTGTTTACCACAATATATTGCAATTCAAATGCATACAAATCTGCTTTCTCTCTAGAGCAAAAATCCTGTTATTAAATTTCATGTCCTTAGTACTTGGTGGAGTATCAAGCATATATTCTACAAAAAATGTTGAATATTTATTGGGGATAATTTTTCTCCTGGAGAACTTATGCTCTAATGAGTTTTCTGGGGGCGGGGGGAGCAATGTGGTAAGAAACAAGCAAAAAGACTATAACAGAAGATATAACAGCTAACTTTTATTAAGTCCTTACTCTATGCTAAATATTGTACTAAAATATTTTCAGGAATTATCACATTGAAACTTCATACCAATGTTAGAAATAGATGTTATCATTTTATTATTCCTCTGAGCACTTCTCACATGGTTTTTTAAAATTAAATTTATTGGAGTGACATTGGTTTGCAGGGTCATACAGGTTTCAGGTGTACATTTCTATGGCACACGATCTGTGTATTGAATGTGTGCCCGCCACCCAAAGTCAGATCATCACCTATCACCATACATTTGGCTCCCTTTACTACCTCCCCAAACCCCTCCCCTCTGGTAACCACCATAATGTTGTCTGTGTCTGTGACTTTCAGTTTTTTATCCCACTCATGGGTGAAAGCTTATGGTTCATAACTTTTTCTGACTGACTTCACTTAGCATGATATTCTCAAGATCTATCCATGTTGTTGCAAATGACAGTATTTCATCTTTTCTCATGGCTGAGTAGTGTTCCATTGTATACATGTACATCTTCTTATCCAGTCATCTACTGTAGGACACTTTGGTTGTATTCATGTCTTGGCCACTGTAAATAATGTGCAGTGAACATAGGGGTGCATATACCTTTGCAGATATGTTTTTGAACTTTTGGGTAGATACCCAGAGGAAGGATTCCTGGATCATATGGTAACTCTATTCTTAATGTTTTGAGGAACCACCATATGCTTTTCCATAGTCACTGTACCAGTTTACATTCCAATCAGCAGTGAATGAGGGTTTCACTGGGCTTCCCATGATTGTGCCTGTCTTAGGTTGTCTCCCCTTTGGGGAATCTTATCATTGGGTAACTGATCAAGCACTGGGGGCCAGGCAGGATGCAGTAAAAGAAGCAGAGATGGTTCCCCTGCTAGGGAGATAAACTTTGTTTCCTTAGTGGTTTATAGTCCGAAGGTCACTCACTCAGTCTTGGCCATGGTGGGGTTACAGCTTCTGAAACTAGGCAGGGCAGTTCCCAACAGGTGGAGCTGTTGTTTACAAATCTCATTGCCCACTCAGTTGTTTGTCTTTTTGTTATGCTGTTGGTTTCTTTTGCTGGGCAAAAGCTTTTTAGTTCGATATAGTCTTATTCATTTATTTTTGCTTTTATTTCCCTAGCCTTTGGGGTCAAATTTAAAAAAAAATGTTCTCTATTTCCAAGGACCATAAGTTTTGTACCTATGGTTTTTTCTATGTATGAGGGGGCACCCTCCCAAAATGGAATTTATTTATAAAAAACTGTGTATTTATTCTCACATGAATAAAATTCATGAAATTAGACTTCAGGCAACCTCAAGGTACTCTCCATTCGATGTGATACCCCTATTGAGATATTTTTCCCACCGCTCAAAACAATTTTTGAACTTAATAATTTCGATGACTTTTAGTGCTTCTGTGATTTTTTGTTTCACCTCTTCAACACTGGCAAAACATTTCCCTTTGAGGACTTTTTCCATCTGTGTAAACAAACAAACAAACAAAGTTGCTTGTGAGAAATCGGGTGTACAGGGAGGGAGGGGCACAGGGATTATGCCATTTTTTGGTCAAAAACTGCTGAACACTCAGTGCAATGTGTGGCAGTTGACCTTGTAAATTGCCCATCATGAAATGGGCAAACATGTTGAAAGAGTCTTCAAAAAATTATCGCTGAAGCTGAGACTATCACACCAACACCTGCTGGTGCACTGATACAGATGGGTTCCTAGAACACTCACCTAGTGTGAGAAGCCTGTACTACAAGTGGCCCATCCTTCCCTCCGGTAGATAATTTTGTGGGGGTTTTTTTGGGGGGGATCCTCCCTTGTACTTTATTATTTCAGATCTTATATTTAGGACCTTGATCCATTTTGATTAATTTTTGTACAAGGGACAAAGTGTAATCTAGTTTCTTTCTTTAGCATAACTTTCCACATCTCCCAGAATCATTTATTGAAGAGGTTTTCTTTTCTGCAGTGTGTGTTTTACCACATCCTGTGAACTAGCTTCTACACTGTTAGCTAGGTAATGTTTCGCAGGTGAGGAAAGTGAGGCACAGATAGGTAAAGCAATTTGGCCAAAGCTATGCACTGTACTCTGCCATTGTATAAGGCACGCTTATGTTTTTGGCCCAAACTTTTAGAAAAAAGATCTTTCATTTTAATTTTGTAATTCAATTTGTTTATTTATTTATATTTTGATACTTGGTTTTTATAGTACAAAGGAATTTTAGCATTTAGTTTGGAACATTTTATGGAACAGAAGTTTTATGTAACAAATAATTACAAAACACAAGAATAGATACAAGGCATTTCAGGTACTACCCATATATAATGAGCATCCTTCTTCTTCCCTCAAAACGTTGGGCAAAATGTGCATTCCACATGGCAAAACGCAGCAGTTAGTGGTCTATTTTGAATGTGTCTACTAATGAAGACTTGGCGTTAAAAACCTGGACTATAAATTGAGTCCTCCTGAGGCAAAAAGGTCAATAACTTGTGTTCTCCTGAAGTCAGAGTGGGCCATACCTGCAGTTCCTGAAATAATAGCTTTCTACATGCCTTAACTGCTAAGCTCATAAACTATTAATTAAAACTACAGTTTTCCAACTCCTGAGTTCTGGCATCACTGAGACCCTGAACTTTTGCTCTTAAAGAGTTTGTATAGGCCACTCAGAGGTCCTCCTGACATGGCCTCCTTCACCTTCATGCCAACAATGGCATATCACATTATTCTTTTGTTTCAAATCTCTCACTTCTACTTCTACAAATAGCCAAGGAAAACTTCTGCCTTTAAAGGTATCCTGTGGTTAAGCCAGGACCACCTGACTAATTTTCCATCCTCAAGTGGAATTGTCCCATACTACATATGATGGAGTAAAATCCATCACCTTCACTGTCTTGAGAATGACAGGTTGTGAACATCAGGGGCTGGAGATCTTGGAGAAATTTTAGAGCTCTGCTTACCATATCACCCAAGTAGAAAAGGTCAGCTCTGAATTTTATTTTTTTAAGATTTTATTTATTTATTTATTTATTTATCTTTAGAGGGGAAGGAGAGAGGGAGAGAAACATCAATGTATGGTTGCCTTTCATGTGCCCCCTGCTGGTAGTTGGCCTACAAGGAATTGGCCTGCAACCCAGGCATGTACCCTGACTGGGAATCGAACTGCAATCCTCTGGTTCGCAGGCCTGCACTCAATCCACTGAGCTACACCAGCCAGGGCTCAGCTCTGAATTTTAAAGCATACTTTTTCACTGGCCCATAAGTGACTGAACATTTTCTCACAAATCTTTTTTAATGTCACTGTTTCGGAGAAGGAGGAGGGGTGGGAAGTGGTTCATAATACTTGCAGAAAAAGCTCATAAATAACTTTAACTACCTCTAGCCACAGTATCTGTTTTTAACAGGATACTAAGAAGTGGTCTGGAGCAAGATAAAAATATGAGTTAACAGACCTCCACACATACTTAGGTTGAGGAGTTCACACCCTCAATTGGAAGAGCATGTACCACCTCTCCCATCAAACTGATATGTAATTCCCTCGTCCCATCCCACAAATTACCTAAGTACTCAGGACAAAGAGATTGAGTGTTGATGCCTTTCTCACTCATCGTTCAATTTTATGAGAATATATCACTAATAAGCTTTGCTTATGTGCTCATAGGCTTGCCGATCTGTAATTCTTTACTGCATCTGCAAGAACTGAATCTCCCACAGCAATACTGTGTAACAGCATTCTGACAACGTTTGGAGTGCTGAAATTTTAGAATTGGCCAATGATAAATATTTCTCCCCATTATATATATATATTATACATGTGTGTGTGTGTGTGTGTGTGTGCGCGCGTGCGCGCGCTTAAATAGGAATGGAGCCCACCTTCCCTTGGGGTCCCCCTGTACTAGGTTTGCCTTGCCTGTCACCAGGAAATTATAGCCCTCCATGTCAGGGATTGGTGAAAAGGAAAGAAATTATTTGTTCAAAAGTTATGCAGACTTAAGACTAATGACTTAATGTCTTCATTAAGATCCCAAAGTCCCTTAAAACACCCACAGACATACAGTCCTTCCTTTCTCCCTTTGCCTGGTCTAGGGTACCATATCTCAGGAAAAGAACTAGAGGTCTGTGGCTCAGGTAGCCCCAACTCTTCCCAGTAATCCTTGCTCAGCTGGCAGGCCTCCCATGGTTCCCAGCACCATCAGCTGTGCCTCTGGGATCTCCAGTTCTTAATCTGAAACCAGGTGGCACCTTCTCATGGCCCACCAGCAAGAGTCCTTCCACCCCTTTTCTTCCCACAGTGTTTTTCCTGCAGTCTTCCAAACTGCTAAGAAAGAGCTCTGCATCACTGCTCTATCTTGCCTTCTGGCTTCCTAAGTGTGTGGCAAAGGGAGACCCAAAGCCACAAGATTCCTCCCCTGCCAAAGCCAGTGTGGTTCCTCCTGTCATGGCTACCATGTCTGGGTTTAAATCCCAGAACGAATCTTCCTCTGCAGCCCCATTTCTGACTTCTCCCACAATCGGCTACATCTGCCAGCATTCCCGTATTTTTTTCAGCCTTTCTGGGCTGCCATAGTAAGTCCGGGCAGGCATGGCCCTGTGGTATGGAGACAATTATCTCCAAGTTCTTATGCAGGCTCTTTAAACAGGGAGAGTTGCCTCCCAGTTACATCTTGGGTGGAAGTTACTCTCATCCTTCTGGCTCAAAGCATAGCCACAGCTATTTTACATATTTATGAAATCAGTTAAAGGATGGATATGTTAAATGACCATTCTAGAGGTTATCTGCAAAACTGTTGCTGTGTAAAACAACTCTCAGTGACCTTGCTCCATGTGTCCCATCCCCCAGCTCAGACTTGTGGGGTGAGGACATCCCATATTTTAACATTTCCTGGATACCCTGAGTTCTGACCCCATTACAAATCCTTCTTTTGGGGGTCCCCATGGCTGCCCCTTCTTACACATGTATACATAAGCATCAGAAGTACTATAGTGCTTTTAATAAAGAATAATTAAAATCTGCTGACATCCTGGCTACATAAACTGTGAGTATCTAGAGAATTAAGAAAAGACTACATATATATTTTCAAAATTTATCATTCCCAGATTAACACACACAATATCTTAATTCTGTTCTAATTTGTTAAGTTTGCCATAACAAAATACCACAGACTCTATGGCTTAAACAAAAGAAGTTTATTTTCTCGTAGTTCTGGAGGATAAAAGTCCAAGATCAAGGTGCCAGCAGGGTCGGTTTTCTCTGAGGCCTCCTCCGTGGATTACAAATGGCCACCCTTTTCGCTGTCTCTTCACACTGTCTTCCCTCTTTACTATGTGCATCCCTGCAGTTTCTCTGCCATCCTCCTCTTTGCTTCTGAGAAAGACACCATTCAGATTGGACTGTGGCCTACCCTAGGGGGGTCATTTCAATGTAAGGACGGCTTTAAAGGCCTTATCTCCAGATGCAGTCCCATACTGAGGGACCCAGGATTAAGGTGTTAACATATGAGTTACAGGGAGACAGGGTTCATCCCATAACAAATTCTGGTTACAATATAGTATAAGCCCCTCTAGTTTTTGTGAACACAGTAGTAAGTTATGAAACTAGTGAGTTGATCTGTCACAGATGATGCATTGTCTTGCTGTATATGACTATCAACAAATAAAGTGACATCTGGGATACACAGTTCTCCAAAAGACTTAGTTTAGATTGTGTCACTTATCTCTTTGTTCTTACATAAATTGTTCCAGTTTTCAGAAAAGACAAAATACGTATTTTCTGAAGCAGGAATTAAAAGGGCATCATTCCAGAAAAATTACTTTTCGTAACTGAAATGTCCTTTGCTAATCTGTGCAACAGTATAAAGTCAGAACTAAATGTAAACAGAAGAGATGAAGAAAATGACCAGACGAGCAAAATGTGATCTGTTATCCCACTTTCCCCATATATATAACAATGCTCGTTGATTTTTAGTGATAAACACATCATATAAAAATATCATTAATTAGCACAAAAATGGGAAATTTCCTTTCTAACACATGTTTTGTTGCATTTTAACTAAGTAGGGTCTATTCCTTTTATTTCAAGGTGAAGAAGTAACTGTTATTTATAGAGTGGTTGAAAAGTACATGCAAAAAGCCCTTCCTTTAGTTAGAAGTCCAAAGGTCAATTAATTACCAAATAACTACTATGTACTCAGTTGTATTTGTTTGAGGTTGCTATTGTAACAAATGACCACAAATTTAGAGGCTCAAAATAACACATTTATTTTCTGGTGGGCCTGCAGGTTGGAAGTCCAGAATGAGACTAAAATCAAGGCGTCAGCAAACCTGGTTCCTTCTGGGGGCCCCAGGGAAGAATGCGTTCCTTTCAGCCCTGCTAGGGGCTCCCAGCATCCCTTGCTTCTTGGCCATTTCACTCCATTCTTTACTTCCTTAGCCACATTGCCTTCTTCTCTCCTATAATCAAATTTCTCTATGTGTCTTTGTAAGTACCACCCTGATACTACAAGATAACATCTTAATTTCAGGATTCTTAATATAGTGTCTACAAAGTCATTTTTCGCTACATAAGGTAACATTCAGAGATTCTAGAGTTCAAGATGTGGTTATTATTCAGCCAACCGCACCAGTGTTGTTTTAGTAAGAGATATTTCCTCCATGGGTTTATTACCCAGGTGGCAAACACAAGGTTCGAGGGCCAAATCCAGCCTTCCATCTTGTTTCATCTGGCCCACACCTCGTTTCCACCCCGAGGCAGTGCCAAGCTCATTGTCCCTAGTTCAGGAGCAGTTACATTTATACAGTCCTAAACTTACATTTGGCTCTTTGAAGGCAACCATGAGGCTGATGTGGACCTCGGTGAAAAAAAATGAGTTTGACACCCCTGGTTTATAATATAAATGAGGACATAGAACAGGCCTATGCTATTACAGAAAGAGAAAATCAGTCTGTGTGGGCTGAGACCAAAAATAAGCACAATTAATTATTTAAATACTGAAGAAATCATTTGGAAAAAGCCTGGAACAATACACGAACAAGGACAGAAAAGGGTAAAACACACACTATGAGAAGATAATATATAGAACTGTATTTCATAGGAAGAGCAAAACCTGGAGGGTGAAAACATATATGAAGATGTCTGGTTCTTTTTATAAGGTCAGATACGTAAGTAGACAGTGGGTGAATATCTGTGTGAAAAACTGGATGATTTATTGACATGGGAATTGATAAATCTATGAATAATTAGGAGGTTGGAGGTTGAAAAATGAGCCTGATAAGTTAGATTCAATGTGAAAGCAAGGGAGTTTTGTGGTTTTTAAGCATGAAAGATTTATTTTATAATTGCACATTGTCTGGATAAACCCAATTCCTCCAGGCTCTGGGGACACACTTCCTCTTTAATATCACACTCTTCTGCAATAAGAAAGTCTAACCATACTCACACACTTCTCCAAAGGGCACTTTCTTCTATTTACATTTGTAGAAAAGAAGAAGTCAGTTCCCCAGGCACCATGCTCTCCTATCTTCTCCTGACACCACTCTGACCTTGAAGCTTTTCTCACGTGACTGCGATTCCAGATCAAGATGATTTCTGCTCATCCCCACCAACTCAAGGTTTTTGGATATAATTGTCTTTTACAAAAACTTTTGGAGAAAGTAGTAGAATTATAAAGCAAGTGAAAAATAACTCCAAAGTCAATTCCAGGCCTGACAGTGTACGGAAATTTATGATCTGTCGCTCACTACATGAAGTTTCACATGGAGAATTTCCTCCTGCAGGCCCTGGGTTAGGCAAATCGATTTCCCACAAATTTTCCTGACGTTGGTCTCTGTGTTTCAGATGCTCCACTTCCTTATGTCCCTAGCTGAAATGCTTTCAGGCTTCCTGAAATGCAACATGTTTGTCCTTTCTATTATGCAGACCAAAGGAGTTACTCTCTTTTGTTCACCCTTGTTTAACTGTGACACACAGTTTCTTCATTTTATTCAAACAAAAGGTTCATCAGTTCAAATGCTGAATTGCAACACTCCTCTAGAAAGTGTGTATTACAGGGCTTAGCTTGCTTTTGTTTTGTAAAATGTAGTGAATGCAAGAATTTTTGTAAATTGGGAAGGTGTGTGTAAGACACTATGAAAAGCTATGATCCTTGATTTGGACTTTTGGGTCAAACTTCTATTATACTGTAGTGGGAGGAATTCAGCCATCATATTAATTCATAAAATGTGGTAGTAGCCGTGCTGCTCTAATGACTTAAAGGGGTGATACCCAGAGCCTAACCAGACACAGTGGCAAGGGAGCTCTGCTAGTCAACATTTACAGTTTTCAAGCACGAGGTAACTAGACCCTGGTAGAGGGGGAGGGCAGAGTCATGGGAGTGAAAAACACTAATTGGATATGAAGTTTTGGGGAAGAAATGGCAGACGTTTGTGACAGAGAGGGAATAAAGAAAAGGAGAGAGTGTGTAGTATAATTGCACATTCTCTCAAGGGCGAGTGGTAGTGTAACTGACAAGTCAGTACACATTCTGATAGAGATGCTATTTGATCTCTGAATTAAAAGGGAGACAGCAGTATACTTGTTAGGCACACAGTTGTCAAAGGAATATGATTTGCATAGTGAAAAAACTAAGTAAAAATAAAGTAAGTGAAGTATGGAAATGAAAGTACACTAGAAGTTAATAATGCATCAGCATGGGGTTTACTAAGGTGAGTGGAGAGAGTTGGTGGGGATATAAATCTAATCGGAGTAATGAACTCACATCATGAGTCACCAGAGGTTAGGCAAGAAGTAGAGAGATTGGGCAATCATGTACCATGATATTATCAGCAAGAGAGCATTGTAAGCTTTTGAGCTAGCAAGACTACCTGGTCTCCAGACCTATATAACTAGCCTGTTTAAAATGTCTCTCAAATTTTCTGTATTCTCATCATCTCTTTGTCTAAAACATCTGTTTGCATCACCAAATGTTATATCATTATGATACATTCTGTTAAAAATCCTCCCCTAAGCCCATTTGAGAATTTCTCCCTTCTCTAATCCTTGTCAGGTACTATGTCAGTTAATGAAGCTCTGCTGTCATCGTGTGCCATTTGTTGTGTCGAGTCCCATCCAGGACTTAAGGCACAACAGTAACTCAGTGCCACAAAGCTGAGGACAACAATGCTGGTATTTTGAAACAAGGAACATAACCTTAGGGGCCTCAAAGGCGTTTGCCACATTCAAGGTTTAGGGCTGAGGATTTCTTAAATGCACTTGAACTTTAAATGTCCTGCTCACCAACTATGATCCCTCTTAAAGATTACTGTTTAGTTCAGTGTCTATTCATCTTATACAAAAGGGCCAACTGAAGAATTATGAGGAGCAGAAAGGCACAGAACAGAAATAAGAACAGTAAGATGTAAAATTTTACTAACAAATACATCATTGCATCTGAAAAAAAACTAGGAATACGAGATATAAGTTTTTAAATTGATTAAGACCAGATGAAGGAGTTATTGCTGTCAAATATTATTGGAAGGCAATGGTGACAAGAAGTGAGAAAGGTTTGAAGATTATATATAATGTGCATGTAGACATGTATGTATATAAAATATGTATACTCTATATTTTATAATAACACCAAGCAGTAATTAGAACTGTTTACATAGCTGTCTAAAACCAAGTCTATGTTTCTCTCAATGCACTAATAAGTATTTTCAGTGTTTGTTCATGGAAATAACATGTTTTCTAAAAAATAATACATAAATAAAGTGCCTATAAATGTTGTCATTTTTTCTCAATTTTTCTTTGACAATTGGCTAAAATAAATCTCATTTTATACATTTATAAATGGTTTAAAATTAACATGTTTTCCTTGAGAATACATACTCTTAGAATTCAACTTCAGTCACATTCAATGGTTTTGTTGAGAGAGTGAAATTTTGTCTCTCATCTGTAAATATAAATCTGTTTAAATATTTATAGATAAATCACTGAGGGGAAGCAAGGCTTGCCACTTCAAAATGTGCCTTTTGCCACCTTGGTTATTTTTAGCTGATTATTTTTAGAAACAAAAGACTCAGGAAAAACTGATGACGTTTCTCCTAATGGCCCAGAGGAATTTAGATCGAGGAGAGAGGACCTGCTCCGAGAAGGGAGATATTGTCATGGGTAACTACAGCTTAATATGAGCTCAGCGTGTCAAACAGAGGAGAACCCAGCTCGGGCCAATCGAGTCACGTCTTCTCGGTCTAGTTGTGAAGGATGGTCCAGCCAACATTTGCTTACCAAACATGTGCTTTTTCTCTTCCATGTGAGTTGCCTTCCTTCCCTTTGAAGTCCCAAAGAACCACCATCACCCTCCTTCTTAGCTCCAGAAGGCCCAGAAGCCTTAATTGCCTGATCTGTTTTCAGTTTCATGTTCTTATGAAACCCCCTTGTGTGCATATGTAATATGTTTGGTTATTTTCTTCTCTTAATCTGTCTCATGTTAATTTGATTGTTAATACAGGCAGAGAAATTCAGAAAAGTAGAAGGAAATTATTTTCTTTCTTCACATTGCTATTATTGTTGCTTTATATAATATCTTTGTCTTAGAGAAAAAAAAAACTACCATTTATAGTCTCAACCCCTTTTACTGAATATTATTTTTGAGGGTATTTTTTCTGAGTTTCTTTAAACAAAACACAAGCAAGTTTTACAGTTGGTTTTAAAATATATGTTATGTTTTTTTTAGGTGCTGAACCAAGAGCCCTTCACTTACATTATTTCCAAACAGTATTGTCTTCTAATATTTGTTTCCTAAAGAACTGGAATTAAGATTTGATTCAGCTTGTAGGTGTTCACAAATGATCTTTTGAATCACCTACTCCTCTGTAATTTTATTCTTCTACATTAAAAAGCTTACAGCATATTGCCAATTTTACACTAGTGATGCATGAAATGTAATGTTATATGAGTTTTCAGATTATTATATGAATGGCCTTTAATATGATGTTTCACTGTGCATTCCAAACTCATATGCCATAATCATATAAAGATAATTTTAAAAATGTTTGCAATTTCTCAACTTAATGGCATATTAAATCGCATTACCTGCTATTCCAATTTAGCTGGTGAATTCTCATCAACATGTAAGCACAACTATTTTTTAGTTATATATTAACACAGGCATTAGGGAGATATAAAATTATCTTGCAATAACATATCCTAATTGTTCTAAAAAAACTAAATACTTAATTGAAACAGACTACATCAAAGCAGATAATGTATTTTTGTCCTTTCAATTTATTTCATATTATCTACAGGGTCCAGCAAAAGAAACGCCTGCTTGAGTGTGGCCAGTAGGGCACGTGAATGCCTTGCATGAGATGGACAGCAGTTTGAACATCTCACTAAAATGTCATCTGGTGTGCTTGAGTGTGATATTGTTATATTACAAAATTATGTGCTTATGATTTTGTAATAAAATATTTTCTAATGAAACAAGGACATCCTTTGTGCAGGACTTTGCATTTTCCTACTTTCTATTTATTTTCTTTGTAACAATTAATTCCAAAGTTACTATGCCTTGTTTGTTATTGACTACTGTCTGTTGTCCTCACCAGAATGTAACATCTGAGAGCACAGGGGCCTCTCTGTTTTAGTGCTGTATCATGATTGTACGGAGCAGCGACTGTAAAATCATGGACCTCTAATGTACAGTCATTTGGCATGGACTGCTAAAATGCTAGGTTTTAAAGCTGTGATTAATCATACCATCTAAAAGTTTCCTTCAAAAGATTATGAGAATATTTTATTAATAAAAATAAATATACTGACTAAACTGTGAATGAGTCAAATTTTTATGAACCTGTGATTATCATATGTTTATATCCTAATAATTTCTAAGTCAAATGGAGACTTAATTGTTTCATTAAAAAACCCACATTTTCTGGAAATTAAAGAGGACAGTATTTTCTGCCAGGACTTAAGGCACAGACCTTGCGTCAAGAACACCTTCCTAAGGGAAAGGTAAGACTGAAACACAGCCAGCTATAAATTTCTGTAAATTTCCAGTGAGTTAGAAATAAGCAGAACATGTTTAAATCACGAAGCTATCAATTGCCTTTAGGATATTAAAAGATAAACTGAGACGCATTAAAAATTTAAGAGTTTATTCAAACAAAATTGCCTTGAATGGGGCATTCAAGGTAGCAGGAATTGTTCATAAGGACAAGCTTCTGCCTATAAGGCAGAAGGGAGTGAGAACAGGGAAGTTACACTAAGCATAAGATGAGGCTAATTATTGTAAAGTTACTTTCCTTCAGGGGTTGTTGGGGGTCTATCAGGTAGATGACCTTACTTGTGCCAATCCGGCATTCCCGGCTTGACTGGTTTAAGATTCCATTTCTGAGGCCAAAACTGTAATTTAATCTTGGTGTGGTGATGTAGGTCTTAATATAAGTAACTCATCTTGGCTTTGTTGTCTTGTTTATAGCAAGAGGAAGTCACCTTTAAAGAAGTAACTAAATAATTTTGAAGATATCATAGGATGTGCAAGTGATCTGAAAGTAAAGATTAAGCAGACCACGAAAAGGGGCAAGAGATGTTGGAAGCTATTGCACGTTTGGGGGAGTTGAGCTTTTTTGTAGTCACGTGGCAGATCCTGTGGATGAAAGATTTGAGTGTTACTGTACGCATGTCTTCCATTCTATGTTGAGAAATGATATTCAATTTAGGAAATGGAGAATCATTGAACATTTCTATTCATGTGAGGAAAATTGTAAGAACCTTGCTTTAGAAGGATTAGCAATTTTGACAGAAATGAAATGTAATCTGAGGAAAGACACAGGCAGTGAGTGGGTGGCTGAAATCGGTCAGGCAAGGTGTGATGCATTGCTGAAACTGAGTAACAGCAAGGGCACTGAAAGAAAGGCATATTCAAGGAGACAAGGTTAGGAGTCGCTAGGACTCAGATGTGGATAAAGCACTAGGCTAGTTCCGAACTATGAACCTAGTGCTGACTTTGATCAATTCATCAGTCGTTCTAAAGAGGAAGCCCTTAGTGAGACTGCCTTGTACTCCTCCTACCTGTGTCCTCTTTCTGTAAAGCCCCTGAATAAAGGTTGTGCCATACAGAGACTCATCTTCGTGCCAATTGTTGTTGCTGTAAAGGCCCAGGTTATTTTCATCGATATGCTCACTTTGTTTTATATATGTGTTCAACCTGGGGGCTTCAATGATAAGTGATCTGTATCTTGCAAGTACACTTATTCATAACCCATTAGGATTATTAAAAATATATTTGGTAGCATCAAGTGGTATGATATGAAGCTGTCACAGAGCTCTCTTTCTCTTAAACCTCCTATTTCCAATCTGTCCAATTTTGGTGATTTTTTTAACATTATTATTTTTAGTGGCTAAGGTGAGTCTCTCCAGGAAAAGAACTACTTGCTAGGACTCTTTTGTAAGGAGGAAGCACACAGTGGGATTGTAAGTTACTGCCCTATGTCTTACCTACCTTTCCATGCTTTGCATGCTGCTTAGTCTTTGCTCACCATAAGCTTTGACGTAGTAATACTTTAACCAATCTCCTACATACAAAGAAAATACTAGAAGGTTTTGCTTAGACATTGGGAATATTCTTTTCTTTTTTCTTAGAATCTCCATTTTTCTAGTCTTTCTAATTCTTTTAAAAGTAGCTTTCCGATTATTTTATAGAACTACTATAGCAGAACAATGGGGACACTCTCAAACTAGGACACTCCACAAAGCCATTGAAATGCCAGTGGCTTGCTAGGTCATGTCAGCTTGCACTTGCTGCCAGGTTATTGGGAGCTAAGCACTTATCTTTCTGATAGGAGAACACTGTTTCTCTCCCTGAGCACACTCTTGCCAGCTTCATTCAACACAGGGTCATATTCTCTCAGTCCTGCATAAATGGCCCCATTTTCAGCTGGTTACCCTAAATTCTGAAATTGAATGAGAAAAAAATCCCGATGAATTTATGAAATTGTAGAGTACTAGAAAACCCTCTCAGCTTACTGCATATAATGAAATAGAGTCTAGCAAGAAGTCTGTCATATCAAATACCTCAGAGGCAATGCTCTTGCTCTTTAAAAGCAGTCGTTTGAATAAAATTACCATCATCTTTTAACAAATAACCAAAAAAAGAACCACATTAGGTTTCTAATAGTATTGTGGTATTATCTAGGGCAAAGCATGGTTCCTATTGGGTAATAAGGATTTATATTACCTAATAAACTAGAAAACCTAAGAAACACAATTTGTGTCTTTTTTATGTTTAAGTAAATATAAGCAATAATTCTAGCCTGGGCATCGTTTTGTGGGAATAACATATAATGAGGTGTTTAAGAGACTCAGAGTATTCTAAAATATTTTTAGGCATTTGTTTTTGGTTTTTGTTTTGAATGTTGAAATACTAGCATGAGTTACAATAAAGAGTTTAAAGCCCAAATGGGAAATTGTGCATTGTATTGGGGAACCCCAAAGGCAGGGCAACCATGCGTATCCCAATTTGCTGGGGCCAGTCCTGTTCATACCAATTGTCCTTATGACATTATTAAGAACTCTGCCTTTCAATTTCAACAATTGTCTTGGTTTGGAATTTAAATTATATGTTAGTTATAAGGCACAGATTGAACATCACTTATCAGTTAAATTTTATATTTTTCACAATAGAGAGAAGAGATTGGAGATAGGCAGAGAAAGATGGAAAAATAAAGAATAATAAAAAGGATTGGATTTTCCTACATGAAAAGTAGTCATCAAATCATTAAACTGCATAGCCACACACTAAATTTTTTAGTTCCAATTACATTTAACTAAGGATGTATCACCAGTGACTAGGACAATATTCTTTGTTGGAAGTTTGGCCAAAAGACAAATGTAGAAGATTGTGTTGATAATGGCCATTGGCCAAGTACATAAAGCCCACCGTACTAACAGGAACATTAATTTGCATACATTATCAGAACAGGAACACCTATTGATTCAGTGACCGAATAAGAAATTGTACATACGATTTTAATCAGGACTCTTTCTATTAAACTACACCTATGGTTGTTAGCACAGAGTTGGGTAGCGGTGTGAAGAGAGCACTGGTATCCAAATGTGCAAGATGAAGAGTTGTGGGAGGAGGAAGTGCACCGAACAGCCGGGCTACATTCCAAGTGGAAATGAAACTGTCAGTGTGTTATGTCATTCCATCATATTTTAACAGAAAATAACTAAAACTGTTACCAAAAATAGCTTTTTTTTCTCACAAGAATAGAGGTCAAACATGTTTTAAATGTGGTGTTCTTAAAAAATATTTGTGGACTTTCTACACATGACACACTGGAACCTAATGGAACCATACTAAGGAAAGAGTCTACAGTTTTTCATACCTCATTTTCTGTCTTTATTCTTTGATGTCAAAGTTCACTTTTTGGTCAGTAAAAACCTTTGTGTAAATTTTAGCCCTGGCTGGTGTAGCTCAGTGGATTGAGCGTAGGCTTGCAAACCACACAATCGTGGTTCAATTCCCAGTCAGGGCACATGCCTGGGTTGCAGGCCAGTTCCCAGCAGGGGACTCACGAAAGTCAACCATACACTGATATTTCTCTCCTTCTCTCCTTCCCTTCCCCTCTAAAGATAAATAAATAAAATCTTTTTAAAAACCTTTGTGTAAATTTTATTTTTGTAATTTTCTAAGCATACTGATGAGTATTAAAATGTTGTGAAAATAGAGATTTGGATAAGTTTTATGTCGTAATTTTTCTGTAGATTTATTTTTATAACTGTGTTCATTTTTGGCTTTCCAATACAACTATTGCACTCTAGAAGATACAAGAATATTTTATACAGTGGTGATGTGTATGTTCAAAAAACAAATGTAGTGGACAAATAATTTTGATCATTAATAAAATAAATGAACTTTGCTTTGGCAAATAGCTTTCTTTTCTTTTTAGAAAAATTGTTAATTGTGGGAACAAAATTTAAATTTTTACTCTATAAACCCTTTCAATTCATGTATTATCTTTTATCCCTATCAAATGCATATGCAATTTATAATAATTTAATTAAAGCATATTGTCATTTTAATTTTTTTCTAATATGTAGTATGTCAAATATTTTCCAGGTATATACAGCCTTAAAAATTATTCATTTCATAGCAATTTAGTTGGTCTAAGGTAACAAAAATTTACTGTCCATTTACCTAGTGCTGGGAAATTTAATTTTTACTTGTGTGCTAACTAAATGTCACTGAAATCTATATGTTTAATATACAAAATTTTGCTTCTTCTAAATTATATTCTCTATACAATTTCCTTTGGCTGAAGTAACTAGGTCAAAATATTAAAAAAGTATATTCTTTAAAGTCTTTGGCCAAATACTTCTACATTACTTATAATGCCATTGGCAGCATAAGAATTTGTAGTTTTAGTGCAACTTTACAAGAATTGTTTTTAAATGGTGTTAAAAAACAAAATTCAGCTGAACAAATTTGAAGATCTTATTAGCTTATTAAGTCATTCAGGAGTCAGACAGCATCTCCTCTAGCAACTAGAAGGGGACTCTGAGGGACTGTAAAACAGGAAAGCTTTTATAGGAAGAAGGGTGAAGCATGGGAGCTACTAGTTAAAGAAAAGAAAGGACTATTTTTAGACAAGGTATCTTCTTTGGGTGGAGGGGAGGGGAAATAATGATGTTTATCTTGCAGGTTGCCTCTTTTTCCCAGGGGGCATGGTGAGTGACAGATTACCTCATTGAATTGCTCAGAAAATTTCAGACTGGTTGATTGAGATGTTTCTGGGAGAGGCCGAAATAGCAAAAGATGAGATCTTAAATCGAGGCTTGGTATCAAGGGTTTTAGTACAAGTGACAGAATTTGGGGCCTTCGATTTTCATTTTGATAATTGTTTAGTAGGCTTAAATGGTAGCTCAATTTTTCATTAGTTTGTGATTATTTTATTTCTAGGAAAGATAAATATATTTTCTAGTATTTGTGTACTGAGAAGAAAAACATACAGTTAGAAGAAAAAATGTCTTTAAAAATATAATTTCCAATGTTTTGAAGTATATGATTCTCTTCCATAATTCCCTGCTTCTGTTTTACTTAATGAAAAGCTATTTATCAAAAACTCAATTGTAAAGCTTTTAATATTTTCAAATGCTTTTAAGTTAATATACATAATCATTTGCATAATGAGTATACACAAGAGAATCAATATTTTTTTCTCTTGTGTCTCAGCAGTAGATTGTGAGCAGATTGCGATGACTGTTCATTCCATTAGGACTGAACAAGATTTCAGGGAGGAAAAACATTTCCACCTACTGTGTAGCAAAGAAGAGTGGGGAGACGTGACTGATGACATATTTAAAATTTAACATCAGCTATGGAGATACAGGCAGGCATGGCATGCTTCCTATCGTGGTTCAAAATAAGGTGCACAGCATCCCCTGAGTAGGATATTCTTATCAAAACATTTTAGTCCATTCAACCCTCTAGGTGTTATTTTTCTGCTTATAAAGTATATCATTGCATTTGATTTGTTACTGTTTTGCACTTTTCTCATTTATTGCCAAGCACANTTTGAAGTATATGATTCTCTTCCATAATTCCCTGCTTCTGTTTTACTTAATGAAAAGCTATTTATCAAAAACTCAATTGTAAAGCTTTTAATATTTTCAAATGCTTTTAAGTTAATATACATAATCATTTGCATAATGAGTATACACAAGAGAATCAATATTTTTTTCTCTTGTGTCTCAGCAGTAGATTGTGAGCAGATTGCGATGACTGTTCATTCCATTAGGACTGAACAAGATTTCAGGGAGGAAAAACATTTCCACCTACTGTGTAGCAAAGAAGAGTGGGGAGACGTGACTGATGACATATTTAAAATTTAACATCAGCTATGGAGATACAGGCAGGCACGGCATGCTTCCTATCGTGGTTCAAAATAAGGTGCACTGCATCCCCTGAGTAGGATATTCTTATCAAAACATTTTAGTCCATTCAACCCTCTAGGTGTTATTTTTCTGCTTATAAGATAGATTATAAATAATGAACATAAGAACAATTGTGTTAGAAATTGAGTATTATAGTAGATAAAAAGTATATCATTGCATTTGATTTGTAACTGTTTTGCACTTTTCTCATTTATTGCCAAGCACAATGCCGTATTTAAAATATCACTGTACAATAAATTAGGACAGAGTTTTATAGAATTTATGTTTAAATGTATCATCTCGCTTGAAACACATCATAATCTTGGAAGAAAGATATAGCTATACTCACTTTAAAGATGAATCTAAGACTTTGGGAGAATAACAGTGCCCTATCTGCACTTGTTACAGGTAACCACGTTCCTGAGGAAATCTGCTCAAGTAGCTGGGGTGGGTGCTGAACTGGAAGGTTAGGGAGCTCAGTGTTCAGGGATGTAACATTAGAACTATTTATTTGGCATCAGTTATGTGGAACCTCACAGGAAGTTTTGAATTGTTTGGTTGGTCCAAACATCATCTTTAAGAAGTCATTCATTCATTCATTGAAGCTTTCACACATTTGATGAATATTAGTATCAACTGTGTACCAGCCAATGTTAGATGTGTACAGGAAGCAGGAGTGAATAAAAGGCCCTCACTCTCACGGAGCTTACATTCTGGTGTGGAGAAAACAAACTTTAAAAACTACTTTTTGAAATTATATATAGACTCTGCCCAATGGTAACATATGGAGAAAAATAAAACTGAGTAATTCAGTGAAAGAATTAATAAGGGTGGAAGCAAAGCAGAATATACTGGTTTGACCAAAAAGTTCATTTGTTTTTTTCCCATTAGGTGGCTCTAGTAGCACTTAGTTGTCTTTAACTTCATTCAAAACTATATTGTTAGATTGGACTGGGAGAGCTGTCATATCAGTGTGCATTAAAAAAAACTTATCAAAATTATAAACTTACAAACATTCAGAGTCACTTAGCATCTTTGAAACTTTCATCTTTGCTGCAGAAAAGAAATAGGTTCAATACCTTATTTTTAGTTGCAGGTAATAAGACAGTATTGAAAGAAATGCCAAATAAATGTAAGTGCAAAAATTGGATTTGTGATTCTCCTGATAGCTCAGAAAATATAACCTTCATGGTTTCTTTTCACTACAGTAATAACAGATTTTCAGGGAAAAAGATCAGGATAGAAAAAAATGCAACTTCTATTCTCATGTACTCTTGAACGCCCAGAAATTTAATTCCATTTTTTAAAAAAGAATAATATAATGAATATATAATACATACATAATCTTTTCACTTAAGGAACAAAAATTAATTATGTAATTTCCCCCCCAATATTCAGGTAGCGGACATCACCAGAAAGTGTAATTATTTCATTTTTAGTCAGTTTTTAAATAAAAAATGATTAAACTAATTTAATAGAATTATCTATAACTAATAACCACTATTTATTGAAAATAATAAAACATTTTTACATTTTAACATTTTGTTAAAAAATAACTATGATTTGTAAAATTTAGCTAAGTAAATTATAGTCCATGCAATTTATATAGTAGTTTAGAAGATGACACCTGAAAATGTCTTATTCCAAATTAAAAAATATATATGTATTTGTATATGCATGTATAATCAAAACTAGCGCCTGAAAATGCCATTAAAAGTATAGGCCAATTGATTGCAAAAATGTAGGCAAAATATTTGGCAATAGTTTAGGAATATTAATATGTACTGATCTCTTATGTAACACACACACACACACACACACACACACACACACACAAAGACAAGCATCAAAAAACAACCGGGAAAAAACCTAACAAGCAAATTACACATGTCAAATAAGCATATGAGAATATGTTGAATGTCATTAATGAAGGAAGAACTATAAAGTAGAATAAGGATGTATTTTGAATCTTTCAATTTGTCAAAGTTTATTTAAAATAATCGAACCCAATTATCTAAATAAGGCATTCTCAAAAACTGTTACTCAAAAGTTAAATAAATTCAGATTAATTTGGAGTGTTAAGAAATATTTATACAATTTTCTTAGTACTTCTATTTAAAAAAATTATCTTAAGCAAATGTTCAACAATGTATAATAATGTTTATCATTATGTACTTTATCACAGCAAAAAATAGGGAGTAACCAAATCATCGAAAAATGGGAAGATTATTGATTAAACTGTAGTTAATTCATACAATGTTTGAAACCCACAATCCTTCTAGTCTAATCAGGTGTATACATTCTAAATTTTAATAACTTCAGACATCAAGTAATAAACAAATGAGATGTAGATAAGTCAACAGATTATAACAGCCTCTGACCAGCCTTTTCCAGACTGCAGAGACAGGGCTTCCCCTCCAGTCCCTCTGCAACTGGCCGCTGGGGCAAGTGGCAGAACTGCCCTGCGCGCTGAGAGGTCAGGCCACTGATCACACGAGGGACTCCCAGCATCAGTTCCGTGTGAGCCTTGTAGCCGATAAATCTAAATCACCTATTATTTTTCACCGATTACCATGATACAGATCATCCTATTGAAGTCTCTTTAATATGTAATAACCCTCATGCTTCCCCGCGTCTCTTCAACCCAAACACCTTCCACTTTTCCTCTCTTTCCAAAATCTTCCCACTTTGTTCTCTGGCATCTTTGTTCCATAGTCATCAAATTCTTTTATCACAAGTTGTTTACTCAATATTACTTTTACTTTTCCTAAATTTGGCTTTTAACTAAAAGCATTACATCTCTAGTTCATTTACTTCAATATAAGAAATGTATTCTTCTTTCACCTAGCGATGCTCCTCAGCTATTAGTTCCTTATTCTGATGTAAAATGCCCTTTTCTCTGGAAGCTTATGAAATTGGGCTGAGCTCTCTTCATATAAGAATTTTTGGTATCTAGTCAAACTCCTAGCTACTCTCATTCATAAAGAGCTTCTAGATCAAGATCATCGTGAATAACTGAAATCTAGCAAGAAACTCCATTGAACAAGCTAGACCGTTTAATTCTTGACTTGCTAACTCCAGTGACCTCCGTATCCATTTCATTTAGTACTACACTCTAAAACTTACAGAAGTCCATTCTGTCCATTCTGTAATATTAAGTTTATATATCTCTTTCTGGCTACAACCTCCTGTCCTCCTGGTTGCCTCCCTGTGTTGTTTCCATCCTACATTTTCTTCGACCTCATGAAAATCACCAGTCTCTTGACCATTTGTGGATAACAGGATCTGATGCAGAAATGACATAGCCCCTCAGCATGCACACTGCTGTGTGACAGGCAACGCGTGCTTACCTGAAGGGTCAGACCACCGCCTCAGAGCGGGCACAGTGAGCGACATACTCCGCGTGTGCCTATCAGTCCCACAAAACAGCAACGGAGCGTCAACCGGAACTGATGTACACATGTGCCTATCAAAGCTGCTGTGCACAACCTGTGCCTATCGGGGTCGAGGAAAGCAACATGTGCTTATCTAAACTAAGATAAACATATTTATGAGAAATTGTTCAAAATCAACATGACTTTGTAACCTAAGAAATATAAAAGCAGAGGACTCCAGACCAGGGACGATGCATCTGGAATGTGAGTCACTTTGAGACATCCTGCACACTCCGCTTCTGGAGAGAAAGAGCTCCACTGCCTGTGGTCCATCTGACTCTGCCTTGCAAGACGTTGACCGCGCAGGCCAGTTGCCTCCTGGACTCAGACCTCATCTGGACTCCTGAGGCTCGGGTTTGTTATCCCTCAATTCTTGCATGATGTTATTACTGACTTTCTCTGAGTGATTACTGTTGCTATTAGGTTAGTAGAGATTTGGGTTGAATCTGCACTGATAAAAGCTGAGTGAAAAGCACAGTCACCTGTGTTGGCTCCTTGTTATTTCTCCAGGCAATGTCACCCAGAGGACTAGTGGTCCTGTAGGAGGCTCGGCACCTTCAGTTCTTAAGGCCTGGATCAGATGACCCAAACGGGAACCAAAGACTGGCTTATAGGAAAGACTATATCGCCAAAATTTCGCTTGCAATCCCACTGCATTTTCCCCGCAGTTGTCAGCAACCTTTCTTCATTGTCTTTCCTAATCAGTTTAATCCCAAGACAGTTTTATCACTCTGCTTTCCTGGCTGGCTATACATTTATTGCCTTCTGATACCAACATGTTTAACCATGATGAATTCTACTGTATTGAACTCACAAACAACCCCCGAAGAACTATGAGAGAAAGTGAACCCTGCTGGAGGCGTTTGCTTTTGTAAGGGCCGCACAGGTTTATGGTAGCCCACCTCACACGGTAACTCACACCTCCAGGAAATCTCATAGTTTTCTAATCAGCTGGTTCCCACTTCTACAGCCCTGATTCCTTTTTTAACTTGTAATCTTGTCTGTTGACTGCTCTTAAAATAAAACTCAACTAATTGCATTTCCTTTCTAAATCTGGTTGTGTGGATCCTAGTATATGTTCAATAGAGTCACACTTTCTTTATTGTTATACATTTTTCCTTTATTGATACCACCTGTTTAGTTGGTTACATCAGTCATTAGCATGATGAATATAGCAACAGAAACAGACAAAGCCATGTGAAGTAAAAATAATTTAGTCTGATTTCATTTAAATAGCTGAATGAGTTCTAGCCCTACCATACAGGCAAAATATGATAAAAATAGCAAAAACATATGCACAAACAAAACAGCAAAAAATTTAGATTTGTGTATGTTGAAATGAAGGGGTTAGAATCAAGAGATTTCAAAAGAATTACAAGAAAGACTATTAAATAGCATTAACAAATCTTTAGACATAAAAAGGGCAAAAATTCAAAGAAAATAAAATAATGCAAATGTAGCAGGCAAGAGAGAAAGCAAAAATCTTAGTGTGCATTCAGACTAAAAACAGAAGGAATTAGAAAGAAGTAGATAGCAATGGGGCTCATACCAGGACACAGACTTCTTTTTTGAAATTTGAGAGACTTAGTTTGTGTGACCAATAGTAATTTAGTGGGCTCAGTATGTACTTTTAGGGTTATAGAGAAAAACAATTTTGGTAATATAAACAGCTTTTAAGGGTTTACATGAAATTTCAATGCATGGACATGGAAATTCTAATTTTTATGGATCAAGATGATGATTTATGTGGCTGTGTATATTTCAAATCAACATTTAGAATAAATGTATAAATTATAAATTAAATTATATTCTTAGAAACAATGTGGTTTACATTACCTATAGGAATAACCTGTGCTTATTTAGTATTTTAAGCATAATTAATGTTCAGGAGAATTTTGCACATTAGAGTAGCTAACAAGTTTGTTTTCAGTTTCCAATTTACAGTTTGTAATTTAGTGAATTGTTTTGTATTTTAATTTTAGAGTGGAAGGCATAACATTTTTTAATTGGTCTAGGACAATAATAGAATATTTCTTAAGTAACTGAAATGTTAAAAAAATAATTTTACATCAAATACATAGTTTACTTGAATATTATTTAAACATAGTCCTGAACATCTCTGTAAACCAAAACTACCCTAAAAACATCAGAGACATCAACTATGCTTTCCTTAAAATCTGAGACCTGCATTTTCTACAATTAACCTAGCACTCCAGGGCTTATACTGGATATGCCCACGAAACATTTTTAAAATGGATGTTCGTATAAAATTGTTAGAATTATGTTTAGTATTCATATTTAATAATATTAGAGATGCTTATGAAAGAAAAAGAATACAAGCCTAATTTTTAAAGTGACCTTAATTCTATGAAGATTTCATGTACACACCCATATAAATATATTATGTATGATATGTATGCCATTAATAAATATTAAGCCTAACTTTTTTTAACTCCAAGAACAATCTGCAAAAACTTTCCTTTCTAAGTTGCACTGTCTTTGTTTTCTGTCTCCGAAGAAGTGGAAGAGTGAATTATTTCCAGAAGAAACTTTTATTTTGGAGAAAAATCTCTTGAAAATGTATTTCCCACAAGCTGGACTCCTCAGCTTGTGGGATAAAGCAAGTTCTATTCATTATTCATAGGGAAAGTGACAAAATCTCAATTTTTTGATTATGCAAATTGTATGTGGCTGGGTCTGGGGTAAGTCTCTACAGACTTGGCTTTTTATGCAATAAGGAAGGATTTTTATTTTAGTGGATGAACATAACACTGTGCCTCTAAATGCAGTTTATTTTCACATGTGCAGAGTCATGGAGATTACCCAGAGGTCTGACTAAGTACAGGAGGTACAGATAACATAATATTTGAGAAATACCTGTGGGGCCAGAAAAATAATTTTTCTCCTATCTTTTGAAATTCTTCTGGATAGACTAATAATCAAATTAATGTGAGACAGATTAATATGAGAAAATTGCCAACTTTATTTCATATGTATGGATAGGGGTTTCATAAAGAATATGAGACCCAAGGACACATTGTACAGTTGAGGCTTATATGCCACTCTGAAGGCAGAAGTCTGGGATTTCAAAGTGAAAGTAGCAATTCACAAGTAGATAAGAAAGAGCAAACATGTGGTACATAAATTCTTTCCAGGCCACCCAGAAACCATGGGAGGTACAAGAAAGCCCAACAAACAGGCTTTACTAGATTTCTTCCTGTCTGCTACACTCTCAAGTCATATATTAAGGTGCATATGCAAATTTCCTTTCCTAAAGCAGGTTTTTCTATCTGAGTTCTTTTAGGCAGGCAAACAGAGGGGACTAAAGGTTCTTTCTAAGTCTTTCATTTCTTAGAAATAACGAAGTTAAAATAATCAATATCCCAAAAGGCATATTTTGGGGTGGCAAACTCTGGTTTCCCTCCAACCCAGTGAACCTCAGCCTGACTTTCTGTGCTGCTCAACCTGGAATTTAGGTTTCCTGACCAGGTCTCAAGGTCACTCACGTCAGTCTGAGTGGCCTACATATACCTGGTTGATTATTGTATTCTAATATTAATCACTGTGGTAAGGCCAGAGCCTCAGGGCACAGTCCTGTGGTTTCTTCTGAAGGGAATAAGCATTGCCATTCTCAGTAATACTTAGGAAGGCAAACCCTTAAAAAAAGTGGGGGTTACAGGAGGCAAACTTTACCTAGATGGGGCTGGAGCGAATGAGAAAATTCTTACTGGGAATTATTCTTGGATCATCTCTGGTGGTGGTGATGAAGAAAGGGGAACTAGAATATAGTTTAATATAAGTATGCCTCAAATGGAGCCCACAGTCTATGTTTCCATAAAGCTCTCCTTCCCTCCACTCATTACCTCATGTTTCTGGTTAAGATAACCTGCACACTAGGATATACTAACTTTTAAGAATAGAAACCTTAGTATATAATACCAAACGCATGATCAGACAATAAAATAGCTTTTAAAATGTATTATTTTTTCATGTTCAACACGTTGACCTGTTTTCTGTGACAAAACTATACATTACAATCTGCTAGGGATAGATCTAATCAAAATATTTTAAGATTTCACTCTTCCATTTGAAATACCTGCCATGGTATTTAGTAAATGTGGCTAACAGGAAGGGGCTCCTTGTTCCAATTCAAGTCAGGTCTTCACTATCTCTCTCACGAGCACAGTTTTGTTCTTTTTTCTCTACATCTCTCTTTGTCAGAATGCTGGTCTATTCTGCTTACAGCTTGCACATTTCGCAAATGAGTTTGCCATGGCTGTAAACTGAAGTCCAATTCTACATTAAGTTTCAACTTTAGAGCTCATGAGCAGGAGAGAGAGGGAGAGAGAGAGGGAAAGAGACGGAGAGAGAGGGAGAGAGAGTGAGCAAACTCAGAACCCAGAACCCAGATCTGTCTTCAAGGAAGTAGACTGTTCAATAACAGGATGTAACACAAAGCAGAGTAGGGCCCTGCACTTGGTTTAATGCACTGTTGTCACCCTTGGAATTCTTCATTGTTTTTAGTAAGGAATCTTGCATTTTTATTTTTCAGTGTACCTTGTAAATTATGTAACTGATCCTGTCTTTTCCCTTACAATTTCTTCTCTACAGAGCAGCCAGAGTAATTTTTTAAGCTATAAATCAAATCATGTATGCCCCTACATAAAACTACTCTGCCAACCTTCTTCCCAAACTTCAGAATAAAATCCACCGTCTTGACTCTTGCCTTAGAAATCTACATTATCTGGCTATTGCCTAACTGGCCCACTGCCCTGCCGGTCTCATGCTTACCAGGTTGGCCTTTTAACGCTTTTCCCACAAGCTGAACTCCTTCCTGAGATCTCTGAGCTTTCTGATCTTTAATCTCAGAAAACTTTCCTCCAGCTCTCCTCATACCTGACTTTTTAAAATCTTTCAAGCCTTACCACCCACATTTCCTCCTTAATGAAGCACCCCCTAAGGAGTTTCTCTAGTAACTACTGCATTTTCTTTATTGCATACATTTATTTGTTATTTTGTTTTACGAGTTTTGGTCTGTCTCCTCAGCCAGCCTGCCTCACCCTGCCCTGTCTAATATCATCTCCGTGAGGGCAAGAATATCATTTGTGGCTTGCAGTTGTAGCCCCTGAACCTAGAGCAGTTTGTGGAATATGGTAATTGCTCACAGTTTCTTCTTGAAAAGTGATTGAAAAGCATTAGAAGTCTTAGAGAGAGGAAAAACAATTTTGAATCAGCTCAGTGCCCAAGGTATTTGTGAGTGTTTACCCCAATGAAACTGCCATAAATTTGTTCATTTGGTCAAAGGTTAACAGAAAAAAATAGAAGAATATAGGCACTAATTGTTTTATCCATTCTCGTGTTTATCAATCGGTAATATAGTTAAGAAATTACAATTCAGATAGCATTCATTTATCCAAGATCATTGAAGGAAATTGATTTATTTTGATTGAATGAGTCATTGTCTCTTTCTTTTACTGTGTGTGAACATCTGGGAGCAACAGGACTGAGGTAGTGCCCTTGTTTATGCTATGGGCGTTTCTCATAATGAGTAAGCTATTGTTTCTTTTATGTACACACTGGAGTCATAACAAAATGTGATTCAAAATATAATGTTCCAAGGATATATCATTAACAACATACCCATGTCAGCGCATTTTCACTGAGCTGGCAACACCTCAGAGAGGGTGCATCCTAGAATGGGTTCTAACACTCTGTTTAGTGTTGTGGTGACAACACATAATTAGACCAGTGTTTTCCAACTGACCTGTGACCAAACGTAAACGGACGGCCTCCATAAGCACATCTGCTGTGGCTGAGCAGCTGCCTGCCCTCCTCTCCTGGGGTTATTAAGTACCCACTGGACCCAAGAGAGGGAGAAGGAAAGCTAGTACGAAATAACTGGTAACATACACGAAGCGCTTACTATGTATTTTGTGTGTGTTCAATCTGACAGATTCTATGGGAACATTCCCCTATTTTCATCACGTAGAGCACAATGTAGCACCAGTGTAATGGGGCAGCCGGGGGTGCCGCTGCCGCCTGCTGTGTGCAACCACAGCACCATGATTTGTGGGGGAAAGTTTTTTTTAATAACTAGGTTCTCAATTGGGGGGAGCACAGGACATCCCTGCTCCATGAGAACCTCTTCTGCAAAACACAGAAATCCCCTTGTTCCCCAAAAAGACTGAAACCCAAACTCATGCCCAGAGGTCCCCCTCCATGCTTATCTGCCATTTTGCAGCCAAAGGCTCCCACACGAATGGATCTCCATCCTCAGGTTCTCTTTCTCTTTCTAGAGTGTGAGCTTGTGTGTTCCAGGCATCACCATTGCCTCCCTCAGCTTTTGTCTCTCTCTCTCTCTCTCCTGAGGCCAAGGAACACTGTCAGATTCCTGCAGCAGGTTGTAAAAGGGGCTCTTTCATTTGGGGTGCCAACACCTGAGACTGTTCATGCCCCTAAGGCTGAGGAACTTTCCTGCCCACGCCTCCACATGCTGTTCTCAGAGCAAGAGAATGGAAGTAGTGCCGGCCTGTGCCAGGAGAGGGGGCCCTGGTGCAGAGCCGCAGCACCCTGTGGGCCAGCGCCCAGTGACGTGCAAGTCTCAGCATGCAGGCCTACTCCAGATTAGGCAAACAGGGCAAGGCCAGAGTGACAAGTGGGGCTGGCATCCTGTAGGGTCCTGTGAATGCTCCACACCCCACCCTGACCCGGGTGAGGGGTGGGGAAGCAAGAGTGAGCTTCTGCACAGCCGACTATATAAATCTTTCCCCCGCAATCCCACACGGTGCAGTTGTGTTCATATCCTAACAAATTCGGGCCAACAATCCACTCCTCAGCAGACTGCATTAAAAAGCATTCTTACCTACGAACCTCTGAAATTCTTGTTTCTGACACACACACACACACACACACACACACACACAATCAAACATATTCCTTTGTTAGTCTTCTGACTATTGAGACAAAAAGATCTGTGTTCCTTATTCCACCCTTTTTTAAAATTTAAATTTAAGTCAGGTGTAGTATTTTTTTAAAAGATTTTATTCATTTTTAGAGAGAGGGGAAAGGAGGGAGAAAGCGAAGGAGAGAAACATCAGTGTGTGGTTGCCTCCCATGCACTTCCTACTGAGGATCGGGTCCGCAACCCAGGCCATGTGCCCTGACTGGGAATTGAACCAGTGACGCTTTGGTTTGCACGCCAGCACTCAGTTCACTGAGTCACCCCAGCCAGGGTATAAGTCAGGTATAGTATTGTAGATTGCAGCCAGCCCCCAAGTCTGATACTTGAAGATTCTGCTTTTTGGTCTCCTGAAGGGTCCAGGCCTAATCTTACTCCTGATAGCAGGTTCACAGGAATTTTATCACCTGCTGGTTCAAAGGAAGAGAGCACCACAAGAGGGCATTGGGGAAGTGGAGTCTGCCTTGATTCAGGGCATAGGTTTTCCATCAAAACTGTATGATTTTAAGCATAATACCTTTAAAATAATCATCTTCTCAAGTATAAAATGTAATCATGTAACATAATGTTTACTTTGCAAAGTTTGTGTGGAATTAACAATAACATCTAGCACCCTCCTTTGAATGTATTATAGAATATTTTTTCTTCTTTTTGGGTAATAACAGAGGGGGAAGGCTCTTGTCCCTTAAAACATTTCTCCCCATTAATGCTTCAAACCACTTATTAAAAGGCATATTTGTCTCTTAAACCTCAAGTTGTGGCACAAAATAAATACCTGTTAGGTAGAAATGAATTTATGCAAAACAGGTAAAATAGAATAAAGATATGATTCCTACCAGTGTATTTAATGCAATAAGTGTTTGTATATTCTTTCATTAATTTTAGCCATTTATTACCCTATTAAACTCCAACCTCCACACAAAACCTAGAGAGGGGACATCAGTTAACTGAATACAAATTTTATTATTTCAGAAAGTGTCCTTTTTGTATAGCTAGTGCTTGTTGGTCTAGACTTTTTTTAAATTTTTTTTTATTTAACTTTTGTTCAAGTACAGTTTTAGACTTTTTAGCTTAAGGAAATAATATTTTGGAATAAGTGCTACTAAAAGAGAAAACAATAAGTTGCAAATTTTGGCATTAGGATTTTCACTATTTTCCTTGTGAACAAGATTTGGCTTGAAAATACATCGTTTCCTCCCCAAATGTTATCAATTCCAATGATGAGTAGCCTTGAATATTTATATATCCTTTTAACTACTTGAAACTTTGTGTTTAAAGAAAGTACATCTCCACATCTCTTAATAATTGACATTTCTTTATAAAAACTTAATAAAATGTGAAACTTATTTTTCTTTCAAATGAATACAACTATTGTCCCAGGATTATTTTAGATATTTTGTTTGAATTTTGTGCCTGGTAAAAATGCGTTTTTTAACAATTAGAAAACCTAAATTATTCTTTGTTAAACTTCTCTTTTACAAAATTTGGTTATGAGAATATATTTAACTTTCAAAAAGACTTTTGATAAAATATTTCTTTTATAAGAAGCAATTTTCATGTATAATTTAACGCCCACTTACCTCTCAAAAAAAGAATAAAAAGCATTTAGGATCATCATTAAACTGCTCATCTTCAAATATGACTAATTAGTTTAACATTATGATTCTGGTTTTTCCTTATATGACTCGGGAAAAGACCTTAATTGTGCATTTTACAGCCAAGTGAATGGAATAACAATGAAAACTGGCAGTGAGTATAATGAAATCATTTTGTTGATAATTTGACCTCACTGCTGATAAGAAAGAGGAAGTATTTTTTATTTTTCTTTCTGTCACCATGACTATAATTGCATTTCTAAAAATAATTTCCTAAAAAAGTACAAGGCTTTTATTGCTGAGCTTTCTGAAAAGATAACTTAATTATGGACTTGGACCCTGAGAAATTGTCAGACACTAAGAAGTAAGCTTTTCAGTGAAGGCTAAAACCAGAGATTGTTTAACAACCTTTATTCCTTTGTAGAGTGAGGGATGACGGGCCTGAGAGTTTTTCCCAGAGGGGCGCTGAAGAAGAGGAGGCGCAAGTTCCCAGAGTCCCTGATTCTTGTCAAAATGTAACCTGGTGATTATCTGTTGATGTCATCTCAGATTCTCCTATAAGCATCAGTGTGGTGGGAGTATCCTGTCAGATTAAGGGATGTTCTGTCCTTTCATAAATTGCAATCCAGGACCTGATAGCTATTTTGCTTTTAGAGCAGCTGATGCACTTATACCTTTCCACTCACAGCTCTTTCTGTCCTGATCACAGGGCCATGAATCTGAAAATATAAAATGGTTGAAATATCTGTGCTGGTTGACAGGGTATAGCAAGCTCAGAGTCCTTCTCAGCCCAAGCCCTCTCATCCTGCCTGTAGCTTCCTTGTTACAGCTTAGGCCTCACATCCAAGGAACCAAGCTCAATGAGTGGCACCGTGTGGCAATGACTGAGTATGTTCTTCTGCCTTGTATTTCTTTTCTTGTATTCCTGAAATCTATTTCCGAAGCATGCATGAAATACACACTTCTTCTCCGGGGAATGTTCTTTTAAAAGAGCAAAGTTTGAAGCTACATAAAAGAGAACACATTGTCATATGGAACAGATAGAATGCAAATTGTATAATGTTCTTTCCATTTTCCTGAAGTTTCTTAACCATAATCAATATGATTCATAGGTTCTAATGATTTTGATTAGATAGTTAAAATTGGATTTACATCTTAGGTCTTTATTTTTATGAAGCGTTTTTGAATAAATAAAAATCCTCAGTGGCACATAGGTTGTCACATCACACATATATGGTCAATCTTGTGTGAATCACACAGTGTAGGCGCATGTATTCACAAGCACGGTTACCAGTGAACTTGATAGTCTAGCATTTAAGAGGGTTTGCACTGGAGGCAGATTTTCTGCTGCTAAATGCCCATGAAAACCGTTGAAGGTCCCTTTGCTCAGTCTCCTCATCTATAACATACAGACAATAATATCATCCCTTATGAGGATTATTAGGGTTCAGTTACTACTTAGTTGGCAAAGAGAAAAGGCTCTATAAAAATGGTTGTTAATTATACCACAAACAAGCATGGGAGATACTGGGTGGGATGGAGAATGAAGAATGAAGGCTCTTATTTGAGGGAATTTTCTGCAGAAGCATAGTTGAGACTGAAAAGTGATGCGTAGTTGTCAAATACATAAGAAGCACTGGGCACCATTTACCATATGGTTGTGTTCATTTTTCATCTGTCCTTGACCACCGAGAAGCATTATTCCATGTTGGGTCAGTGCATAAAAGAAAATGGGAAATAGTCCAACACTATTAAACTCTAACATTTGAGATTAAACAGAAGCATCTTTTAGTTTCCAGGAATCAGAAAAAGAAATTATAGTTTAGCCTTTCATATGGGAAATTGATTGCTTAAATTTATCAAGTTTCCTTTAAGTGAAAACCACTTGTTGAATTACTTCTCCCTTCTAGGGCTCCATTAACAGCAGCGTAAGTAGTATGGGCTCATTCATGGTCTAGTATACCAGTGTTTGGCATTTCATTACAGCCAGTTTGCCTTCATATTATTTTCTTCGTTTTTCTCATGCCATTACCTTCTAAGAAAGATCAGTTGAGAATTTGGTGCCTCAAAAATTGTCTGGATATATGGAGTCTGTTACTAAACAATCATTTCTCATATTTTATACAATTGTTATGAACTTTATCCTTTTCCTTTACTGTCCATGGAGAGGAGGGGAACAGTTTGCTATCCCTGGTCAACCCACAAAAACCCTTCACCCATTCCCACAGTCCCATACTGACCTTCTTCACAGCAATCCACGTGGCTGTGGTCCAAGGCCTATTTTGTGTCTATGGGGGCCAGCACACCACATCACCCCCATGCCTACCAAAGTCACCTGCAGTACAAAACTCAGGAGCCTCCAAAGACCATATTGCAGGCAGTAAGAGACCAACATAAGAACCACCTGGGCTTGTCCACTTGTCTCATAGTGAACTGGCCAGCGCTCTGGCGATACTGCCTCTGGGACATGCTCACTTGATTTCCCCAACCCTTCCTCCGGATCAGCCGGCTCGGCTGCCACCTGTGAAGGCCACATCTCCACCAAATCCTCTGATTGCCACGATTAATTACTCTATCTGCACAGACACCTCCTTCCCAAGCAATGGGACCCAGATTAGTGTGTTTGGCACTATATAACTGAATGACCTGATCATTCTAATGTTCAAAATTGGTTCATAATTGTTCTTTAACAACTATCCTCAGTCTTTGCTTTATCTTTGGCCCAAGACTTAGCAATGAAATATAAATATATATATTTATGTCATAAATACTGTTCATAGCATTAACAAGAAGTAATACGCTACTGATAGCACCCACATATTTTTCAATAAATAAATTGATGTCTCTAAAAATACTAAGCTACACTATGTCATTTTGTTCAATATATTTTATATATTCATTAATCTAAACAATAACAATTGCATTTTCTTTGGGTCAGGAATTTTGTCAGGGCACAGTGCGGGGTGACTTGTTTCACTTCCTCAGTGTCTTGGACCTTATCCAGGAAGACTTGCATGGCTGGGGACACTGAAGATTTCTGGAATCTTTTAGAAGCATTTAACCCCATTCTGACGCTAGAGGAGGATGACTTATGCTGGGTTTAACTCAAATGTCAACTAAGATTCCTATGTGTAGTCTGGGCTCTGCTTGTGTCTTGGGATTCCTGCAGAGTGGTGGCTGTTTCCAAGAGGACTCGTCTCAGAAGGAAGCATCTGGAGAGTAAGATACCAGATCAGCTAGGGTGGGGCTGCATGTTCCTTTAGCTATGGAGGAAATAGAGCATCGTTCCATCATACAAACTACATAGCTGTGTAGTTTTCTCAGTCTGCTCCCACCCATAGAAGTGTAGGAATTCAAAGGCTTCTTTCAATTTCATACTGTTCCTGACATTTTCAGTTCAATCTGGCATATAATTTCTTTATTGAGCTTGTGGGGTTCAGTGTACACCAAATTCCAATGCATTGCACTAGGCCAAAGTTCCCTCCACCCCCCGCCAATCTCTCTGAGATGAGTTTTCTACATTGGGCTTCTCGTGAAGCTGTAATAGGACAATATCCTTTATAATAGAAATTTTTATCGCTTAACAGAGGGAATCTGTGAAGCACATTGTTACTATCCTCCATAGGCCTTTAATTGGCTTAAATAGATTTATAATGTTCTACATACAATCATTCTGAAGTCTTAATGAAGGCTGCAGAGTCCTATTCTGGGTCTTTTACATTTTCTTTAAATTCTGCTTGAAAATTCAAGAATTCATTTTTCAGTCCATGCCCCTATATTTGTAACTTATAGCTCTTGCTTGGGCCACCATAACAAAATACCGTAGATTGCTTAGCTTAAACAATGAAAAAATATTTTCTCACAGTTGTGGAAGTTGAAAGTCCCAGATCCTGGTCTGACAGAGTTCGGTTTCTGGCGAGAAGCCTCTTCCCAGTTTGTGGACAGAAGCAGCTTTGTTTTCACATGGCCTTTCCTTCAAGTGGGTGCGGGTGCGAGGGCAGAGGGAGATCTTTCTCCTCTTATAAGGCCACTGACCACTCCTGACCACTCCTATGGGGTCAGGGTCCCACCCTGTGACCCCCCCTAATTACCTCCTATAAGTTCTTTTTCCAAATACGGTCACATAGTGGGGTTGGGGCTTCAGCGTATGAATTTTGGGAGGATACAATTCAGTCTCCAACACATTGTTAAAGAAACCACGTGATACTGTTGACAATCTGTCTCAGATCTTTCTAGCCAGGTCTGTTGCACTAAGATCCGTTTTCTTAAGTACATTTTCTGTTTTCCATGACACTGCAGATGATAGTTTTTCTAAACTTCCTGCTACTATGTAATATATAAGTTTTTCTTCAGGACTTAGTTACACTCTCCTTATATGGCTTTGGGCTTCTACTGACAGCTTCCTCAAAGCCTGTCAGGCATTCAACATGCTGTCTTCTCAAGAGTTCTACTTGCCACTTTATCCCTAAGCAAAACTAGATAGCTCCAGTTTTTCTTACAGTAGCATCCCATTTAGTATGCTGAATTATATTTCAGTATTTATGGTTGCATACAAATCTCCCCCAAACCTAGTGATGTACAATAGTTGTTTTATTATGCTCAAAGTCTCTGTAAATTGGTAATTTGAACGGGATACAGGGAATAGGACTATCTCTGCTCTATGGCACATGGAGCCTCATCTGGGAAGACTAGAATGGCTTGGGGTGATTTGAGTAGGTGGGAGCTGAAATCATCTGGATATTTATTCACTCACAAGTCTACACCTGGGCTGAGATGACTCAAAGCTGGACTTAGCAGAAATCGTCAACTAGACCCCTTTTTGTGGCTTGCATGGATGATCTGATCTTTTTGTAGCAAGGTGGCTTGAATCCACAAAGTAGAAATTTGGAAAATGAGTATTGAAAGAGACCTGAAGAAATCTCCATACCCATTTGTGACTTACCCGTGAAACGAATATATCACTTCCACCACACTCTATCATGCAAAAGAATTATAAGCCCATCCATACTCAAGGGGAGAGCCCACATCTACATGGAGAAATGTCAAAGAACTTGACAATTTAAAAACAGCTCCACCATACATGCTTTATCCTCCTTCTTGCCTAACCGGTGATGTTTCTGACGTCATCTCCACTACTCTCTTCTTGCTCACTCAGTTATGCTGAATAGGCTTCTTCAGTTTACACCATGAACACCAAGTGACTCCTGTCTCCAGGCTTTTGCATGTGTAGTTTCCTTTGACTAGAATGCTCTTCACAAAAATAGCAGTGTGTTTCACCCCTCTCCTCCAGCAGGTCTTGTGTCTTGTGTTGCTTTTGCAAAAGTATAAACTCCTGGGGCATGTTAGAAGGTGATTTTTACTTTGGATACATTAGCCCTTAGAACACTACCTAACACCCACTAGATGGAAATATATGTTGAATATACTGAACAAATTGACCTCAGATTTTCACATTGATCATATTATTTTTCCTACTCTTATTTATGAAGCCTCACTCATCATAAAATTGGGAGTCTGAATATAGAAGAATGGGAAATTAAGAATGGGTGATAGAGAATAGGGAACACAAATTGAAATAAATGAAGGGGTTTTATTAAAATAAAACTTTCTTCTATACATTATATTTCTATTTCTGACTTATATATGTACTTTGAACACTGAACTTTTTTCACATAATAGCCTTAAAACTGTAAGCTTGATTTATGTTATATTTAATGATTAAATATTTGAAAAATATAGTTGAGTGATTAAAGAATTTTGAAGTAAAGTTCTAAAACCTAATAAATTAAAGCATTTCCTTGTTAGAATGTTGAGTTAAAATAATGCATCCTAAAATTCGTGATTGATCAAGGATGAGTTAAATTCATGAATCAAGCTATACAAACCCTTATTTTGGCTTACAAAAATTAAGAAAGAATACATTTTGTATTCTCTTATTTCTTCTTTTGTATATGCAGTCCTAACTGACATTTAAAAGTGGAGACAAAGATACATGAGCTCATTTTCTAAAGTTATGCATTAACCATCAGAGTTTATAATATAAAAACCCAGAAATGAATAGAAGAGTTCACTCAAGGACAGGGAAAGGAGACAATGGAAAACTATTGCTTTCACCATACGCTCTTTTGTACTACTTGGCTGAATAATATCTGCAAGTTTATAATTTTTACATTCTTTTTTAAATTACACTTTGTTGTTTATGCTATTAGAATTGTCCCAATTTTTCACCCTTTACTCCCTCCAACCAGCAACCCCCACTCCCTCAAGCAATCCCCCCACCATTGTTCAAGTCCATGGGTCATGCCTAGAAGTCCTTTGGCTACTACATTTCCTATACTGTACTTTACATCCCCATGGGTATTCTGTAACTACCTATTTGTACTTCTGCAATTTTGCTTTGATCTGCCTACTTAACATCTCCTTCTGGATGTCTCAAATGAAGCTCAAGTGAAAAATATCCAGCACTGAATTGAGTTCACAGTCCTGGCCTTCTTCTACAGTCTTCTCTATCAGTTAATGTCAAGATCCATTTACCCAGTCATTTTATATGCTTCCTTCCCTCTTCCCCCTTGTCCTGTTTCTCTCTAAGTGCTATCAGTTGTGAGCTTTTAAATGTCTTTTGTATAGGCTTCTCTTTATTTTCATTGTCACCTTTATTCTCTGCTCTTTTCTATAATACTGAATTAGCTTCTTAATGGTGTTCCCTGAATCTACTCTGAGCATTCTCATCAAAGCTTGAGCAATCTTTTCAAACTGTGCATGTGATTGTGTTTCATATTTTTGCTTAAAACAAATCAATGACTTCCAATTGCTCTTAGATACAGAACAACTCTTTCTTTCTAACCTGATTTGGGAGGCTCTGCGTGGTGAAGCCACAGCACAACCTTATACTACTATGTACATTCGGTTCCACTTTCCCTTTTTAACACTTAAATTCATTTATTCACAAAACATTGGCACATGTTCTTTCTTCTGCTGTATAACTACCCTAACTGCAAATCACTCTCACCCTGTTCAATTTTAACCATTCTTCAAATCTTAGCTAAAGGGAAGCCAAGTCTGCCACACCAGTTTCACACATATTTCTTTATTATATGCTCTTAAAGAACCACATTCATTTAAATTACCTCTCTCTCACTTTCTAGCTCCTTCTTTTTCTACCCAATATCTAGCTTCTCTGAACACTAAGCTGAATGACAAAGTGACTGCATAGGTTTTGGCTCACTATTACAAGTCTACTAATTAATATACTGATTGACAAATTGTAGGGAATTAAAGTTATTTGCATATAAAACAGAAGCAAACACTTGATAACATTTGAGAGAATTCAATAAAAATTTTAATCAGTGCAAAAAAAAACCCAGAAGCAAACTAAGCAGAGAGCTAGATCAAGAGTGGAGCCACAGAAACGGAGATTATATGGAAGGTTAGCAACAGGGGAGTGGGAGGAGGAAAAGGGGGAAGAAGGTACCGAGAATAAGTAGCATAGACAGTAGGTAGAAAATAGACTGGGGGGAGGGCAGGAATAGTATGGGAAATGTAGAAGCTAAAGAACTTGTGACACATGGACATGAACTAAAGGGGGGGCATGGAGGGAGGGGGTGTGCAGGGTGGAGGGGAATGAAGCGAGGGGAATGGGACAACTGTAATGGCATAATCAATAAAACATATTTAAAAAATTATTTGTTATAAATTACTATTCAGTCCACTGGTCACTTATTCAAACAATAATCCAAACTATTAGTTTTTCTTTCCATTTATAAGCTATTTTCTAATTTATTTGTTAGACCCTTGTTTCTATGCTTAATTGCTATCACAGTTTCATGCAATGAAGCGAAGCAGATTATGTGAAATGTGCTATCCTTGAAATCCCTTCTCCTGCTTGAGATTTGCTAGACTACTGTGGATTTAAAGAGAAGTAACAATTTCTTCCATATTTAGTGCTGATTATAATTTCTTTTCTTTTCTCAAATGTCTTAAATTTTTAGTCATTTTTACTGGTATATATGACAAGGTCTGTCTGGAAAAAAACCAGCCTTCGTTAATACAGCAAGAATGGTTTGTGCGACATCTATGTAACCTGGCTGCCAAAGAGAGTGCCCTGGAATGCCCTAATGACGACTTCACTGTACTAGTCAGAGGGGCTGGTAGATGCTGTTGAGTGAGCATGTGTATTATGTGGCCATCCTACTCAAAATGACAGAGTGAGTGGAGCAAAGAATCTGCATCAAGTTTTGCATTAGGCTTGAGTATTCCACCTCAGAAACTGTTCAGATGACTCAGAAGGCTTTTGGGAATAATGCAAAGAGTGCAGCACAAATAAAAGTGAGGCACAGACACTTCAAAGATGGTTGAGAATCTGTTGAAAGTAATCCACATTCTGGAAGGCCTGCAACACGCAGGGCACCTGAGAATGTTGCATGTTATGGGCTGCAATCAACAAAGATTGGTGACTGACAGTGTGAGAACTAGAAGCTGACCTGGGGATTCCAAAACCTACCGTATCCAAGATTTTGATGCAGGATCTTGGCACAAGATGTGGTATGGCAAAATTCCTTCCACACTTCTGCTGCCACAGCAGAAGGAACATTGTGCTGCCGTTGCTAATGGCTTGATTCAAACTGCTACCAATAAACCAGATTTTCTGAAGAAGGTCAAAATCAGAGATGAGTCATGGGTCTACAGCTATGATCTGGAAACAATGACCCAGTCATCCCAAAGGAAGTTGCCTAGTTCTTTACGCCCAAAAGAAGTGTGGCAAGTTGTAGCAAGATCAAAACCATGTTAACGGTGATTTCTGATTGGGAAGGTGTTGTCCAAAACAAGTATGCCCCACCAGGCCAAGCAATTAGTAAGGAGGACTGTCTCAGTGTTCTTTGGTGATGGAGAGATGCAGTACAATGAAAACAGCCACAGCTATGGGCAAGTGGTAATTGGCAGCCTCATCATGACAATGTACCCACTCATGTATCACATCTGGTGCAGAGGTTTTTTTTTTTTTTTTTAGCAAAACATCACATCGGGCAGGTGACTCAGCACTCCCTACAGCCCAGATTTGATGCCCTGCAACTTCTGGCTTTTCCCAAAACTAAAATCACCTTTGAAAGGGAAGAGATTTCAGATTGTTGATAAAATTCAGGAAAATATGATGGGACAGCTGATGGTGATCACAACAAAGGATTCTGAAGAGTGTTTTGAACAGTGGAAGAGACCCTGGGAGAATTGTGTGAGGTCCCAAGGTGCCTACTTTGAAGACGACTGAGGTGTCATTGTCCTATGTACAATGTTTCCTATATCTTCTTCAATAAAGGTCTCTATTTTTGATATTATATGCTTTATACTTTCTGGACAAAACTTATATTATTTGAAAAATAACCACTTTTCTCCTATATTTAGCCAATTAAACTGATTTTAATATTTACATTTTTCAGATAATTTTATGTGTAGGTAACTATATTCCCATGTAGACAAACTTTCACACCTACAAACCAGGCTTGGTGTCACTCTCAGATGCAGAATATTATGTTCTGTGAATTAAGAACTTGCCATTTTGTAAATTCTGAAATAAATAAATCTCAAAGCTAAAGAAATAAGTGATTAATGAATATTTGCTTAATGAAAGAAAATATGATCCTATTTGAAGAGGAAAACCAAGTAGAAGTCAGTATTAGTGATATTTGTGGGCTTGTGGTTTCATTTTGGTGGGGAAAAGATACATGAGCTTATATGATTGCCTCTCTATTTCTAGGTGGTCAAAAAAGCACAGTATAAAGAGATTTTTAATTCTCCAAGATAGCAGTATAAGTTTTAAGCGTCACTTAAATATTACTCTTTCCATCTGCTCCATATTGCTGTCCCACGTCCAGATTAACTCAGAAAAAATAAAAAGGAATCTCAATATTTTCTGTGTTACAATCCTTCTTTTTTAATTCTGAGACAAACTGGTGAATTAGTTTTGATTAGGTAAAGTTGTTCCCAGTTTGGAAATAAAACTAAATTATGTTATGTCAAGATTGTTAAATTTCAAATTGAACAAATTACAAAATGAATGACAAGGTTTCCGTAATTTGACAGATAAGCTTTTTTTTGACATGAATGGATGAAAAAGATCAGAGAGACAGAGAAATTTATTTTTCTTGACTTCTTCCTGAAATTGCAGCAGAGTTTGACAAAGCTCTTTTCTTTTACTAACTCCCACGTTTCATAAATTTGAATTGAGAATTCTCAATAAATGTCAAGGTAGATTAGTTTTTATTGCATGAATGATTCAATGGGGCATTATCCAAACTAAAAAAATGTTATAATTCAGCTATAAATTAAAATGTTATCATGCTATAGACATAGTTCCAAAAAGACTACTAGAACCTGTTATGTATGTTGCTTTAATTCCCTGGAGATCCCAGTACTTACTCTGCAGACAGATTTCATTGTTTGAAATATTATTGAAAGTTACAATTTTGTGACAAATGTTCAATGGTATTCATGCATATGATGCTTCTTTACTATTTCTTTTTTCTAGAAAGATGCCAGGATAAAACAACCTAAAGATTAACATATAAATCCCTAGATACATATTAGATGGCATTTCACTGGTGAATAAATGTGGACTCGATTTCTGTCTGATCCAATTAAATTTATTATATTTGGTTTACTAGTTAAGAATGAAGTGCAGAAATATTTTTAATTGCTATTGTTCTTGATTACTGAACTAAATTATAAGTGAGACAAGGGTGGATAGGCAGTTAGATGCTTATTTTATTTTATTTATATTTACTAGTATTGAGAGAACAATTTTATTCATCCTGGAGTATCAAGATCCATCTCACTGAAAACAGGTGAGGCCTTTCTCCCTGGAAAACGGGAACTGGTGCCTCATCATCTTTACCTGTCCTTCACAGGGAGAAATACTTTTTTTTGACAGTACACACAATTTTAGTTTTTAAAGTTCATCACTAAACATTTATTGGGTAAGCACTTATTATGTCTTAGGTATTGCTAGGCACTGATGGTTCAGAAAAAAATAAAACATGGTCTCTGATGTAGAGGAGTCTATTTTAGAAGACCTGCAACACGTATTTGCCATACAGTGTAGTAAGCACAGAAATTCTGGCACATGTAAAGAGAGTTCTTTTGGAGTATTGAAGGCATGCTAATCCCATTCTGCCTGGTGGGCATGTGAAAGGCATCATATGAAAACAGATGTCAGAGTGATGATGCCATTGCTGGAAGGGAGCCATGAATCAAGGGAAGTGGGCAGCCTATACACACTGGAAAAGGCAATGGATGATTCTTTCCTGGAGCCTCCAGAAGGAACCAGGTCTGCCAACACCTTAACTTTAGTCCAGTGAGGCTGAATTTGGACTTCTGACTTTCAGAAGTGCACAATAATAAACTTGTACTATTTTAAGCCAGTAAATTTGTTGTCATTTGTTACAGCAGCAAGAGGAATCGAATATAACTATGCTAAATGAAGGTATACCTTTACAGTGTAGTATATAAACAACTCCTGGGAAGTGAGCCATGTATAGTTTTAAGAAATCATTCAAGTCATTCTTACATTCCTTTTTAAGGAGGTTTATTGGTACCTACTCCTCTTTCAACTCTACTGGGAATCAGAGGTAGAGATAAATGGACACAGAGGGCAGAGCATGAGCTTCTAACTCAGAGCTTTATCTGCTGCTCTATGGCTTCAAGGTCCTCAGGAAAATGACTTAGGAGCCTTGGGCACTACTAGAGCTCAAAGCCACCTCCATTATCAGTCTAATAAGTACTTCTCGGTAACAGAATTTTTTTTGACTGCCATTCAAAATACTCTAAATTAGTTGAAACCTATAGACTTTAAATTTAAAGCTGGATGATGTAGTAAGGGGTTAAATTTAGGCATTAGTGCTATATTTAAAAGGCAGAAAAGTGATTAATGGGTTAGTTTGTGCTGGGACTCCCCCATACTTGAATTCATGAACACTCTGAGGAGAACTAAACTCGAAAATGGATAGACCCTCATAACAATCACTCCAAGATAGCCTGAGACAATAGAAATATTATCTGTCCCCTTATTGGACAAAGAAAATATTAAGTACTTTCAGCCCATAGTCTTTTTAAATGTCCCCACTCATCTTCTTCTCCACTGTTAGCACATGCTGTATTGTGCCTGGAATACTTAGACACTATGACACTTAACTGGCTACAGATCCTCCTCCTCCCCCATTTTTTTTACCCTCAATCTAAATATGAGAGGTAGCATTAAATATTAGATTTTTTTTGCCCTGGCCAGCGTGGCTCAGTTGGTTGACCATCACCCTGCAAACCTAAAGGTCACCGGTTTGATTTCCACTTAGGACTCATGCCTGGGCTGCAGGTTTGGTCCCCAGTTGGGGCACATGTGAGAGGCAACCAATCAGTGTTACTCATATCATTGTTTCTTTTCGTATTTTTCTCCCTACCTTCCCCTCTCTCTAAAATGAATAAGTAAAATATTTTTAAAAAACAATAGATTTTCTGAGAAAAAGACAAAATCTGCTTTGTGCTCTGCCTCTCAGACAAGAAAAGATTTCTTTAATCACACAAATTCAGAATTCAGTGATTTGTTTCTCAAAGCACAGCTGAATGTCTTAGAAAGTTAAATTGATCCAGTATAATGACCTGACTTGATGAGTTGATTCTAAATTTTAGGCTAAATAAAAGTCATGTATGCCTCCTGAGGACAAATTACTTAACTGAATAGTCTTCCATGTCATGCAAAAAAAAGCAACATTCATAAATTTCTATCAAAAGATTGGGAGTCGTGAGGGAAAAAGTCTTGGGTAACAATCTATTCCATAAGCAAAAGTACTAATCCTGATGTTAGGAAGTATTGAGGATCGAAAAATTTTTCAAATTTTCAAACTAGAACAAATTAACACTTAGAATTTTTCTATTTAAAACATTTAAATAGCCACACAATACATAACCTTACAAACCTAGAAAAGACCTGAGATGCAAATAATAATGATTTTTTAAAGGCAATAAAACAGCCAGGAAAAAAAGAACCTTATTTTTATTATTTCTCTATGAAGAAGAAAGTATCTCAGCATGTCAAAGTAGTCAGTGTATAAAAACAAAAATATAAAGAAAAATTATGAAATAACATACTTTAAAAAAGAAAGGATTTTACAGCATAGAATCAGCAGATAGAATTCCACAAATTGATAAAATAAAATTTAGACTATAGCCCTTGAGATTGGATTGAATGTAAAAGAATAAGAAGTTGTGCTTGGATGAACAAGATATTACAACCATATGGAGGCAACAGTAAGTTTCCTCAGTTCAAAATAACGAGGGACTTTTCAATGTTCAATGGAAATGGGTAAAAGGTATGCTTCAGTGGGTCCTCTCAGACCAGACTGAAAGCAACATGTCTCTCAATACCAATCTTAAAAACACATACCTGAAAATAAATTTCTGCTCTTACCAGCTGATTGGTCAGGAAAGTGTTTCTTCTTTGGTGACTGTGGACTCAGAACTCCTAGGGACATTTTTTTAATAATCAGGAAGGACTTGTTTGATACTTTTCATATCAGTGATATCCACTGCGTCACAATATTTGCTGAAGTTACATTAAAGAAAACAATATTGTAAATACAAAGTAGGTTATAGATTAGATTTTACACAGATTAGATTCTGTGTGGGGTATAACACTCAAATTGCACTCCATTAATACAATTACGGTTCACTTTTTTCCAGGTCATTTTTAACCTTTCAGTGAAAATAAAGATCCTCTTGTAATAGAGTTAAAGCTACCAGCCTTCTTTGTAAATTCTCCTTACTTTCCAAAGCATGTTTAATGATGATAGATATTTTTAAAACATTTTCTTTGGTTACTGAAAAGTAGGGTTGATTTATTTCCAACTTGATTTGGAACTCATTCCTGGCTTTGGCTTACTATATATCATCTTGAAGTTGTACAAACCCAATTTAGCCATATGCCCCCTGGCTTTTGATCACAGACACATTTGCCGTAGGGTGCATGTTTGTCCTGGGCTTATAGTGCTCTGTTTAATAATTCTGAGTGACTTTTCTCCTTAGTACCTTTTTTATCTACTTCCCTCCCATATATGTGCCTTGACTTAACTGTCTTTTTTAAAAATTTGCTTGCCCTGGCTGGTGTAGCTCAGTGGATTGAGCATGGGCCTGTGAAGCAAAGGGTTGCTGGTTCGATTCCCAGTCAGGGCACATGCCTGGGTTGCAGGCCAGGTCCCCAGTAGGGGACACATGACAGGCAACCACACATTGATGTTTCTCTCCCACTCTTTCTCTCCGTCCCCTCTCTCTAAAAATAAATAAATAAAATATTTTAAAAAATAAAAATAAAAATTTGCCTATCCATCTGCATCATGCTTTTCTCAACATACCCAGGTTCACACTCTTCCTTGGCAGACCCATTCCTTCCACCTACACTTTCTAGGAATGAAAGCGACAAAGATGAATGTTTGAAAAGGAAAATCAGAATTTTTTTCTAGAGGAAGTTTAAGTGTGCTTACAGAAAACTTCTTTCTCAAACAGAAAACTGGCAAGAAAAGAGACCCAAGGGATTCCTCATAGCAGAATTTAATTTTTTAAAAAAGGGGAATCGTGGTAGGACCTTTGCAAGGTGAAGTGTTTACCATGGTGTGGGGACAAGGCCTTAGGCTCTGTGTGTCACTGGGTCAGTAAAGTCCCTACTGAGACAGAGAAGGTACTAAGAAGTAACCCTGCGATGTTATTGATCTTGGAACAAATTGGAGCTACAACCAGTTGTAGCTAAAAATGTTGGGGCATGTGTAATTTCTTTAGTAAAAGAAAGAATTGCATTTGCAAAGCAAAGGGCTGGTCATCAAATGCAGCATTAAAGAAAAATAAAGCATACTCTCCCCATTCCCCCAGCCCCCCCAAAAGAGAATTTATAGAGAATTTAAAAAAAGAGAATCCAGAATAAATGCCCTGAATAAAATATAACCAAAGTAGAGAACTTTTCTATGTGTAAAATATGTCATGTATTATATTGAGCAATTGATGTGGAATCTCAGAGTCGTAGCCAAGTACCTAAAACCTTTGTTGTATCCGACGGTCACAAAAACCACCAGTATGGAGCATAATAAAAAACCTGACCGTGTCTGATTCTTTAACATCAGTAAAAATTATCCATTATTTTGACAAGGAATTTGTGATTAGTAAGGACATATCTGTGCCATATATGCTGTAATCAGCTACATTGTGTATCAGTCTTGAGTCCTAGCAGGAAACAGGTTTCACTTCAGATGACCGAAATGAAAAGACTTGGAAAGGGACTGATTTAAATCCATGTGGGTTATTTAAAAAGAGAGGAAACAATCCATTACAGAATGGAATGGATTATTGCAGAATTAATCCATTACAGAAAAGAATTTGTTCCATCCTATTAATGAGCAAGAATATATTAGAGGAAGGCAAAATCTCCCCATATAAATCTACCAATAAGAATTATGAAGCAAGGACTCTGCATGAGATAATGAGTAAAAACTTCCTGTGATTAACAGAAAGAGTCCTGAGAACCAATGGCTCTCCTACCTGTGACAGTTTGGGGTCAGACAATATGGAATCTCTGAAAGGAATTATTCTGTGTTCATTAATAAGGAAAAAAGGAGAGTTCACAAAGAGTTATCAATAATTGTTGTTGCTGTTTTTTTAAAATCTGGTAAAAATGGGATTGACAGTCCCTCAATATTCTCAATAGATCTTTTATCCTCCGCAGAGTCGTTCATGAGTATATCTCTTAGTTCCCAGATTCAGTCACTCTCACAAAACACTTTAGTTAGCTTTACAATCCTTTATGTAACAAAAAATAACAAAAGGCTGTAGATATCAAATTATTTAGGCACATGGATGCACTGGGTGAAGCATCCTGATTATTGGAGTTGAAGTTCTGGTGTGGGCCTGCTTAGGTAAGTAGCCCCTTCTTACACAGTATCATACCTATGCCACTTCATTCTCTGCGATGGGCTCCAGATGACATTGTCACATAATTAGTCAGGAGCAGAAGCTAAAGAGCTTTGAGCCGTTGGTTTAGCTCTCTTTATGCCACATTTCGCTGCCTAAGTGCCTGTCTCAATGGTTAGCAACATCTGCTAGTAGGACAAGGTTGAGACTCTGCTTCTAAAGCTGTATGTCTACATAAATTAGGGAGCTTTGAATGACTGCCATGCTAATTAAGATACAGTCACTTCCAATGAGAAAGACTGTACTTTAACCTCTGCCAGTTATCTCTAAACTTTATGCCATTGGTCACAGCCATAGATGGAGGGAGAGATTATGAATGGAGGAGAGCACATGCACAATCATTAAGACTAAGCCAGCTCTCATGCAAGTTGTATTGCTGTTTGACAATCGGGATCATTTTTGTACCCAGATCTGTGCCTTACACAATATGCTATCCTTGCCAAGGACAAATAAAAGTCTTAAATATATAAGGGGTTATTATACCAAGGATGCTGTTTAACTGCCAGCCATCTGGAGATGAGTTTAAATTTTAGCTGAGGGGATTTCGGTTGCTCATGATCATAGTTATTACTATTGACGAAACATTCCTGGAGTATGGATCAGTGGACGAAATGCTGGGCATGTTGATGTGGGATTAGAATCACTGGCACCATAAAAGGCTTCTAAATGAGACTTGTAGATCTCCTGTCCAGGAAGTTGTTGACAGATGCCTTATAACCTCCGTTGTAAAAATCTGCACCGACTCAATTAGAGCAGATGATCTAATGTCTAGAGGTCTTTTCCAAGCATATGACAGAGAACTAAATGGAAGACAGTACAAAGAACAAAGTATGTGTCAAATAAAATTTTATATCATTCTTATAGCCTCTCTATTACTTGTAGCAACAGGTGATTCTGAGCACCAGTTGCATGAATAAAATAAACCATCTCACAATTAATTCAGGTGTGAATTGCAGGTGGAGCTATTATCCTTATCATTTAATCAAATTAAACAAATATAAAAAAACAGGCCTGTTAGTAAAATTTTTAAAATAATAATTGCAATGACTTTCTATAGAGCAATGTGACATGATGTGAAGATTTTACAAGGTAAATTTCTATGTTTGGGGCACATGTAAGAATAAGCACATCAGACATCTCTAGGAAAGCTTTACCCTCCCTGGACTTGATTTACTAGGAGGGTCTGCTTCTGCTCTATTTTGGCTTCACACACTTTGGAAATTTTACAGCAGCCCTTTTACAGAAGCAGGCATACCCCAGTTTCTTTGCTCTCCCACTGTTGCCACTTCAACTCAGACCTTTCATTGTTTCCTACCTTTGACTACTTTGGTTCAGTGGTTGTTTTATCACCTGGAAGGCACATTATGTCGTTTGGAAAACAGGTCTCGTGCTGACTTCACTTCTGCTGAAACGTGTTTTACAGCACTCACTCCGTAAGCTCTTCGGCAGGACGCGATGCTCTGCAATCACCTCCACTCTCACCGTTTCAAACAAACCTTTGCAACTAAAGTTCACTTCCTGCTTCACAGCAGTTCATTTAATGTTTTCCAAGCTCCAACATGCTGTTACAAAGAAACAGTGAAGCTCTTAATGTTTGAAAAGCAACAGGGATCCACTTCTGTAGTGGAAAAAGATTCAAATGTGTGGTCCCTGGCTGGCAATGCGGGGTGCTGTATTTCCTGCAATCTGCTGTGAGGCCTGCAGGTGAAACAACCCTTCCATGTGTCTAAGTGGCTAAGGAGCATGGTGCTCATCCTACATGCTGTGCAGTTAGAAGTTTACCTCCCCCCCGCCCCCCGTTCCATTTGCTTGCTACAACTAATTTTCAGAAACCCATTTAGGAGGATGCCCTGTAATCCAGGCGCTCTGCCATTTTTGTTTTTTCTCACTGTGACTCTCCTGATACCCCTGACCATTAATAGGTAAACCAAGTATCATTCCCATGGATTTAATAAAACTGCATCACATTAAACACAGGCCAGAAATCAAACCTCAGCTTTCAGAAGAACACTACAAGTACAGTTTGTTTTGATTCACTATCTCATGCTTTACCTCTTTTCTGAGCTTAAGGTAGGAAGGCAGCAGCCTTTCAAACAGGATATTTAGAATCAGAAGACCAAGAATGATAGCAGCTAGGTCATCTGCTGCCCTTGTGTTCCTGTCTCAGCCTCCTCAAAGCTTCTGTTGTATTCTTCTCCAAAATAAGGGGGGCATTTTGTGAGTATGAGGAATAAATGAGATTATGTCATCTAATTATACAATGAGCCACTCAGCCAGTCCTTCTCAAGGACAAATTTACTCTGTGGATGGATCACAATAAGAGGTATGACAATAAATAAGACAAAATACTCATTCAAAGTGAAAAGCACTATGTCAATCATAACACATTGTACTTCCATCAGATGTCACTGTTACAACCCAAAGTGGGGAGTTCTGAACTAGCTAAGCAGTCAAAAAGAGTATTGATAACTTATTATTTGCAGTAATTAACAAATGTAGTGAAGTAGGAACTAAAAAGTATGAAATTTTGAGGAAATTTTATCTTCTTATAGTAGAAATTCTGGAAAAATTTAAACAAAAAATTAGAAACTTACTCTTTCCTGTTTCAATCCTGAAAGATATCAATCAAAAAGTTCTTCTGTTATACATTGTTTGTAATGGCAGGTAATGCTTACAAAGTCATATTATTTTATTTTCAAGGACACTACAGAATTATAACACTATGTAAATTTACCAAATAAATGAAAAATAATTGCTCTCAATTTTCAATGTGTCAAGAGAATATTTAGTGTAATTCCATCTCTTTTTTCTCTTTACAATGAAAATATAGCTCATAAAAACCAAGGCAAAATTATTAAACAAACAGTTGAGACTAGCCTGTGCTAGGCCTTGTGGGAGATGTTAAAGAGAATTTTTTTTAAAGATTTTGTTTAATTTTAGAGAGGAGAAGAGAGGGAGAGAGGGAGAGAAACATCAATGTGCGGTTGCCTCTCTAGTGCCCCGCCACTGGGGACCTGGCCCGCAACCCAGGTATGTGCCCTGCTGGGGCATCAAACCAGTGACCCTTTGATTTGCAGGCCCATGCTCAACCTACTGAGCTACACCAGCCAGGGCTAAAGACAAATTTTATTTTTGGTTAGTTTACAATAAATTTGAGAGAAATAAGTTTGACATATATGAAACAACTAAAGTACTACCTTACATATTAGGGTACTACACAAACTTTACTAGATTGAAAGTTCCAAAATATTATACAATAAAAAAGGGATTATTGTAAGTTAGGAATCTCATAGAAGACTTCTCTGAAGGACATATTCTGTAAGCAACCCACAAACATGGCCAGTGTTTTAGTCTGCTTCGTTTCTCCCTAGCACTCAGAACCGCTAGGTCATAGATACACTAGTTTTGTTTTGTTTTTTAAATACTATCATCCATATTTGTATACAAGAGTTAGTTTATAATTCCAGTAATGAGAATGTCATAATGAAAATGATGCTTTAGAGGAGTAATATAATATGTTGAATTGATTATAGAGAACGGATTGAGTGGGAGTGACAGGCTAAGAGATGGGCAATGCCTGCTGGGAGGTCACTGCTCAGATTTTCTTCACAGCCCCCAGAGTTCTTGTTATTTCTATGACTTTTGTGAATAATGTTCCCCACAAGACACCACTTGAAGTTAATTGTCAGTAGACTATTTTTTAACAGCTTATATAAAGTTAAAATTCATTGACCTTATTAATAGTTAGCTCAATTCAATTCAAATTGTGTTTCCTTATTTGCTTATCTGATAAAACTAAGTGGGATGGAGAGCCAGGGGTGAGGGTGGAGGAGAAATTCAATCACAGTTGATTCTATAAGTTATTTGCAGGTAATAAATTAAATATTATCTTTCTTTTAATGAATATTTAATTAAACATTGAATTTTAAATAATTTTTCTTTGCATAGGCACATCTGGTCAACACTGTCAAAAATAGCTTCACTTGTATGATTAATTTGATTCTTAATTTGTGGATTATATTAATAATAACTGTCCTGAATGAAATAAGCAAGATATAAGAATCTCTAAGAAGAAATAAATAACATTTCAGTTAATGAATCACTGAAGTGTAACTTTTCAGGTGTTTCTGTTATAATGCCTTCTTATTAGTCTTATTATTTATATTTCTTAATGGTTTTTGTATATTACAAGTTATATTAAGATTGGTAAATATTATATAATGAATAAAGAAGTCAGTTGGGGGGGACAATTCTTGAGTAACTTTTATATTCTGGACTGATGTCACAAAGGCTTTCTTATCCATGTCAACTTTTATATTATTAGCCAGCTTCCACGTTAGGGAACAACTTTCTCTTCTTATTAGCTATTACTGAGGTGTGTGGTGACATGAGTGTGTTACCATAATATAATAAAGTATGTAACAATTATTGGTATATAAGCATTTCTTGTCAAGCGGGGACACTAGGACCTACTTAATTTTTTTTTAAATGAAGAAATTATTAAAATTATATGTCTTTATCAAAATGTTCCCTTCTAGAAATAAGAGTTTATCATTCTAGAGTTCCACAACTCTCTCATATCCATAGTATAGAAAGGAGAATTGTGCAATCGATCATGTAGAATGTAGAATGGCCTCTAGGTCGCTGAGTGTATGCTCAAAAACTAATATTTTTAAGGCATCAAAGACACCTCATGCAAACCAGGTCTTGGTGTTAGGATTTGCAGGAAGAGCATCTGATGGTTTCTCCCTTCCTCGTGTGCCCGTTATAAGAATTAATAAGTATATGGTCACAGTTATATGCCAAGTGCTGTTTAAATTATTTCACAATATTAAATTATATTTATCTTCGCAAAACTTTTTGAAATATGTCTTATTATTATTCTAATTCTTACTAATGAGAATATAGTGACAAAGAACAAGTGACCTCTTCAAAATCATGGAGAAAGTAGCAGATGTGGTGTTTTAACCTGAACTGTTCACCTTCAGAAAGCATGCTTATAACCATCGGAACGCATCGGCGCCATCGCCCCTCACTTCATGCATTGGTCTGAAGAGGCAACCACCACGGTTAGCTGCTGAAGCGCTTGCTCCATCTGTGGGAGCGGACATGACGGCTTGGTTGAAAGTAGGTGTATACAATTTCTAACACTCCTAATGTCATAATGACCCAGAAGTTCAACCTGATAGTCAATGTATTTATTTTTTTTAATACCAAATAGTAAGTCAGGCATGAACAAAGTACATAAGCATACTTACATGATATTATTTTGTCACAGCATCTTCTAAATCCCACATTATTGATCCCCGAGATATTATGTCCTCTTTTAACAACCTAATTTTATTACTTTAAAGATGTGGATATGCATTTTATTGTACTACCAATCAATATCAAAGCCATAAAAGTGTTTCCTTTACATGAGTAAAAGAGTCAAGTACCCATAATGTGAACAATCTATTTGAGAGAACATGATTCATAAGCTTTTTTTAAAAAACAGATTTTTAGAAACATCTTTATTACAGGTTTTTTGAACACTTCATTACCTATAAACTTATTCCTAATTGGCTGTCCTTTCGGTATGTCTTGTCTATCTTTTCTTTAACTAGAAGTCATTAGGATTTCTTCAGTACTGACCTACCCCAAGGTATAACATAGCAAAATGCTATCTTATAATAACTTATTGTTATTCTTACAAAGAAATCAATTATGTGAAAGGATATACTATCACTTCAAAATGTTCCAAATATATTCCATAACAAAAAGTTTTAAGAAACATTGCTGCTTTCTATTTTCCTTGTTTTTATGTGACATGATCTGGAAACTATATATTTTTAAAAGTGAAAGAGACCAGATTACCTAGTTTAATTTCCCAATTTTTTACAAAATAAGAACAGAGTTCCAAATAGAGCAGATTGTTTCCCATTACTATCATCCTTGTTTGTGATACAAATGAAAGATTTGACTAAAATATGTCCTTTTACATTTACATGTAGTTGACTTTTCTAGTCCTATATTTGAGAAGAAATCATAAATACATTTCTTGTGATGAAATGTGTAACTGTATAATCTCTAAGAGTTAGAATAAAAGCGTGCTTTGGAATAAGATGTCAATAATTTGGATTAATTGAGGTTTCCCAGGAGTCTTGGAAATAGCTCAGAGAAGTTAATCTTAAAATACCCCAAGACTGGTACTGCTGTCCTATAGTAACCACTGTTCTTGTGTACCATAGAACAGTGTCTATTATAGAGTAGTTTTCATAGGAAATATTCAACCAGAAGGAAAACGGTTTACATTAGTGAGTACCAATAAATACATTATTTAATTTGAGGCATTGTGATTTTCCTTTAATTCTTATGTTTGGAAATGGATTTGAGAGAGACAGACACAGGGAGAGAGAGAGACATTTATTTGTTGTTTCCATTATTTGTGCATTCATTGGTTGATTCTTGAATGGGCCCTGACAGGAGGTTGAACCTGTAATCTTGGCATGTGGGGATGATACTCTAACCACTTGAATTACCTCGCCAGGGCTTCTTTTAATTTTTAAAAAGCCCTTTTGTTAAAGACAATGAAACAAAAGTTATAAGCTACTAATAAAATTTCATAAGAACAAATTTTAATATGTGCTTTTTATGGAATTTAAATAATTATTAAGGCCCAAAGTAAACAAAGTTCCATATGTCTTATATCTGCACTTATAATTTTATTAAAATATTTAAAGAAAGAGTATATGATAGTTTTCTACTTTGGGCTTTGTAGGATACATAATCTATGTTGGAGTCATATAAAAATATCAAGAAAATAGTCATAATAAATCAGAACTAAATTAAAAAATTCACCCAGTGCATAAAATAACAAGGTTATGCAGGGATTATCTTAACATAAGACTAAAAAAAAACCTCATCAAAATGAGATATTGTTGCACCATAAAATTTAAATCAACTAAAGTGATTGAATAAAATTATAATTATAATTAAAGAAAAAGATATGGCCCCTAAGAATATTTTTAGAAGTACATGATGCTTATAATCAGGAAGAAAATATTGTTTCTTTAAATAAAAATCTGCAAATGGTCCTAGGTTTTATTATTACTCTTTTATTGGCTGATGCTAATAAAAACATATGACCAGAAAAGTTAATATAAACACCAAAGATGTTAGGAGACAACAAAATTTTGTCTACTGTGTTCTTAACTATATTTTAACCTATATAGGAGGTAATAACAGATTTTTTGCTAGTGAGGATGCCATTTTGCTTTAAATGTTCAGTTATATTTAGCAACTTATGTGATTTAAACTGTAAGTTAATTGGAAGCAAGAAAGTTTAGCTATAAGCTGAAGTGGATAGTGAATCTATTACATGGAAATCTATTATTATATATTATACAATAACAATGAAACAACCTGTTTCTTATATTTTACCAGTTAAATCATATGTCTACAATCTACACGTGGTAAAATGCTGTGCCTTATAGAGAAAGTTTTCTTTACCTAGGCTAAATGGGCATATACAGTTAAGTTGATTATTTTCCTTCTCAGGGAATGAAAATCATTATATACTATGTTGGGTGCATATATTGTGTATAGATGTGGTTTGAAAGGCTAGAAAGGCTAAAAAAATTTACAAAAGTATTTTAAGTGGCTGTTTTGGGTAAGGCAAATAAACTTTTTCATATGAGATATTTTTGTTAAGTCATTGTGAAAAGACAGTACAAAATTTAGGGTGATTTATTCAGAAAACATCAATAATTATGGAAGCAACTGTAGCAGGAGCCTATATGAATTCTTTAGAAATTTTTTCAAAGTGTACATACACTCCGAGAGCTTAGCACATGTAAACTGAAAACATAAAAACTAAAATATTCAAATATGCACTGTAATACCCAACAGGAGCAAGGGTCAGATAATCATGGTGTTGTTCTGCATGATCTCAAAATGCTAGCAGCCTCGTGTCTTTCAGGGAGGCATACAGATTTTTCAGGAAGTTCAAGTTTAACAGCTTATAGGACAGTAACTTAATGTGATAAATCATACTTAGCCTAGAGAGTAGGCAGTACTCACTGAATGAATGGAAACACAAATACTAGAAGCTGAGGAATACTGGGATTATTAATACCTGTGTCTTTTTTAAATATGTTATTATATATGCTATTACCGTTGTTCTACCTCCCCCTTCACCCCCCTCCACCCGGTCTGCCTCCCAACTTCCATAATCAGTCCCCTCACTGTTGCCCATGTTCATGGGTCCTTCATATACAGTCTTTGACTGATTGCTTCACCTTCTTTTAGTCAGTACCTGCCTTCCCCCTCCCCTTCTACAGCTGATAGTCTGTTCCTTGGTTCTATGCCTCTGTTTATATTTTTCTCATTGGTTCATTTTGTTCACTAGATTCGTCTTGTAAGTAAGATCGTATTTTCCTTTCTATTTTTACTCACTATTTGAGACATTTCATTTATCATTATACTATTACCATAACACATTAGCCTCTTTATCACAAACACAATGGGGATTTGAAAAATTTGTATTGAGATCTAGCCTTTGGCTTTTTTAGTTACTGTGAAAGCTCTCATGAATAGAATAATGGTTTTTCTTCTGTTATTAAAATTAGTCATTATTGTCTTAACTCTTATGAATTTACTAGCTTGGTTTCAAAATTATTGTCAAAAGTGAAATTATAAGTGGAATTCTTCATATTATATGGTGAGTATAATGTGCCCACCTGTAGTTTAATAACAGAAGAAAAACCATTATTCTATTCATGAGAGCTTTCACAGTAACTAAAAAAGCCAAAGGCTAGATCTTAATACAAATTTTTCAAATCCCCATTGTGTTTGTGATAAAGAGGCTAATGTGTTATGGTAATAGTATAATGATAAATGAAATGTCTCAAATAGTGAGTAAAAATAGAAGGTAAAATATGATCTTACTTATAAGACGAATCTAGTGAACAAAATGAACTAATGAGAAAAATATAAACAGAGGCATAGAACCAATAGCACTCACCTGGAAGACACTGTGCTAAGTGAAATAAATCAAAATGCTGTATGATATCACTCAAATGTATAATCTTAAAAAATTGTTATTCATAGAAAAAGAAAGGAGCATATAAGTTGCCAGTGGCTAAGGGTCGAGAATTAAGGAGAGGTTGGTTAAAGGGCACAAACCTTTGGTTTTAAGATTAATAAGGTCTGAGAATCTAATCTATAACATGGTGACTATAGTTGAGAACATCATAATGTGTAATTGAAATTTGCTAAGAAACAACTTAAGGGTCCTCACCCATTCCCCCAGAAAGTAAATATGTGAGGGGGTGAGTATGTGAACTGACTCACTTATTCGAATCATTTTACAATGTATACAAATATAAAATCATCATAATGTACATTTTAAATGCATTATAATTTATTTGTCAGTTACACCTCAATAAAGCTGAATTAAAAAGTAAATAAACAAACAAAAGAAAATAAAAAAAGACAATAATGAGTAAAATATTTGTCAATATGGTAGAAGATAGATGTCTTAGAACAGTTAGTGACAGCTGTGGTCTAATTTCCAGATATTTCCACTTAAAAAAGATATGAATCCAGCAAGAAATAACAAGTGTTAGAGAAAGTATGGAGAAAATGGAATCTTCATACACACTGCTAGTGGTGATGTAAACTGGTACAGACACTATAGAAAATAATACGGAGTTTCCTTAAAAAATAGGAATAGAGTTACTAAATGGCCCCAAAATTTCTCTTCTGGATATTTACCTCAAAATTTAGAAAACATTTACTCATGAAGAAATATGTACTCTTATGTTCAGTGAAGGCATGGTACATATATACAATAAATACTAGCCAGCCATAAAAAAGATGAAATACTGTCATTTGTGACAACATGAATGGATCTTGGGAACATTATGCTAAGTCAGTGAAAAAAGTCAGACAGAAAAAGTCAAGAACCATATTATTTCACTTATATGTGGGATATAAAACAGAGAGCAATAAATGAACAAATAAGATAAACAAACAAAAGCCCCATGACCCAGGCAACAGTATGTGGGAAAAGAGGTTGGGGGAAGTAGAAGAAAGTAAAGGGGTGTCAAATATATGGTGATGAAAGGAGATTTGACTTTGGGTGGTAAACACACAATGCAACATACTGATAGTATATTACAGAATTGTACACTTAAAACCTATATAATCTTATTAACCAAAGTTATCCAAACATTTAAATAAAATTTTTTAAAATAACAAATTTTAAAAAATGATCTAACTCCTATTTTTTCTTTTGTAGGGTCATCCTGTAATTTGTTTTTTACCTACTATTACCACTACTCCTGATTCTAGTAATGGGATACTGATTTTCCTTTACATGCAATGCTGGAAATGTCTTCTCCAAGATTGTATATCTGAACGAAATGGCGAGACCATGATCACTTTTTCTAGTCAAGCTGTGGTCAGATTCTCTCTCCTGGAAATATAAACTTTGAACCAAATGTAGTTGCAAAATCAGCCATCTTGTTTCACTGAGATTATTTGGCAGTTCCCGCTACCAAGATCTCAAGTGCCAGTCCAATTCTTATCCTTTCCTAAAGCTACTCCTTTGACTTTTTCTTTTATTTTATGTATTTTCTTCCAATAATTTACTTTTTTGCTGAATTTGGCCATAGTTGATTCACTTTGTCTTCAACCAGAAAAATTAACTTTTATCTTCACTATATTTATTCATTACCACCTCATTCATTACTTTTTCATTAACTCACTTATCAGCCAACAAATTTACATGGAGCATCAGATATTGGAAATAAAATTGAGAAAATGTACTTCTTTCCTTAAGGAATTTGACATCTAATGAGAAAGATCAGCATTTGGGAAATCTTTTTTTAAAGCACCTGATAATAAATATTTTAGGTTTTGTCAGCCATATTATTTTTGTTGTAACTACTCCACAGGTTGAATATAAAAGCTTAATAGAAAATATATTAATAAATGGAAGAGGATGTAGGCAATAAACTACTTAAAGACCTTGAAATATGTATTGCATAAAATGTTCATATGTCCTGAAAAAGAATTTGTTTTTACTTTTTCAACTATTTAAAAAAATTAAGAAACATTATAAGCTTGTTAGCCATATGAAAATAGGGCATAGTCACTCTTAGCATCTTGGGGACCTCTGCTGTTCTCTGAGATGGACAGAAGAGAACATGGTTACTAGCAAGCAATAGAGTCCAGTAGTAAATGTTGGGTAGGTAGGTCTGTACAAGTAGTATGAATCTGTATAGGCTTGACCCTAACTCAGTATTTAAAAGAGGAAAGAATTGAGGAAGCTTTTCTAGAGATATTACATTAAGCTATACCTTGAGAGTAGAGCAAAAATAAGCTAACAAAATAGGAGAAAACACAATTTTCGAATCAGTGCGAACAGCAAGTATGAATGCCCATGGGAGAGGTAGATGATTACAACCTAAAAGGTCTGGACACATATCCTAAAGAGTACGAGGGAAACAGTTAGGGAAAGGGCTGGAAGGTAAAGCTACAGTGTTAAGAGTGGCTTTGGTGCTTAGTGACCTTGTAGGCAGCCATATTGAACATGGGCTTATCAAACCAGCCAGAAGAGGCACTTCCAGAGGGAGGGGTAGAGAGAGACCACCTTTGGAGGAAAACTAATAAGAATTAAATTATAAGAATAAAATAAATATAGTCAATTTCCCAGCATTTCTTTTTATTTTGTATGCTATTTATTTTAAATTCTTATGGGAAAGAACATAAAATTTTTGGTGCCTCTGAAATTTTAATTTAGACCAATTTGTAACTTAGGTTGTTAGTTTTGAATGTGATTTAAGAGAAATGGGGAGCCACTGAAAGCCTTTAAGCAGAGAGAACACATGATGGGCTAATCATTTTTGAAAAACTGCTCTGGTTTCTGTGCGGATGTAACTTAAGAGACTGTTGCTATCAGTTTCCATTAGAGAGATTATGGTGGCCTGAAATAAAGGAGTGACCGGGGAAATAGAGAGAAATAGATCCACCTCCACAACTGTTAAGTAAATAGATTGAAAAGCCCTTGGTGATTGATTTACTCGATATGGAGAGTATTGTGAAGGTCGAGGTAGGCATGACTCCTGGATTTCTGATGGAAACAGATTCTATGGACATCTTCACTGCACAGGAAATGTAGGAGGAAGAAAAGCTGGTTTGGGAGGGAAGGGGTGTGGATTTTACACCCTGAGTCTGGTGTGCTTTTAGCTTCCAGGTAAAGAGAATGAGCAGATTTTTGCATATAGCAGAAAAGAGTTACAAAGCATTTTGGAAATTATTATAAATTTGCCAAACAAATATTATGTTAGGCACTTTACTGGTAACTTTGTGTGCCTCTTCAAATAATCTTTGCTAAACCCACAGTGATCTATTATTATTACTATTACTATTATCATTGTTATATTATTAATAAGAAACTGAAGGTTTTATAAGTTACGTAACTTCCCAAATTGTTGGTGTTGGAAGTAAATGATAAAGGTGTCATTCATGTGTCAGTTTTATTAGCTTCCAGCAGTAACTGTTTTAACTACCATGCTGATTTAAACAAGCATAATATGAGAAATGGTTAAGAAACAGGTATAGTAAGTTTAAGACATGAGGATGAAGCATCTGTAATTATTATGTTCTCTTGGGTTAATATGTCAGATCAGGCTAGGTTGAGATTTCCAACAGAAACAAGAAAATACATTTAAACAGAGTAAGAGGAAAATAACCATCCTTCCATTTTTACCATTAAAAGGAAACAGAATGTGTTGGATGATAAATACTACATTATGTGTAAATTATACGGGGTATACTCATCTCTTCTTTCTGCCCACAAAAATAATGTATAATGTGATAATAGCCATCATTTTTTTGAGGTACGGTGCCCATAAGTGCTCCCCATCCTCTCCTCTGTTTGGGTACTTTAGGTTGGTCCATTCCATCAGGTAATAGGCAGCTTTCTCCTTACATACATTTCATACAGTGCATTCTGTGACTAAGTGAAAAACAGCACACATCAATTTGGGTTGATGCATAAAGTAGCTATTGAAACTAAGAATCAAATGTGGGACTTCTCCATCAAGGGAAATAACAGCAATTTGATGATTTATGAGAATCACAAATTCCCTCTACACAGGTTTTTCAATTTTGACATTAAAATGAACATTTTTGGACTAGATAATTCCTTGTTTGGAGGACCCTACAATGCACTGCAGTATGGTTAGCAGCATCCTGTGATTCTCTCTATTCATTAGATTCCAGAAGTACCTCCTCAGTTGTGACTGTAAAAAATGTCCCCCAGCATTGCCAAATGTCTCCTAGGAAGCAAAGTCATTCCTGGCTGAGTGCCACTGCTTAGTATAAAAGGTCCTAAATCATCATAGTCCCCATAATGTATTTATTTACATATTTTGCTTCATTTATTAATTAGCATAATTATCAAATCAATTATTAGGAAATGTGGAATATTTATGAGGTATATTTGGGAGGTAAATTACATGAAATTAGTTAGTGAATATAAGATACAACTGTATCAGGCTAGATTAAGATACAGTGAATTCTGCCATATGAAATTTTGATATGTGCCTTTGGCCTAACACAATTATTTTTGAGAAGTTAATTTCTTTTCTGCATAAAAGTTTACTTTCAAGTGGATAAGGCAAAAGTATATATGTACCAGAAATGAAAGAGCAATAAAAAATAAAAGAGGAACAAAATTTTAAAAGAATTGCTATGCAAAAGAATAAAGAAAATGATTGGAGCCCTGGCTGGCGTAGCTCAGTGGATTGACCGCGGGCCTGAGGACCAAAGGATTGCATTTTGATTCCCAGTCAGGGCACATGCCTGGGTTGCAGGCCAGTTCCCAGCAAGAGACACATGAGAAACAACCATACACTGATACTTCTCTCTCTCTCTCCTTCCCTTCCCTTCTAAAGACAAATAAATAAAATCTTTAAAAAAATGACTGGAGGTTGGAGAAAGCAATTCTCAAAAGCTCCTTTTCCAAGAAACAATTGTCTCAGCTCACTTTAGAGGAAATTTAAGTTGTATATAGTAAAATAGACTATTTTTTGTATTACAAAGATTGATTATTCTGCTCTGAATCAGACAAGAAAATTATGCATTTTTTAAGCAATTAGAATACTTGAATGGCAGTAAAGTTTCTACTAAGATAGGAGAAATTAGCTAACATGAGAGATAATTCTAATTCATTAATGTAAAGAACTCTCTGCTAAACTGCTAAAGCAAACTCAAATTCTGGGTGAATTGTTTTTTTGAGATAAAAGAGAGAGTTTATAGTTGAAATTATATAATCACATCTTTTAGCAGACCAAAATTAAATAGAAGTCGATATCACAGATTCAAATTCTCAAGTAAAGTCTCTGCATTTCAAAAAACTAAAATTAAGTGGATAATGGACATCATTGTGTTAAATACTAATTAAATACATATTAATATCAAATGTGCTTTTATCCATGATAAAAGAAATTTTAACTGAACATAATTTAACCTTCATTATTAAAGACCACTTGCAAAAGCACTTTTGTAGTCTGCAGTGAAATGAGTTCTAGAATTGGAGATTGACAACATTTTGTGAGCAAGGAATAAGAAGACAGAAATGCTGATTATTACTTGCACTTTCATGAAAAGTTGTATTACTTTTTCACTGTGTCTTTGTACATTATTTATATTTCCCTTTTTAAAGGAATGAATATGTCTATATGGAAATACAATTTAGGATTAATAAGTAAGAGCTTACATTTTAATATTATGTACTCAAATTATAATTATGACATACAGAACATGTTTTTAATCCTCACTCAAGGACATGCTTATTGATTTTAGAGAGAGTGGAAGGAAGGGAGAAAAACAGCAATGCAAGAGAGAAACTAAACTTGCCTGCTGCACATACCCCAACCCGAGGGGACCAAACCCGAGGAGTGTGCCCTGGCTGTGAGAATCAAACCCACGCCTTTCTGATTTATAAGATGATGCTCCAACCAACTGATCCACATTGGCCAAGGGGAGAGCATTTTATGTGTAGTCTTATATCACTCCTACAAATTAGTTAGAAGACCAGCAGGGGAAAAATATACAGAATGCAGAATGTTAAGTTTAACTATATTAAATGATCACTTAGGATTTATTATTAGAAACGTTTGAGACTAGGATCCAAAATGAGTTAGCAATGTCTTTAGAATACATTAAAATGTGCAAAGTTACACAAATCCTTTTCTTAAAAATTGATCTGAGAGGAAAAAAAGAAAGAGAGAGACAGAGAGAGGGAGGGAGAGAGAGAAACATCCATTTGTTGTTCCGCTTATGTATGCATTCATTGGTTGCTCCTTGTTATGTGCCCTGAGCAGGGCCTACAACCTTGGTGTATTAATGTGATGCTTTAATCAACTAAGCCACCGGCGAGGGTCAAGTTACATAAATCTTAATGTAACTTTGCTTTGGCCTTGACAGGTTTTAGAAAAAAGCCTGTTTCAGATTAAGCTGAGTGACTGTATAAACCTGCCATGTTCGAACTTCTCTTTCTATACCTTCTAGTATACTTGCGCTTTCATATAAAATATATTTTTATTTCTTCTCAGATCCTGTCTTCTCTCTACTTACCCTCAAGACACACACAGAGACAAGATCACTGTGAACATTTTTTCAACAATAGCTTAGAAATATGTTTCCACCCACTTCTAGCTTTTACAGCCATCACGTTTTATTTGCACCTATTTACATTGCCTATTTTTTATTTTCTGTCAGATTAAATATGTTTTTCTTATATCCTCAACTGTATTGCAATTTGTTTGTGAAACAGATACCTCTTTTCACAGTTCTTCTATTTCACAAAAAGTGAATTGATGCACGGTGTATATATTTTTAGATAATTAATTTTTTATACTGGTCATTAGTTGCTTCACATTGACATTTTAATGATAAAAAGCTGTGTTCATAAGTTTTTTATTGGCAGAAACCATTTTAAGCCTGGTGGGTTGGTTAGCCAACCCTTTAATCTCCTTCTGTTAACTTTTTATTTTGGTAGCTTATACATATGCACACACGCAGTCTCTCTCTCACACACATACACATTCATTCACTCACACATACAGAAATATTATGCCCCATGCTCCTAACACAGGAATTTGTTTATTGCTGGTTGGCCATAAGATCACTACTCTTTCCTCTTAGCTAGTAAATTAGCTTTCAATGGAAACATTATGCCTTGACTATATTTATAAAGCATGTGTTTTCTTATTAAGAAATGATTATGATAATGGAAAGAATCTTGGATATTACAGAAGTTAGATACAGAAATTATTTTTGTTAGCCAAATCTTTGCTTACCACCAAACTGTACCACATACTGCATTATGGTTTCAACTTTGATGGCCAGAACACACTTTCTAGGTTAAATGTGATAAGTGGAATATATCACAACATATCCCACCTTAGAATATATATTTACTTATTTATATTTACCTTAAACTCCAACTACGGCGAAGTTCAGCACAGTAGTAGCCATGCGCCTGACCCATAGGTGAACTCCAGCATACTTCTAGAGAGAATATGGGAGTCTTTTTTAATTTTTAAAACACGAGATCATACATGCCCGTGAAGGATGCCCAAGAAGATTTCTAACTATGTAGATAACATATGATACATGGTGTGTTATTCAGAGGATCGCCTGTCAATTTCCAGAAATGATCATCACTATTATCTCTAATGAAAAATGTATTGTAATTTATTGAATTCTCTCAGGGAATATAATACTTTTTATGGGCAAAAACAAGTTAAAAGCGATCTTGGTTGCTATTTTATGTTATAAATAGCTTTAATAATAAAATAATACATACATAATAAAGAATCGTAAAAATAAAGAATGATTTTTTAAATTTTTATTAACTTTTTCTCTAACAAGTATATTATTTTTATTCACAGAATGTTCTATAAAAACATTTCAAATTTTACATGAATTACTATTTTTCTTTTGGGATGGCTTACAGTAATGTATAGTCATGGTAAAATATGAAAGCAAAATTTTCAATCTAACTTGGAAGGTAAAGGCTATTTATCTGAGTCATTGTCAGGAAAGAGTGTTTCTAGCTGAGGGGACAATGCAGGTGGAAACTTGAGGTAAGACAGCCTGGCGCACTTGGGGACTGTACAGTAACACAGTGCAGCTGGGTGGATGGGTGGAAGGTAGGGACTGATGCCAGATGGGAACAGCGAATAGGTAGAACCAATTATTCTGGGTCTCATCAGAAAACTTCTATTAGAGTTCAGCGTAATTTTGGGGCAATACAGGGAGAGATTGAAGTAAGGCACGTTGTGAGGCAGAGTGACAAGCTAGGAGGACACTGTGGTGAAAGATAATGCAGAAAATTAGTTTTATATGTGGCCTAAGAAAAAAATTTCTGGGATGGGGATGGGAGTAAAAGACAGAAAACTATACCTGAACAACAATGAAAATAAAATTAAAAATAAAAAAGAAACAAGAGCTCCGTGAAGAAGCCCAGGTTTTTGATTTAGGCAACGGTATACATTGCCAAGCCATTCACTGTGACAGAACGAAATGGAGCAGACCTCTAGCAGTCGTGTTTCAGGGACAGGAATTGGGAAGAGAATTGGTTTTGAAGCGGTTTCTTTTAAATTACCTTTGAGAGAACAAACTACCACTGTTAAAAAGGCAGTAGTCATCGCTTCCAATGAAGGAAGACAGCTCCCTGAAGAGATGCCTGAGCCTAGCACAAAGGCACAGCACACACGCAGTGCCAGGAGGGAAGGACAAGCTAAAAAGAAGGGTGGCATCACCTCAGAGCAACACGGGAGCCATCTGAAGGGGCTCTCCGTGGCCCCACCTGGGATGATTCTGGCACCAAAATAAGGAAAGGAGATTTAAAATATAAATCAAACTATAAAATAAATAGACAGGAATAGACATTTATATATATAACTGATTAAGTAAATAGAGATGAGACTGCCATTTTTTAAAAAGAGATCCAAATTTCATTTATATGTGGTTCTGATAAATTATTTAGAAATATAAGTATAAGTCTAGAGCTCATGATTCTTGGGCAACAATCTTTTTGCTAAAAAGATTTAACTCTTAATACAAACCAATTCCATACAACTCTGAATGTAAATTTAACTTAAATTTAAAACGATATTTTAACCCTTCCTCTGACACTTCTTGTAACATGTGGAACAATTTTAAGAAATCAAAAGTGGACGCACGGCTTATGGTCAGTGTGGCAACACAGGTAAAGACAGTGCTCACCTCCGCCCACAACCACGTCAAAACTACAGCCCAACTACAGAACAACCATCAGTCGTAACCAATGGTAACCTGGACAGAAATCCTATAACTAAGGAAATAAAGAAGCAGCCATGTTGAGACTGGTAGGAGAGGCAGAGATGCAGACCAGACAGGGCTGGTCCCAAACCCACGTGAGGCAGATGAAAATCAGGACGGACATCTCAACTGCAGAAGTTTTCCCTGAGGAGTCAGTGGTACCGGGACCACACCAGGTCCCCCAGCCGTGGGTTCCGGTATTGGGAAAGGTCCCCACAACTTCTGGCTGTAAAAATCGGTGAAGATTGTGGCTTAGTGAGAAAGGGGGCTACTAGAGTCTCAGGCATTCTTCTTTGAAGGTTTTCACATGGACTTATTCAGACTCACTTGCTCTGAGCTCCAGTGCTGGGCCATTCACTCAAAAGGCACCAGGGATATAGAAGGAGGGACTAAACTCCTGCAATTAGGGTGGGAGCTAGAGGGGAAACTTCTTCCTAGACAGAAGTGCTGGCAGAGGCCACCGTTCTTTTTCTGAGCCCTGCCCCGCCCCAGAACCCACAGTGTGGGCTCCATATATGAGTCTCCATCAACCTGGCTGTCACTGTTTACCCCACACAGGTGATTCCCTGAGACCCCACCACAACCAACTTGCAGGCCCATGCAAACTGTTTCCAGTGTTTTTTTCATACAAATGGCTTCTCTTGTCTCATGCTTCAGACTTTCCAATAGTTTCTCAAAAAAATGTAACATCTGTCCTCTGTGCTCCTTTCACTAATTGGCCCTGGCCTGGCACCCAGGGACAGCTGGTCTGGTTTCACAGCTTGGCCTTTATGGGCACCTCCAAGTGCAGCCCAGAGCAGCAGCCATGTGCGGATCACTGTAGCTCATGTGGCGTGGCCCTGGACAAACACAAAGAACAGCTGACCTTGGCCTGTTCCTCCAGAGCCAGTGCACTTGGTGACAGCTTTAAAAGGAAGCTTTAGAGCCGGTGCACTTGGTGACAGCTTTAAAACATGTTGAATCACCACCCAATTACTTCCACAAGTGACACACTTAGGGGGCAAACTCAGTGGGCACCAGAACCGTGCTGAAGTAAGTCTGACTTCATGGTGTTGGCTATCGCACAGCTGATCCTCCATGGTGGGTGGTGGACACATCTGGTCAGTCCTTGCAGCCAATTACCCCAGGAGTAAATCCCTCCTATTGACATGCCAACAGCAATCAAGGCTCAACTATAACAAGAGGGTATACACAGCCTACACAGAGTAGGTAGAGGACAAACACCTGGAATGGGCAGCTTGAGTAAACAAGGAGGCTGTGCCATTTTACTCCACAGGACACCTGCTACCTAAGGCCACTTTACAAGGCCCATGAGATATAGCAGTTCTACTTAGTACATAGAAACAAACCCAGGGAGGCTGACAAATGAGGAGGCAAAGAAACATGGCCTGAATGAAAAAAATAGAACAAAACTTCAGCAAAAGAACTAATAAAATATAGACAAGAAATATACTAGATGCAAACTTCAGAACACTGAATGGTAATGGAAAAATGATACAATGAAGGCTAAAAAAAGAGTTCAAAATACTGGTAATAAGAGTGCTCAATGAACTTAGGGGAAAAGTAGATGAACTTAGTGAGAACTTCAACAAAGAAATAAGACACATAAAAGCACAACTAGAAAACATAAAAAAGAACCTGTCAGAAATGAACAATACATTAACTAAAAGGAAGAATACATTACAGGGGACCTACTACAGTGGAGTAGATGAAGCAGAAGAACAAGTCAGAGATTGGGAAGATAAGTAAGTATAAAACGCCCAATCAGAACAGCAAACAAACAAACAAACAAACAAACAAAACAATGAGGAAAGGAGAGTAACCCTCATCGGGGAGACTCTGGAACAATGTCAAGTGAGCCAGCATTTGCATCACGGGAACACCAGGAGGAGGAGGGTGAGAGCAAGGAACTGAAAACCTATGTGAAAAAATGATGATGGAAAACTTCCCTACTTCCTTCCCTTCCTGGTGAAGGAAGTAGATGTACAAGTCCAGGAAGCAAAGAGAGTCCCAAACAAAATAAACCCAAAGAAGCCCACACCAAGACATATTCTGATTAAAATGGAAAAGGTTAAAGACAAAGGAGGAATCTTTAAAGCAGCAAGAGAAGAGGATTTAGTTACCCACAGGGGAGTTCCATAAGACTGTCAGGTGATATATCAGCAGAATGTTGATATATGAACAACATATATCAGCAGAATAATATATGGCTAGAAGGGAATGGCAAAAAATATTCAAAGTGATAAAAAGCAAGGACCTATAACCCAGAGTACTGCACTCAGCAAAGCTATCATTTAGAATAGGACAGATAAAGATCTTCCCACAGAAGAAAAAGCTAAAGGTGCTCTTCACCACCAGATCAGTACTACATGAAATGTTGCAGTGATTATTTGAGGAAGCAGAAGATCAAAAACATGAATAATTAAATGGCAATAAACATGATCTATCAACAATTGAATGTTAATAATGAAATAAACAAATAAGCAGAACAGAAACAGACTCATAGATACAGAGGACATTGTGTTGTTTGCCATACAGGAAGGGTGTTGGGGGATTGGTGGGAAAGATGAAGAGATTGAAAAGTATAAATTGGTGATTACAGAATAGTTGGGGGTATAAAGTACAAAACAAGAAATATAGTCAATAATATTGTAATAACTATTACAACAAGTATCATAAATGAGCAGTGTCAGATAAGTACTAGATTTATCAAGGTGATCACTCTGTAAGTTATATAAATGTCTAATCACTGGTTCTATACCTGAAACTAATATAATATTATATAGCAACTGTAATTGAAAAAATATGTAATTCATTATATATTATGTATATATATATATGAAATTCAAAATACCTGTTAAGTCATTTTATCACTATACCTTCAATTACAAAGGAAAGTTAAGTTTAAAAGAGTCTCTCTTACTAATAATTGGCTCATCTAAAGCTTCATATGGAAATCACGTTCTTTTCTGTCCAATGTAATGCTCTTTAGATTAAATTTCTATATTTACTGCTGTAGATATTTGTTTTCCAATACTATAGCAGTTTTCAAAACTACATATTCTAAACTCTAAGAATTCTAATCACTTCCTGATAAACTTGATTGAAATGTCCGTGTGTACCCTTTTATCGTATAATAATTTACTGACCTCCTATGCTGCCCGGGTATGTCCGAGGGATAACGCTTTGGCCCAGGGGCGGGCTCCAGGTGGACAGCCAAGGCTTCCTCTGCCCACTGTGCTCCGCGCTGCCCACGCGGTGTGGCCTGTCTTCCCTGCTGTGGCTCTGGCCCTGGCTGCTGCCACTGCTGCTTCTCACCATGGCTGCCAATCTGGACCCAGGTCCTGCCTGGCCTCCCCGGGCACCCAACGTGCCCCAAACTGCTCTAAGGCTGGCATCTGCGTGTTGAGCCACCAAACCAATTGCTCAATGTCCCTGTGCTTGTTGGGTTCATGAGCCAGAACTGGAACTTGCTAGTGCACAACAACAGGACTATCTCCACGGCTCACAGGCTTGCTCCATTCTCTCACAGGCTGCACTTGAAGTTCCAACACAAAACTAAGAATTTCAAAGTGGTGACAGTAGAGCTTTAAACCAAGAACGCAGTGCTATTGAGAGTGAGGCTAATCCTGGCCAACCTGAGTTTGCCCACTAAACTAAGAGTTTAGAATTATAACGCCTACTTTATAGGTTTGGTGATGATATTAAATGAGATTACATACCTGCAGACCTTATAACAAGGTTCATTTCATAGCAAATGTTCAAAATGTTTTAGTCATTGTATTTAAAAAAATTTTTGTTTATTGGTTTGAGAGAGAGTGAGAAAGATAGAAACATTGATTCATTGTTCCACTTATTTATACATTCACTGGTTGCTTCTCGTATGTGCCCTGACTTGTGATCGAGCCCACAACCTTGGTGTATTGGGATGATGCTCCAACCAACTGAGCTACCCAGCCTGGGCTAGTCATTGTGTTATTATAATGACATATAAAACTCAGTCCCCTGCCCAGAAGTATTCATAATCTAGTTAGAGACACAGGCATGTTAACAACTTATTACAACAATACAATAATAAAGACCATTAATCACTGAAAATATTAAAATGCCCTGTTCACAGGAATTTATAGAGGTGAAACTTTTGTAGAAATGCAAAGCAAAGCTGCCGGGGAGGACAGGAAACTCACTCTTGCTCAAGACCCAATTCTTCATAAGGCAGTGGGAGATAGAATGGAAGCTGAGAAAATTCCACTCCAGGAGCTGAAGTGCCCTGGGTTTACCTATACTGAGCCTGGAGCGAGAGAATTGAGAAGAGGCCTTGCCCCACAGGAGGTTTGCGCCAAATACTAAGCCACAGCAGTTAACTGCTGAGATAGTAGCAGCAGCAGGAGTTTTAAGATCCTTTCTGTGTCACACACATGCACGGCCTGCTCAAGGCTGAAGGAGGGGGTGCAAATAAGTTTAGGAAAGCCCTCTAGCTCTCAGGCTCCAGACTCAAGGACCCAGAATCACCTCCATTGATATTGAGAGCGTAGCAGAAAACTTCCACTAGGTGGCACCAAATCTCAACCAGGCCCAGGTCAGGTCCGGATTACAGAGCACGACTCCTGAACCACCCATCTTGCTGGATGTGAAACCAAGCCCTAGTCATTTCACTTACCTTGTAATATTGCAACCCTCTGTTTACTATTAATGGGTTTTCCTTAATCACTACTCGCCATTGCAACTTTATCTCCCCCCGTCTTCAAAATAACATAGTATTACTTGAGGGAAGTTGTAGATATACAACTGTTTGGGAGGAAGTCATCAAACACACACAGATGCACAGAACACTCACCCCTGGCTATAAGATTAAATGTGTCCTGGTTTAATTTTTTAAGAACAGTGGCACACAGGAATGGAGAGTATATAGCATGTTTTAGTGTAGTTTCTCATGACATTTGGGGATCCTAGTGAAATATGGAACTGTCATGGACAGTGGGTGCCTCATAGTACTAGCTGGGTCTGGAAGATGAAGTTCTTTCTCTGTCATGGATCACTGTCAAGGAAGGCTGCCCCCCAGACACCGCATTGGAAAAACGTGTTTTTTTCCTATCTGCAGCACTTTTTACTTTGCATACAGCATTGATCCAGCCTAAATTAGTTATCACATTAGAAGACTGCAAAATGGTGATTTGCTACTTCTAGGTTTATGCCTTGAGGTTTCCTCTCATTTTACTCTGGTTTCAAGAGCAAAAAAATAACAGCAACATCAGCCCACTGGTGTAGCCTGATAACAGTTCCGTTTGGAAGTCACTGAGAGAGGAAATGAAAAGTGACATCTGAGTTCAAAAATGATAATAAACTATTTCATAGTACTTTTAATGTTTCCAATGGACAAGAGTTTACCTTTCTTGTTCTCTTCCTCATTTATCTGGAAATTGGGTGCCTTAAGTAAATCTTGGCAGTCATATATTTTATTTATTATCTTTCTTTTCCTGAATTCCAGAACTCTATATGAATTAGCCCATAGTAGGCCGTCTAACCCGTTCCATAATTCCCTCCTGTGATTAACACAGTATAGAGTCACTTGCTTTTTCTTATTTCTCAAGCAGCATATCCAACTTTACTCAGAACTTCGAATGACATTGTCAAATGGCTTGTTTCTTCTTTCATTTCTTAGCTTAAGTGTACTCTTCACATGGGATCCTTTCCCGACTATCTAAAATAAAGTAGCCACTGCATACTCTGTCTTACAGAACCCTCCCTGAAATTAATCATAGCACTGACGGTTGTGATGATCTTTGCTGTCTTCCCCCCAGTAGAATGTAAGTTTCAGAAAAATAGGTATCCTGGCTATTTGTTTCTTGTTACATCCCACCAACTAGAATAGAATTGAAAACAGTAACTTGAAAAAGAAACACCGCAGTGTTTCCACGTTCTTATTAGTATTAAGTATAAAATATGGATTTAAAATTGTTTTAAAAATATAATGGACTAGATGTTTTGTTTTTAATAGTGGAAATAGTAATTTGGTTCTACCTGTGTGCTGAGATGAATTAAAAAAGTGTGCGCCCTGGCTTGTGTGGTTCAGTGGGCTGAGCATTGGTCTGTGAACCAAAAGGTCATCAGTTCAATTCCTAGTCAGGGGACATGTCTGGGTTGCGGGCCAGGTCCCCAGTGACGCTGTGCAAGAGACAACCGATTGATGTATCTCTTACACATCAATGTTTTTCTCCCTCTCTTTCTTCCTCCTTTACCTTAGCTTTAAAAACAAATAAATGAAAGATTGTTTAAAAAATTACCCTGGCCGGTGTAGCTCAGTGGATTCCCTGCCAGACTGCAAACCAAAGTATCACCAATTCAATTCCCAGTCAGGGTGTATGCCTGGGTTTTGGGCCAGGTCCCCAGTGGGAGGCGACCTGAGAGACAATCACACATCGATATTTCTCTCCATCTCTTTCTCCCTCCCTTCCTCTCTGTCTAAACATAAAAAAAAAATAAAGTGTGTGTGCAAGTATATAATATCCCATTGGAATGCTAACAAGGCTGTTACAGGGCCAATTTCTAAAGAAAAGGAAATAAAACTCATGGATGTGACCATGGTCAGACACTCCACGTTTCCTGTGGGGTGTCTGCCAATTCTGGAAGAAGGTATAAGAGGTCAAGAAGCTGGTGAGAGTTTTTGAAAACTTTACAAGGATAAAAATTAAAATTGGATTCAAGCTCACCAGAGGGCATTGGTAAAGCACCCAAGTTTTGACTAAGGCCCCATTGGTCTACATCCCCCAAATAAGCAGGAAGCACAGTTACAGGGATGAAAGTGTGACTCCTCATTTCAATCCCTGATAGAATTAAGGTCATTCTAGTTTCCTGATGATCATAGCCACCTGCATAAACAAATGTAAATCTGCTCTTGAGAAAATAAAATCCTCCTAGACCTTAAATTCTCTTTACATGTTTGCATATTGAATCTAGCAAACAATAAAGAACAACCAGGCAAGTGAAAAAAAAACAGACAAAAAAGAAAAAGCAAGACAACCAGACAAATAACAATAATAAATAACTATAAGAAACACCTGTTATGCCCTGGCTGGTGTAGCTCAGTGGATTCCCTGCCAGACTGCAAACCAAAGTATCACCAATTCAATTCCCAGTCAGGGTGTATGCCTGGGTTTTGGGCCAGGTCCCCAGTGGGGGGCGACCTGAGAGACAATCACACATCGATATTTCTCTCCATCTCTTTCTCCCTCCCTTCCTCTCTGTCTAACCATAAAAAATAATAAAGTGTGTGTGCAAGTATATAATATCCCATTGGAATGCTAACAAGGCTGTTACAGGGCCAATTTCTAAAGAAAAGGAAATAAAACTCATGGATGTGACCATGGTCAGACACTCCACATTTCCTGTGGGGTGTCTGCCAATTCTGGAAGAAGGTATAAGAGGTCAAGAAGCTGGTGAGAGTTTTTGAAAACTTTACAAGAATAAAAATTAAAATTGGATTCAAGCTCACCAGAGGGCATTGGTAAAGCACCCGAGTTTTGACTAAGGCCCCAATGGTTTACATCCCCCAAATAAGCAGGAAGCACAGTTACAGGGATGAAAGTGTGACTCCTCATTTCAATCCCCGATAGTATTAAGGTCATTCTAGTTTCCTGATGACCATAGCCACCTGCATAAACAAATGTAAATCTGCTCTTGAGAAAATAAAATCCTCCTAGACCTTAAATTCTCTTTACATGTTTGCATATTGAATCTAGCAAACAATAAAGAACAACCAGGCAAGTGAAAAAAAAACAGACAAAAAAGAAAAAGCAAGACAACCAGACAAATAACAATAATAAATAACTATAAGAAACACCTGTTATGCCCTGGCTGGTGTAGCTCAGTGGATTGAGTGCAGGCTGTGAACCAAGGGTCGCCAGTTCGATTCCCAGTCAGGGCACATGCCTGGGTTGCAGGCCAGGCCCCTGGTACAGGGCACACGAGAGGCAACCACACATTGATGATCCTCTCCTTCTCATTCTCCTTCACCTCTCTCTAAAAATGAATAAGTAAAATCCTTAAAAGAAAAAGACAAAAGAAACACCTGTTACAATGGTTTTAAAAAGCAATGCATACCTTAAATACTGAACAATAATTTTATTCTCTCAAGTATAGAACTGAGCTCTTAATCTTCCCCTCCCCAAACTTGTCCCACCCTGGCATCCCTCATCACTATCAATGGCAACCCCGCGATCTAGTGCTCAACCCAAGACAATGCTGTCCTATTTGGCTTTTTAAAAAAAATTTTTAAATTTATTTTTAGAGGGGAAGGGAGGGAGAAGGAGAGGGAGAGAAACATCAATGTGTGGTTGCCTCTTACGCTTCCCCTACCGAGAGACCTGGCTCGCAACCCAGACATGTGCCCTGGCTGGGAATTGAACTGTCAACCCTTTGGTTTGCAGGTTGCAATCCACTGAGCCACACCAGCTAGAGCTTGACCTCTTTCTCTTTCTCACACCAGATATACAATTGGTTAGGAAATCTTCACTCATTTAGAGATACAGGTAGTACAGAATCTCACCATTTCTCATCATGTCCACAGCTACAAACTTTCACCCTGTTCTTACTGAATTGTCCGTGTCTCTGCCTGCAGCCCTGACACAGCAGTCAGCAGATTTATTACAGCGAACATCAAACCAGATTCTTCTCAGCTCAAAATTTTGCAACCGTTCACCCTTTTCCTCAGATTAAAAGACAAAGTCCTTAAAATGGCTTACAATGTTCTGTAGTTTTTAAAATCATGTCAAGGCCTCAGAGCCAGTTTTATGTCTCTACCATAAAACATGTATCTTCAAATTTCTACTGAAACACATGTCTATTGAAGGTTGACTTATGCATTTCCCTCTAACATACCTGTTTATCTTGTGCCAACAAGTGTTCTATGAGCACTGCAGAAATGGCACCGTTTACCAAAAGCTTACTTTAATCTTTAAAAAGACAACTCATCATCTTGCTACCTTGCGAGCAGAGCTAAGTCTCAGTCACCTCGAGTGAGAACCACCCTGCGTTGGTTCATGGGCCACACCACTGCTGCGAACAAGTGATGCTTTAAAAAATACCTTGATCTACTAAAAACTTACTTTGCATGAGTTCATCTTGTTACTTTTATCAATTTTCCTCTCACAATATATTTACTGCCTAAAGTAAACTTCACTGAGCACCTGATGGCTATCTTACTAACCTATTAATCCACCAATAGTCTAAAGATAAACCCAAATATATAGGAATGTTAGGCTTACTTTTTGTTTTGGGGGGCCTTTTGCATACTGTTTTATGATGAAAGCAATCTCTCGTGGAAGCTAAGTTGTCCCTTTTGCCATTCTATTTCAGTCTAACGATAGTGCAGACATGCAGGTAAATGAGCTTTGAATTAAAGAACTGACTGTGGCAGAGATGTTAGAAACCAGCATATGGTGCTACTTGCTGTACAGTTATTTCTCTTGCCCATAGAGCTAAGCTTAGAGCTATGTTTAAATTCAAGGTTGTTGAATTTTGTAAGTTGAATGGTTGCTACAATGCAGTTTCCACTGTCCTTCCAGGCATCTATATTTTCTTTCTATTTACCCAAATACAAATTATAACTACTCTTTAATTAAAACTTTTGCTTTTGAGTGCAGTCAAATTAGATTATATAATTAAAATAAAACCAGTGAAATAGGAGTTGATGATGATATATGCCTATTTTGTATAAACTTTTTTTGGCAAGATGTTTCATACGTTAATAAATCTAACAACCTCGGTTACTGTCCCCGTGACCGGGACCCTCCTAGTCCACATCCGGCATCAGGATCACAGACGTCACCCAGAGTGGAACTTGTGACACATTAGCGGAAAAGTGGAAACCACATTCCGATATTCAGTTCTGGGGAGGAAACTGCCAAAAAAATTCACTTTGTAATTTTTCACTTTAATTATCTGCAGCCTGGTGTTTAAAACATGCTTTTCTCTCTTTTGTTCTGGGTTGGTAAGGAAGCGTGGATCAATCTACACAGCCTCCTGAACACACTGCCAAGACCATGTCTTATGTAAAGAGAATTATTTATCCACAACAGGGAGTCAAGCACACTTCCTGCCCCTGTTAAAATTCTGTCTGCCTTGGGATAGAAAAATATGCCTCCACCCAGCTTTCCCAACTTAGATTGTAGTACATTTTTAATAGGAAAGAAAGTTATAGCTTTAAATGGCATGCATTTTAAGACAAAATATTTGAAATGCACCTTGATAGCAGTTTGATTTTACACAAATATATTTAGAGCTAACCACACATTATATCCTCTATCTGTGCATTTCCCTTAATAATTACCTGTTTCATACCTAAAAAATTGAATAACTTAATTTTATAGTCTATGATAATAAAATTTTGTTTAACATTAAAGTACTTAAGAAAAAAGAAAATATATAAGCCTTTGCAAAATATGTTAATTTTATACATTTTTCTTTGCAACTAAAGACATATTACCATATTTTATATAGATCTATATTCCTATAACCTTTTCTAAAATTCTAATCTCTAAGTACTTATAAAGCTTTTGATATTCAATTTAGAGAAACATTAATACAAACTGCATTAGGCTGTATTCACAATTCTAAAGTTTAAAAATGCTTTGTTAGTACTATCATTCATTTGTAAACCTCTTACTTAAAAAAACAATCTTAGACTATAAGCATATTCTTACTTCATTTATTCAAAAAATCTTGACTGAGTGCTGACTTTGTATTAGCCAAACCTCTTCAGAACTGATGGCACAGCAACAAATAAAGGGAGAGACTTTTTGCTCTCAGAGGACTTAGGACAAGCGAGTGTAATTAAGCCGAAGGTAATGATTGCTATGGAAGTATATTGACTTTCCTCAGCTGAGCCCCAGTTCAGTTGACCAAGGCAAGAATATAGGGATATTCAAGGGAAATACGTGCTTTGTGTTGGTCTATCTACTTTATCTACCTACCTATCTTCTACCATCCATAAAGAGATTGAGAGGAACAGAAACTGTAGCTAAATATTCAGTGGCATCTTCAAAAATTTATTAAATCAACGCAAAGCACATTTTTAATACAAGGGAGAATAAGTTAGTTTCCATATTTTGTTATAATCTGCTGAAAAGTTATAATTAGAGTTGAAGTTGAAGCTAAAGAAAACGTTAGGCTATTATTTTACATTATACTCTATTAAATATACATAAGAAAGCAATGAAGAAAATATGAAAAAATGAAAATAAAAATGATGTCTCTACCAATTAAGTAACTGAAGCATTAATGTAGCTGTAGTGATCATTTTAAATTTTATTTTCTTTTTGATCTTTTTTTCATTCTACTGAGATGTGTATTCATCTAGATTATATTAGGTCTACTGTTCTTCCTGGACATCTCATACTTCGCCTTCGCAGTGGTCCCACAGTTGTAATGAACCAAGATCTATTGGTATCTTTCTTTCTATAAACTGTGATCTCCATGAAGCTATGCCCAATATCAAAATAACTTCTCCCCCTACTCCAAACATTTCCTTGTCTAGTGTATCATTTCTTAATAAACAGTACCATCAGACATCCAGGAGCAAAACCCAGCTAGGAGTCATCACTGAAATCTTCCTTTCTCTCATCCTTTATTTATAATCTATCTTGAAGTCTTGTTGATTTTAATTCCTAGACATTCCCCGAGTAAACACATTTCTTTCTATTTCCTCACAATACCACTTTGAACCCTTTCTCTGATTTCTAACTGGTTTGTCTGCATCTGTACCCCTACCTCACAGAATCCAAACAATTTCTTTTTTTAAAGATTTTTAAATTTATTTATCTTTAGAGAGGAAGGGAAGGAGAGAAGGAGAGAAATATCAATGTATGGTTGCCTCTCGTGAGTCCCCTGCTGGGAACTGGCCTGTAACCCAGGCATGTGCCCTGACTGGGAATCCCTTGGTTCGCAGGCCCGCGGTCAATCCACTGAGCTACACCAGTCAGGGCCAAACAATTTCTATACCTGCAACCAGAGTCACCTTCTCAAAGTGTAACTATTCCAATGTATCTTCCCTTCCTAAACTGAAGGCTGGCTCCCAGCTTCCTCTTCAATCTGAATTCACACTCGGCACTCTTTCAAACTTGTACCACAGCCAAATGCATTATTTTAGTCTTTTATATTTCATCAACACCAACTTTACTGAAAGTGCATTCTCCCCCCTTTCACCTTCTGGTCTACTACTCATTCTTCAGATCTTAGCTAACACGTACTTCCGCAAGGAACATGCCACTGGCTTTCTAGTCCATGTCATGCCCTCCTTTTCTAGACATCCTAGCACTGTGTCTCTCTCCTTTACAACATTTATCAGAGGCAAAATATGCCATTTTTCTTGCATGACTATTTGATTAATGTCTATTCTCCTCAGTAGAGATTACAAATGAACAGTGATAGTACTAGCTTTTTCACCTAGCACAGACCCTGGGTCAATAAACATTCATGTGAAGAAATAAATGAATAAAAACAGGTCTACATGTTTTGCAGAGAGAGAAGAATTTAGGTCACAATACCTACTTAGTTGATCTGGGATATTTATACCTTTTGACTCCAGAGGTGAAGTGATGGAGAGATACTGTATTGCTCAATGTAAACTGTAAAGTTGCTTGCGTAGGTAAAAATAGAAAGGTGAGAGACACACAGAACAAGAACTAACCACAACTCCTGCACGGGAGGAGAATGCTAGCCATGCAGAATAATTCCTGTTACACTCTGGGGTAGAACAATTTTGTTCTTTCTATTTGCTTATCATAGTTTCTTTCACCCTTTACAACCTGGTTGAGTCATGACATTCCCAAATCCACCCCAAACCCTATGATTTTAATACTGCCAAAAATCTTGGAGAACAATGTTTTCCAAGAGTGTCTGTGTGTGTTTGTCCATTACAGTTACCATGGCTAGAAAATATTTCATGAGCATGGTCTTTTAATTTAGCCACTGAAATCAGGTAAACAGCTGTTTCAGAGTTGATAAGGCTGAGAAAGTAGATAATATATAGACCCTGTTGTCGATGGCTACAACAATTTCAGGAGATCTTGAATATTATACTTTTCAAAAGATAATTAAAAATACCAGGCACATCAATCTGTAAGGTACATGCTAGCAATTCAGCCTCTTACAGGAAGAGAAAGCATACCAAAAATTATATTAAATATACAAAAAATCATTGGATATATAAAAAGGAAGTTTAAAGGATAAGGGGGGGGATAGTATGAATAGAAGGAAATGGAAAGATACTAAAGAAGGAAAGAAAACTAAAATTAGAGGAAGATTTAAAAGTGAAAAGAGGAAACATTCATGTCATTAAGAGACATCGCGCCAACATTTTAAAAATAAATATGTGATCACATCCCATCAGTGAAAGAATACAATTATATTGCCAAATACTATAATTATGCCTTGATTAAATCAAGTTCCACTCTTCTCTCAAGGACAAAATTAATGACAAAATTCCAGTTGTTAAAGGATCAAATGGTGGAAAGATTTGTAAGAGGATCACATAATATGTAACTCAATATATTACAAATGTGCAACTTCCTAAAAAAGTTATAACCAACTCAAACATTTTTACTTTAAATTTATCATCCCAATTCAAACATATGTCCTATTACAAGTTAATCTTATCTCTTTTCTTTAAGACTGGTCATTAGATATTGTTTGCATACATACATATACATGTACTAAATAAATTCCTTGCACTTTGAATTATTTACAATTCTGAGTTACTTTTTTGTCCTAAGATATTTTATATCGAGGAGTCACTTGAGATATTATGAAAGTATGTTTATATATAAATATATTTACATATTATATATAACTATATAACTATATATATATATATACACACACATATGTATGCACACATAATTGTTACCGCCACAAGATTTATATCACAGTATTTGATGATAGGAGCTATAAGGAAGTAATTAAGCTTCCATTATTCTGTAAGAATGATTGGGGACCCTAACCCCATAGCACTGGTGTTAGAAAAGGAAAAGGCACCAGAGATCTCTCTCTATTTCCACCTTTTTAACAAAATATATTTTATTGATTATACTATTACAGTTGTCCCATTCCCCTCCCTTCATTCCCCTCCACCCTGCACACCCCCTCCCTCCATGCCCCCCCTTTAGTTCATGTCCATGTGTCACAAGTTCTTTAGCTTCTACATTTCCCTTACTATTCTTACCCTTCCCCCATCTATTTTCTACCTACCGTCTATGCTACTTATTCTCTGTACCTTCTCCCCCTTTCTCCTCCTCCCACTCCCCTGTCGCTAACCCTCCATGTGATCTCCATTTTTATGTTTCTGCTCCTGATCTAGCTGTCCTCTTAGTTTGCTTTTGTTTTAGGTGTGGCTGTTAATAACTGTGAGTTTGCTGTCCTTTCACTGTTCATACCTTTTTGAACACTGACAAAAGAGCCATGTAAGGACACAAGAGACAGAAAGAATGTAAGGACACAAGAGACAGACAGAAAGAAAGGACACAAGGACAGCTGACAGAAAGAAAGGAAGAGAGGTCTTACCAGAAACTGGCTTTTCTGGCACCTTGATCTCAGACTTCCAGCCTCCAATACTGTGAGAAAATTAGTTCTTGTTTAAGCCACTCAGTCTGCAGCCTATTGTTATGGGAGCCCTGGCAGTCCAATACAAACAGCCTCTTATTGTATTTCATAAACACACTTGAACTTCAGCCCTCATATTAGATTTACTAAATTTAGCACAGACATATGTATTTAACTAAAACAAGTAGGTAAATGAATAAAAACTTGCAAATATTTCAATGGGTTATATATCAAAAATAATATATATTAAAGGTGTTTAACATTTTTTAATTGAAACTTCTAGTTTCCTTAATGAAAATCTCTGATCTCCTTACTTTAATAGTGTTTCTATTAAATCGCTTTACAGTAATATCCATGTACAATCTATAAATGTTTTCTCTCATTGGATATTTTGGCAGAGCACCAGGCTCAAGAAAATTAAGATTTATTGAGCATCTGCTATGATTTGGGCCAATTTTTTAAAAGAAAAATTGTATTATCTATTAGGGGAAATTATCACTTTAATCTATTTATTGGCAAAGAATATTGCATATCTTTCCAGCATTTACTATATTAAATAACCCTAAATTAACTCAATAAATATTTTTTCATGATGATTATAATATAAGGACTTGAATTCTACATATTTTTTAGTCCTTACTTCAGGTATTTGAGGAGAGTGAATATATATTAAATGCTTTTATAACTGAATTGAAATAAAATCTAATTAAAATAAAAATTTTCAATATACTTTATACCACTTCAAGTGTATTCATCAGGAGTAATTTTAGAATCACATTTTGATTAATTTAATAACAAGAAAGAATTTTCTTAAAGTACATTAATAATGGTAATTTCTCCAAAATAGGATTGAAATAAATATTGCTATATCTGCTAAGTGTCTGTATTCTTTTTATTAATCTAAAGGGAGCTTTTAAAAGTTTTATTCTATTCATATGTTTACATATCTTCTCTCATTTATTATTTCCTTAGGGAAGCTTTTACTGATCTATCATACTACACAAATATCCCCTTTTATAGCTCAATATGATGTTATTTCTTTACAATACTTTGTATACTCATGGTTAATTTATTGTTGTATTTATTTATTCAGAATTTCAATCTTAGGATTTTTGAGAATTAGTTATGTTTCTGTTTAGTGTGTATATCTGTATGTATGTGTGTATACATATCTGCAAATATATATATAGCTATATTTGTGCACATGTTTGTGTGTGTGTCTATATACACAAACATTTACTGCTCCCTGATATCCAAGGACTTTGACAAAATTGGCAGTCTCAATTACATTCAATTAAGAACATCTTTCAGTAATGTATACACTTGGTGTCAGAATCAGAAGTTGAGAGGTTGAGAACAGATCAAATTGAGAAGGCAAGATCTTGAAAGTTATAAGTATAAAATGGTAATTGAAATAATGTATGCAGAAAAGACCATCCAGAACGAATGCAAAGCAAAGCAAATCAAGAGAGCATAGTTGTTAAAAATATGATCACTGACATTGGAAATTCAGGATCGAAATCCTGACACTACCATCTACAAACTACATAAAGTGAACCATCTAAGGTTAATGATTAGGGCTAATAATTGCGTATCATAGAATTTTTGTAAGAATTAAATGTAATAATATATGTAAAACACCTAGAAGAAATGCCTCACTAAAAGTAAGCATTCAGTATATATTAACAGATATTAGATGGCAAGGAACAACAAAAGCTAGCACTAATTCTTTAGGAACTGCCAAAATGAAGGATGGAGAAGGAACAGCCAGAGAAGTAACAGGTAAAAGCATAATATACTGATTTTTTTGGACCATAAGAAGCACCTAGGTTTTAGAGAAGGAAAACAGGAAAAAAATTGAAGCAAAAATATGGTAAAATATTTAATAACATAAATAACATAGGCCACTGCCCCCCCACCCCCAACACACACAGTGAGCCAGGCAAGCTGCATTCCGACTATAAGACACTCCCATTTTCCTCCCAAATTTAGGGGGTTAGTGCATTTTATAGTCTGAAAAACACAGTATAATGCTAAAGAAGACATATAAGAAGACTATCTCAAGGAGAGAATTCACTTAGACTTTCACCTGTCTCCAAGGTTTACCCTCTAACCTCAAACAACTAACCCCAGATAATTAATGAAATAACAGCTTTCAAGATATTGGGCAACAGAGAATGAAGCGTGGTGAGGTCGCATGCAACATGGTCATTATAGGTAACAATATTGTATACGTATACTGAAAGTTGGTAAGAGAGTAAATCTTAAAAGTTTTTTAAGGTATATTTTATTGATTATACTATTACAGTTTTCCCAGTTTCTCCGCCTTTATTTTCCCCTCTATCCTGTACGCCCCCAACCCTCCAGCATTCCCCTCTCCTTAGTTCATGTCTATGGGTTGTACATATAAGTTATTCGAATTCTCTGTTTCCTATACCATTTTTGACCTCTCCTCATCTATTTAATGCCTGCCAATTATGTTTCTTCTTCCTGGTATCTTTTCCTTCTATTCCTCCCTCCCCTACCCCATTGAAAACCCTACATGTGATGTCCATTTCTCTGATTCTGTTCCTGTTCTAGTTGTTTGCATAGTTTTTGTTTTCATTATTTTTCTTTCTTTTATTTTTAGGTACATTTGTTGATATTTGTGAGTTTGTTGTCATTTTACTGTTTATATATATTTTTTATTTAACTCTTGTTCAAGTACAGTTTTCTTTCTTGTATTCCCAGCCCTGCTCCCCCCAGTGCTCCACACCTCCCTCCCATCTCTGCCCCCCACCTTAGTTATTGTCCATGTGTCCTTTATACTTGTTCATGTGAGTCCTTCCCCTTTTCCCCTGTGATTCTCTCCCCTCTCCCCTCTGTACCCTGTCAGCACATTCTGTATTCCAGTGTCTTTGGTTACATTTTGCTTGCTTGTTTGTTTTGTTGTTTAGATTCCTGTTAACGGTGATATCATATGGTATTTGCCTTTCACCTCCTGGCTTATTTCCCTCAGCATAATGCTTTCCAGTTCCATCCATGATGTTGCAAAGGGTAGGAGCTCCTTCTTCCTTTCTGCAGCATAGAATTCCATTGTGTAAATGTACCATAGTTTTTTGATCCAGTCATTTACCGATGGACATCTAGGTTGCTTCCAAATCTTGGCTATCATAAATTGTGCTGCTATGAACATCAGGGTGCATAGGTTCTTTTGGATTGGTGTTTCAGGGTTCTTAGGATATACTCCTAGCAGTGGAATTGCTGGGTCAAAAGGCACGTCCATTTTTAGTTTTCTTAGAAAATTCCATACTGCTTTCCATAGTGGTTGTACCAGTCTGCAATCCCACCAACAGTGAACTAGAGTCTCCTTTTCCCCACAACCTCTCCAACACTTGTTGTTTGTTTCTTTGTTTATGGTAGCCATTCTGACTGGTGTTAAGTGGTATCTCATTGTGGTTTTAATTTGCATCTCTCTGATATCTAGTGATATAAAACATCTTTTCATGTGTCTCTGGATCCTCTGTATGTCCTCCTTGGCAAAGTATCTGTTCAAGTCCTTTGCCCATTTTTTAATTGGGTTGCTTGTCTTCTTTGAGTGGAGTCATGTGAGTTCTTTGTATATTTTGGAGATTAAACCTTTGTCTGAGGTGTCATTGGCAAATATGTTTTCCCAAACAGTTGCTTCTCTTTTTATCTTGATACTGTTTTCCTTGGCCATGCAGAAGCTTTTAAGTTTGATGAGATCCCATTTGTTTATTCTTTCCTTTATGTCCCTTGCTATAGGGGACACATCAGTAAAAATATTGCTGCATGGAATATCTGAGATTTTCCTACCAATGCTCCCCTCTAGGGCTTTAATGGTTTCCTGGCTTATATTTAAGTCTTTTATCCACCTTGAATTTATTTTGGTGTATGGTGTAAGTTGGTGCTCGAGTTTCATTTTTTTGCATGTGGCTGTCCAGTTCTCCCAACACCATTTGTTGAAGAGGCTATCTTTACTCCATTTTATGTTATTGCCCCCTTGGTCGAATATTAATTGACTGTAGAGATTTAGGTTTATTTCTGGGCTATCTGTTCTATTCCATTGGTCTATGTGCCTGTTTTTATGCCAGTACCAGGTTGTGTTGATTACAGTGGCCTTGTAATACAGTTTGATATCAGGTATTGTAATTCCTCCTACTTTGTCTTCTTTCTCAAAATTGCAGCTGCTCTTCACGGTCTTTTGTCGTTCCATGTAAGTTTTTGAAGTGTTTGTTCTATGTCTGTGAAATATGCCATTGGCACTTCAATAGTCATTGCATTAAATCTGTAAATTGCTTTGGGTAGTATGGACATTTTGATGATGTTAATTCTTCCAATCCATGAACACAGTATATGTTTCCATTTGTTTGTGTCTTCCTTGATATCTGTCTTCAGTGTTGTGTAGTTTTCTGCATACAGGTCTTTAACCTCCTTGGTTAGGTTTATTCCCAAATATTTTATTTTTCTTTTTGCTATATCGAATGGGATTTTTTCTTGATTTCTGCCTCTGCTGTTTCATTGTTAGTATACAAAAATGCCTTTGATTTCTGGATATTGACTTTGTAACCCGCTGTTTTGCCAAATTCATTTATTAGTTCCAACAGTTTTTTAGTAGAGTCTATAGGATTTTCCATGTACACTATCATGTCATCTGCAAACAATGACAGTTTTGTTTCCTCCTTTCCGATTTGGATGCCTTTTATTTCCTTTTCTTGTCTGATTGCTGTGGCTAGAACTTCCAATACTATATCGAACAGAAGTGGTGAAAGTAGACAACCTTGTCTTGTTCCTGATCTTAGTGGAAAAGCTTTTAGTTTTTGTCCATTGAGTATGATGTTGGCTGTAGGTCTTTCATATATGGCCTTTATTATGTTAAGGAATGCTCCCTCTATTCCCATTTCTCTGAGAACCTTTATCATAAATGGGTGTTGTACCTTATCAAAAGCTTTTTCCACATCTATCCATATGATCATGTGGTTTTTGTGTTTGCTTTTGTTTATGTGGCGTATTACATTTACTGATTTACGAATGTTGAACCATCCTTGCATCCCTGGGATGAATCCCACTTGGTCGTGGTGTATGATCTTTTTGATGTATTGTTGGATGTGATTTGCCAATATTTCATTGAGGATTTTAGTGTCTATGTTCATCAGCGATATTGGCCTGAAATTTTCTTTCTTTGTTGTGTCTCTATCTGGCTTTGGAATTAAGGTGATGCTGGCTTCATAAAAAGAGTTGGGGAGTTTTCCCTCCTTTTGGATTTTTTGGAATAGTCTGTGAAGAATCAGGGTTAGTTCTTCCTTAAAAGCTTTGTAGAATTCTCCTGTGAAACCATCTGGTCCAGGGCTTTTGTGTGATGGGAGTTTTTTGGTTACTGCTTCAATTTCATTTGCTGTTACTGATCTGTTCAGACTTTCTGCTTCTTCTTCATTGAGTTTTGGAAGATTATATTTTTCTAGAAATTTTTCCATTTCATCTAGGTTTTCAAATTTCTTGGCATACAGTTCCACATAGTAATTTCTTACAATCCTTTCTATTTCTGCAGTATCAGTTGTAATCTCTCCTCTGTCATTTCTGATTGTGTTTATTTGGGTCCTCTCTCTTTTTTTCTTGATGAGCCTACTTAAAGGTTTATCTATTTGGTTTATCTTTTCAAAAAGCCAACTCCTGGATTCATTGATCCTTAGAATTGTGCTTTTAGTCTCTATGTCGTTTAATTCTGCTCTAATCTTGGTTATTTCCTTCCTTCTACTTGCTCTGGGCTGTCTTTGTTGTTGTTCCTCAAGTTCTAGCCGGCGTCGGGTTAGGTTGTTTGTTTGAAATGTTTCTATCTTCTTTAGGTAAGCCTGTATTGCTATGAACTTCCCTTTTGGGACTGCCTTCACTGTGTCCCATAAGTTTTGGATTGTTGTGAGTTCATTTTCATTTGTTTCCAGAAACTTTTTTATTTCTTCCCTGATTTCTATCTTGACCCATTTGTTGTTTAATAGCATACCATTCAGTCTCCATGATTTTGGGTGTTTTTGGTTTTTTCCTGTGGGGTTAGTCTCCAATTTCAGTCCCTTGTGATCAGAGAAAATGCTTGGTATGATTTCTATTTTCCTAAATTTGTTGAGTCTCGTTTTGTGTCCTATCATGTGATCTATCTTGGAAAATGTTCCATGTGCATTTGAAAAGAATGTGTATTTAGCTTCTTTAGGATGAAGGGCTCTGTATATATCAACTAGGTCCATTTCATCTAGAGTGTCATTTAATGCTGCAATATCTTTGTTGATATTTTGTTTGGAAGATCTGTCCATTTTTGACAGTGGGGTGTTAAAATCCCCTACTATCATTGTGTTGCTGTCAATATCTTTCTTGAGGTCCTCTAGGATTTTCTTTATATATTTGGGTGCTCCTGAGTTGGGTGCATATATATTTACAATGTTAATGCCTTCTTGCTGGATTCTTCCCTTGAGCAATATTAAGTGACCTTCTGGGTCTCTCTTCATGGCCCTGTTTTTGAAGTCTATTTTGTCTGATATGAGAATTGCTACACCAGCTTTTTTTTTCCTTGTCCATTTGCTTGGAAAATTTGTTTCCATCCATTCACTTTCAGTCTGTGGTGGTCTTTTGACCTGAGGTGGGTCTCTTGTAGGCAGCGTATGTGTGGGTCATGCTTTCTTATCCATTCAGCTATTCTGTGTCTTTTAATTGGTGCATGTAATCCATTTACATTTAAGGATATTATTGAAACGTACTTATTCATTGCCATTTATGTACCTGTGTTCCTCTCCATCTCTCTTTTTCCTTCCTTTCTTAAAGCAGCCCCTTTAGTAATTCTTGTAGAGCTTATTTGGTGGATCCATATTCTTTTAGACTTCTTTTGTCTTGGAAGCTCTTTATTTGGCCTTCTATCTTGATTGAGAGCCTTGCTGGGTATAGTAGCCTTGATTGTAGGACTCTGTTTCTTATTTCTTTGAGTATTTCTTGCCATTCTCTTCTTGCTTGGAATGTTTCCATTGAGAAGTCAGTAGCCAACCTTATTGGGACCCCCTTGTATGTTACTTCTTTTTTCTCCCTTGCTGCCTTTAGGATTTTCTCTTTGTCTTGGAGGTTTGCCATTTTAATGATGATGTGCCTTGCAGTAGGCCTCTTTGGGTTCCACCTGCTTGGGACTCTCTGGGATTCCTGAATCCGTGTGACTTTCTCTGTCCTCAACTTAGGAAAATTTTCTGTTATTACTCTTTCAAGTAGGTTTTCTATCCCTTGTTCTTCTTCCTCTCCTTCTGGTATTCCTATTATTTGGATATTATTAAGCTTCATGTTGTCTTGCATTTCTCTTAAATTCTCCTCATTTTTCCTGAGTCTCTTTTCCCTTACTTGGTCCATCTGGGAGATTCTTTCTATCCTGTCTTCAGTCTCACTTATGCGATCTTCCGCCATATCGATTCTATTCTTCATAACTTCTACTGCTTTCTTCAGTTCAGAAATTGTATTCTTCATTTCCTCTTGTCCTTTACTGGTGGTTTCTATTTCCTTTTTCATGTTGGTATAGTTTGCAGAGAGTTCATTGTAGCTCCCCTGTAGTTTCTGGTAGCTCGTTATAAGCTCTTTGAATTTCCTGAACATCTGATAGTTGACTTGCCTCTATTTCATCTAACATTCTTTCTGAGGCTTCCTCCTTTTCTTTCATTCGGGGATTGTTTCTTTGTCTTCCCATTGTTTGTATTGCTCTTCTTGTTGGTCTCAGCTTCTTAAATTGATCTGTTCTGGTTCCCTGGATTTATGGTGTGAACTTCTGTGGTAGGATACTTGTGAAATTCAGTGGTGCAATCTGTTGCAGGTATCTTGGTGTAGTCTCCTGCGCATATCTTGGTGTTCTCCGCTTCCACCTACTCCTTTCTTTATTGTGCATCTGTGATCAGTTGGAGGGGGAGGCAAAATGGTTTATGACAGCAGAAGATTATTTTATGTTATTTACAAACACAGTGGGCAGAGAAGAAATAGACAATCTTTGGGCTATGTATAGAGTTAACTGTGCTCTTTGACCCAGCTTGCCACTTTTAGGAAAGGGTGGACATAAGTTAAGTGTCTTGTTGAGAAGGGGGGGCTTGTGAGTTGTATCTAGAAAGCAGTGTGGTTGCGGGTGGTCAGATTTGAGGTAAGGTGACAGTACAGGTTAGTAACCGGGTGTAGTGTGTGAGTAAATGGAGTAATAGAATTCAGGCACCTGTAAGGTGGTCTAAGGTTCGAGAGATGTGTTATGAAGTATTACTGTTGTACAAAACAGCTCTTATTTACAATAATATTAGAGCAACACTCATGTGATAGATTTTATGTGATCTGTCTAAATGGGGGTTATAGAGCTTGGGTAGTATAGCAAAGGAAAGCAAGTGAAGTATAGAAAATTAGCAATACACTGTGGAGGAAAGAGCTGTGGAAACCTGTCAGGTACTACAATATACCCAGCCAGGACTAAGAAACCTGTACAGAAAGAGGAGGGTTACAAAGATATTCTTAAAATAAAAAAAAGAGTAAGAATAATGCAAAAATAATAATACACCTAAAAGAAAACTAAGCAACACACAAACAAACAATCCAAGACACACACACACACAAAAGTCAGGAGAAAAGTGGAATAAGTGGAAAATTTGGGAAGAATGGAAAGACTAAAACCGGACAAAAAGGAAAAGAAATGAAGGACAGAGTATTGAAAGATAAAGCAACAATACAGTTTACAAGATATAAGATTAGTTACAAAAGAAGTTGAGAGAAAAAAAAAGGGGGGAAGGGAAACACACACACACACACACACACACACACACACACACACGCACACTAGAGAAAGGGAAAAAAAAAAGAAGCACCCTTCCTTTGTTGATTTCAAACTGTCCAAACCGGTTTTTCTGGTTGCGGAGTCTCTGAGGGCAGGTATGCAGGCGTGTGCGAACAAGCTGCAGATTGGGCTGTGGTCGAGCACACCCCCTGGGAGGCTGCCTGCCTCCCGAGGTCTCCGGCACCATCCTCCTCAGTCCCGTGGAGGGACCCAGGTGTTCCCACCCCTCCCCTGGATGGCTGCTAGGTGGTTGGGCCGTGAGGCAAACTTCGGTCTTAGAGCCCCTCAGTTCACTTTCCAATAGAGACTTCTCCACAAAGCCTGCCTCTCAGCCCAGCCCAATCCCAAAAGACTGGCAACGACAGTGTCCTTCTTAAATCCCCCGGGCTGGTGGGTTGGCGGGCTGGTGACCACAGATTCCGCAGTTGCCACCCTTTACCTTAACTTAAGCCCACAGGTCTCTGCCCAGTATTAACCTGCCTGCCTAGATGGGGAGAAGGGGAGTCAGTTCTCTCCCACGGAGTCTGTTGCCAGCCCACTGGGAGCTGGGCCTCTGGAGTTCCCTTCGCCACAGGCGCCCCGGCCCTGGATTCAGATGGGGCTTCTGTTTCCCACTGATGGTGCTGGCCCAGATTGGCCGCTGCTTCTGGACCATACTCACGCTCCGCTGGAGGTCACCTGCCTTGGGCATGCCCAGGCACAGCCAGCAGCCTGGAGGCGCAGGTGCGCAGCCGCTTTTGTCCTCATTCGCCTTCTGGAGTCCTTGCCGCCCCGCAGGTGTCTGGTTCCTCTGTGACACTCTGTGGTCTCCTATTTTCATAAATGTTGGGGAACTGTTGGTTGATTTCGCTGTTCTTCAGTAGATCCGCCCGGATTTTCCACCAAATACACAGGAGCTGCATTCCCTCTGTGCTATTCTGTCGCCATCTTAACCCACTATCCCCCAGTTCATATTTTTAATCTTTTTTCTTAGATAAGTCCCTTTAACAGTTCATATAATGATGGCTTGATGATGATGAACTCCTTTAACTTGACCTTATCTGAGAAGCACTTTATCTGCCCTTCCATTCTAAATGAAAGCTTTGCTGGATAGAGTATCTTGGATGTAGGTCCTTGCCTTTCATGACTAAATACTTCTTTCCAGCCCCTCATTTCCTATAAGGTTTCCTTTGAGAAATCAGCTGATAGCCTTATGGGCACTCCTTTGTAGGTAATTGTCTCCTTTTCTTTTGATGCTTTTAAGATCATCTCTTTGTCTTTAATCTTGGGTAACTTAATGATGATGTGCCTTGGTGTGTTTCTCTTTGGGTCCAATTTCTTTGGGACTCTCTGTGCTTCCTGGAATTCCTGAAAGTCTATTTTTTTCACCCGATTAGGGAAGTCTTCCTTCATTATTTATTCAAGTAAGCTTTCAATTTCTTGCTGTTGTTCTTCTCCTTCTGGCACCCCTATAATTCATATAGAGTAATGTTTCAGGTTGTTCCAGAGGTTTGTAAGCCTCTCTTCACTTATATGAATTCTTGGTTTTTATTCTGTTCTGGGTGAATGTTTATTTCTTCCTTTTGTTCCAAATCATTGATTTGAATCCTGTTTTCCTTCTTGTCACTGTTGATTCCCTGAATATTTTGCTTTATTAAATTTTGGATACCATTAATTTGTTCTTTCATTTTTTTTTACCAAGCTCAGTCAGTTCTGTGAGCATTTTGATTACCAAGGCTTTAAATCCTCCATCAAATAGTTTGGCTATCTCCTCCTCTCTTAGCTTTCTTCTGAGGTTTTTTTCTGTTCTTTCATATTGTCCCCATTTCTTTGTTCAGGACCCTTGTTGATTTGTAAGGGGATGGGGCCTTATGTATTCATGGGACAGGGCCACCCTCCTTGCTGTACCGCAGTTCTGCCTGTATGGGAGGAGCCAGAGACGGAACAAGGCAGCTCTCCAGCTCATCTGTAACATACTTTTCGACATCGTGTGAGACTGGGAGTTTCTCCCACCATGGCAACTGGCATGGTCCACAGCTAGCTCTAAGTCTCAGTTTTCACCCTTAGCCAGCCTCGCCTTCACGGTGTGCAGCCTTGCAGTGGGTTCTCTTTGTCTGCTGCCTTATCAGTCTGGTTGTTTTGTTAGACTGTTTCTTTAATTCTGTGGTTGTCAGAGTTCCATGCAATTTGATTTTCTGGCACTTCTGGTTATTTATTGATTTTAGATTGGTTGTTATTCTCCTTTTGGTTGTGCAAGGATGCAAAGGATTTCTACCTATTCCTCCATCTTGGCCAGAACTCCAAATCTTAAAAGTTTTTTACAAGAGAAAATTATCGTAGCTATGTGAGGTGATGGCTATTAACTAAACTCATTGTGATAACTTTTTCAAAATATATGTATACATTAAATCATTGTGTTGTACACCTTTAAGTTGTACAATGTTATATGTAAATTATATCTCAATAAAACTATAAAATATGGCTCTTGGAAGTTATAGTTGAAGTAGATATCTAAATTAAGAATATGTTTGCTTCTCTCTGTTCAATACAGGCTGGCATCACCTCTTCCACTCTCTGCCTGAATACAGTAATGACTATTTTAAAAATGAATAGTGATTTGGAAACTGTTTATTTTTAACATATTTTGCCTTCATGACTTAAAATATTGAAAGAACACTTTAATGATCACAACACACAGATAAGCTGCCCAGTTACAAGCAGTGGAGTTCTCAGATTCTATTTTTCTTGTTTTTTGGATGGTCAATAGGAGGCCTGGATTTGATGTTCCTTAGGAACAGTTGTTCATCCAACTCACTCACCTCTTCAGAGTGAGAAATCAATTTTTATAGTCAGAAACAAATGCAATGAAGACATCAGTACACTTCATTTTCAGAAACAGCAAACTGTAAACAGAGTAAGTGGTTTTTACATTTCCTGTATTGACATTTTAGAGTATCACGAGAGTAATAGTCGTAGAAGGTCAATTCAGTCAGGGAGTCCCTGAAATCCGTGTAACCAGGAAGTTCATTTGCTCACTCAAAACATATTTGCATTTTTGGTATAAGTCACTAACATAAAAGAGTCACTAACTTTGCTTGTGCTGTGAAGGATACAAAGACAACAGACAGAAAGGTAAGTAATAGTCTTATCTTCAACAAAGTCATAATCTACTAGGATTATTGAAAAATTTCCACAGTAAACTATAATGAAAGGTTATAAGGAAGTAATAGCAATAAAAGAGGGTATAATCAGTAACTCAGACAAGCCAATGTGTGCCAGTGGATTCAAAGATGATTTCATACTATAGGTGGCACTTGCATTGGATATGATAGGTGAACCATAAACAAGTGGAGATCAAGAGAAAAATTCAAGCTGAGAGAAAATAATAAAATTTAGGGAAGAATGGAGACTACTTAGTTTCTATATAGCAAATATAAACCCGTATACAAAATATAAGTCTGTATCCCATTGCTCTTTACCTTCTCAGGAACTTTTTTCCATTATTAAATTCTTTTTTCTAGTCTTCAAATCTAGTCTTTTTAATCAATTATTCTCTACATTCAACCAACCTGTGTTATCTTCCACAAAAAAGTTTTTCTTCACCCAACATGTCCTTTTAGTTACTATGCCATTACTCTGTCCCCTTGAATTTCTAAGCTTCTTGAAAACTGGGGTTGACATAAGGAAACTAATTCCTTATCTCCCATTCAGTCTTCAATCCTCTAATGCAGCCTCTGATTCAATCTCCATGCTGGCAAAGGCAAGGGACACTTCCATCAGTACTCATCACAGATTTTGCATTTGTTACTTTATTTTTTAAAAATTTGTTTTGTTTATTTATTTTCAGAGAGAGAGTGGAAGGGAGGGAGAAAGAGATGGAGAGACAAATATCTATGTGCGAGAGAAACATTGACTCGTTGCCTCTTGCACATCCCCAACTGGGGACCTGGCCTGCACAACCCAGGCATGTGCCCTGACTGGGAATCCAACCAATGACCTTTTGGTTCACAGGCAGCACTCAATCCACTGAGCCACACCAGCCAGGGAGCATTCATTACTTTAAATGATTCATTTCCCTGGGTATTGAAGACATACACGTGCTTTCTCCCCTCTCTGGCTACACCTTCTTAGACTCCTTCACTAGCTCCTTTTGTCATTAACATGTCTGCTCAGGACCCCGGGACAAGTGGACAATACATAGTCCTGCAATCTTAATTGCTCTCCTAATAACCACAGTGTTAAATACCTAAAATTTTAATGAGGATACATAATTGAGTCTACTTACCTGTCTAGGCAAGGCAATATTTATCTAGGGAGGGCCAGAAAAATTATTAGTTGTAGGGTGTATTTTCTCAAATTCCAGGATCACTTACTCACTTTTTCTTTCAGTAAATATGATTTAGCATCTGCCATGTGTCAGGTATGGTCCTGAGGATAAAACAGTAAGCAAGACTGACCAAAGCCCTGCCTTCACGGAGTATGCCAGAAGAGAGGCTGGCTAAGAAACAGGCTGTTAGGTAGAACCAAGAACATTATCAACAGGAACTGAAGATTAGCTTTTCATTGACTTATGGAAACCCTAAATTCCTGAGGATAGTGTACTGTTTTAACCTAGGACTATGGGTACGCAAACACCAGATCTATTTGACCTTGCCATGTCCTTGTACCTCAAGAAATTCTTGTAGTCAAGTACCAAAGGGAGACTGCTGTTCCATTTTTAAACCCAGCCTTTCAGATAGATTTGACAAGAGGACTTGATGTTTGGAAGTAAACACCGTCAATAGTATAACTGATTTCATTTAAAAAGCAAAAAATGGCCCTGGCTGGTGTGGCTCAGTAGATTGAGCAGCAGCTTGTGAACCAAAGGACCGCTAGTTCAATTCCAAGTCAGGGCACATGCCTGGGTTGCAGGTCGGGTCCTCAGTAGGGGATGCATGAAAGGCAACCACACATTGATGTTTCTCTTCCTCCTTCCCTACCTCTCCCTGAAAATAAATAAATAAAATATTAAAAATAAATAAAACAAAAAATGCACCATCAATAGGATAATTGATTTCATTTAAAAAGCAAAAATGCAATTTAATCTTCAAAATAGGCTCCACCCCATCACATTTCCTGCTAAAAACAGAGGTGATTGGGGCAAATTTACAAACAACTTATATGAAATAAATGCCAGCATCCTAGTTATAGGGTGTCCGTGGAAGCAGGTGCTATTGAGTGAATGTACCCACCCGGTTTCTCAGCACTGTGGGCAGGCCACCCCATGGTTGTCTCTCTGGATTTGTGACATAATATGAATGATGTGATTTGTTTCAGATCAAAGGATACCACCAATTTTAATAAATTAAAATACTCAATGAGCATATAATTAATGAAGCTTTTTATTGTGTGAACATAAATCCCTTAATCTTTCTTTCCCTCTTTTCATTGATAATATATGACTAACAATGCACATTTTGTGTGACTCATCAGATACTGAGAATATGGAATAAGGGTTAAATTTATGAGTACTTATTAAATTATAAAATATATTAAAATACGGTTTACCACTGATATCTTTTTATTATAATAATAATCGTATCACATACATTCCAATGTAAGGTAAAGATTTTATTTAAAAATATATTTATTTTTACTTATGTCTTATTATTATTTTTATGTATATTTAGAAACTGCCTTAAATTTTTCCCATTATGAGATGTCTTAAACACTGAAAATTCAAATTGGCCTAAACAGCTAATTTGAACATGCTATCCTGTGGAAAGCGAAAGTTTATTCAATACACCTAGTTGAAATTTTGACTGCAAATTGTCATGATCGTCCAATCTACTAGCACAGCACCAACAGTGACAAATACTCTCATTTCAGCCTGTCAAAAACTGCAGACAGAGGAAACACACGAAAGGAAACATCTGTTCCCTGCCCAGGCCTGCTGGGAGCTGATGAGGATACACCTTGTAACAATAAATAAATAAAATAAAATTCTAAAAGTCAAAGTTTTTTTCACATTACCTTTTTGAACTAAAGAGTGACTCTATAATTTAAAAATGTGATGGACATTCCCCAACCTTTAACACACACTAAAAAAAGCCTCAAATAGTTTCATCTTCATATTTTAATGAGAAACAGATAAATGAGAACCTGAAGATAGAACTTTAAAGGCAAAACTAATTTTTCCAAAGAATGCCCATGAGTTGTAAGATTCTAACGTTGCTTCTGGTGAATTTTTATCTTTAATCTTAGAAAAATTTTCATTTATAAGGTAAACTTAAACATTGGATGATATTTATACTGAAAGTTCAGTTGTTTTTAAGTATATGATATTAAATCAGAAAACTATATGCCATTGGTCGTATTCAAAGAAAGGCTAAAATTGTGGACTAGTCCCTTCCTGCACCAACCAACAAGTGCTACTGAAGATTTTCTTTCTGCACATCCACTTCTCTTTCATGCCATCGCTGCTTTTCTGGGTGTCAGGCTTTCTGTTTGGTGGGAGGGGCAAGGGTAAGGGTGGGAGAGTTCCGCAGCTTCCTGGGATACTGATAGAGGAGGTTCATCACATCAGTGTCTCCGAAAAGGCAGGGTTTGACATCACTCTTGCTTAACTAATTAGCAGAAGGTGCATAACACCAAGATGTACAAGAATTTTTGTGCCCTGACCTGAGATGTTGTGCTGTTCTCATTGGAACCGTGATGGAATGATCTCCTGAGGTGGGCACACTTTATACAGGGGCCCTTTATGGAGACCTGACAGTTCTCAATGCTGTCTTTTAGGATTTTCAGGTCTGATCCCTTCACCACAAATCCCTTTTGCTGATCTCATCTCTTTTTTCTCACTTTGCCTCAGCTTGGACATACCTCATTTTGGGTGGCTTGGCTCTTTAGTTATTGCTTTTATAATTTGTTGTAATCATTATAATATTCACATTCTGCTCCCATTAAGACTCAACCTGCTGAGTTTTAAAATGGCCAGCTCTTGCAAATGAGAAATTTGATTTCAAGAATATTGCATCTGCTATAAGTTTTAAAAGCTTATTATTTGGGACTTGAAGCTAGATTTTAAAAATTCTTTATATATGCTCTATGTATGAACTCCACATATTTTACCCTTAAGGTTTACTTTTAATAGCTGGAGGTACTCATTATAAAAATATATAAAACAGTAATAATAAAAGAAAGTAAAGAAATAAATTAGTTAATATCTAAAACATATTCTCCCATTAGACATAACTGGTCCATCTTATAAAATGAAATGAAACCAAACCAAACAAACAAAAAACCTGAGTATCAATAATACAGTTCGTCAGTGTTACTATTGTTAATTACCACAACAATTACTGACTCTTTCGAATTGTAGTTATCATTACATTTTCTTTTAAGTGTATTACATTCCCATATACTTCAATGTATGTTAAACTCTAGTAAATATTAAAGAATAGATTTTTGAATAGACAGCATTTACAATGAAGAATTCAGAATTCAATAAATCAATTATAATTCAGATTTATATAATTTTTCACATTTAAATAATATTAATAAGAAGATTACTTTTTTCCAAGTTGTCGAAATTCTTGGTAACTCAATTGTTTTTGATAAATATGATGAATTATGGGGGCAGATGTCACAATATTAACATTGTGAATGGAGGTTCACAGACTAAAAGGAGGGTTATTAACATTTTAACGTTGGAGTGGGGTTCCGGGGTTCCTGTAGGCAAGTATTACCTTTTTTAGTCGCTAGATTGAGAAAAGTCCAGAGATTCCAAGCAAGTGAAGCCTGGACTAGGGTAGCGGAAAGAGTGGAAAGTAAACTCAGTGGGCTTGGAACAGCAGCTGTTTACTAACAGATCATATGGACACCTACTGCCTGATGGTGAGCCTTGGTTATCAGCCTGCGAGAGTGTGAATTTCCTTCTCAGCCCCAGATGTTAGCACAGTCACATGTGTCTGTTTCTCTAAGTCAGAAATGTAAGACTCAATCCCATCAATTCTAGGGCTAGGCAGGAAGTGCATCTCAGGCTCTGTCTACAGGGAGAAAACATGCTCACACTGCCCACCAGCTTTTTCCCTATTCGCCCACCATTTCTGCCATCTTTCCCTCTAGAGTCTACAAGACTATTGCATGATGGATGGAGCTAATCTTATCCAGATAGCTTCCATTTTGAAAGGCATAGCATTGAGATGATCTTTTAATTCATCCACTCTCTTCCTCCATCTGATGAATTATAGCTCACAAGGTAAAGCCATTCCTATCCTTCACTTCAAAGCTCAGCCTCTTCTTTCATCCTTTCTAAGCCTCTTTTTCTAACCTGAGAACATCCAGCTTCATTTCTTCTGCAGTAGTCCTATAACAAAAAAAAATGTTACTTACTGGGGTAAGGATTTTTGAATTACCTAGTATTTGGACCTGTGAGAAACTCAATACCAATAGATATGGGGGAAAAAGATACTCTGAGGAAAAGAAAACCACAACAAACAAAAAATTCATTTTATCTTTATATTTCCCTCAAATTATATAATAGCCCATTCTAGTTTCTAAACTTTTTGTCCTTGAGATCAAGAATTGTGATTTATTTATGTATATCTTCTCTTAGAATATTGCCTCACAAAGATGCGTTCAGTAAATATTGTTGAATTACTTAAAAGAAAAGCAATCTCACTCTAAAACTCCTTTTCAATCATCTGCTAATTTTTAAAAGCAATCATTAAAGTTGTTGCTTTGAAGGTTTGTTTGATACAAGGAAGTTAGTAATTCTAAAACATTAACATTATAATGAAAAGCATTTACTTAAGGTTCTCGGTCACCTAAGTCAGGAGCTGTATTTAAATAGCTCAGTTTATTTTTTAATATTTATTTATTTATTTTTAGAGAGAAGGGAAAGGAAGAAGTAAAAGTGGGAGAGAAATGTGTGGCTGCTTCTTGTGCTCCCCTACTGGGGACCTGGCCTGCAACCCAGGCATGTGCCCTGACTGGGACTTGAACTGGCATCCCTTTGGTTTGCAGGTCTGCACTCAGTCCACTGAGCTACATAAGCCAGGGCAAAAGCAATTCAGTTTCTTATACTCGAAAATATTTCTAAAAGGAATCTCTGAGTATCTAGGTACTATAAATGTTATGAGAGCCTTTCTGGTAGAATCAGATAACAGTTGAATGAATAACAAATGCATCTGATTACCTGATTCTGACTTTTCCCCTCTTGATTTTCCTTGTTATTGACCAAAACAAGAAGGGAAACTAAAATTCAAAAGACAAGTAATTATTTGGATTTACTCAAACATTAAAATTCTTAATTGTTAATAACTCTTAATGTGTATTTATCAATTTATTTACTTCATAAAAGTAATTGTTTTTATTCTTAAAAAAACACCTTAGACTCTTTCTTATATCTTTCCCCCTCCCACTTATAGTAGGTTAAGTTGGTTTATGGTACTTGTAACCAGAACCATAACGAATACAAAACAAATGGCATTGAGGCTTTCTAGGTACAGATATGGATCTTGAGTTGTCTTTTATGGGAATTACAGGAGAGAAACTGAGGGAAATGCTGGGAGTTGGAGAGGTCCGAAGGAGTCCTCCGGATTTGCAGTGACAGCAGGCTGAAATTAAAGAAGGTGAATTCCAACCCAGCTGCCCTCCATATAGTATCTCCGATACAGGCTGTTTTCCTTGGTCCCACCGCCCCTGTGTAAAGCTCAGAAAGAAAAGAAAGAAAAAAAAGCTACAGGGTCAAGCAGTGCTTTATACCTCACCCTGAAGTGACAGTGTAAATGACATGCCACTTCCACTCAGAAGTTATTGGCCTGAATGAGGGTTACTGCCCCAACTAACTACAGAGAATCAGTGAGTGCAGTCTTTTCTGCACCTTGGAAAAGAACTCGATAGGGATGAGACCTGGTAATGTCTTCCACGGAGAAAAAGGGATGGGTGTACAGTAGGGGCTGGAATGGCCCTGAACATTAGAAAAGCCTGTTGAAATGTGTCATACTGACCCATCTTGCCTCATGGGTAGGAGGAAAAAAAACAAGGAAAGAAAAAAACAAATGCCATTATCCAAAGAGAGTTGAGGAAGAGCCTTGAATATGTTAGACCAGCACTGTTCCATAGAAACGGAATTCAAGCTAACTCAATTTAAATATTTTGGTAGTTACACTTAAAAAGTATTAGAAAGCAAATAAACGTAACTTTAATCATTTTTAACTCAGTTTGTCAGAAAACAGTATCTCTACCTTGGCCAGGTAAGGTCAGTAGGTTGGAGTGTTGCTCCATTCAGCAAAGGTGTTGGGTTTGGTTCCCTGTCAGGGTGCATGAATGAGGTAGCCAATCGATGTTTATCTCTCACAGCCAGGTGTCTCTCTCTCTTTCTCACTCTCTCTCTAAAAATCAGTGGTCATAGCCTCTGGTGATAATTTAAAAACATTCTTTATACATATAATAAAACTAAAATTATTAATTAATAAGATATATTACATTCTTTCTTATTAAGTATTTGAATCCAAAGTTGATCTTTCACATACAAAATATTTCAATTCAGACACCAAATTTTTATCAGCAATATGTGTTGAATATTTAGATGTAATAAAATTTGCAGTTGAAAAGTAGATTTACATACTCATTATTCCAAAAATAAATTAAAATTTCCTTTTATTAAAATTGAATATATTGGGGTGACATTGGTTAATAAAATTATATAGGTTTCAGGTGTACAGTGCTATGCTACATCACCTGTATGTTGTACTGTGTGTTCACCACCCCAAGTCCAGTCTCCTTCCATCACCATTTATCTCCCCTACACACTCTTCTACCTCCCCACCCTCTGGAAATTCAGTTTTCCAATAGCTGAATTGAGTTTAAGTATTTAACGTAAATTTGATTAGTTTAAATAATTAAAGTGGTAATTGAATAAATAATAATTATTACATAAATAATTAAAATTTAAATTAATTTAAATTGTAGTTTTCCTTTGTATTAGCTGCATCTCAAGTGGTGAATAGCTTATTGGTTCCTGTACTGGTTAGTACAGCTCCAGACTGAGGAACCTGAAGTGACAAAAATGGCTGCAGAAAAAAATGTTATGAAGTGCCAGGCAGATAGAGAAAAGGGTGAGGCGTGTAAAATTTACAAGGTAGGTAATCAGGTGCTGACTTAAAATTCACTTGCTCAGTATTCAGCTACTTCCAGTTACAAGGAGACTCATATTAATAATGGAGTGTCATTTGAAGCAAAGTTGCAAATACAATGTTAAAGCATTTGCTTTAGGCATAAGCTAGTTTTATAAACTCTTGAACTACTTTCTATGTTAGTATGTGGTGGTACTTTGTGATGCAACATTCACTCCACTGGTGTTAAGAACGTAGATTTTCTGTTTTTATCAGCAGATAAAAGAAGGTAGATTTTCTGTTTTTATCAACAAAAATAATAATTATAAATCAAGAGGCAGGAGGGAACTTTCGGAGTTTCTGAATATGGTTTTGGTTTAAAGTATGGTATCAGTTGCATTGGTATATACAGAAAAGGATCTACTTCCTTGGGTAAAAGACTAAAATTTTTAATTCAAATGGAAAAATGAATATAAATTTCTTTAATGACAATAATAAAAACACAATTTGAGATTAAAGCTTTAGCCTCAAACCTAATAAAACAAGCATGTTATCAATGATATGTAAGAACTCAAATAAAAATGCTTTATGTGATAAACTTGTGAATCTACTATCATTTCCTGAAATAGACTAAGTGAGAAATGTAAAGTTTGCCTGTTTGACTTTATAGATGAAGTTGAGTCCTGGTGGACTGAATACATATGTGATACATATGTAATTATTCACCAACTCTTTCATGCCTTATATGTACATTTAGTAATAAAGTGTTGCAGCTACTTTTTTGCCTTTAGAGAATAATCATTGGTATGCCTTCAGTTTGTGCCAAATTGAACATGTTTGCACATCTCAACTATTGCTCATCGATGAATATACCCTATGCTATCACATTACAAACACAAATAAAAGTTATATAAATTTAGAATTCTATTGTAAATAACTTATTCAGCAGTATAAATATTGAGCACTATGATTGTACAGGTTCAACGACTGGAAGTAAATTCATAGAAATGGCAATTCGTTTTAAGGGCTCTTTCCTCTATTTGGCCCTTTTACCTAAAAAGTTTATGTAAAATAAAGCAAAAGTTATTTATTCAGAGCTTGCTATAGCAAGAAAGTCATCGCCATCACTTGTGCGTGGGAGGGACCGGAATGCCAACAGACAAATGGGAAAGTTTTGTGACAGGGAAGAGTAAAGAAGGCTTCAGGTCTGCCTTGGTTACAGTCTGTTGGCCTGGGGAAGCTGGAGGTGGTCTGACTTGAAGCTGGGAGTCCTATGTCATCAGTTAGGGGTGCATTATTTGACTTTTTCTTATTGATTTTAAGTTGAAAGTAGATTCAAAAATTAAAGAAGTTGTCAGTTATTAATTAGGTCCTGGGCATTTTGAGCCAACTGTTACAAGGGTTATTGTTTAGCTTCCTCAATTGTAACTCCAGACTACCTAGGAATCTGATTTATAGATGGCAGGCTGGCTTCCAGAGCTGATTAATTTAGAGAATGGTTTGGCTTCCTGGGCTTGTTGCTGCAGATTGTGGTCAGAATCTTATTTTTGTATATGGTCCGGCATTGCTCATTTGTACGTTCAGTCTCTCAGTATCCATAAGTAGTGATGACTCACCTTGAAACTTTTAACATTAATTAACTGAAGATATTTTAAAATTAACAACATTTAGTAACTAGATTTGCATTTATCTTGCTTTTGTTATCCTAGTACTCTGAGGTAGTATGAACTACTCAATTCTCATTATGTTCTCTTAAAGAAAAAAAGGAAGAAAACAAAATATCTGCTTGAATGCAATTTTCTAAAATCATCGATCATAATCAGGCTTTTTTGAGTTATGTGTTAGTATACTTAAGACCAAGAACTGAATTAAAATACAGGATAAATCACCTAAATAGAAGTGCAATTAAATTACTTGGTCCAAAAATTGACCAAGAACAGGTATCCAAGACTCTTGGAAAAAGATAACAGATTTGAGGATTGCCTGAGGAAGGGGTGGGAGTGGAGCTGGGTAGAGGTCAGCAAAAGGAGAAAAAGCAGGACAATTGTAATAGCATAACAATAAAATTCAATAATAAAACAAACATTTAGTTATTTGGCAATGCAAGGGCCAATTTAAATATACTCTGAAGAATTACATTCATTTGCTAGAGCTGCCAAAGCAAAATGCCAGTCTTGTGGCTTGGACAGCAAATATACATTTTTTCACAATTCTGGAAGCTAGAAGTTCAAGATGGAGGTGCTGGAATGTTTGGATTCTTCTGAGGCCTCGCTCCTTGGCTTACAGATCATCCCTCTCTTTATGTTGCCTGTGCCCTGGTCTCCTCTTATAAGGAAGTCATATCATATTAGGGCTCATCCTAACAACTGCATTCTAACTTAGGTAGCTTCTCAAAGGCCCTCCATCAAAATACAGTCATATTCTAAAGTTTTGGGTGGTAGGGCTTCAAAATGTGAATTTTGGAAGGAGACAATTTGGCCCACAACTGAGATATTAATATATGTTTTCTACTTTTTCCTTATTCTTCTCTCAGAAAGGGAAAGCTCTGGGAGAATAACCCTCAAACATCACCATATACATCATGCAATACATATTTTTAAACTTCTAATAACGCTAGGCATGTTTACTTTGGAGTTATATAGTCAAGTAATCATCAATAATCATGCATCAAGTTGAAATACCTAAACAGTCTTATTAAATCACACTCCATTACTCATATCAAAGTCATTTGTTTGGGCTTGATAATCAGTGGTTACCTTCATATTTTCCCAGCATAGCATGTTATCAATCTGATCAAATAAAATATCCCTAAAGGGAATTTCCTCTTCTAATACGCCTCCTCACTCAAATATTTAAGATAATGTATGCATATTCCCAACTGCCTTGTACTTTTGCTTTATTCTACCTCATATGCGACCACACATTACCTCATTTGGTATTTCCCTTGGTTTATCACCTTCTCCTTCACAATATGATGTGCAATATGAAACTCCATTGAAATCCCCCTTTAAATATCTCTCTTCTGAGTCTCCCTGCCTACCTCTGCTTCCTACTCTTCTCCTCAAGGAAGGAGAGGTCCTTGGCTCCTCCTTGTGTCAGAGGGTAATTCGTGGGAAATCCATACTAGGCCAATGCAGTTGTTGCCAGTAGGAAAACTTGGTAACTGCCGGGACATGAAAGCCTAAGATGCTCAGTCTCCTTCTGAAACTATGCACCTAGATAAACTCTGGGACTCACGCCACACTCAGCACGTCATCCTGTCATTTGCCTGACTGGCGTATGTCAGATTGTACTGAGACAAATTCTCACAGGCATTTTATAGGACAAGCTCAGCATGTATCCAAAGACGAAGAATTTTTTTCTGAAATATCATAGTGCCTTAGAAAAAAGAACATAAATAAAAGGAAAAGAGTGAGTAGAAATAAAATGAGTCCCATAAGTTATTTTTCCCCCGGGATCAAGATCACAAAACTAAACTGTTATTCACTGTTTTCTTTGCCACTCACTGTCTGAACATCTTTCATGCCTCAGTTTCCTCAAATGAAGTGTTAACATTCCTTAAAGAGTGTATCATACATACCCAACAATGATAATGACCTTGAACACATGACAGTGTATTATAAATACCATGTGCATTCCACATGCTGGTGAAAATAATAATTACAATCTCTATTAAGGTTTCTACCATACAGAATCTCTTAGAATTGCTGTTCTTATAGTCAGAAAGTTCCGAAGGCAATTTCAGTCTAAAGAAAGATCAGTAATTTGAACTAGGACACAGGGGCTGAAATATGTTCACTTTAACTGTTAGGTTCTTCTTCTATAACATTTTATATACTGTATTTACTATTCCACAGTTCCCCAAAGTTTCATAAGGTAATTTTGGGCAGATAAAAAAGACTATGATTTTATTGTATGTAACAAGACATAAAATACTTCATTGTACAGGAAAAATTACCTAAATAAGCAATTTTTTAGCCATATTCTTCACTTTTTTCTTCTTCTTCAGGTTTCTCAGGTAAGAAAGATGAGTGGACTGATACAACCTTGATGAAAATACCCTCAGTAAAATCAGTCTCTTTACTCCCAGAAGCCTGAGACACACAAATGTTCACTGTTTCCTTATTTTGTTTTTCTTGTTATTATTTCCAAGTCTTTACTTTAATATTCACAAAAATATTAAAATCAAAATATAGAATATCCTAAGTGCCGCAAAACTGAACATTGATAACGCGTTGCAACGCCATATTACTCAAAGGTGATGAGATTGAATTGAACCCATGTGTGCACACTATCCCACTGACGTGTGTAAGCTGAAGTCAGGGTGAAGTCCTGTCTGAGGATGGCCACGCATCTGTAGGAGCAGTGGCACTAAGTGTGCCAGTTCAGTTGTAAGTATAAAAGATTAAATACGAGGCTGTGATGGCATTGCTCCAAGAATGCATAGCTTTTAAACATTACTAGTTAAAACCATGTTATCATTTTTTTCACAGATGAAAAGTTTTTATTGTGAACCTAATTTTCAAGTTCTAAATAAACCTAGAGGGTAGAGAAATGAGGCAGTAAGTGTTGAAGAAGCCCAAAATGTTGTTCGTTCTGCCTAACCATTTTTATATATTTCAGTGGCTCATTCAATCTCCACTCTTCCTAGACGATCTCATACCTTTTTCTTCCTTAAACCGAAATACTTCCTGCCTCTTACTGTGTGCTGAAGGTACTGATTACTTTGCCATTAGAAAATGAGCCCTGGCTGGCATAGCTCAGTGGATTGAGCACAGGCCTGCGAACCAGAGGATCGCGGTTCGATTCCCAGTCAGGGCACATGCCTGGGTTGCAGGCCAGTTCCCTGCAGGCCAACTCCCAGCAGGGGACGCATGAAAGGCAACCATACATTGATGTTTCTCTACCTCTCTCCTTCCTCTCCAAAGATAAATAAATAAATAAAATCTTTAAAAAAAAAAAGAAAATGAAAGGGATCGAAAGGACATAGTTTACACTCCAGCATCATCTGTTTCCATACGCTGCCTCCCTGTCCCTCCACATAGGCTTTAGTTCCCTGGAACCGATGGGTGAAGATAAGGCCAACCTCCCTCTTACTGATCGGACTTCTCCCCACTGAAAGGCAGTGCTCTGGCAACGTCTCCCTCTCCCTCTTCCACTCGATTTTGCCCGCTGTAGTGAATCATTTCTATCAAAACACACACATGCTATAACATATCCTAAAAAGATCATTTATTTTAATAAAACCTAGTTCACCCTACGTTCCGTTTGAGGTTTTATTCCATTTCTCTGATCCCTTTTATGCCAAAAACCTTTGGCAGTGTTGCCTCCTTCGTTCTCTCCCCTTTCATTCTTTTTCTTTAACTCACTTTGATAAGGTTTTCAGCCCCATTGTTCCTGCAGAACAGCTCTTTACACCACCTGGAATGTTTACTCACTTAATTGTTCACTCAGCAAAGATTCGGAGCATTCACTATGTGCCAGTGGAGATTGGCAGAATCTCCTTTTTCTTTTCTTCTGTCTTGAGAGTAAAATGTTACACTCTCCAGGGGAACATAGCTGGATAAATCTCGGTACACTTACAGCAAAATTACTCTGATGAGCGAGTTGAGTTTTGTGGCCCTAGCTTACTGTTTGTCAGAGGAGGTGGGAAGCACGGCCAGTCCCAAACAGGCCTAGGGATATCTCCGTGGGTAAGCACACTCCACTGAGCAGTGCTGCCCCTGGTGTGGCCCGGGTGGTCACACTCTAACCCTGGCCCCACACTAAGTTTCTTCCAGTTATACAGACTTCAAACATGTGAACAATCTCTACGCACAAACTTCTAATCAACTTTATCTTCATCACTGTCCCAGCCTCCAAGACAGAATGACTGAATGCTAAACGGCTTCTAGATATTATGCTTTACATAACATGTGACATTTGTTTTCCATTTCTGTTTTCAAGGATCTTGATCATACAGACTCCAAAAAATCCCCTAACGATTGTGGCCTGCCTTATCTCTAATTACTTTTCTAAAGATTTTTTAAAAAATGCTTTTTAGATTTTTATTTATTTATCTTTAGAGGGGAAGGGAAGGAGAGAGGGAGAGAAATATCAACGTATAGTTGCCTCTTGTGCATCCCCTGCTGGGAACTGGCCTGCAACCCAAGCATGTGCACAGACTGGGAATCAAACCGTGACCCTCTGGTTCGCAGGCCCGCGCTCAATCCACTGAGCTACACCAGCCAGGGCACTTTTCTAAATATTTTATTTATTTATTTTTAGAGAGGGGGAGGGAAGGAGAAAGAGAGGGAGAAAAACATCAACGTGTGCTTGCTTCCACGCCCCGCCCCCAACGGGGACCTTGACCTACACCCCAGGCATGCACCCTGGCTGGGAATCAAACCACTGACACTTTTGTTCGCAGACTGGCACTCAATCCAGTGAGCCACACCAACCAGGGCTCTAATTACTTCTTTTGAAAATACTCACCCCAAACCTTTCAGGAGCTAGTCTAGAGAAAGGAATGCTGACTTTGGGCATTGGAATGCTGTTTCAGGAACATACTTGCTTTGTTAAAGAATGACTTCATCAAGGAATTTGGAAGTTGATAGAACACTCTTCCATTCTGCTTCTCCAAAAATTGTGTTTTTTCTAATGGAAATCAACTGTTAATATTTGGCAACAAGTAATTTGAGTTAAGACTTAACTCCAAGTCTTAACTCATATTACCTGTGTAATAAACTATAATGGTCACTTTTGTACTCTAGCCTCAGTTGATAAATGGTGTACAGTATCAGTGACAGAACTCTGATCTGATGCATTTCATGTTGGTAAGAAGGGCATTCTGTTCAACAGCAGTCCATCATTCAAGCCAAAGTGATGAGAATAGCCCTTTCATACAGAGACCAGAAAGATTTATCCGAAGAATATCTTTTTAAATATTTCAAATTCAAACTACTTATTAGGCCAAGTGATTATCTCTACCTATTAAGAAAAAGTATAAGTTACCGCACTTCCGCCAAGATGGAGACATAGGTGAAAATACTGTGCCTTCTCCCACAACCAAGTTTGAATACAACAAAAGTTTTGGAGAACTAAGACACACCCAGAGACCAGAAAACCGAATTATACGGAAGTCCGACAGCTACGAACCGTTCAACAGGGATGGTAAGAGAGGCAGAGCCAACAGTGGAGCAGGGTCAGGAAGGACAGACCTAGGAGCGCAGGCAGCCCGGACCAAGGTCGCACATTCGCGCGCAGTGAGACGGACCACGCAGGCCCCGGGGGGCAAACCCAGCGGTGGAGGGCTGACAGCGGTGGCACACTCGCGTGCAGTGGAGCGGGGTGCGTGGCCCTGGTGACAGTGGTGGCTGCGGTGCTGGTGGGGGTCGCAGCGGCGGGCGCCGGAGGGAAGCCATTGTCCCTCTTTGACCCCACCCCCACATACAACGTCACAACCCAGCTACTGAGTTGCCCTGCTCTGGTGAAAACCTAGGGCTCCGTTCCTGCTTCTTAACAGGCACGAACAGCCCAAAAGATGGTGCAAGAACTCAAAGTCCCAGAGCCAATAACTCTAAGTGACCAACAGATTGCCAGCCTCTCAGAAGCCCAAATTAAAACACTATTTATCAGGATGCTCACAGAATTGGTAGAGTACAGTCACAAATTAGAGGAACTTAGTCACAAATTAGAAGAACATATGAAGGCTAAACTAATTGAAATGAAGGGAGATGTCCAGGAAACCAATAGCGATGGAAAGGAAAATGGGACTCAAATCAAGGGAGTGGACCAGAAGGAAGAACGAAACATCCAACCAGAAAACAGTAAAGAAACAAGAATTCAAAAAAATGAGGAGAGGCTTAGGAACCTCCAGGACATCTTTAAACGTTCCAACATCCGGATTATAGGGGTACCAGAAGGGGGAAAGAAACAGCCACGAGTGGAAAATGTATTTGAACAAATAATAAAGGAGAACTTCCCCAGTCTGGCAAAGGAAATAGACTTCCAGGAAATCCAGGAAGCTCAGAGAGTGCCAAAGAAGTTGGACCCAAGAAGGAACACACCAAGGCACATCATAATTACATTAGCCAAGACCAAAATGAAGGAGAGAATCCTAGAAGCAGCAAGGGATAAGGGGACAGTCACCTACAAAGGAGTACCCATCAGACTGTCAGCGGATTTCTCAAAAGAGACCTTACAGGCAAGAAGGGGCTGGAAAGAAGTATTCCAAGTCATGAAATCCAAAGACCTACAGCCAAGATTGCTTTATCCAGCAAAACTTTCATTTAGAATGGAAGGACAGATAAAGTGCTTCTCAGATAAGGTCAAGTTCAAGGAGTTCATCATCACCAAGCCCTTATTATATGAAATGCTAAAGGGACTTATATAAGAAAAAGAAGATGAAAAATATGAACAGTGAAAGGACAGCAAACACACAGTTATTAACAACCACACCTAAAACAAAAGCAAACCAAGAGGACAGCTAGATCAGGAGTGGAACCATAGAAATGAAGAACACATGGAGGGTTAGAAACAGGGGGGTGGGAGGAGGAGAAGGGGGGAGAAGGCACAGAAAATAGCATAGATGGTAGGTAGAAAATAGATAAGGGGGAGGGTGAGAATAGTAGGGGAAATATAGAATCTAAAGAACTTGAGACACGTGGTTATAAACTAAGGGGGGAGAAGGGTGGGAGAGGGAGTGTGCGGGTGGAGGGGAATGAAGGGGGGAATAGAACAACTGTAATGGTATAATCAATAAACTATAAAAAAAAGAAAAAGTATAAGTTAAAGCTACATGGAAGCAGCTCAAGTGTACATCAGTAGATGACTGGGGAAAACAACTATGGGACATATACACAGTGGAATACTACTTGGCCATAAAAAGAAGAAAATTTACTCTTTGTGACAGCATGGGTGGACCTGGAGAACTTTATGCTAAATGAAATAAGCCAGTCAGTGAAAGACAAATACCATATGGTTTCACTAATATGTGGAATATAATTAACAAACTGAACTAATAAACGAAACAGAGAGAGACATAGATAGAGAGCAGGCTAACAGCTTGGGGGCAGGGGTTGGGGTGGAGAGATGGAGCAAAATAGAAAAAGGACTCAGGGACACAGTCAACCGTGTGGTGATTATATAAGAGAGGGCAATGGTGTAGGTGGAAGATGGCCTAAGGGGGAGAATGATATTGGGAAATACAATAAAAATAAACTGTTAGAAGAAAGGCAAAGGCTGCTTTGGAGAAATAATATTAAACCTACCATACAGAATGCAATAAGGTGTTACATGAAACAATCAAGAAGAACTGCTTTGATTGGAACACACAAACATAACAGAACTAAACTGACAGAGTATCTTCTAATGCAGTGTGAGTTTCACAGCCATGTAGCAACAATATCGATACATTTCCCTGCGAGGTACTGATCTCTAGGCTGGATGCCTACACATTAGCAGTGCGTTCCAACCCCAGTCCTTTTTCAATTTCCTCAAATGGGAATAAATCAAGCATCTGCAATTTTTAGTAACCTTTAGGAATACTTAAAAGAGTTTTTCTCCACTGCATGGTAGTAACAGATTTGAATCTTCCTAACATACCCTAACAGTTTATGCTGGCAACAAGGCAATTTTAAACAACAGATGGTTACTTGTATATCACAGATAAGGTCGGGGGAGGAAGCTGGTGATACATGAACTGGTATGGCAGCTCTGGGAAAACTTGAACATTTCAGCAAAGCTAATGGTGACTGAATGGTTATGAGCAATAAGGAGAGGAAAAGAGAACAAGAAACAAAAAACCTTAACAGAAAAAAAAAAAAAAGGTTCATGTGGTGGGTGGAATGGGCCTGCTATTCTTCCCCGAGGAGAGAAGAAGTACATTTGATAATTTTGTGCTGCATAACGTGTACGCCATCAGGAGAGTGCCTCTCGGACAGGGCTCTGTGATGAGGCAGGTAGGACTCACCCTGTGCTCCACCGAGACCATCTCAACACTGCATTAAGTAGATGGGTCCCCTCTGCGTGCACAGTCAAGCTGGTCTTCCTCAGCCTTGCTGCCCTTTCTTCTCTGTTGTTCGTGGTGATCGCCCCACCCGTTAAGCTTAAGTTATACCAGCGACTTTCAACCTTTTTCAATTCATGGCACATATAACTAATTACTAAAATTCTGTGACACACCAAAACTATATTGTATTTTTTCCTGCTCTGACAAAAAAAAATAGGCATGATTTTGATTCATTCACAATGGATGGCTACTGTGGTGTTGGCTGCTACCATTTTTTACTGGACAAACTAAGGTAAAGAAGTTAGTGTCTCTGATAAATTGTCAGGCATTGCATGTTTTAAAAATTCACTGTTGAAAATTGCTGATCTATACTAATTATTACAACCTTATTTAAATAGTTTACCCGTGTAGCATGTGGCTAATGCTCTCATTTGCTCACCGCTTCCACTGAGCATCCTACTATATGAATATGGTTTGGAACAGAATACAGAGGCTGCAAAGTTCATTTTATTTCAAAGCAGGGCAGAATAATCTTTTATAGCTCACTTGATACCTGATGCCCATTTTATTTAATCTATGTGTTTCCTCATCTGCAAAATGGGAATAATGATGGTTCCTGCTTCACAGTTTTGTGGGGAGGATGTAATGAGTAACATAAAACGCTGGAGGAGCCAGCACTCTGTTGGTTACTCAGTGTTATTTTTAGTGTTGTTGTGTGAATGCGATTTACTGCGAGGACACTGCCCAGCAGTCACTGCAGACTTTCTTTCTCTATAAAAAAATTCTAATTTCCCTCCTTCTATTCTCTAAGTGCAGCAAATGACTTTACAAATAACTATAGCTGGCATTCAGTGTTTATGATGCATCAGGCATCATTCTGAGTGCCTTATAGTTATTCACACATTTGTTGTGGCACCAATGCTAGGATGAAGGTACTGATATTAGTCCTACTTTATGTGATGGAGGCACAGAGAAGTGACACCGACTGTTCTGGGGCAACATGGTTAAACACTGGTGGGGCTCAGTGTAAGGCCCAGGCTGTCTGCCTGCAGGGTCCACATCCTCTAACTCTTTGCACAGCCAGCTGTGCTTACTCTCACGTTACTTGGCCTCTCTGTTTCAGTACTTGCATTCTGGTCACAACTCAGCTGAGATTGTCACCTGTTCCTTGCCTTGTTACCTTCCGGGGCTCTGCTCTATTCTTCTCTTTATCTTTTCAAGTATTTTAAATTGCTCCCATTTCACTGACCTCTCAGCTCCAATCAGCTTTCCTTTGTCTTTAAAATAAATATATGCAACCCTTTGATTAATGTCTCCATTAATCAAATTCCAAGTTCTCCCATTTTGACTCCTGCTGAAATTCATGAAGACAGGGCTGTGCCTGTGGCCAGTGACTGAAACCACATTCTGTGTTCCTTCCACTTCTGTCCCCAGCACTCCATAGGGACCGCTCGCTGGCGGTTCCTGGGTCCCTTGAAGTCTGAAGACCTCCCTTGGTTTGCCCCTCACTGGGGTTGGAAAGAGTGCCCACAAAAACAGTTATTCCATGCAGTGAGTGAAGTAAGATCGATACCAGGGGAAATGCTTCCTTAAAATCAATATTCTTGGTTTTATTTCTATTTATTAGCTCTTCAGGAGCTACTCTTGATTACTTGAATCTTAAATGGTCCACTGTCTTATATAAATTTTATCAGTATTTTTGGAATACCTATGCATTTTTCTATTTTTTTCATTCTTTTGACATTTTCTTAGCATTGTTCTATCGCCCCAAATTCTAAAAATAGGTAATTACCATAAAAACATTTGTACCCTTCATTTGGAGGTTCTGATATTTAAGACCTAGTAGAATAGAGAGTCATTAAACTGTAATACTTACTTATGGACTTTGGAGATAATTGCTAATTTAAAAGCATTTGTTATTTGATACTGTGTGTTGTTTAAAAATATCTATATGTTTTTATAATAATTATCTTATTGCTCAGTTACAGTTGCCTGCATTGTCCTTCAACCACTCCCCTCCCACTCCAGTCAAACTTATTTTTTATAAAGATTTTTTATTTATTTATCTTTTTAGAAGGGAAGGGAAGGAGAGAAGGACAGAAATATCAATGTATGGTTGCCTCTCCTGTGTCCCCTGCTGGGAACTGACCTGCAACCCAGGCATGTGCCCTGACTGGGAATCGAACCACGATCGTGTGGTTCACAGACCCGCGCTCAATCCACTGAGCTACACCAGCCAGGGCCCTATTTTTAATTTTTTTAAAAAGTCCTTAATGATTTAAGCCTTGAGTTAATTCATCATTTATAAAAAATATTTCTTGACTAAACAATGTTTCCTGACTGCATTTTAAGATCAGCTTTTTCAGGGCATCTTTTTATCCTGAAACATGTAGCTCAGTGACTGATATAGAATAAGCCCTCAATGATCATTTGTTGAAAGAATGCATAAATCCGTGGTGGGTTGAAAAGAAATATGAGAATATATTCACAGTCTCTTACCTCTCATCACATGTTTCATTTAATAATAATGTGGTATTCCAGGAGAAGAATCTTTAAGGTGGAAATAAAAATAGATGGATAAAGAAAGTCTACGTACGCCATGGTGACATTCCCTTCTTCCACCCAGTTCTAGCCTAGTAGCCAGGCTTTCCAAGGAAATGATAGTTATATAGTCATATCAGTTATGCTAAAACTATTTTGAATTCTGTATTAGGCTTCTCTAGAGAAACAGAATCAATAGGATGTATATCCATCTACCGATATCTATATATCTATATGTATGCATACACATAAAAGAGATTTTTAATAAGGAATTAGATTACACCGTTATAGAAATGACAAATCGCAAGATGTGCAGAGTGAGTCAACAAACTGGAGACCTGGGAAGGCCAATGATTGTCGTCCCAGTCCAAAGGCTGGCAGGTTCAAAACCCAGGTTCTCAGTCCAAATGTTGGGGCAGGAAATACCCAGTGTCTCCGTTTGAAGGCAGTCAATGGGAGGAAACTCTTCTACCTGAGAGGTTCATTCCACTCAGGCTTCAGCTGATTGGATGAGGCTCACATACATTCAGGGGATAAGTCTGTTTTACTCGGTAAACAATTTAAATGTTAATCTCATTCAAAAACATCCCCACAGAAGTATTCCAAATAATGTTCACTAAACAGCTACACATCCCATGGTGCAGTCAATTTGACATGTAATATTAACCATCATGAATTCTACTCAAAGAGTGAAATTTTAATGGAGATAGGAAAAAAGAACTAAGAAATCTAAAGAGTTAATAAGCAAATAGTTAATTCTAAAATTTATGAAAAAGAGTTTAAAACAAAAACGTATTTGAAACTCTGTATTAGGATATTTTGCAATATAAGATAGTATGAGTTTAGAACAGTACCTGGAAAACCATAAGCACTCCATAAGTTAGGTATTTTTCTCATATATTAGGATGTTTAATTATATACTATGTTCTTTATTTTATTTATATTTTACTTTTTTCTTATAAAACTTTCAAGCATTTTTATTTTTTAATATAACATAATTAGTTTTTCATATACCATGTTCTGAGAATCCAGTATGAGGCTCATAAAAACACTTATGGTCCATTTCTGCCAAAGCACTGTGGTAAATTGTGAAAATGTGAATTTTGAGGTCATAGGGAACTCATGCAAATAGTAGAATCACCTCTTTGTAATGCTGACATCTTAATCATGTCATTCCACATGTTGAGTTTCACTCTGTGAAATAGAATAGAAATAACTAACTCGGAGTTGTCATGTGGCTTCCATATACAATACCCAGCTCGTGGAGACTGGATGTGTTCAGAGTAGTAATTCTTTTTATTTCCTCAGAGGACTCAACAGGCTGATAAGGAGCATACATAGTAGAGACTGATTTAGTGTAAGTTACTTAGTGTCTCTGTTTCTCAGTTGTTTCTTTCTTTTTGTTTGCTGGTTTTAATCTATAAAGTCACTCACAAGTGCTGCGAAGATTAGCTGAGTGAAAACCAATAATGCGAACAAAGGCTTTGAAGAGGCCCCCTATTAATCCCACTAATGGGAGCTATTTAAGTATGATCATCATAATATTAATAATAATACAACAGTAATAATCATTATTATTGTGGTATTATTTGCCTCCAGCAATAGTATTATTGGCCACAAGGAAAGTAAAAAGCAATTACTATTTTTCCCAATGTCTGGCATTATAAATAAATCATTTACAGAAGGAGATCAGAAGACAGGAGTCTATTATAAGAAATGCCTTAAAAATGTTACTGGACATTGGACACTGGTAGTGAGAAAAATTGTGGAAAGTTTTGTCAATATGTGTACATTATATTTCCCAAAGTGAGATACTTTTAGGAGAAGAACTCTGGAAGTTTGTGTTATGTTCTTAAAGTTAAGGGACAATGATTGGTATATAACACCACTCCCCAAAAGCACTTTCAAACAAAAGGCCAGCAGAAGAGGCCTAGAAAATGGTCTGCTAGTACAAATTTAACAATTGCCAGCCCATACCCCCTGAATAAAATATTTAAAAGGCCATAGTTGTAGCATTTGAAAATTTCCTTTAGGTAAATACTCCTACCATGGTAGATACTAAGTTGCCATCATAAGTTCCTAAACACAAAATTGGGAATTGGTGCCATCAGCTTTCCTGAGCCTGGGGAGTAAGCATTACCTTTTAGCACTTAAAGTTCCAGCAGGGAAGGCTGCCAGGGAAGCCACAGAAGCCCCCTGGAAAAGAAAGGCCAACTTCAAGTTAAAAGACTCAACTTCAAGTTAAAACTGAAGCCATCATGTAAGGCCTTTTTTGCCCCTTTGCAGTTTCTCTACTCCCCTATTCCTGACATTGTAGAGAAAGGAAAGATGAGGTAAGAAACTCCAGACAGTAGGGTCAGACAGAAGTACATCTAGGGAAAAGAAATGAAGCCAACCATGAGTTTCTTTCCTCATACAGTCTATGAGAGTAGGTTTAAATAAAATAAAGGTCTGTATTTTTATGAGAAAGGCCTAGTCTTTTTCTTTTTGTTATTTGAAAGTTTTCTAAAACCTATGTAGCCTGTCCAACTTTACCTAAGTCAAGGAAAGAATAAGAATAATAAATCTTTAGTTGAAATCCCAAAGGTAGAGGTGAAAAAAAATAGAGTTGCCTTCAACCTGTGCTCAACCTTGTCTAACTGGTTTAATAAATTGCTTCTATAAGTAATATAGGAAGTCAAACAGGAATGAATGCATGAATGCCTAGCAGAGATATACTTTTAATAAAGGAAAGCAATTGTCACAACTAAGCCCAGCTTATCTGGGCTAGCCTCTGCTGTTGCAATCACACTGTGAGAATTAATTACTGCTTCTAACCCCCACAGAAGGTTATTCTTCCTACAAAGCTCTTAGCATAGTCTTCCTCGGGTTTCCTCTTGACTACCTAACCTCCTCTGTCTGTGAGTGCTTAGGGCTTAAAATCATGGTGTGTTTATTTTTTGTAGCAGTGTCCTGCTTAGAACAAGTTACACTTTTTACCTATATATGGCTATGCCCTATTACAATGTACTTGGGAAACATTTGTTTCTTTTACTAGATTGAAAAGGCTCTTTCTTCTTTGTATGGGATTAATTTGCTCACCACAGCACTTTATATTTTCAATGTAAAGGTCAGTTTGATTCCAATTTCAGTCCATAAAATAATAAATTCCACTCAACTAAAATAAAAACCAATGGCATTTTATTATCCAACATGGAAGATCCATAGCTTATACCAACCTGATAAACCAGTGAAAGTTGAAAAGAGCACATTTAAATAAGTACAGGACAAACTAAAGCTATGTCTCCAACACCATAGAGTATTGGGCCCTATGAAGAATCCTTCCCCTTGGAATTCTATGCCATAAAAAGAATAATTCTTAATTGCACTGTAATATTGTTAAGGAAGATACAGAGAGGATGTTGTCAGACATTCTATGATTTATGTAATTAACATAAATGATATATTAGCCCTGGCTGGTGTAGCTCAGTGGATTGAGCTCGGGCCTGTGAACCAGACGATTGCGGTTCGATTCCCAGTCAGGGCACATGCCTGGGTTGCAGGCCAGTTCCTGGCAGGGGCCAGTTCCCAGCAGGGGATGCACAAGAAGCAACCATACATTGATGTTTCTCTTCCTCTCTCCTTCCCTTCCCCTCTAAAGATAAATAAATAAATATTTAAAAAAACATAACTGATATATTATTTACCATTTTGTGGTAACTAAGGAAGAGAATATCATTACTTTTCCAATCTGTCACAACAAAGTCTGTTAGCTCTTGCTCACGTTCATTCTGTGGTCGGAAATCTATGGATCATCCCACCTGTGTCTTGGCCTTATCTTTGACCGTGTTTTGGGAATTTCTTAGTTCCTGCTCTTGGTGTTCTTACTCCCTTACCAAACTCCCCATGTGCACAGATTCCGCAAGTCAGCTGACTAACACTTCACAGTTGTTCTGTACAAAAACCTTGGCATTGTCCATGACTCCTTTCTTTTCCTCACATTTTACACCTATTCTTTTAGGAATCCCATTGACTGAACCTCTAAAAATATATGTGGAATGTGACCCTTTGCCTTGGTCCAAATTATCATCTGAAATAGTCACCAAACTGGTATTCTTATTTGTACCTTGCCCCTTTGCTGATATTTTCTCTGATAGTGAACATTATCTTTTTACTAAAAATATTAATCACTTTTTAAAAATTTTATGTATGGTTCAATGGCTACCTCCTCCACCACAGTGTAAGCTCTACTGGGATAGGCATTGTTTTCTCCTTTTTGTTTACTGATGCATCAAAGGCACTTAAAAATACTACCTGACAAGCCATAGGCACTTGTAAAATATTTGTTGAATGAATGCTTGTTCTAACAAAGATATATACATATATGGGTAATGACCTATATTTTTACATATATATGTATGTGTGTATCATATACATTACACAAATCCGTATATATGCATATAAATGTACACCAACAAGTATATACGTGTGTATTATTTGAACTCATATTTTGGTAGCATGATTGCTAGTGTATCTATTTTGGATTTTATTAAACACAATACTTATTCTTTCAAAAATCCCATTCTACATAAAAACATGGCTTACCATGTATCTATAAATTTTAAATCAATACTTTGAATGAAGACCACAGTAAGGTAGTACCTCAAACAGATTATGTTTAACAGATTAATTATGTACAATTAATTTTTAGAGGAATTGGCTTATGTCATTAATGGGTGCATTCACAAAAACAGTATGTCACTTGTATTATTTAACAGAAGACGAACTTACTCACTCATAAAAATATTTCTTTAATATATACTGAACACATGTTATGATAAATGGTTTTGTGTACAATATATGTGTGTGCACAAACCTGAAGGAGACATAGGTATTTTTCTTAAGGATCTAGTTAGTAGTAGAATTTATTTAGTGTAAAAATAATTATAACATTTGAGTTATAATGTAATTATCTTCCTACCAGCAGCATACACATTTTTTGATAGGTACTCAAAGAAAGAAGGTAGATAATTTTCGATTTGGAATAGTTTCTCTTCCTCTTTGAAATAACTATTAAAGTTTATTAGGGTTTCATGCAGCAATTAAAGACTTTTTTAAATTTCAAAACTATTGCACTTTGAAATGTGGGATGATTAAATTTTTTAACATGAAGAACTAGAAGAGCTGTGTTTTCACTGAACATTGTAATATGGTTATTTCAGCAAAAACATCTAAGTCAGACACTAATTAAGCATATAACAAAAGGGCCACCCATATGAAAAGAATCTTAAATACCCCTGGATTTAAGATAATTTATGTTTATGATTAAATGTAGGAATAATTATCCCATTCCTAAATTATAGAATGAAGAATATAAATTCATGTTACAGAAGCAATGATCTCATGTTTATACTTAACTATGAAAAACATGGTGAAAATGCATTTGCATTTTTGAACGATAGTCTAATTTCTTAGATTCAAAATTTGTAATTAATGCACTTGATAATTTCCAGATATAATTTTATTTTTTTGACTTAGTGTATCTATTTTTAAAAAGAAGAGGAGGAGACATTCATAAGATATTATGCTTTCCTCTCAACAAGGAAGCAAATCTCACAAGTGCCTGAATTCAAAATATTTAGAAAGTTCCCTTTAATTCTCCTTTTCCCTGTTCCCACAGAATATAATTCACTCTTCTATTATTTTTCTATTTTTATTCTTACAACGTCCTTCACAAGTTTTGCTGACTTTATTATCCATATTACTTCTGCTTTTTTGTTTGTTTTAAACTCAATTTATATTCTGCTACATCCATCCATAGGCTTTTAGATTTGAAGGATGAAAACTCTTTTCTGTTGCACTAACATCATCTATAACAATCCAGTTGAGTGAGAAGACTTGCCAGTTTCTCTAGTGTAAATAGTCCCACAGTTTATTGATTTCAGGTTACCAAACCAGCTGGCAATATTTCTAAATATTTAACGATTGGCTTTCACTGGTAGCAGCTGACTCAACAAACATTGTAGGTGTTCAAGAATATATTTAGTGACCTGAAACTACTTTATGAAGTAGCCCATGCACAGTTACACAGTTCCCGTGTTAAAAAGGTCTCTCTTTTATCAGCCCAACCTCATTTCCCCTGAAATTTACCCCTGAGTTCACATTAATCACAATTCAAAAGCTATATGCTATAAGTAGAAACTCTTTGCCAGATGACAGTCATTCAAAGACTTTAAGGCAGCTTTTAAGCCTGGTTTTTTTCCAGGTTAAGCACAATATTTTTTCCCAACTCTTCTTTTTATCTTATGGTTTCCATAGTACTTAACAACTGATTATATTTCTAGGGCTGTACTATAATTAACTGTCAATGGGGTCTAGAAATTAACACACAGTTCCAGATGTGGTCTGGGCAAAGCAATATGCCAGAGAATTATTACTTTGCTTTCCCTGGCCACTATAATTTTCTTAATGCAGTTTGAAGATTCATCAGTAGTTTTTGGCTGTCACATCACACAGTTGGCTTGTACAGAATTGTAAAATTAACTTAACCCACACAGTTTTCTCTTAAATGAAAAATGCAGTTAAGCCAGTTTTCTATCATCTAGTGCTTGTCCAACTAGTTTCTGCACCTAAGTGTAGGAATTTACATTAATACCTCCTGTATTTCATCCTATTAATTCAGAACTTCCTTTCAACCAACAACGCAACCAAATCCAGGGTCTATCAACTCCTCCCATCTTTATATCTGTGATATTTTCATATATGTTTTCTTTCTTTTCATCCAAATAAAAATTAATCAAAAATGTTAAAGATGACAAAAATGAATGGAGGACCTTCCTATTGGAAGTGGTATATGGACAAAGCTTAGCTCTAAATCTTTTCATTTTTCTCCCCAGATGTTCTCTTTTTCTTTTCTAATGTCATTATTCTGAAATGAGGAGCTATATAGCTAAGAAAATACAATAGAAAAATTTTATGTCATCTTCATGGACTAAAATCCAAATGCTTTTTTTGTCTCCAAAATGCATTCTTTAATTAGATAAGGAGGTATTTCCACCTGTACACTCCAACTTCTCTGCCCCAAATTCTTCAGACTTCAACTTCAGATCTCAATGTAACTGCAGATATAATGCATGTTCCTTCCTGAGACACCACTCATTTTCTCATGAATCAGCAGAAGGAAGCAGCTTGAGCTTTTTGCAGATCTTGGCAGATTCCTCTTTATCTCAGATAAGAATTTCTTGAAAGATAACAAACACCTTTCCCAATTACCTGTGGGGAATGTTTATATAACCAACACTATACACTTTAGGAAAAAAATCACTAGTGCTTATTATACATCTCTTCTCTAGGGAACAAGATTGCTTTCTCTGTAGTTGTTTGCTCTTTGTTTCTTTGCACTTGTCAATATAAATATATACTTGCATCAGCCTATGTCGTTATATACTTTGATGTGTGGTAAGCTGATCTCCTTAACTCACTCAAAATCAAGATCAGCTTTAATTATTTTGTCTCACAAAGAACTGAAATTGCTTACCAAGTTTTTGTTAATATGTTTACATACTCACCTTGAGCTAAATTTTTCTCAAGGGGCTAATTGATAACTAATGTTATTATAAGCTTGATTAAAATCTCTCTGCAAACATTGCTGTTTTTTTAATTGAAATAACAACAACCTTTTTTCTATCCTTCCCAAGTGAATTAGATAATATAAAACCATTTTGTCTTTCATTTTCATATTTTAACTCATTTTAACAGCTCCTTGTCTCCAATATAACTTGCTCCTTCTTGCTCCTTGGTTTAATTGCTTCTACTTATGATACTTCTTCCTGTCCTTACTTTATGTCTTCGCATCTCTCACGTCAAACCTGGGCTCCAAACAAACCTCTTCTAGGAATGTCTTTTCTTATCAACCATACCTGACCTTAATCAGTCCTTACTATGCATTTTCCCAAGCACCGATGTACTCAGTGTAAAGCACACTTAAACCAAACCTTAATTTAATTGACATATTAAAGTTCATAATATTTTCTGATCTTTTTTGTATACCTCTTCCCTGACATGATAATCTCTCACTGGGTGGAGACAATGTCAATCCCATTATATAAATCACTGCTCAGAGCTCTTCTGGGGTCTTGGTGATAAAGCTAAAACCCCTTACACAGGATGTGAAACTTCTGACTCCCCTCCCCCTTCCAGGCTCAATGATTAATACACAGCTCCTCATACCCTAGTCTCCTGGGTTGCTCTATGAAGTTTCCAGAAACTGTTGTATTATTTCATGCCTAACGTACTCCTGCTGCTTGCTGGAATGACTGTAATACCTGCTCTTCCTGGACAAAGTCTCTCTATCTTTGTCAGTCTCAACCTAAGTGTCCCTCTCTTGATGAAATCCATCTGCTACCTATAACCTTTGTATCTCACTTTCCCTCCCAACTATCTTTTCAATCAACTATGGATTTTGGTAGATACATTCAGCAAATTCACTAGGATTTATACACAGAAAAGTAGAAATATTAGTATTAAAAGTAAAAAAAAAACTCTGATTAAGAATACTTTAAGAGTTCTAATGACACCAAAGTCTTTTTCCAAGCACTTATTTTTTAATTAAATTTCAGATTTATGAAATGGTAGGAGGGAAGCATTATTATACTCACATAGCATGTTCCTTAATTAAAACACATGACCATTGCAATTTTAAAAGGCCATAATAAAACTCACTTCAGTTATTCAGAACCATACGTGGCAAGTATAAATTTTATTAGGCTCAAGTTAAAAATAAGAACAAAAAATAGTTTACTCAGAGATAATGTCTACAGGAGAAAGCTAACAAATTATATTTCATCATAAAAGATGAAAATAATGCATCTACAAATTTAGAAACAAGTTTATTTCATTTCCACAAAAACTGTTTATCTTTTCTTATATATTGAATAGCCCCCTAATAGCTTTTCCCAGTTTTGATCTTGACCTACCATAATGACAGCTTTGAAAATTTGGTTAATCTAATCTACCTAAAGCATAGTTCTGATCCTGTCACATCGCCATTCAATAAACTTAAAGTCTCTCTGTGTCGCACGGTCTTCTCCGTGGCTCTGAGAGTAAAACTTTAACAATCTAACGTGACATTTGATGGTGTTTACAGTCAAGCCCTGACCCGTATTTAGTGTGATTTCCTCTACACATTCTTCACTGGAGAAAGGAACAGAACTGCTTGCTGACTTGGCATTTCCTGATGTGACCCACATTGCTCACCCTCTCTGTTCCTTCCGGAAAGCCGTTCACGCTCATCTCCCCCTTTCGAATGGCAGGCGAGGCTAGGAAGCCTTGCCAAGTGGAGTGATTCACACCCTTCTTTTCTCCCCACAGTACTTAATTTGTATATGTATTATGGTCACTTGACTTTTATATGAAAGACATTCTTGAAAATTGAAATGTGATTTAAAAATTTAAATCATGGTAAAGTTTTTCAATAGAAATTTAAAAATGGTAGAAAAATAAGAAAATGATACTTTGGATACTTTTTTGGATATATTAACCTGATTAACAGAAACATTTATGAGAAAAATAAAAGTTAATATGGCATAAAATTTCTTATATCCCCATCTCTGTCAGCTCCAGAATATTCCAGATGTAGCTCTGTCTCAAATTGTACTGCAGTGCCACGTAGTCCTCTGACTGTGTGTTCACTGTGGTAAAGAAAGGTGGTGGCAGCCATATATCCTTGTTTGCTTTCTGTCCAGTGGACTCCATATTTTCTCTGTGGTGATGGCTTCTAACAGTTACTATCGAGGCCTTTTTTAAAAGTGAATATTTTTTTTTCAAAGAGAACATCACTTGGGATAACTCTAAATTCACAAACAATATTAACAAATATTTGGATTCAACGTCCTCTGGGAAGATCTGGGCATATAGCTCCCCGTATTCGCTGTGTCCCTGCAATGAGTACCTAAAAAATACTGATGTTCAATTCTCAATATGTTGATGGGGTCTGTTATTTTCATATTAATCTGAATGTACATTTTTTATTTTTTTAATTTATTATTTTATTGTATTTTTCCATTACCATTTATTCCTATTATGCCAGCTCTCCCCACAATCTCCAAACTGTTGTCCATGTCCATGAGTCATTTTACCTTTTTACTCGATCTCTACACCCCCTAACCCTCCCACTCAGAATTGTCAGTCTGCTCTCCATGTAGGAGTCTGTCTCTATTTTGCTTGTTAATTCAGTTTGTTCATTAGATTCTGCCTATGTGTGAAATCATACGGTATTTTCATTTCTCTGACTGGTTTATATCACTTAGCATAAAGTTCTCTAGGTCCATCCATGATGTTACAAAGGGTAAAACTTTCTTCTTTGTTATGGCCGAGTAGTATTTCATTGTATGAATGTACAATAGCTGTTTTATCCACTCTCCTACTGATGGACACTGGGACTGCTTCCATTTCTTGGCGATTGGAAATAACACTGCGATGGACATAGCAGTGCTTGTGTTCTTTCAAATTAGCGTTTTGGGTTTCTTTGGATAAATTCCAAGAAATAGGATCACTGGGTCATAAGGCAGTTCCATTTTTAATTTTGAGATATCTCCATACTGCTTTCCACAGTGGCTGCACCAATCTGCATTCCCACCAGTAGTACAAAAGTATTCCCTTTTTTTTATATCCTCACCAGCACTTGTTTGTTAATCTAGTGTGTATATCTTTTATTTTGAACACAGTTAAAGGAAAAGAATAAATCCCATCACTATATTATTTCACAACATATGTTAATCATTCACAGATGAGAAGCTGATATATTACAGTTATTATTTCCTATCTTGCCTTCTACTTACCTATTGCATTCTGTCTGACTTGATTTGGAGCTCCTTTGTAAAATGTTTGTCTTATCTATTTATTTTAGCACTGAAAGATTCTAATATATTGCCTTATTCACAGAGTCAATTCATAAAATAATGTTTGTGGAATCATGTTGCATTTGATTAAATATGACATTTGATTCAATATGTCATTTGCTTAAATATAATTTGAGAAAAGGATAAGTTTATTTTTTAATTTTTGTTGTTTTGTGATAATATACTGCAACATTCATTCAAAGATCCAAGCAATTTAAATTTAGTGATGTACACTCAACATTACTCTTCATCACCAAAATTCTTCTCCCAAATTCCATCCTTGTAGTTAAAAAACAGCAAGAAACATTGACATAGAAACCAAATGATAAGGAACATCTAGCACCTGCTGCCTTTAGGCAAAATTTAAATTGACGTTTTCTGTGTTTAGAAATACTACACATCTAGATAGCAGAGGTGTAGAATCATTTTGTTTGGCAGGATTTTCCTTCTTTTTTTTTTCTCAACTTTTTTATTTAATTATTTTTCAAGTACAGTTCTCTGTCCATTACTCCCATCCCATCCCATCCACCACCCTCCCCCCTCCCTCCCATCTCCACCCCTCCCATTTGTTGTCCATGTATCCTCCATATAGGTTCCTCTAAATCCCTCCCCCATTTCCCCTGAAATTCCCTCCCCTCTCTCACCTCTAACAGGAAGCTAAACAACAAAGCAAACAAGCAAGCAAAATATAACCAGGGACACTGAAATAGAGAACAGGCTGACAGTGACCAGAGGGGAGAGGAGAGAGGATTTTCCTTCTTGACGTGTAGGTGTCTGTGGGAAATGTCAGTCAATCACTACTCACTGGCCATGTGACAAAACCTTTGGACCTTTCTATCAGAGGGCTCACTGAGTTTACTGATTGGATTTACTAGGGCTTCCTCTGACTATACAGACACCAAATTATAATTTTCAAAAGGTAAAATCATAATCTTGTACAAAATAAACATAAGTCATATTTTATTTAACTCATTAATTAACAAGAGAATCGGTAAGACATTATAACCAATTCAAAGGAGAATTGGGACTTCAGAAATGCCTAAATTAATTTGTTAGTAGATTTAAAATTGCTTGATCTTCTATACAGCCATAGGTAATATTTGGTGTTGTCTTTTCTACAGGACAGAAATCAATTATATTTTTCCTTACTGGGCTACACTAATTTGCACTACTTTTATTTATCTAATAAACTATGTTCTACTCTTACAGATATGCAAAATGACCTAATGAATAGAAAGCCAGTTAAAGCCGAACAGACTTAAAGATTCAGATAAAACCCAGAGGGTCCACTGGAAGAGAATCTAGTACTCTTCTTGCCAATTTGGGTAATTATTCCCAAAAGAGTATCTATTTTTGAAATATGATCTTGATACTTAATCTTGTATAGGATTTCTTCTCCGTAACAGAGCTTATTGCAATTTATGGAACAGCATTACTCAACAGTGTGATTAATTTTTTAAGGTTATAAGCTCTGATGGGCAACAGCCTGTTCAGGGTTTAACCAGATACAGAGCTATTCAATTTAGGAGGGAACTATTTTAGGAATTTCTCATTCTGTGTTTTTTCTGAGCTCAAAAAAATTGAAGTCAAAACTATACCTTTGTTTCTCTGTTTCTCTAGCCACTAAGGATTCATGATCTGGTTTAAACAACAGGTCCCAATATCGAGATTAAATTCAAAGTTATTTCCAGTTTTCTAGATCAGAAACTAATTTTCCTCCCTTCTTCACTTCCATATTTAGAAGTTATTTTAGTCCTATTGTTCTCGGGCCTATGGTAAACTTCTTTGCTGTCAATGAAGCCTAGGGCGGGTGTGGAATGGGAGTTCTTCTTTGGCAGTGAATATCAATGGATAACTTATTACCTTATGAAAGCCAGGAGGAGTTCTGCTCATTGGTGCAGTGGTAGCGGGTGAGCATATGCCATTAAAGCTACATTTTACCTCAACAGAGAATTATAATACTTTAAAGTATAATTCAGAAAGCACCTTTCTACTTCAAGAAAGAGGGAGCATTTTCACAGACTTAGATTTCCAAGGAGTCAGCTTACAGGAGAGTAGCTATGGGGGAATTATTATGTTATAGATGAGTGCTATTCTATACTTGGTGACCTGAAAAATTATACTTGGGCCAGAGCATTCACCAAGTATAGAAGTGTTGTTAGTTACTCTTTGAAGCTACTTTTAAATATACTTAAATCAGACTTTGTTTACATAAATCAGACATGCTTTAATATTCTGTTACTTATGAGAGTAATCAAAAGTAGATTAAAGTCAGTTAGGCTGAAGGTAAGGAACCCAATTAAATGGCTAATTCAATAATCCAAGTAATACATAATCATCACCTGCAACTAAGACAATTGGTGCAGGAGAAAAAAAGGAGAGATCAATAGAAAGCATAATTGGCAGGATTTGATAAATTGAGTGTGAGGGAGAAAACAGGATCTAAGTTAACTCAGAGGTAATAGGACTCAACATCTCTGTTGACAGAGGTTTGTTAACTGAACTTTTCTACATGAATAAGTTAGGTATGGGAAGCAGGAGACGATGTGAAATTTGGCATTGATGATGGCAGGTAGGTTCAGGGTATAATTTAGAAATACCTATTTATGGCTATTAAACTTCTAGTTTTGTGGTAAAACCATGAGTGATAATATTGACTAAAAGGCTAGGTGCATGAAAAAACTGATCATTCAAGGACAGAAATCTGATCATAGAGCTGAAAGGGATACTAGGAAGGATCAATTAAGAAGCTATTGAGAAACTGTGAAAAGATAGGTTGGTGTTAACTGAATCACTGGAAATACTGCTTAGAATTGAGAACCTTGAGCACATACACATAGACTGAAGGCAAAGGACAGGATAGAAGATAAACTTGACAAAGGTCCTAGAAGAGGCAGAAGATGATAGGCAGAGACACGTTGCTTCACTTATCTCAGCATATGAAGACAACCTCACCATTTGATCCTGGAAGAATAAAGTACAAAGCATGTGGAGATATAAATCATTTTGCCCAAAGGGTAGCTGAGTTAAAACCTCAAATTTATTTTTAAAATGTACATTAAGCTGTTAAACAAATGGGGGAGGGCTTTGTGAAAAATGTCTAAAAAGAAAGGTGCTGAGCAGAAAGGAGAAAGTCACTGACCAGGATAAATAAAATAATGATTGAGTGTTCCTGTGGTCCAGCTAAGATGGGATTCATTAATGTGCAGTGACTCAATTCTAGGCAATTCCATGTTTTTCTCTAGTGTCAAGAGAAGTGAACTGAGATTAATTGAGTTTAAATCAGTAAGAATCTACGAAGTTAGATCTATAAGTAGGTTCTTCTTCTAAGCTTTAAAATTGCCATGATTGGTTATGAAACATGCGATAGAGAAAAATATTGAATACCAAAAACTTTTATCAGTATGAGAAAAATAACTAAAATATTTTTAGATTCAAAGAAGAAAAACAGAGAACACATTCAGATGTTGTCAACTTTATTTAAGGGAGAATATTACTTAAGAGTACGGTGAATGAGTTTAGAAATTAATAATTATAATTACCCTTCCAGACCTGATAGCATTTGAAAAAGCATATTTTTTTTTCTTCTTGGGAAAGATTTAAGAAAGGAGTTTTCTTCTAGCAAAAGAGGTAGAAAGCAAGTATTAGGAATATTACTGAGAAAGAGTTGGCTTTTGCTTTCATCAATGTCTTCAAAGATTAGACTAGTAATTTAAAAGGCAGATTTGAAAGGTGTGGGAAAGAAGGTGAAAGAAAGAAGTGTTTTGTGTGAGAATGAGTTTGGGTAGATAGCATACGAAAGGGCGTTTTCTGTACATGATGATCACGACGTCAGGATCGAGGTTACAAAGCATATTGCCATAATCTGACTATAAAGTTTGAAATTCTAGTATTAACTCGGACAGAGATTCCTGGTGTCACATCAAGAGAAGCTGAGATGATGGCTTCTAAGGCATTTGTTGTCCGAATTGAGGTCTAGAGCACAGTGTTTGTCTTTATGAACAGCGTTTAGATGTTCCGCTTTGCTCCACAAAGCATCCTCATATAGCATGGTTTTTTTGTCAACCCAGATCCTCTCTTTTGATCCTCAACCTATGGCTTTTTCAATGTCCTTCTCGATGTGGTATTCACACATATATCATGTACAAACAATGTTGTAGCCTAAACATAGAAGAGAACGATGATATCCCCAATGAGTATACGCATACGAGGGAAAATGAACGGGGACATGCACTAGTTCAATTGGTTCATTTGATAGTATGCTGTTGACGTAAATTGAGGTATCTTCTAATAAAGCCCAATACTTTTTTCAAAATGTATCAATATGCGTGTGCATACAAAATATAGTTCGATTTACTCAGACTGTCAATATTATTTGGTAACATAAATTCCCTGTACTGATTTTTCTTCCCAATGCTATATTTTCAAAGATTTTGGTAAGTTGAAATCACAAGTATTAATTACCAATTTGAAATAAGACACAAAGATAGAGCCTGTGGCATAAAGTGATATCAAGTTGACACCCATCCCTTGTAGTGGTTTGTTCACTTAGAAACCATTTAACGACACCGTCATGTTTTCCACATTCCTGTAATATGGACAAGTATACCACAAAAAACGTTGCAGGTAGGGCTCAATTAGTGCTAGGCAGTTTCTTTACTTCAGGCCAATAATCCATAAATCTGCATTTCGTAGAATTCCTGTGGTGTGAGGAAAATACTGCTAAATCCATCCTCTGAAAGCTCTTGTTTCCATATTTCCCCAGTCTTCCTTACCTCTTACAACTCTCAATCTTTGGTCATTTAATTTTGTTGAGACAATTATTTCAACAAAAGATTTTAATAGAAGATTTTTAGAGTGTCTCTGAGTGGAGAGACTAGAAGATTTGGGATAATAATAGAAACTGATAGCTTGCCCTGGCCGGTATAGCTCAGCGGATTGAGCGCGGGCCTGCGAACCACACGATCGCAATTCGATTCCCAGTCAGGGCACATGCCTGGGTTGCAGGCCAGTTCCCAACGGGGGACTCATGAGAGGCAACCATACATTGATACTTCCCTCCCTCTCTCCTTCCCTTCCCCTCTAAAGATAAATAAATAAAATCTTTAAAAAAAAAAAAGAAACTGATAGCTAATTTATAAATTGCCCAAGACAATAAATATCCTTCTCTCAGACTCAATCAAATTATGTATTCATCAAACAGGACTCACTATACCCTATTTATATTAAGATTGCTTTTTGTTAAATACTATATGTATCAGGCATAGAACAGATATTAGATATACAAAGATAAACAAAATTTAGTTCTTATCCTTAAGGTGCTCACAGTCTAATAAAGGAAATAAATCTTGTAATACATAACACTGCATCGAAAGAGGTATAAATAAAATAACATGAGAATGTACAAGACTTAAAGCACATGCCAGCTGAAATCTAAGTGCAAAGAAATTCATAGTCTTCTCAAGATAATTCTATTGGTTTTGTCTAAAAGTTTCTTCACTGTATTTTGAGGCAAACACTGCAGGGAAGTGTATTGTCAGACTACTCTTGGCCCACCAGCATGAAACTGCCACCCACACCCATGTTCATCAAATAAATCATATGTGTGCTTTTTATGTGTGTGTAACTTGGGATCAGCATAACACAGTTAGAACATTCTTGGGCAAAACTCAGAGTGCTGATTAGCAATCCAGTTCAGTTTCTATTTCACATGAACTTGGGGTCTGTTTTCCCACATATATTGTTCAGCACAAAAGGAAAAGAAAATAAAATCATTGCTTTCTAGTTGAGAAAGCAGGCCTAGGCTTGTTAACACCTGTCTGTGGCTCCTTTCCAAAACCGTACTTTCAAAGGCTACATCTCTTTCCTTTGTTGAGTGGAAAAATCAAAGATAAATAAATTTTTTCAAAGCTGTAGGAACTTCCTTTGTGGAGGAAGAAGCCACGTGTGAAGAATTTTCATCCACTGTGCTAAGGTTGCTAACAGCCAGTGTTACTAAGTGTAAGCATCTAAAGCATTGCCTCATGATTGAATTTACCTATTAGTGATTAAGAGCAAAAATTACTCAGAGGAAAATGAGCAGACTAAAATAATTGCTCCAACACTAATTCTACCCTGTTATATCTTGCTAAGAATCCTCTGCCATCCGTTCAGTCCCATCACATTTATTGCCATTTTCAAGCCTGGCTTAATAAGATTCCCTCCCCCCCCCCTCCACTACAGCCTACTCCTTTATTACCTTTAAAGAGCATGAGGACTAGACAATAAAAACTTTTATATTAACCCCATTTGTAACTTGGTTGCTTACCAGGTAGTCAAAAGCTATGCAATTTTATTGGTACATTAAAAAAGCTATATGAGAGAATTAAATTTATAGGGTTGTATGCTAGTGGCGCTATTGCAATTTCTTTTTCAGTTTCTGTAGAAAGACCTTTCATCCATAGAACTACAAAATTAAGAGACATCCTGCAGTGAAAAAAGTTCCTTTCATGTTGTAAGTACTAGAGTGATTTATAGCTCCCCTTTGAGATGAAGGTGCTGGAATTATCCCCCACCCATCTTTCTTTTCAAGTCTAAAATGAGCTAAGTAAGTGTGCCTTTGGTGTTTTATAATGTCAGTGAACTTGAAAGAGCTTTTGAAGGAGTGGGATTGCCTAGACAACCACCAGGAACTAGACCATCATTTTCTTTGTGTTTCTATCCAGTTGAAACTTCCTCACTGATTCAAGCCAGTACTCTCCAACTTGGGTGCCTAGGTATTTCAGGGTATCACCAACGTTGTGAAACTTGCCCTACTAGACTTTCCTTGGAGACAAATTCTCCTTGCACGCCTCTCTTGTGAACAAGGACTACTACCAGAGGGTAGGTAGGTTTACTTCCCTGAAAATCTGGCCTCGTGTTCAAGTTGAATTTCCACCCTCCTCAAGTAAATCTCCTACTAAGGCTCCTGTTGAGCGCGTGAACTTTTTACAAGAGCTTTCCTAAACCCCACCCTTTCACACTAGCCTGTCTGCCCACCACCCTGTCCCATTCGAATCAGAGACGGTCTCATTGCCCTTCTTTCCTCAGGCATCAACAGATTTAGGGACTACCGTTGCTACTTCCTTTGCTCTGCAGCTACACTGCCTTTGATGACTAAAAGGTGAGATGGCTGATGAAACAAGACTTTCAAAGCTTGAGACTTACTTCACCAAACAGAGACAGGGCATAGCTAATATGAAAATAATAGTTCTTTTCAATTCTGGGATATTATTAACTGTCACAAATGAAGCAGGCTAGGGCCTGTGTTTCTCAAGAATGACAGTCCTTGAAACAAACACATGCTGCTTCATGAATATGTTGCTGAATCTTGAGAAACATTCCCCGCCCCCCACCCAAGGTGATATTATTTAGAGAAAAAAAAAAACAAAATAGTACTCTCTTGAAAGTTTTAGCTGTTTATAGGAAGACTATGTTAAAAGTTTCTTTTCATAATAAAGCCTATAATAAGCATCTCTGAAAAGATATAAACTTCTCTAAACAATTACACTTTTTAAACGTTTTTTAAAAGTAAAATAGCATTCTTTTTTTTAAAATATTTTATTTATTTATCTTTAGAGGGGAAGGGAAGGAGAGAGGGAGAGAAATATCAATGTATGGTTGCCTCTGCCGAGGACACACAATGTATCGTGTGTCCCCTGCCGGGAACTGGCCTGCAACCCAGGCATGTGCCCTGACTGGGAATCGAACCGCGATCCTCTGATTCGCAGGCCCGCGCTCAATCCACTGAGCTATACCATAAAATAGCATTCTTTAACATACTACTCAAGTGGTACCACTGTGATTTTCTCTTAACATAATTAGCTCCAACTTCCCTCCCTCATCTACAGCAATTTTTTTGGCTTTTATTATACTCTTTTATTATGTCCTTAATCTTTTCAATTACAATAATCATTTAGTCTGATCATAATCTCATACATATTTTATTTGTGTCCAGATATTTGAATAAATAGCTGAATTGTATTTTATTATAAATACCTTTCGTAATTCAGTCAAATGTCTTATATGCCCCTAGGTATTTATATACTAACTAAATCATGGAAGTTTAAGAAGGCTCTGACAGTAAGTTTTTGAAAGTAGTATAACTGTAAGTAAGGGTAAAATGGTTTGTTAATCTATTTTTAGTGCATGTCTTTTTAGGCATTTTATATTTTCACAAATAATGTTTCTTTCTGAATACAAACAATATGAGCTAAACACACAAGTAGCCTGAAACCTAAATTTTTATAGCTAAATTCCTAAATTATAGTTGCAAGAACTGAGCTTGAACAGAAAAGTACTTCAGCCCTGGCTGGCATAGCTCAGTGGATTGAGCACAGGCTTGCGAACCAGTGGATCGCGGTTCAATTCCCAGTCGGGGCACATGCCTGGGTTTCAGGCCAGTTCCCTACAGGCCAACTCCCAGCAGGGGATGCACAAAAGGCAACCATACATTGATGTTTCTCTCCTTACCCTCTAAAGATAAATAAATAAATAAAATCTTTAAAAAAAAGAAAAGCACTTCAGGTAAGAAAAGGCCAGGACACATCACCGAGTATGTCAGTTACACACATCAGATTAAAGCTGTTTCCTACCACAAAGACCAACAGATGAGGTAAAAACCGCCCAGACAAGTGAAACTTCAGTGTGCTCCCCAACCGGTTCCAACCCTGATATTTACCTTTACTTCTTATTTTCAACACACTGGGTCTGCTGACGGCATTTTAATTCAGGCTGACTGTGTTATTGTCTTCTGAGGTTATATGGGTGTTTTATGGGGACTTTTATTCTAGAGCAGCCCAATTGAATTGGGTTACAGGTTATTACCACTAGGAAAACAGAGAATGTTTGCTTCAAACTGTTTTATTCCTCAGACTAGAGAACATATGCGTGCTTGTGAAAACATCATTAGATTTTAAAACATTTATTCAGCTGAACACTTATGGTTCTTTCTTATGTGACAATATGTAGTTTACAGCTTACTAAACAGACACATCAAGTATTCCCAAGTGAACGTTCATAGAGGCATACAACCTTTAGGAAAGAAACACACAAAATAAACACTCAACTCAAGAAAAAATATTCTGCACATACATGTAGAACTAAGTAAGAATTCTAAATACAAATATGTGATTATATCCACATCGGCCTTCTTTGTATGCAGTGTGGTATCTGACCAAATAGATGACCCACCTTTATATAAAGTGTGGTCAAAAACACTAAGTGTGGAACTTGTAGACTTTTCAACATGGGGTAATGGAGATATTGTAATAATTTAGTTAACCAAATCTATGAAAAATTCAATATGGAAAAATTCATAAAAGAGTAACATATTGATTTTACTACTTTTTTTTTGTAAATTAGCATCTAAATTGATCAAAGAAGTGTGATAGTGGTTGACTCTTCAGTTGATTTTTTTAATATGGAGAATATAATGAGATCACTGTTCCATCTATTTTATTATTTATTTAGTTTTTAGGTAATTATCAAACACCTTGGGACTCCAGTTTAGTATATCAACCGCTTTTATTCTAGATAATGATATTAAAGTTTCTTAACTTGTTTTTCCATCTCATTTGTGTGTCTGTGTTAGTCTTAAGTAGAGATAGATGAGTATAATATATATATATTTGGAATATATATGTGTATTTCATAATAAGAAATTGTAAGTAACTATTTTGTATTAAATACAGATAATATACTCACTCATTAATTTATTAATTTCTTTCCACAAATAATTAGTGTCTTTTATTTTCTGAACATGTAATAATAAATGAACAATTATTTCCACTTCAGTTAATTTCAGTTGAAATCAGATTAAAAGATATCTACAAATCTCTCTGCCTCCTAGTAAATCAGATTACACAGTTCAATCTGGATGTGTTTTTTTGTCATATACTTGAGAATGGTATATCTGTCCCAGAAATTCAATAGGCCCTATGAAAAAAAAATCTGGTTTGCTTCAAAATACTATTTAACCTGGATTATGTCTAATGTACACTTAGAAAAAAATTCTCATAGGTATGTTTTATAGTCAGTATTTTAGTGTTGCTTAATATGAAAGCCTTGAATAAAGATTTGGGATTTTACATTTATGATATATTTGAAATTCTTCTATTCTTAGAATTTCTAAAAATTTTTTCCAATCACCCAAATCATCATGTAACTATAGTTTTTTATGAGTCATTTCAGGGCCAAAGCTTCTATATTTTTATGTTTACTATTATTTTAATTAGGAATATTCCAATAGTAAGTCATCTTACATCTCAGATAAGTAATGCCTGTATCATACATAGTAGGCTCTAAAATTTCCTAAAATATTTACCTGTAATGTTATTCCTCAAGCCCACCAAATGTGTACTTACTTTCCAACATCTCTTACATATGGAGATGTATGTAAGAGATGTATGTACTTACATCTCTTACTTTCCACATCTCTTACATAATTTCTATTACTGGTACACTTTAAAAATCCCCAGAAGTTTTTATTATTTTACAATAAAAGTAACATAAGTCACTCAAGTGGTTCAGAAATTCTAAATGAAAGTTTTAAATACTTTGCCCTCTGACACCATCCTGAATTCTCTCAAAAACTAAGCACTATAGGGTTTCTTATGTATTCTTCTAGAATAATGTTATTACTGTTTTTAGAAAAATGTACACAAATATGTTTACAATGATCCAGTAAAAATTTTTATATGAGATTTATCTGTACCAATAATACATATGTTTGTGATATAAACAGTATGTAACATTTCATTATATTGACATATTGTAAATTATTTGACCAGTTTTCTAGTTATGGGTAATTAACTTTATCTCTAGCTTGTTTTGATTATAATACAGCAATAAATAACTTTGAAAATATGTTTTGATATATTCCTGTGAGTCAATCCAAGATAACATTAATGGATGTGAAGTTTTGGAACAGAGTACATGTATTATACATTCTGATAGATATGACCACATTTCCTCTAGAACATTTGCATCCACTTACATTCCCCTGAAAAATTTATGATGGTGCTTATTTCCTCACTGTCTAACCACTGCTGGATATTGTCTAACATTTCATATTTGTCAATTTCATGTTTTATTTGCATATCTTTATGCACGAATAAGATTGAGAATCAATTCACGTATCTGTACTATTTTTCTGAAAGCTACCCTTTTAATTTTTTTCTGATTTCAATTGCTGTATTTATCATATAACTCTATCGTTATTTTGTGTATATATTATTTGACGTGAGAAAGTGAGCTATTTGCTTGTCTAGTTGCTGTATGTACTATATATACTGTCAATGCAAGTTCACATTTTGTCCATTTTTTTTGAAATTCGATTTTCTCTATATAGAAATTTTAAGTTTTTATGCATCAAAATTTATCAAGCTTTAAAAATTACCTATGGTTTTGTTTTTCTTGGAAAAGCCACTACTTACTCTTGAGTCATGTTAATTCAAAAAATTATTCTTTTAGCATCTTATTTTCCATAGTAATGTTTAATTTTCTGAAATGTATAGTTAATATTTTATTTAAAAAGGTAACAAAACACTTTATTCACCCTTTAAGGGAGTGCTCAATAACCACATATGACAGCTTCTATATTACAGAACTTGTCCATCACCACAAAAGTCTCACTGGATAGTAAAAGTATAAGAACCCTCCCAATTTAATGTTCAGATTTTATTTTTTGGCTAGTCTATTATAAACAAATAGTAGCACACCATGATAAAAGGGGAATGTGTACATGCATTTCTAGCATATTCTAGAGCTTAATGGAATGTTGGAGCCCAGAAGAACTAGAAAAATTTTGCTACCCGAGTCACTGAGTTTGCATATTGGTGTAAACATACAGTGGGGTACGAGTGGATAGAGCCAAAGATATACTTAGAGACAGCCAGTTTAAACATTTCATTTTCTGCTAATATTAAGACAAAGTCTTCAGAGATTAAATAAATTTCCTAGTGATTTAAAAAAAAAGAGCAATGTGAAGAATTCAGGTCTGCTGCCTCTCAATCTAATCCAGCAGCCTACATTTGTTATTAATGCATATCAATGTGAAAAAAGTAAATTATTTAGTGTACTTGAGGTATCATCAAGTAAGCACATAGAGAAAAAAACATTAATGCCTAAGAGTCTATGCTTAAGTGTATATGGTCCCTAAATATAAACTGTCCTGAGTGTGGTCCTGAGCATTGCCCCTTTCTACACAGAATGCATAAAACAGGACTTTTATACACTCCTCAGGAAAAAAGTAACCAGTTCCAAAAATATATGTGAACAATGTGTATTTTACCAATGATTTGGTAGCAGAAGAGGAGGAGGAAGTTTATATCACATCTTGCATAACAAATGCTTTAAAATTCCTCTTCATACAGGTCTGCTGACCAGTCTCTTGGAGACTCATGTTCTTTGCTTTTGTCCACATTGCTTCTAGCTTTCTTGTCCCTGTCTACTTCTTTCTAAAAATCCTCAATCCCAAATACTTCTTCCTTTTTCTTGAAGAAAAATTCAGATGCTTCCTGATTCTACATTTAAAATCCCATCCACACCTTGCAAGGTGATCACCAACAGAGTTTCTGTTGCAAACTAATCCAAGCCAGAAAAGTCAGCAGCTCTGAGGTCTTTTATTAGCAGCTCTCTAAAAAGATTATGGTGGTTTGAGTTTAGTCTAGTGTAACATCACTACCAGATTTTTTTCAAAATTGAACTTATTAGGGTGATAATGGTTCACAAAACCACACAGGTTTTAAGTGTACAACTCAATAACACATCATCTGCACACTGCATTGTGTGCCCATTGTCCCAAGCAAAGTTTCTTTCTGTCCCTATTTCCCCCCCTTTGCCCATCTCCACCTACCTCTCACCTCCTTTCTCTCTGGCTATCCCTGCACTATCTGTGTCTCTGTGAGTATATGTGTGAGTGTGTGTGTGTGTGTGTGTGTGTGTGTGTGTATTTGCTTAATCCTTTAGCCTTCTTTCACCCAGCGCTCCCCAAACCCTGGGCCCCTGACAGCCGTAAGTCTGTTGTATGTATCCTTGTTCCATTTCCACTCATCAGTTTATTTTGTTCATTATATTCCATATGTAAATGAAATCATGTGGTGTATGTCTTTCTCTGGCTGGTTTATTTCACTCAGCATAATAATCTCTGGGTCCATCGATGCTATTACAAATCATATGATTTCCCTCCCTTCCTTCCCTCCTTCCTTCCTTCCTTCCTTCCTTCCTTCCTTCCTTCCTTCCTTCCTTCCTTCCTTCCTTCTTTCCTTCCTTCTTCTTTGTTTCTTCCTTTTATGGCCAAGTAGTATTTCATTGTATCAATGTACCACAACTTTTAATGAAAGGTCAACAAATTCTCAGACCATATATGTCTACATAGGCATTTCCTAAGTAACCACTCATTAGTAAGCAGGCATAAAGCTCTCATACAGACTGTAAGATTCTGGATATACTTGTGGGGGCTGCCTCCATGACATACTCACTGGACATTATTCTAAAAAGCTCATTTACAATTCTCCCAGAAGCGGAAATCTTTTTGCCTAGCAATCATCAGGCAGCCAGAAATTCTTCTAATAATGGCAGGAAATAGAATCATTGGGCAAATCCAAGCTTGGGCTCCATTCCCAGATGAAAGCTGTAGACCTGGCTGGAGTCTTACATGCTGTTCATGAAAAAGAAGGAAGTGCCTGTAAAGAATTTTAGCAAATCCACAGAACCTGAAATACCATTAATTTCACCCATGAGGAATCATTTCTAACATTCATAATGCTGATTAATTTAGCTATTAATATCTTACAGTGTTCTAGTTATCAATAGTTCTGGTTTACATCAAGGCATGGATAATTTAGAATTAAAACATGAATAATTTGTACATTAAGATATTTCAGATATAATGCTAATCATCACCCATGGGTGCATATTTTTTATTAGAACATTCACTGCATCAAAATATAACTTTGACTACTATACCATACCTACTTTTAAATGCTGAAGTACTTAAATATCAGGCTTTGTAATATCATCCAATTAATAGAATTAATTTGGAAAGCATTGAGGAATAAGCAAAAACTAAAATGTTTCTGCAATGTATTTTACACATGAAATTAACTTAGGTTTTATATGTTGAAATTGAGAAATATAAAGGTCTGAGTTCAGTGAGGTCTGCATGTTACCTTCATTGTGTTGTGTTAAATGTGATACTGTGGGGAAAGAGAAACTCCGGGAATTTGTTGAGTCCAGAAAAGATCGTTCTTCACAAGGATTTTATGTTAGTTGGCAAGCTGTGAAAGAAGTAGTAGTTCATAAAGTATGATAATTAGCTGAAATAATAATAAATTCACTTCAGAAAGGACGTTTTTGTTTAATATTTCCTAGGACAATCAGAAAAGCAACCCTATTTGATAACTCAATATCTTTATTGAAAAAGCATTTTTAAAGAAAATTTCAAAATAATTCACCTTCTAAATTTAAATTAAAAAAATAGAACAAGACAGAGTTTTGGTAAGATAAATTTAAATAACCACATTTAAAATACATATTCATAAAGTGAAAATATTAAGATCACACAAGGTCTGTCTAGAAGGTATCTAACCATGTGATATGAAAATAGAGGTATTTATTAAAGAAGACACAAGATATAAGAAACACTGTACATAGGACAATGATGCCCCAGTCCTCTTTTAAGTAGGCACCTCGGGACCCCACACAAGAATTTAATTCTCCCAGTGGCCATCAGCTGCCCTGTTGTATTTTCCAGAATCTCATCGACAGTCTGAAATCTCTTCCCTTTCAAAGCTGATTTTAGTTTTGGGAAAAGTCTATCAGCCAGACGTAGCAGGGCACTAAGTGTGGGCAGTAGGGGAGCCAAGTCACCAGGGTGATGTGATGTTCCACTGAAAACTGCAGGAGGCATGATACAGGAGTGAATGTGTTGTGATGAAGCTGCCAATCAGCTGTTGCCCATAGCTGTGGCCTTCTGAATCATTCAAATAATTTCTATGGAGAAATGTTTAAGCTTAAAGAAAAATCTGATGCAGATTGGTTGCTCTACTTGTTCAGTCATTTTGCATGTGATGGCCACACAGTACACATGCTCACTCAATGTCATCTAAGGCCCCACTGACTAGTACAGTGAAGTCATCATTTTTCACACATGAGGATTACAATTCTCTTTTTGGTTGCCAGGATACATTGATATCCTGCCAGCCATTCTCATTATATTAAAAATGGCTGGATTTTTTCTAGACAGACCTTGTATAATACATATTCTAGTATTAATTCAGGGAGAATAAGTTGATCTTACATGTNAAAAGATCGTTCTTCACAAGGATTTTATGTTAGTTGGCAAGCTGTGAAAGAAGTAGTAGTTCATAAAGTATGATAATTAGCTGAAATAATAATAAATTCACTTCAGAAAGGACGTTTTTGTTTAATATTTCCTAGGACAATCAGAAAAGCAACCCTATTTGATAACTCAATATCTTTATTGAAAAAGCATTTTTAAAGAAAATTTCAAAATAATTCACCTTCTAAATTTAAATTAAAAAAATAGAACAAGACAGAGTTTTGGTAAGATAAATTTAAATAACCACATTTAAAATACATATTCATAAAGTGAAAATATTAAGATCACACAAGGTCTGTCTAGAAGGTATCTAGCCATGTGATATGAAAATAGAGGTATTTATTAAAGAAGACACAAGATATAAGAAACACTGTACATAGGACAATGATGCCCCAGTCCTCTTCTAAGTAGGCACCTCGGGACCCCACACAAGAATTTAATTCTCCCAGTGGCCATCAGCTGCCCTGTTGTATTTTCCAGAATCTCATTGACAGTCTGAAATCTCTTCCCTTTCAAAGCTGATTTTAGTTTTGGGAAAAGTCTATCAGCCAGATGTAGCAGGGCACTAAGTGTGGGCAGTAGGGGAGCCAAGTCACCAGGGTGATGTGATGTTCCACTGAAAACTGCAGGAGGCATGATACAGGAGTGAACGTGTTGTGATGAAGCTGCCAATCAGCTGTTGCCCATAGCTGTGGCCTGCTGAATCATTCAAATAATTTCTATGGAGAAATGTTTAAGCTTAAAGAAAAATCTGATGCAGATTGGTTGCTCTACTTGTTCAGTCATTTTGGATGTGATGGCCACACAGTACACATGCTCACTCAATGTCATCTAAGACCCCACTGACTAGTACAGTGAAGTCATCGTTTTTCACACATGAGCATTACAATTCTCTTTTTAGTTGCCAGGATACATTGATATCCTGCCAGCCATTCTCATTATATTAAAAATGGCTGGATTTTTCCTAGACAGACCTTGTATAATACATATTCTAGTATTAATTCAGGGAGAATAAGTTGATCTTACATGTTATCTGTTCTGCCTGGCACTTTGCACATCTTATCTTATTCTTATAACATTATGGAAGCATATAGTAATTATTTCTCATAATATCCCATAAATTCTCTTAATACATTTTTAATTATTATCAGAGGAATTTTCTCTGTTATATTGGTACAATACCAAACTCTAATTTAGGCATAGTTTTTATGTTTATTTAATTTTTTGTTTTCTATTACCATCAGTGTGGTGGAGGAAAACCAGTTTGTTAACATATTTTGACAGGGTGTTGTAGGATATTACATACTCAGGGGTGGTTCCTCTCCCTAGACTGGACTATTTCCTTCAATCTTGTTCTAGTCTAAAGACATGGACACCAATGATCAGAGAACAATCAAAGTATTCAAACAGCATTTATTGCCGCATGAAATAAAAATGTAAGATATATTTAGATTTTATTTGTTCTGATAGTTGTCCTCTGCTCAAAAAGGAGGAACTCCTTACACTACCTGATTGAATTCTTCTTAACTCAGAGCTGACATTCTTCAGCTTTGGAATATAAATCGAGAGAAGATTTGCCTAAGCAATCCTCTTTTTTAATTAAACAAAAAAGATGGTAAAAAATACCAGTTGACTATTAGAGCAAAAAGAGTAAGTATTTTGATGCTTGTAATTAATCACACTGTTATAGAAATTGTGGCTGTTAATGAAATCTAGGTGTATTTCTTTCTTGCTTAACCTGAAATACAAAGGCTAAATTTCTCCCTGAAATATCTATGGAGAATATATATACATATATAATATACATATATGTTATATATATATGTAAATTATTTAGTGTACTTGAGGTATCATCAAGTAATCAAGATATATATATATATATATATATATATATATATATATATATCCCAGTACATACATTGGCAAACTTTACAAAAATATTTTTAATATTAGCCAAATATGTTTTTAAAAAGAATATTAGTCTAGCAGAAGGAAAATATAGTTAAAACATGGGTGTTGGAGAGCAGTTCTCAAGCCCTATATATTTATTTAGTTTTTATTGCATTTTTCTCATTACCATTTAGTCCCTTCATACCAACTTCCCCCCAGCAATCACCACACTGTTGCCCATGTCCATGAGTCCTTTTTCCTTTTTGCTCAGTCCTTCTCTCCTCACCTCCCCCAACACTAGCTGTCATCATGCTCTCCATCTATGAGTCTGTCCCCATTTTCCTTGTTAGTTCAGTTTTTCATTATATTCAAATTATGAATGAAATCATATAGAATTTGTCTTTCTCTGACTGGCTTATATCCCTTAGCATAATGTCCTCCAGGTCCATCTCTGCTGTCACAAAAGGTAAAACTTCTTCCTTTTTCATAGCTAAGTAGTATTCCATCATGTTAATGTCCTATATTTGTTTTATTGACTCATCTACTGATGGATGCTTGGGCTGATTTTATATCTCAGCAATTGTAAATAATGCTGCAATGAACATGGGGGTGCTTATGTTCTTTTGAATTAGTATTTTGGGTTTCTACAGGTATATTCCTAGAAGTGGGATCACTGGGTCAAAAAGTAGATCCATTTTTACTTTTTTTGAGGTCTCTTCCAACTGCTTTCTGCAGTGGCTGCACCAGCCTGCATTCCCAACAACAGTGCATCAGGGTTTCCTTTTCTCCACATCCTCACCAGCACTTGTTTCTTAATTCATTGATGATAGCCATTCTGACAAGTGTGAGATGAAATCTCAGTTGTGGTTTTAATTTAATTCTCTCTGATGATTAGTGATGTTGAGCATCTTTTCATATGTCTATTGACCATTTATAAGTTCTCTTTGGGGAAGTGTCTATTTAGGTTTTTGCCCATTTTTATTGGGTTGTTTGATGTTTTGGTACTCAGTTTTGCGAGCCCTATTTAGAGAACTTACCTAATGGACTCACGCAACATAGTGTCAACAAAATAAACAATTTTTGTGCCAGTTTGAAGAAGTAGGAATATCTCAAGGCCTATTAGTGTTGGTGGCTTGAGCATAGTTAAAAATTGCAGAGATGTGAAAGACAACCTATTTTAGATCTTTCACTTACCAGGGAGAATGCTGAGTCCCTGAACAAGTGTAGGTAGGATCTTCCAGCCAGAATTTCATGGAAGCTGTGAGTGGAAGTCAAATCTATGAACTGCTTGTCTGATGCAAATTCCAAAGTAAGAAACAGCATTATTGATAGTTTTCTGGCACTCAATTGTGAAGTTGTCTAAGCCAACTAAGAAGAAAATAAAAGCAGATTCTGACTGAAGGGGAATCTATGTGGAGATAAAGATAATGAAATTCCTAAGTCAAAGAATAAAGAGATGGAAGAATTAAACAGTCAGTGGAAAGTTATACCTAAGAATCAGAGAAAAGTCTAACAACTGGGTCAGGATGATCTCTATACAGAATGAGATATAGGAATGATTTAGGGAAGCTAGGGGAAGTCCAGTGGGGAAATAGCAGATGGACTTTTACATACTAACAACCATGAAAGCAGAAGGGACCCCAGAAAAACTAATTAATTTTAACAACTCAATTATCTTTTCTCCAAAATTGTCATTAGAAACACATTTATTGATAGATATGTTAGAAAATAAAGAGAGCATAATTTTAAAGATATAAGCACATTGAGAGTAAAAAGACAGGAACTAATCTTTCTATAAGTAGGAACTAATCAACTTACAGAAAACTTTTTTTGTATCTAACAGCTGCAATTATTTCAGTTGTAATAGCTAACTAAATTTGGTCTGACAAAACAAATGTGTTGTTGTAGCAATCATACAAAATTAGAGTAATTTAATGCTACAATACCAATGTTCTTGGGTCCACATTCATGAAAATCATAAACCATTGCATTGACACATGAAAGTTTATTTTAAAGTTGTGAAAATACATTTTTATAAATGATACTTTTCCTAATTCTAATAAAATACAATGATTTAAAAGTTGTGTATAGGCAATAGCATAATTACTGATATTAATGAAACATATTTAGTGTAGAACAAAGAACAAAATAGGCACTGATAAATAAAAACAAAGCATTTCATTTGGAAAATCATTTCCTACTAAATTTTTATGTTAACAATGACAATGAATCAAAAAAGAAAAATGATTTCACTTTAGGATTTTAGTACTGTAAGATTTAAAAAATAAAACTGAATTAAAGTTACAATATGTCCAATATTGCTTTATTGGTTTTGCTTTTGTTATATTTTTAGAAAAAGTGTCCAGAGAATAAGTGGTAATCTAACATCCTTTAAACAAAAACAAACAAACAAACAAAAAATTCTTTTTACTTTACTGAAATGGTGAACTAATTATGTGTCTAAAGAAAAGAAACTCATCCAAACCAAGAGTCTTAGAGTTCTGGCAATAATTCTTTACCTTAGGCAACTAAAATAATTATCTACCTTAATGTAAGAATGTTTTTAAATTTCAAAGTAGAATGTTGTCATCTAGTTAAGTAACATTTGCCACAGTAAATTATATGGTGGTTCTGTTACACGTGTGGTTCCCATGAGGCAAAATGTAGGCAAGCCACCAGAAATGTAGTATGAGGCACACCTAATCAGAATGGCTACAGTGAAAATATGTATGTGTCCCTGTATAGCAAATGGTACCTTCCTGACATTTATACACATCCTTTATTACCTCTAAATGTAAAAAATGAGACTGGTAATGTGTAGAAATAATAATTTTCAACCTCAGGGCATCCTTATGGAGGAAGTAGGGGTAGGGTTGTAGGGGATGGATACAAAAAATTAGCATGGATGGGAAAAATGAAGAGATACTGTAGCTTAGAATCTATTGGATTTCTGTACAACCTTTTTAAATGCCTACAACTTCTCTGAATAGTTTAGACTTAATATTTCATTAGATATCAAATAGCTGAATCTTAAGAGGAACATCTAAAATTACTGACCCCTAAAGAATAAGTTCAAAACTCACAAACAAAAAGGAAGACATTTTTTAAAAAGCTCCTCAGTCTATTAGAGAAGTCATATCATTACTTGGTAATCAACAATGTGCAGATAATATTATTTTTCTCTTTTTGGTGATGAGGTTCTGCCACTCCTTTGATGTCAACAACCTTTCCAGAGTAAAAAGGAATAGATTATACTTACAAAGCCAAAGTTTGATACATGAATTTACTTTTCTGGCTACTGCCATCTTTCAGTCATAGTCTGCTTTGTCGCTTCATCTCTTCCCTACTTCTTTTAATCAGAATGTTTAGAGCTGTTTTATTACTTATTCTTTCATAACAGTGGGTACATCATGAAAGTTTTAGAATACCATTTAATCTTCAGATTTGTGACACTCTAATTTGCTTCATTTTTTTAAAAAAATGCATTTAGATTAATGATTACCACATTAAACTTGTCAGTAAGATTTGCGGAGGTGGAAAAATTACACAGCCTAAGGCAGTGCCTGATGTACTTACCCTCAGCAGTGATGTGCCTGCCTAAACGGGAAGACTCTTGTGGCAACTATTTTCAAATCTTTTTCACAGCTCCCCTTCGTAGGCTTAAATGAGTTCCTTATATCCCAATTTCTTTTTTGTTACAGACATCAAAGTGTCATCTTTCCTTGTGACTCCCAGCTATTTACTTCGTTTCCCAGATCTCTGCCTTAGGATTGGCTCTGGGGTGTCTTTTTAGAATCTCATGTAAGAAATGCCTCTCTTTGGGACTCTAGAGAGAAAAAAAATACAAAAGCCCATTTTGTTTTAAAGGCCATACTATGAAAATGACAGGGGCTGGGGTATTAAGTTGCACAAATTATGAACATAAGTATGTAACAATGATTATAAAATACTTACAGGAATAGCAGTATCTAATCAATATAGTTCTCTACTCCTTTCCGAGATGGCAAATAAAAGAAGACCCTCCTAGACTTTGTTCCTACACTTTTACTTTGAAGGTGAGATTCAATTATGCCTTGCCATTCATTATCTCCTTTGTGCCAGTAGTCACTGGGGGCCATCTTAGCACTCATTAGCACTCATTGCCCCCAGTCACTTCTCACCACCAGCCAGTGCTGTCTTTTGTGTGGCAGTGAGCTTGATAGCTGCTTCTGTGCGGATCAATCCATCTTAACAGACTACTGATAAAAATCAGCACTTGCAAATTAAGAGGAAAATTTGCTTCCCTAAAGAAATGTAGATTCTGAGGCAAACATTTCACATAAATGATGTTGCCACAAACATTTGTGATGTTTTTTCCTAGCTCCTGGACTTTACAGGTGAATACTACCCAAGTATGAAAATTGGGAAGAGAAGCAAGCTATGTGCCAACATGCTTTTAAAAATTCAATCTAGTGTTTTTTGGTACAGCTGAGATTAATATGCTACTTTGCTTTTTCATGTTAAATCTATAGTCATATATTTAGATTGCATAGTATCACTTGCTTTAAAGGAGATGATATAAAAAGAAAATATTTAGCAATACTGTAACAAATAAGAATATAAAGAGAAATCTATTTTAAGAAATTTTTGTTTTATGTTTTTTTTCACTTAATACATTAAAAAATGTTCCATGAACTTTTATCTTTTCCTTCTTAAGTATTTTTTCACTTCTTTGAAAGCCTATGGACTTCTTCTTCAACCTTCTGAGTATGTCCCATCCAATTTATCTTCACATCTGTTTCCTGATGTTTATCCAACATTTCATCAACATTTAGACAGTATTATATAGATTCTAGCTCCAATGCAATGATATCTAAGTGTTTATTGATTATTACAGTTCTTTATTTTGTGTAAATCCAAATATGCCTGTATCTCCTCATACACACACTCTTACTCTTTTGACAGATCAACAGAGGCAATTTGTTTGTAGTTGGGCTTAAATTTCAAAGAGACTACTGTTTTTAAATCTTCTCATAGTGCAGAATGATGGGCTGCAGAGGCATCCAATCATAATTCCACTACTTCATTAAAGGTGGATTCAAAGAGCAGGTTCCTCTTTGTTAATAATAACTCTAGCAAGCTGGCACAACTTTTGCATAAAACTATCTCACAGGAATTTCGTGTCACATATTTCACTTGTACTGACATGATATTTATCTTTATGAGAAAAAACATATTAATTGAAATGTATTGAAAATAAATTTGAGGCTCACAATTTTTTCAGTTTGAGGTATACTTGAGAAATAAAATGATAAGACATTTAAGGGCTGCAATGCGATGATTTAATAAACATATACATTGCAAAAGGATTCTCCCCATCCAGTCAGTTCACACCCATCACCTCATCTCTCTCTCTCTCTCTCTTTCTGTCTCTCTCTTTCTTTTTTGGTGAGAACATTTAAGTTCTATTGTCCTGGAAAATTTCAAAAGCCGATACAGCATCATCAGCTATCGTCACCATACTATATATTAGGTCCTCAGAACTTTTTCATCTTATAACTGTAAGTCTGTGCACTTCTACCAACCTCTTCCCACTTTCCCTACCCCTCGGCACCTAACCATGACTTTTGTACTCTTTATAAGTTTGATGTTTTTAAAGATTTTAATACAAATGATGGCATGTAGTATTTGTGTTTATCTTTTTGATTTATTTCATACAGTATAATACCCTCCAGGTCCACCCATGTTGTCACAAATGTCAAGTTTTTCTTCTTGCTCATGGCTGAATAATATTCCACTATATTATATGTATCTCACATATCCTTGATTCTTTTGTCCATTGGTGAACATTTAGGTTGTTTTCATACCTTAACTGTTATGAATAATGCTATAATAAATACAGTAGTGTGGTTATTTCTTCAAGATAATGGTTTTATTACCTTTGGATATATACCCAGAAGTAGGAATGTTGGATCATACGGGAGATATATTTTTAATACTTGAGGAACCTTCATTCTATTTTCCACTGTGGCAGTGCCAATTTGCATTTCCTTTAACAGTACACAAGGATTCCTTTTGTCCACATCCTCAGTAGTATTTGTTATTTCTTAGATTAAAAAAATGATTTCCACTGATAATGGACACGTATGTTTTCAGATGTACAAAATAATGATCAGATATTTATATACCTTATGAAGTGATCACCTCAATAAGTACCCATTTGGCACCATACACAGTTATTATAATATTACTGACTATATCTTTTATTGCTGTAACTTACATCACTGTTACAATTTTTTTAAGAAACAATTTTTTTCAATCTTAAAAGCAGTTAAAAATTTATTTTTAGGAAGGAAGAGAGAAGGAAACATCAGTATGTGCCCTTTCATACACCCTCTACTGGGTACCTGACCTTCAACCCAGGCATGTGCCCTGGACTGGGAATTGAACCAGAGACCCTTTGGTTCACAGGCTGGCACTCAATCCACTGAGCCACACCAGCCAGCACAATTTTTATGACTGTCGATCTGTACTTAATCCCTTTCACCTTTTTCACCTCTTCCCTAAATTTTTTTGGCTTTTTGATAATAGCTATTCTAAGCAATGCAAGGTGATCTTATTATGGTTTTGATTTACATTTTCCGGATGATTAGTGATATTGAGTACCTTTCCATGTACGTATTGGTCATTTGTATGTCTTCTTGGAAAAATGTCTATTCAGGTACTTTGCCCATCTTTAACTAGGTTGTTTGTTTAGTTTTACTATTGAGTTTCACAACTTTGTTTCATAGTTTGGATATTAACCCTTTACTGGATATGTGATTTGCAAATAGTTTTCCCCCATCCCATAGATTATCTTTTAATTTTATTGACAGCTTCCTTTGCTGTGAAGAAGCTTTTTAGTTTTCTATAGTCCCACTTGTTTATTTCAAATAATTTTTGTTTCCTTTTCTTTTGGTGTCATATTCAAAAAGTCATTGCCAAGACTATGTCAAGGATCTTAGCCTGTATGTTTTCTTCTAGGACTTTAATCATTTCAGGTCTTATGTTTAAGTCTTTAATATATTTTTAGTTGATTTTTGTGTATGGTATAACATAAAGGTCAAATATCATTTTTTAAAAAATACATGGCTGTTTGATTTTCCCAACGCCATTTATCAAAGAGACTATTTTTCCACATTGTATATTCTTGGTTCCTTTGTCAATAATTAATTAACCATTTATATATGGGTTTATACCTAGGCTCTGTATTCTGTTCTGTTGATCTATCTGTCTATCTTTATATCTATACCACATTGCTTTGATTATTATAGCTTTGTAATATAGTTTGAAAATGGGAAATGTGATGCCTCCAACTTTGTTCTCTTCAAGTTTACTTTGGTATTCAAGTTTTTTTGTGGTTTCATGTAAATTTTAGGATTGTTTGTTCTACTCTGTGAAAAATGCCATTCAAATTCCACTGAATCTGTACATCTATTTGGGTAGTATTGATGGTTTAACAATTCATTCTAATCCATGGCACAAAATATCTCTTATTATATATTTTAAATAACTTTCACTTCCTTAAGCAAATGTATTCCAAAGTATTTTATTCTTTTGATGCTAATACAAAAAGGATTGTTTTCTTAATTTCTCTTTCTGACAGTTTATTGTTAGTATATGGAGATTCATCTGGTTTTGAATATTGATTTTTATAATGCAAGTTCACTGAATTTGTTTTGCATTTCTAAGTTTATTTATTTATTTTAATGGAGTGTTTAGGGTTTTCTATATAAAATATCATAACACTTGCAAATAAAGAAAATTTTACTTCTTTTCTAATTTGGTTGCCTATTACTTGTTTTACTTGACTAATTGCTCTGGCTAGGATATTCAGTGTTGTTTTGAATAAAAAGGAGTGAGAGTGAGCTTTTGTTTTGTTTCTGATCTTAGAAGAATAAATGTCAGATTTTCACCATAGATTATGATGTTATCTGAGGGATTTTAAACATGGCTTTTACTATTTTGAGGTACTTTCCCTCTATACCCAATTTGTTGAAAGTTTTTTATCATAAAATGTTGAATTTTGTCAAAAATTTACTTTGCATCAATAGAGGTAATTACATTATTTTTATTTTTCATTTTTTAATGTGATATATCACATTTATTTATTGAATTTCAGATGTTTAACCTTGCATCTTTAGAATACATCCCATTTTATTGTGTTATATGAGTGTATACCAAAGTCTGTCAGTGCCCCAAAGGGGAAGATGGCATTTGGCACCTAGCAGTAGGCTGCCTAGAAACTCAACCCTCAGGTAGTAGCTGGGAAAGGCAAGGCCCTTCCAGGGAGAAACTAGGAGGTAGGTGTTTTTTTTGCATCCTCACTTTGCATATTTATAGCCTCAGGGGAAAGGAGTGGTGCTCTGTTACCAATTAAAAATTGCTGCTTTGTTTGCTATTGTCTTCTGGGACTCACAAATGCAAGTACTATTGGCTATCCCAGTCATATGATCTCGGGCCCATCTCTGAGGCAGCATTGCAAAAGCTGGAGTGAAGACATATGTGCAAGATCCTTCTAGGATGATCCTGGTGCATTCTAGAAGAAGATGGTAAGGGAGATGTCCACAGGTTGGTTTCCCCAGTCTTCAGGGAGAATCACAGTCAGCCCCTTAAATATGTGCTAAATTAGAAGCTTGACTCTCAGACAACAACTTTCAAAGTATGCACTTGGGCCTTTCTCAGGGAAACACTGACAGATGTCCATTTTGCCCTCCCCCCTTGTCTTGTGTGCTGAACCCTAAGAAGATAGCTATAGTGAGTGTTTGCACATGCTGCTTTGTTTTCAATAGTCTGGGGTGTCTCGTGAATGCAAGCCTCATTGGATTTCATAACTAGATGTTTTTCTGATGTGTACCCTGGGTGGAAGTGTTAAATGCTACGGTACTAAATGTGGGCTGCAAACCATTTACTCCTCTGGGAGTAGCTGAGAGTTGGGAGTGCTTTACTGGTTATATGACACTGTGATGGGGGTAGGGTTTATGCCGAGAGTGTGTCTCAGCCTTTCCTACCACATTCAATGTAGATATTTTCTCATTTGCCCCATGTGTAGGAGGACTCACTCGACTATTTTCTGGATTTCTTTCGGAAAGAATTGTTCCCCAAGTAGAAGTACATCTGTGTGTCTGTGGGAAGAGAGGAATTCAGGAGCCTCTCATGCCACCCTCTTGGTCTCCCCATCTTCACAACTTTTATTTACCATATTTTGCCTGTATAATAAGTACTTTCATACCCAAATTTTTCATGGAAAAATAAGGATGCACATTATACATGGGTAGTACTAATTCCATATCTATATAAATGTTTTTAATTCTTTTACTTATGCATTAAATGTGTACCTCTAGAAAGTAATAACAGTACTGGTATGCAGAACAATACTCTGAAATATGATAATTGGCTTTGTTGAACTTTTTAAATAGAATTAATAAATTAAAATTAAAGATTTTTTTCCTGAAAGTTTGGACCAAAAACATGGGTGTGCATTATACATAGCATAATATGTTATATTCGTTTTCCTAAAAGAGGGACAATAAATCACCAGGTTAAGTGGGGATTATAACTATAAGTAGAATTTGACTAAGAATTTTTTTGAAATATGTAATTATCAATAAAATGACTAATTTGCATACACAAAAAAGAAAATAAAGCAGAACAAAATATGAATTGAATTTAAATATAAAATCTAATGTAACATGTCATATGACACATCTAAATAAAATCAATAATCTCAATTGTATTCTTGGTCACATGTACAAAATGTGAATATTTCTTTTAATGAATGCTCTAGTGTGTTGTGTAGGTAACATGGAAGGTATCACCTTAAATAGATATTGGCTATATTAACCAGAGATATCAATCTTAACAAAGCGTATCTACACCTATTAGCAACAGAGATTAACTTTTAACAATTTAAGGTAGCATTTTAGACACATCATAATTAAAATCCCAAATGTGAAAGACAAAGAGAGAATCTTACATGCTGTACAGAAGAAATGGCAAATAACACAATGGAGTTGCAATAAGGCTGTCAGCGGATTTCTCAACAGAAACACTACAAACCAGAAGAGATTGGCACAAAATATTCCAGGTAATGAAAAACAAGGACCTACAACCAAGAATACTCTATCCACCAAAACTCTCATTTAAAATGGGTGGAGAAATGAAGAGTTTCCCAAATAAAAGAAGGCTAAAAGGGTACGTTTCCATGAAGCCACCAGTGAAAAAGAGGCTAAAAGGACGGGTATAAAAAGAAGAAAGATAGAGAGACTGAGAAGGGGGGGAGACAGAGAGAAAGAGAGAACAGGAGAGAGAGAAAGGAAAACATAAATATAGAAAAATGGCAATGGATAAGTACCTATCAATAATAACCTTACGTAAAAAATGGATTGAATGCTCCAACCCAAAGACATAGGGTAGCTGAATGGATAAGAAAACATGATCTGAACATATGCTGCTACAAGTGACTCACCACAGAAAAAAAAATCTACACAGACTGAAAGTGAAGAGATAGAACAAAATATTCCAGGCAAAAGGAAATGAAACAAAAAGCCAGGGTAGCATTAGTTACATCAGAAAAGATAGAGTTCAAAACAAAGGCCATGAAAAGAGACAGAGAAGAACACTTCATAATAATTAAGGGAAGCATCCTATAAGACAAGCATTGTAAACATATACACACATAACATAAGGGCACTCAAATATATAAGGAAAATCGTAAAGGACTTCAAGAGAGATATAGGCAGCAACACACTTAGAGTAGGGTATTTGTAACATCCCATTGTCAACAACAGATAGATATTCCAAACAAGAAGTCAACAAAGACATCGTGGCACTGAAGGACACTCTAGAACAAATGGAATTAATTGATATATACAGAACTTTTGACCCCAAAGAAGCAAAATATACATTTTTTTCAAATGCACTTGGGACATTTTGAAAGACATACCACATGGTAGGACACAACACAAGCCTCAACAAATTTCTTACAACAAGAAAGTTGAAATCATTTCAAGCATTTTCTTGGATCAAATGGCATGAAACTAGAACCAACATCAGGGAAAAAAACTCAAAATATTCCAATTCATGGAGATTGAATGGGTTAAAAATGAAATCAAGGAAGAAATCAAAAAGTTCTGGAAACAATGAAAATGAATACTTGCCCTGGCTGGTGTAGCTCAGTGGATTGAGCGCAGGCCTGTTGAACCGAAGGATCACAGTTCGATTCCCAGTCAGGGCACATGCCTGGGTTGCAGGCCAGTTCCCCGCAGGGGACGCACGAGAGGCAACCACACATTGATATTTCTCTCCCTCTCTCCTTCCCTTCCCATCTAAAGATAAATTTTAAAAAAATCAAAAAGAAAATGAATACACAACAACCCACAACCTATAGGACCCAGTGAGGGCAATCCTGAGAGAGACATTCATAGCAATACAGGCTTAGCTAAAGAAGACAGAAACATTTCAAGTAAACAGCCTAACCCTACCTCTACAAAAACTTGAGGAGCAGAGCAAATAAGATGAGGGAATAATCAAGATCAGAGTAGAATTAAATGACATAGAGACTAAAAGAACAATTCAAAGGATTGATAAATCCAGGAGGTAGTTCTTTGAAAAGATAAACAAAATCAAAAAGCCTTTAGCCAGACTCATTAAGAAAAAGGGAGAGAGGACTTTAATAAATACATAAGAAACAAAAGAGGAGAAATTACAACCAATACTAAAGAAACACAAAGAATTGCCAGAAATTATTATTCTTTTTTAAATTTTTAAAGATTTTATTTATTTATCTTTAGAGGGGAAGGGAAGGAGAGAAGGAGGTAAATATCAATGTATGGTTACCTCTTGTGCATTCCCTGCTGGGAACTGGCCTGCAGCCCAGACATGTGCCCTGACTGGGAATCGAACCATGATCCTTTGGTTCACAGGCACATGTTCAATCCACTGAGCTACACCAACCAGGGCAGATTGTCAAAAATTATTATGAACAACTATATGCTAAGAAACTTGACAACCTGGGTAAAATGGACAAATTTCTAGAAACATTTAGTCTTCCCAAACTGAAACAGGAGGAAGCAAAAGCCTGAATAGACTGATAACAGCTAGTGAAACTGAAGCAGTAATCAAAAAACTCCTGGCACACAAAAGCCTGGGACCTGATACCTTCACAGGCAAATTTTACCAAACATTTAGGGAAGAGCTAAATTCTATCCTTCTCAAACTGTTCCAGAAAAATCAGGAAGAAGGAAGACTCCCAAACTCTTTTTATGAGGCCAGTATTATCCTAATTCAACCACCAGTTAAAGATACAACCAGGAAACAAAACTATAGGCCACTGTGGCTGATGAACATAGATGCTGAAATCCTCAACAAAATATTGGCAAACATAGGCAGTAAAATGTCAGATATCCAATGCAGCAGTATCTTCACTGATATATTCCTAGGGCAAGGGATATAAAGGAAAGAATAAACAAATGGGATTACATCAAAATAAAAAGCTTCTGCATGGCTGAAGAAAACATCAGCAAAATGAAAAGGGAACCAACTTGTATGGGAAAACATATTTGCCAATGACATCTGAGACAAGGGTTTGAACTCCAAAATAAATAAAGAACTCACACAACTCCACTCCAGGAAGACAAACAATCTAATTTAAAAGTAGGCAAAAGACCTGAACAGATACTTCTCCAAGGAGGACATACAGAGGGCCCAGAGACAAATGAAAAGATGCTCAGCATCACTAGCCATCAGAGAGATGCAAATGAACACCACAGTACATGCCACTTCACACAAGTCAGAATGACCATCAATAACAAATCAACAAACAACAAGTGCTGGCAGGATGTGTGGAAAAGGGAACCCTAGTATACCTCTGGTGGGAATGCAGACTGGTGCAGCCACTGTGGAAAACTGTATGGAATTTCCTCAAAAAACTAACAACAGAACTGCCTTTTGATCCAGTGATCCCACTGCTGGGATTATATCCCAAAGAATCCTGAAAAACCAGTTCAAAAACCTATGCATCCCAGTGTTCATAGCAGTATTATTTACAATAGCCAAGTGCTGGAAATGGCCTTAGAGTCTATCAGTAAATGAGTGGATTGAAAAACTGTGGTACATTTACACAATGGAATACTATGCAACAGAAAGGAGAAAAGAACTCCAACGCTTTGGCACGGTATGGATAGAACTGGAGAACACTATGCTAAGTGAAATAAGCCAAATATATGATCCCACCTGTAAGTGGAACATAATAAAAAAAAACAAATAAATGAGTAAAATAGAACCAGAGTCATGGAAATAATGAACAAACTGATGGTAACCAGAGAGGAGGGGGAAGTGGAAAAACAGGGGAAAGAAGGGGAAGGATCCAGTCAAGGAACATGCATAAAGGACCCATGGTAATGGACAACAGGGTGGGGATTGACTGAGGGAAGAGGGGCAGGACAGAAGAGAGCAAAAGGGGAAGAACTGAGACAACTAATTGAACAATAAAAAAAATCAAACAAACAAATAAAAAGGATCCACAAAAATAGTAACATTTTATTTAGCATATTTTCTTTTTCATTATTTTTTGCCACAAAATCTTTTTATTTTATTTTAACTTTAGTTTGTTTCAGCAGCCTTGTAAGAAATACACAGGACATCTACAAAAAAGTCAAATTGATAATAATGTGCCCACACTTTCCTTTTCATTAGTAAAGGATTTAGTTGAAATATATTATCCTCTATATTTTCTTATAGCAAATTGCCTGTTTTAATACCTGTTTTATGAATTTTTCTTTCCTTTAGTTCCACTTTGTTGGCAGTGGGCCATTCCTTTTGAAGACACACATTTACACATATCAGGACAAATCTTTGCTTTTTAAACGAGGGAGTTAATGGTAGATAGTCAAGATTGCGGAAGTCTGAAATGCTTTTTATAGGTACTGACATCCAAAATTAACTTATGCTTTTGAAATGAATTCAGGAAGATTACCACAATTGAAATGTTTGAAGAATGTTATCTCTTCGTATTCAGAGAAACTTATTTCCGATGCATATAACTTTCTTTCGTGACAGCCTAATGAAAGGCAAAGTCTTCTTTGTAATGCTCTGTGCAGCCGAGCTGGTGATAGTTACATCAGTTGCTGTGACCTGCGCTGTTCTTTCACTGAGGTGCATTTTGAAAAAACTTACTGACCCGCTCTCAGAAAAGAGATAAATTTATCACGCTCTTTCAGTTACTTCTCTCGTGAAGGTGGGAAATTCTTGACAGAAAATTAATCTAAATTATTCATTACACCTTCACTTTACTACACTTGCCAAATCCTTTCTACTTGCTTAGTTCTCATACCAAGGAAGTTTTCTGAGTGATAAAAAAAAGACACAAAAACCTTTTATTTGCTTTTCCCATAATTTACCTTCAAGCATCCCTCTAATTATCTTTTCATTCCTCAGTGAATAACTTGTCCATAATTAGGGTTAACAATTTTTTTGGAAAGATTCATTTACTTTTTGTTTGTACCTGACTGTTACACAGAATGTGCTAGAAAGTGATTTCCTATGTATTCATTATGCAAGATGGTAATCTGGGTGCTCTAAAGTTTCATGTATTTACTTTCATTGTCGTAATGCTTTTTCTAGACATTTTTATTTCCAGGACAATTTTGCTTTGATCTTATGGACGAGGTAATCATAGCTTAAATTTGTGATTTACTATAATAAACATTTCATGAATTAGATGCAAAATGGAATGATATACAGATTTTGAACAGTTTATGGTGCGTGAATCAGCTAAAGCAAAGTGTGTATATGTGGGGCTTTATGCATTTTTTCCAAATAACTCAGTTTAACATCCATTTTCATAGGTATGAAGTTAAATCAGGTATGAAGTTAGTGTCACACAAAGTGGCAACCAATGTTAGGAGCTGCCTAAGACGTTGGTCCTCCAAAAATGTATTTAAGAATACATTAAATGTAAATGTCTTTATTTTCAAAAAAATATGTAAGAGTTTATTTAATTGTGTAATACTTCTTTGTTTGAGAAAATAATTATATTAAACAGAAATCATATTAAAAGGCACAATACATTGATTTTAGAGTATGCAGAAAGCAATAATAAACAATTGATTTAAACAATTTAATTCAATTACATTAAATGACACTTATTTTGAATAAATTAACCAGATTATTGAAAAAAATTGCTCTCTTTAATTGGAATTAAAATAAAAACTGCAGGGAATTTCATAGCAGTCTAGTTATTGTATCTCCATATACTATATAAACTGAATAACCAGATTGTCATGAAATATTAACATCTGTTACATTCAAATTTTGCTTTCTCTGGTTAAGATCTTATCTCAAGTATTTTTCCTAACTTCCCCAAAACAAATCCTTTAAACTATTAAATTAGTTTAGTATATTTAAAGAAAAATACCTTTTGAGGCAAAAGAGCATGTTATTATTAGAATAAAATTTTACTAGTAGAGAGCTGATATATGTTGTCTCTACTGATACCTTTTCTAATAGAATCACTCAAACTGTTATATCAATTGCTAACAAAGCCTTATTGATAAAAACTGATAAAGAGCTCAGTCTTTCTTCAACTCTTCTAAAAACAGCCATTGAAGGCTTTCCAAAAGATATTACGCAGCTAGTTCTTGAGTCTGCAAACCTTCTTTGCCTCCTCATGTTTCCTGGCTTCTAGAAAATAGTGCCTGTGTTTAAACTATTCACACTGAGTTGAAATTTCAATTTGTGCTCTATTATATAAACTCTAACCTCTCTCCCAAAATATTTTATTGATCAAAGAGTTCATTTTTCTTTGAAACATTAAATATTTTTGCAAGTTCAGCAATAAATACAAAAGCATCTAAAATATGTTAATTGTTTTAATTTAGAAAATTTAGCCAAATAAATTGTCTCTCAAATTCTCTCAAAGTTAATAACAAAATAAAATAAAAACAGTTATAATAGGCTTCAATAGGTTCAAAATATGATTCTAGTCCTCCCTGAATGGCTGAGTTAAAATCTTAATAGTATTTTGAGAGCTGAACAAATACAGAATGTAGGTATTGACATTTAAAACTCTCTGGCTGAATACATCTTATCATTATCTATAAATAAATGAGGTGTTTCAAACTCTGCTGTGTTTCCTGTAACTTTCTTTACTTTTCTTTCCCTCTTGAATAACATAATTTACCAATCATGTAAGAAGTTATTACTGGTGGGAAAAGAAAAATATGTATTTGATCTATTAAGCAATTAATCTCTAAGTAATTTCCTAGGAAAACATATATTTAAATACAGAATTTAAAAAGATAATGATTTAAATTCTAGTAAAGCAATAATATTACATGTAATAGTGTTTTAAAGAAACTCAGAGTTAAAGTGAGAAGGCATTAAGAAAAAGTTGGATATCAAGTATTATGAAGAGATAAAAACACAATTAGATACATAAATTGTGGAATGATCTACCTCTAAAATTATTTCATACATCATTGTGTTGCTTTTCTAATTTATACAGAAATGTTAAGATTCTCTTGACCTATGACCTAGAAAAACAAAAGGAATTGGAGACTCACATGGTTATTTGGAATAAAATTCACTTTGGACCTCTAGTTTCCCCAGTTCCTAATTCAAATAAAATTTCTACCTCAGACAGTATATAAGACACCATAGAGAAATGATAGAGGCTATAATTCACCAAGATTGGCTGGTGAATGAAAGATACCTGGGTAAGACAAACATTACAGTTGTTCATTGGGGAACTCATGACTAACTAGTTTTAATGTATAAATAAACCACTTGTGTGATGTCTTTTCGACTCACCTGGGCTTGCTTATGTACCACTTCACTGTGATCTCGAGCAACACTCTGCTTATTTTATTATAGCATTGTAATTTGGGTTTACTTCTTTGTCTCTCTATGATCTATTTTTCATGATTGTGTTCTTTTACCTACTACTTAGCACATAGTAGGCATTCAATAATGTCAAATTAAAGGAGGAATGAAATCATGAGAGAAGGAAGGAAGAGTGGAAAGGTGGAAGGAAAGCAGCACTGTTAAGTCGAAAAGACACACTAGGGAAGGGAAGGATCATCTTTTTCTGAGCATTCACGTGGTGAATAAGGGGCTGCCTGCCTGCCGGACAGACAGACAAGCAATGGCAAGTAGTGCAGGACGGGTGTTCCAACCAGAATATCTGCACACTCCCTGCAGTTCAGGAAGTACAAGTGCGGGGATGAGAACATGAGCTTACAGTTGCACCTGAAAAGCAAAGTTGCAAACCCCATTATTCTCTATAATCTCTATAAAATGATAATCTTCTGGCAAAGTATATGCACATTCCTCTCCTATGATTTTATTTATTGTTTTATAAGATATATTCATGTGTTGATACTACAGTAAGGAGGCCAGGGAGAACTCCATTTCTCAATGTGTGAAGCAAAATATAAATCTTGACTGAGTTATCATAGAATATAGTGTATACAACTGGGCCATATTAATTTAATCAATTAATATCAATTCCTAGTCATTTCAAAAAAAGCAATAACACTTAATAAATATTTTTCATGTCACAAAAATGATTAAAAATCAATCCACTCTTATTAAGAAAAAACTTTGTCTTGTAATTTACACTAAATTTTATAATATCTGTATATTTTTTTCAATCACTGGTTCATATCCACTGACGTATCTTTTTATATGATTGGTCATAGGTTAAGATAACCTTCACATTGCTGTATAAAATTAGAAAAGCAACACAATAATGAATCAAATAATTTTATAATTACTCCACAATTTACATATCTGTATACAGTCTAATTAGTAAACTGCATTAAAAGTGATTCAAATATATGTGGAAAAGCTTCGGTCCTATGATGAAGAGAAATGGTCTTCTAACTCTAGTTTCTGAATGATAACGTAAGGCAGAGTCCCACGAACGAGAGTCATGCCACGACATGAGTATAATGTAACTCACTCAGGAAGAAAAAAGTAGAAAATTCAACATGTATAAGTTCAGTATTTTCTTAATTAGTTTCTCAAAGAAAAAAATCTTGAATTCTAGGTTTTCTAGCTAAAAAATCTGACAATTACAAGTCCCATTTATTAATTGTTAAATTTTTGAAAGTATAATAAATAGTAACTCTATTTACTTTTGACTTATGACTTTCACATACAAAACATATGGAGTGAGTATGTTTTCATTCAAAATGAGGACTGAAGTTTACTGAGGTGTGGCTTAGTTGTAGCTTTGTTCTTAATTCAGTCTTGAAATAGTACCTTGAACACAACAAAAGTAATGTACTTTATTGATATTAAAATAAACCAATTCTATTTCCAATTCAATGTTTACTCAAATAGTGAATAATTTAAGCCAATAATTTCATATACTTCTTTGACACATTTATCATAATTGTACAGTGAATTTAAATAGAAAAACGAGTAGGTAGTTTTGCTCACCAGCATTGAACTAGCTGAGAAGGTAAATGCTTGACTAAATTTCATATCCTTAGAATAGAAACTTATGTAATAAAGTTTAAACAAATTAAAAAAATAAAAATCAAATATTTTGACTTACACAAGTGAAATGTCCAAGGTTACATTAGTACCAGGCTNGTAACTCACTCAGGAAGAAAAAAGTAGAAAATTCAACATGTATAAGTTCAGTATTTTCTTAATTAGTTTCTCAAAGAAAAAAATCTTGAATTCTAGGTTTTCTAGCTAAAAAATCTGACAATTAGAAGTCCCATTTATTAATTGTTAAATTTTTGAAAGTATAATAAATAGTAACTCTATTTACTTCTGACTTAAGACTTTCACATACAAAACATATGGAACGAGTATGCTTTCATTCAAAATGAGGACTGAAGTTTACTGAAGTGTGGCTTAGTTGTAGCTTTGTTCTTAATTCAGTCATGAAATAGTACCTCGAACACAACAAAAGTAATGTACTTTATTGATATTAAAATAAACCAATTCTATTTCCAATTCAATGTTTACTCAAATAGTGAATAATTTAAGCCAATAATTTCTTTGACACATTTATCATGATTGTACAGTGAATTTAAATAGAAAACGAGTAGGTAGTTTTGCTCACCAGCATTGAACTAGCTGAGAAGGTAAATGCTTGACTAAATTTCATATCCTTAGAATAGAAACTTGTGTAATAAAGTTTAAACAAATTAAAAAAATAAAAATCAAATATTTTGACTTACACAAGTGAAATGTCCAAGGTTACATTAGTACCAGGCTTTAAAATTACATTACTAGGACCCATTCTAAGAATATTTCTTAGTTCTACTCTGTTTTATAGTGGCTTCTGTCAAAAATTTAATGCAAAGACAGTAGCTTCCTAGAGTCACTTTCAGTCTTGGGCATTTGTGAGTTTGTTTGGCAGGGGTGGGGTAGAGTTCAAACAAATACCCTGTTTTTAAGTGTCAATGGACAAAATTGGGATATATAAACATTCTTAAGCCAATTACCATACTCACAGACTGTGCTGTTGAGTCAACCCCATAAAAAACACAGGTAATGGAGACTGTGGGAGAGGTAATTCAAAAGTCATTCAAGGTATTGTTACCAAAAGAGAGAACAGGTAATAGGTGCCCAGCAAAACTGCTGGAAGGCTATGAGATTACTCAAAGGTCCCCCCAACCATTTTGGACACTTGACAGAAAATGGTGGCACACTACTCTCAAATGCATCCAGCATTTAAGCAGAAACTCTCCATGCACTGGCTACCTTAAACATGGAAGGCTAGAAACTGAGGGGCACTTGAGCAGGCAGGAATGAAGGCATTGGAATGGAAAATACTTTCCTCTAAATCTCTTTCATTGGGGATATATCAAATATGACCTGTACATAAAATAAATCTAATGTTTATTATATCTAGAGTTCCTTAAGTTAGGCAAATATCATTTTATCCTGAAATCTTTTTTACAAAGCTATCCTTTATTAACTTTTATAGAAATCTTTTGTGTGTTATGGTTTCCAAATACACTCCTTCCTTTAGAACTGTATGCATTATTTTAGATGTGTTCTGACAAGCACAGAGTAAAACAGAACTCTTTACCTTCCCTGATCTTGACCGTATGTCTGCATTGATCAGTTAGTTTTGTTGGTGTATTCAGAGTCATTTATTTATATTTGCACATTTTTTCTTTATATACTTTTATTTAGTTTTACCTTTCCAATATTGGACTTGAAAAGTGTTTTTAAATATAATTTGCTCTTTTATTTTAATGTTAAACTTTATTTCTATTTTAAATTTCACCTTTTTAGGTTTTTCTCCCTGAGACTTTTAAACAAGTAAAATTACTTGGCAGTCAAGCATTCTAATTTTGAATATCACCATTATTCCCAGGGTTTTCTTACCAACAGCTTTCCATTAACATTTGTGTAGCCATTTTAATATTGAAGATGAAAGAAAATAAGCAACATTTTGCCATATTATGATTTATTATTTCAAGAAAGCTAAAAATGCAACAGAAATGTAAACAAAGATTTGTGCAGTGTATGGAGAAGGTGCTATGACTGATCAAAGGTGTCAAAAATAGTTTGCAAAGTTTCATGCTAGAGATTTCTCACTAAACAATGTTCCACGGTTGGGTAGACCAGTTGAAGTTGATAGTGATCAATCAATACATTAATTAAAACAATTAAAACAATCAGCATTACAGCACTGAGGAGATAACCAACATACTCAAAATATCCAAATCAAGCATTGAAAACCATTTGTACCAGCTTGGTTATATTAATCATTTTGGTGTTTGGGTTCGAATTATGTTAAGTGAAAAAAACCCTCTTGATCATATTTCTGATCATTTTTGATTCTCTATTTAAACTTAATGAAAACATTCTGTTTTTAAAACAAATTGTGATGGGCTATGAAAAGTGGATACTTTACAGTAACATGGATCAATCATGGGACAAGCAAAATGAACCACCACCAACCACAACAAAGGCCAATCTTCATCCAGAGAAGGTGATGTTGTGTATATGGTAGAATTAGAAGGGAGACCTCTATTATGAGTTCCTATTGGAAAACCAAACTATTAATTCCAACTGGTGTTGGTCCCAATTAGACCAACTGAAAGCAGCATTTGCTGAACAGTGTCTGGAATTAGTCAACAGAAAACGCATATACTTCTTTCAGGATAATGCGCAACCACATGTCTCTTTGATAAACAGGCAAAAACTATTACAGATTGTTTGAGAAGTTCTTATTCATCCACTGTAACACCAGTTATTGCACCTTTGGATTTTCATTTATTTTGGTCTTTATAAAATTATCTTAATAAAAAAATTCAAATCCCTGAAAGACTGCAAAAGGTACCTGAAAGAGTTCTTTGCCCAAAATGATAAAAACTTTCAAGGAAATGGAATTATGAAGTTAGTAGAACAAAATGATGAATGTGTTGTTTAATAAAGTAATTGGTGAAAATGAAAAATGTGTGTTTTATTTTTTGCTTAAAAACTGAACAAATGAACTTTTTGGCCAACCCAATAATAAAATCGTTTTGACATATTGAAACTCTGCTGGTCTTTTAAAAAAAATTAGTTAATATGTCTGGCTTTCACAAGAATATTTTCTTTCTGTCATACTTAAATTTGGGCAAAAAATTTTTGAAAAATTAATCTGAAATTTAGTATTGACTATTGAAAAGCACTTTGAATACATGTTTAACTTGTCTCTGCTGCAGTAAGCTATTCAATTGTGCAAACAAATTACTCTTATACTGCATAGTTTTAATTATCGGTACACATGCAGGAGTCTTTGTCACTGGAACACTTGTTTCTTCAGGCTCTTTGCTACATAGTTGTTAACTTTACACATCATTTTATCTGAAACTGCTAGACTTTGTCAAGACAAAATGTGTTAGGTATGCTAAGACAAGATCCCTATACATAAAGCATGAGGTTTCACATGCAAATATACTCAGGATTTGTAGTGTATCTGTACCTACCTCACAGTAATTCTGATAATTTCCATTTTGTACAATTCCATTTTTTGAAAAAGAAGGTGAGTGTATTCACTTCAGCCTTTGCTGCTTAAGTGAATATATTCCTGGAGGAAGAGGACTTCTGTTTTTGGCTTTGAAGCAACTAAAACCTGCTGTTTAAGTTTTGAACATATAATGACTAAAAGAATTTCCCACAGACTGACACTGGTTCTGCTCCTGTGTTTTTTGAACCTTGTTTCTCCTCTGCTGCTCACTCACATCTGGTCCTGGGAGATACAGGGTGCATTCACATGGCAATAATACCTCTGGCATGAGCCTTTATGAGTCAGTGTGTTGCACCTGGTAAGTCAATGTGGTGAACGGTTGGAGTCTTTTTGAAGGCCATTCTAATTGTGGTAGCAATAACTTTAATTATACAGAAATGACTGTAAATCAGATAATAAGTCCTACTAAACCAAATTAACCATCAATTTAAGTCAATTTCCCTTTATTCAGACCCCAAAATGCCTGTGACCACTCCAAAACTAACAATAATAGGGAAGTACAACAAAATCAATATCAAAATAAGATATATGAAATTGCAAGCATATAATGCATCAGATATAATAAGAAAAATTGTAATACATTAAACAATGTTCATTCACACTCAAATAAACTCACCATTTATACCACTGCTATAGTTTTATGCCCTACAAATAGAGAAATTCTAATAAAGTGTATTCTGTATTATTACATAAAATGGGGGGTAATGATGTGCTTATAATTATAATGGTGAGTATATAGGAAATGTCTATGTTGTGATTATGTCTGACCCTGTATTTCACAATGCCAAGAGAATCAGCATGGTGGATGGGAGTGTACCTGGAGGTTTCTAAGCACTTCCTTAGAACTAGCTGGGTTCAGCAGTGTCATTTGGCCAGAGTACCCTGAGAAAAAAACATCCCCTTCCCACTTCAAACTCTTTCCTCCCACCCTGCTTCTCTCGCACTTATGTGGTAAACCAGATGCTCTGTGAAGCTCCAGAAATCACGTCTATGGAATCACTCTCAGGTCTTCTGACAAATCCCACTTCCAGGAGGGTGGACTAGCAATGGCAACTGCAGGCTAGAATATTTCTGTCATAGATTGCCTGAAATTAAGCTGCTAGAATGGCACCTGTGTGCTCTGTTTTGGTGTCTCTGACTCACATCAGACATAGGGCTAATTAAGGGCTCTGCAGTAACACAGTGTACCTCTGATTTTTGGACTTGAGCTCTATGTATGGGCCTGTATGACAGTTTCTGAGTTCTGACTGCAGGTCAGAATCGTGACCTCTGGTTCATGGGACATTTTTGACCTCATTTACTGTTACACATAAATATTTTCATTTGTTCATCAAATTTTATTCAATCATTCTTTTATAATATTTTAATTGAAATTGACTTAAATTCACAAGATTTCTTTTTATAAAAATGAGTGCTACCCCCTATAAATATGATATATATTTCCATTTATTTGATCTTTATGTCCTTTAATGAAGTTAGGAAATTGCTCTTTTTTAACACTTTGTTTATCTTTAGAGGGGAATGGAAGGAGAGAGGGAGAGAAATACCAATGTATGGTTGCCTCTCATGCGTCCCCTGCTGGGAACTGGCCTGCAACCCAGGCATGTGCCCTGACTTGGAATTGAACCGTGATCCTTTGGTTCGCAGGCCTGTGCTCAATCCATGGAGCTATACCAGCCAGAGCAGAAAATTGTTTTTATTTTTTAACAAATTTATTATATCTACTGTGAATAAAAGTAGGTATAATAATCTTTAATCTATTTTACTTTCTAATTGGTTATTCTATTAACTAAAAGGCCTATTGATTTTTGTGTCTAACCACTTTGCTGCAATATTTAATTAATTCTAATATTGTATCACCTATATATTTGGTTTCATATGTTGAAGTTTAGATCATCTACAAATAATGATAGTTTTATCTAATTTTTTCTGCTTAATACATTGGCTGGAACATCAAATACACACTTTCATAATAATGACAATGAAAGTAATTGTCTTATTCTTTTCTTTAACATTGTATCTAGTGCTTTCAACACAATTTTTTTCAGCTATGTTTTATCAAGTTAGACAAATCTGACAAGTGTTTCCTTAGGAACTATTTATCTAGGAAGTTTCTTTTTACTTCTCAGTTATTCCTACCCAAATTAAGATTTCTTCTCCATGGTTAGGTTTTCCTAATATCATGGTTATAAATTATCATTTTAGTGAAACAACTTTAATTCAGAAAAGTTGATGAAGAGCCTTGGAAGAAAGAAAGCATAATGCAAATACAAAAATGTCATTTGAGAGAATAATTCTGAAATAACCAATTTATATTTAGATAAGTTATAAAACTATAAATGTTACAACATGGGATCTTTTCACAACATGTGGCACTATAGATATTAAACACAGATGTCATTCTCTTTTTTCCCCTGAATAGTAAAAAAATCCTGATGCAATCTATGTAAAAATAACATATTTACCCTATTTTTAATAACTTGGTTAAGAAATTTAAGTATTTATCAAGATAGAGTTTATGTTGATTATATTTTCAAAAGTCTATCTCTTTTATCAAACCAAAGCTCATAGAAAGATATTAATAAAGGATCATTTTACCTACTATTATTTACTAAACTTCAATCTGAATAAGTTTTTATAAAAAGATGCTTTATTTATTTATTTGTTTGTTTGTTTATTTATTATTTATTTATTTATAGAGAGATGGGAAAGGAAATAGAAAGAGTGGGACAGAAACATCAATGTGTGGTTGCCTCTCCTGTGTCCCCTACTGGGGACCTGACCTGAAACCCAGGCATGTGCCCTGACTGGGAATCAAACCAGTGACCCTTTGCTTCACAGGCCTGTGCTCAATCCACTGAGCTACACCAGCCAGGGCAAAAGGATGCTTTTTATTATGGTCAATTACCAAATGAGATAATCTGACTTAAAAATTGCCAACTGTTTTTGTTTCTGGTTATGGATATACCAAAAATTAATTTGAGCAAATCTCTTTCATGCAAAGCAAAACAATACAAGAGCCTGACCTTTTACTTTTGAGGTTCAACATTACTAAAATATCTTTGACAAAATGAGGAGTCTTGACTGAAGTCAGCTGGCAAGTATGGATAGCAGGTATGCATGAGGGAAAATTTACTGAAAAAGTAGAAAAATATGGATTGGTGACCTGGATTCAATACCAGTTTTTAGAACACTGTGCAGTTGGGACCAGATTCCTTCCTCTAACCTGACCACGCTGGCACTATACAGGTTGTCTCCAGGAAAACAGCAGTAGCTATAAGCATTTCGTCTTATAAAGCCTTGTGATATTGAACCATTATTTTAGAAGCATGGCTCTTCTTCATCATGGAGTAGAGCTAATCATAGTAGAGAGTGAGGGAATGATTCTTCCCTCTGTGACCCATTCTCTGAGAACCTGCTGAAGACCAGGGATATCAGGTTCCCTACAAGTTCACCAGTTCTCACTGTGTAGCTATAATCATAGTAAAGATAAGCAGGACTCCCTGACAACTTGAGTAGATCTTCTGGCTTCCTACCCTGTAATCAATATACTCTAATAACCATTTTTTTCTCATGGCAGAGAACAAAAAGGATACAGGAAAAGCAATAAAGCCACACTCTCCACCTGTGAATTGGAGCCTGGGATGACAATTTGAATGACCTCATGTTGTGCTATTCTAAGGTGCAGAAGCATAGAACATTTTATAGAAAACTTTAAGCCTGGACTTCTGGCCAAGATGGAGGCATAGGTGGAAACACTGTGCCTCCTCACACAGCCAAAATTAAGGACAATAAAAGTTTAGAATCAAAGCCCCAGAGCCAATACTTTTAAGTGACCAAGAGATAGCCAACCTGTCAGATTTATAGCTCAAAATACTGGTGATCACAATGCTCACAGAACTGGTTGATTTTAGTCACAAATTAGAGTAACAAATGAAGGCTACACTAAGTGGTATGAAGGAAAATGCACAAGGAACCAATAGCAATGGAAAGAAAACTGAGACTCAAATCAATGGAGTGGACTAGAAAGAAGAAAGAAACAACTAAACAGAAAAGAACAAAGAAAAGAGCTCAAAAAATGAAGAAAGGCTTAGGAACCTCCAGGACACCTTTAAACATTCCAACATCCGAATTATAGGGGTACCAGAAGGGGAAGAGGAAGAGCAACAAGTGGAAAAGTTATTTGAACAAATAATAAAGGAGAACTTCCCCAATCTGGCAAAGGAAATAGACTTCCAGGAAGTCCAGGAAGCTCAGAGAGTTTCAAAGAAGGTGGACCCAAGGAGCAACAAACCAAGGCACACCATAATTACATTACTCAAGATGAAAATGAAGGAGAAAATTCTAGAAGCAGCAAGAGATAAGGGGGCAGTCACCTACAAAAGAGTTCCCATCAGACTGTCAGCTGATTCTTCAAAAGAGACCTTACAGGCAAAAGGGGGCTGGAAATATGTATTCCAAGTTATGAAATGCAAGGACCTACATCCAAGATTGCTCTATCCAGCAAAGCTTTCATTTAGAATGGAAGGGCCAATAAAGTGCTTCTCAGATAACATCAAGTTCAAGGAGTTCATCATCACCAAGCCCTTATTATATGAAATGTTAAAGGGACTTATCTAAGGAAAAAAAGATAAAAATATGAACAGTGAAAGGACAGCAAACTCACAGTTATTAACAACCACACCTAAAACAAAAGCAAACTAAGTAGATACCTAAAACAGGAGAAGAGCCACAGAAATGGAGGTCACATGGCGGGTTAGCAACAGGGGAGTGGAAGGAGGAGAAGGGGGAAGAAGGTGCAGAGAATAAGTAGCACAGACGGTGGGGAGAAGATAAATGGCAAGAGGGCAAGAGTATTGTGGGAAATGTAGAAGCTAAAGAACTTATGACACATAGACATGAACTAAAGGGGGGAAATGTTTGTGGAAAGGGATGTGCAGGGTGGAGGGGAATGAAGGGGGGGATGGGATAACTGTATTGGCATAATCAGTAAAATATATTTAAAAAAAAGAAAACTTTAAGCCCAACATTGGAGTCAATGAATGATATAGCTTCAATAGCTAAGATATAGTCCCAGAGACTAAATATTATAGCACATAATTTATTTCTAAAAGTTAATGAAATTCTTTTTTAAATTACCTGATAGGTAGCCAGAAGAATATCTGAAGGTTTGTATGTTCCATGGTGGCATTTAAATTATTTTTATAGCAATCTTGATTAAATAATGAATATTGATGTAAATTATACATATCAGACATCATTAAATGATATAGAATGTAGAAGAGATTATCCAGAGAGAATGTGGGGTACGAGAAGAGAAAGAATAAGAAGGGCATATGAACATCATTTTAAAGAATTGAACAGAATTATGTATACACAATGGAACACTACTCAGCCATTACAAAAGACGAAATATTTCTGTTTGTAACAACATGGATGGACCTTGAGAGTATTATGCTAAGTGAGATAAGTCAGTCATAAAAGCTAAGAATCATATGATGTCAACTATATACGGGATATAAAACTGAAACTCATGGATATAGCTATGTGGTGCTTACCAGAAGAAAGTGGGAATGGAGGATGGGAGGTGGAGAGGGCCTAATACATGGTGAAGGAAGGTGATGTGACTTTGTGTGGTGGGCACATAGTGCAATATGTGGATCTAGTACATTGGAAACCTATGTGATCCTACTAACCAGTGTCACCCCAATAAATTTAACAAAAGATTTAACAAAAAAGAAACAAAACCAGAATTAAACAAAGATAGTTGGATAGAATTAGGAGAACCTACTAATTAAACTGAGAAGGTGTAGATAGAGAAGACAAAACAGTCAGAGAGATCATGATGATGGAGGGTGGAGGAACTTTAAGACTGAAGACGTAGTCCTATTGGCTGGATGTGACACCCAGAAAACCACTGGTGGTTTAAGACCATCTTCAACATTCATGAAGATGTTGTATGATGGCCTGTTAAAGGTAAAAATTAGAGTCAGGTGAAAGCTAAGTGGGAATGAAGAAAAAGAGAGTAATTTGGGCTTTGAAATGAGAGATGCAGGTTGATACATGTATAGGAAAAGTCAGGGAGCAGAAAGACCTGGTTTAATAAGGAAATGCCTTCAGAGTCATAAAAATATCTGGATTTAAAACTTGGGTCTGATACTTGCTGAATGACTTTACATTGCCTCAATTTCATCATTTTAAAAATAAAGACAGTATTTCACAAAGTGTCATGAATATAGGAAATAATTTCAGTTCTGAAAAATCCTTAAGGTGCTCTTCCAAAGGCATCAAGGTTAAAAATGTCAATTCTAGCTTCTCTCTTTACCCAAGAGAGTTTATGTTTACTTCCCAATTAGGTATAACTTGACAACTTAGGATTTCTCTTCCAAACTAGCAACTAGCCTGGAATTATTCAAATCAAGTAAGTCCCAGTACAGGAACATGCAAGCTGGACAACTAGAATATCTTGAAGACACTGCCCAATTGCCCAGTCCATTTTGGGTTATGATGACTCTTAGCCGAGCAGTGCTTATTATTATAGATGTATTTGAGTGGCCCTTCATTGACCCTTATTTTTTTGCTATTTGATAATTTCTGTAGATACCTTAAGCATCTTAGTAAATTTGGGCTACTTCAATAAGAATACCACAGACTAGGTGGCTTAAATAACAAGCATTTGTTTCTTACAGTCCTGGAGGCTGGGAAGTCTATGATCAAGAAGCCAATAGATTCAGTGTTCTGTTGAGAGCCCACTTCCTGGTTCAAAGACAGGATATTGCTTTAAAATTCTTCTTTTCCTTGTATCCTCACATGGTGAAAGAGGGAAGAGAGCTCTCTGGAGTCTCTTTTATGGGAGCACTAGTACCATTCAGGAGGACTCCCCCTCATGACCTAATCACCTCCCATGTCCTAATACCATCACACTGGGGGATTAGGCCTTCAACATAAACATTCAGTGCATTGCATTTATTTTTATTTGTGATGACTCTTCTTCACACATATCTATCTATCAATTCAATCTTATTTTATTGCAAACTTTTGAGTCATTTATAGATGGTTGGCTTCAATGAATATGAACTGCTCCACATAAAACATAAAAAATGACAAACTTTTAATGCAGTTTTATTATTAATAAATGAGGCTGATGGCATACCAGTCTGCTTGCCAGAACCAGAAACATTATAGGATCCATCTTTGATAACAATCATTGTTGGACTAAGAAGTCTGTTGTTCTCATTATGATCCAAATCCTTTCATTCCCTGGCCAATGTCATGTTTTTGAAGTTTATCTTTCAATGTGAAATTTAGATAAGAAGAATGGGAGACGGGGCCCAAGAAAGAAGTTTAATCTCAGTGGATTTTACTCTCTTTCCCATAGTGTATCTATGTCAGACAAGGTGCCAAAATCTAAGGGTAACATAATGTTACTAGCTATTCTTAATTGACTGCATACCGGGTTACAGGTACCAGGCAAAGTGCTTTATATGCCTTATTCATTTATTAAACAAAAAACACTCTAAATGAATTTTTAGCTGATGAGTTTGATTTATAATAAATAAAATTAAGCATGAAGCAGATCAATAGCATGGCCACATTTTAACTGTTGCTTTCTAGTTCAGGGTTCTAGTTTATATTCTGTGTACAGAAGTGTTGCTAGTATAGGAGATGATTAGCAAATGTAGTAGTGTGATTTGGAGTAAAGAAAGAAAATGAGTTCAGAAAAACATCACTGAAAAAGTATTTACTTTTGTATTTATGAATGTATGAAATGTATAATATATGTCTGCATGTATGTGTACATATTTAACAAATGTAAAAGTTGCTCTTCTAAGCCTTTCACAAATGTTAACAGATTTAGTTCTTATACCAACTTTCTGAGGAAAGTTGACTTATTATTGCCATTTCAGAGGTGAGGAATGTGAGGTACAGTGAAGTCAATAATTTGACTAAGTCACATTGCTGGTTAAGTGGAAGAATGGAGCTCAAACCAGATGGTCTGGTTCCCATACTTTCCCTTCACTGGTAGATACTCTGACAGATGTGGAGGGAGTGCCACACATTCTCATTTCCTCATCTCCTTTTTACTAGGCTCAAATTCCGCAGTGAATCATTGTAAGCAATACCTTGCATATCATTTTTTCTTGCCTACTTGACATTTTACATCAACTTACAAATATGTTATTACAGCTTTTCTCAATTAAAAAAATTAAAAATTATATTACTACAATTTCTCTTTGCAAATGCTACCCCATTTTCCTACTGATCTTTACAATAAAACTGTAAAGCATGTTCATATACTTATTATCACCAATTTCTCTTCTTTTATTTTTTATTGTTGTTCAAGTACAGTTGTCTCCATTTTCTCCACACCACTCCACCCACCCCAGCCATCCCCACCTTCTACCCTCAATCCTACCCACCTGTCCTTGTGTCCTTTATAAATGTTCCTGAAAACCCTTCTCCCTCCACCCCCTGCCATTATCCTCTCCCACCTTCCCTCTGGTTACTGTCAGTTTGTTCTTTTTTTTTTTTGAAAACACATTTTTAAAGATTTTATTTATTTACTTTTTAGAGGGGAAGGAGAGAGGGAGAGAAACATCAATGTATGGTTGCCTTTCGTGCATCCCCTGCTGGGAGTTGGCCTGCAGGGAACTGCCTGCAACCCAGGCATGTGCCCTGACTGGGAATTGAACCGCGATCCTTTGGTTCGCAGGCCTGCGCTCAATCCACTGAGCTACACCAGCCAGGGCTGTTCTTTATTTCAATTATTTTTAACCCACTTCAGGTCTTCACCCTAACAAAACTCCAATTACTATCATCATCACTGACTTCCGTTGCTCAATCCAGAGATTAATTCTTAGTTATCATGTGTTTGAGCCATCAGCAGTTTTTAATTCTAAAAATACTTTATTTTTACACTTTTTCTTTTGGGATATTAGCCTTTCCATTTTTCACCTAATTTTCTTTCAGCTCTGTTTTAGTGCATTCTTCTCTTCCCCCACATCTCGTCTAACTTTGAGTAGCAGAATGTCTCGGGGCTTAGTCCTTGGATGCCTTCTCCTTATGTTTATATATTTTACTTATATTTACTCCCTAGGTAATCTCATCTAGTCTCATATCTTACTAACATTACTCCAAAATTCTATTTCCAACTTACATGTCTCTCCTGAACTGCAAATATATGCATCCAATTGCTTATTCAACATTTGTATGTAAATGTCTAATAGGCATCTCAAACTTAACAGGTCCAGAACTGAATTCCTTGTCTTTCTCTCCCTGCACCCTGTTTTTACTCTTCCCTCTGAATATTCTCTTTCTATTCCACCTTTTCTACCCATTTGCCCCCCACCTCCCTACAAACCTTCACTACTCATTTTTGTCCCATTTCAATATATGGAAACTCCATTATTCCTTGTCTGATGGCTTTATTACACATCTCAGAAGATATCTTGTCTGCCTAAAAATGTACCCATAAATACACTACTCTCCATGACCCTCTCACTTCCACCCTGATCCATTGGATTGTAAAGTTTTCCTCATTGAATCCATACTTCTTTCCTAGTCTATTTTACACAGTGAATTTGGATATGCATTACTTGTTAGGCATTATGAGGGGGGACCCCCCCCAAACCAGAATTATCTTGTAGAGGGTGGGTCTCTTGTGGTACAGGCTTCTCCTGCTAGGTGAGTGTTCTAGAAACCCTTCTATATTAGCGTACCAGCTGGTGTTGTTGTGAGAGGCTGTGTTCAGCTTCAGTGCATTTTTTGAACACTCTTTCAACATATTTCCCATTTCATGATGGATGATTCATGAGTGCACCTGCCCATACAGCACTGAATATTCAGCAGTTTTTGACCCAAATGGCCTGACCTCCATGATCCATCCAATTTTTAATTGAATAGGTAAATATTACTTTAGAAAGTCTTTGAACAAATGTGTGAATATATGTCATTTTGGTGAACCCTTAAAGATAGTTTAATTTCTTTAATTGAATTACAGGGAGGCAAACATTCCTGTAAATTTTATCAGCTCTATGGTTAACAAAAAGTACTTTCCTGACTGGTATGGCTCAGTTGGTTGAGTGTCATCCCACAAAGCAGAAGGCTGCCATTTCCATTCCAGGTCAAGGCACACACCTGGAGTGTGCGTTTGTTTCTGGAGGGGGGGGGCATGCAAAAGGCAACTGATCTATGTTCCTCTCTCAAATTCATGTTTCTTTCTTTTTCTTTCTTCCTCCTTACCCCATTCTCTGGAAGGAAGGAAGGAAGGAAGGAAAGAAGGAAGGAAGGAAGGAAGGAAGGAAGGAAGGAAGGAAGGAAGGAAGGAAGGAAGGAGAGAAGAGAAGAGAAGAGAGATAAAATGTTACCCAGGGTAAAATGACTTTAATATGGAATATTTATATTGCTATAAACATACTGGAAATATTTATATTTCATTCATTTTTCTTCCTTCTGTATCTCACAAGATACATTTATTGGACATTTGCAAATAGTTAGGAGGGTTCTTCCTAAAATCGTGATATTAATAAGTGTTTAAAATGGAAATGCTGAAATAAAGTAAATGAAAAGCAAACTGTGTTTTGCCTTAAAAAAGTTGGATTGTCTTTTGTGAAATATAATGAATTAGTTTCTCAAACGTAGAAATGATTTTCTATAGGGTCCACACAAAACTAAACTGGATGCTTGTTAGTCTGTTAATAATTAATTTTGTGGCATTTCAGGGAAGATGCTTTCAAAATTTTATTCATACTGAATCAGGGATTATTTGACTTACTTTCTATCCAGTTACTAGCTCTTACTATTTTTAGCTTCAGAGAAAATTTTTTGACATCTCATGCCACATACTTTTTTAATTTTGTATACACTCTAAGAATCTATGTATATAATTTCCCATTTACCATACTTTCCTGACTATAATTTTTGTGTGAAATTAAGTTTTGTATATCACCACTGTTCTGGAGCATTTTATGGAAGGATCAAAGTAGTGAAACTTCTCTTTTTTCTCTAACTATATGTTTTCTTAAAAGTTCTACCTAATAAGTGCTGCACATTGGGCTCTGTCATATTTATCAAGAATCTTAAGCAACCTGGAGGGTGACCAGGAAGATTAATTTCTAAGGGAAATTGACAGGTTCAAACACCAAGGAAACAGACCTCACATGTGAATCATATACCATAAAGAATTAGAGCTTTTGAGTTGGACAGATATTCAAGTCCTTGTTTTGTTTCTTACAATTTAGGAAATTTAATAAACCTGTCTGAGACCTAATTTATTCCTTTGAAAAATAGAGAAGTCATTTTTCATATAATGTTGTGAATATTGAATTTAATATATAACTATATAAAATACTACATATATAATTATTATACTTTCTATAGTTAATATGTACTTGTCATATATTATGCCATGCAAAATTATATACATAATTTCAATATATAGCATACTATATATTGAAAATGCCTATGAATGGTAGATATGCAAAATATGCAAATATTCAAAAATAATCCTATATAATATTAACTTATTGTGCTTCTCTCAACTTATAACTACCATTTGTTCCTAGTTATAAGTTGAGATAAGGACAATAGATCATTAGTTTTAATGTGGGTTTGCTACTACAGATTAGGTAGCAAATGAATCTAATAGATCCAAAGTCACAGAAGGTGCATTTAATATTCAATTGTCGAGTATAATTTAACCACAGTTGAGTAATAAATGTTAATTGTAATGTGTGGATAATAGTTAGCAAAACTGTGATTTTTAATATTTTAGTTTATATAGTTTTTGTTTTTGGTGATGGAGTTACTTTTAAAAAACCTGTGGTAGTTGACAAAGAACACCTTGAATGGTTCTTAATGGTGTATAATGCCTACAGAAGCAGAAATGAGGCTGCGTGAAGCACAGTTCTATCCGAGGTGATGACACAATGAATATCTTAAAACCTTTGAAATCTAACAAAGCAAAAGCTATGAGATTTGGCACCAATTAAAGCTACAGTGATTTTAGCATTTATTTCAATATAATCTTTGATCCATGATTAATTAGATGTGCAACATTTCTAAAGATATTCAATCACTTGAGCACTTTGTTTAAATTACCACTTAAGGGCAAAATTAAATCTCTCTGATATTAAAAGATGCCTTTTGTGTTGTTAAATATGTATTATACTATTAATGTGTATACCAATGCTTATAAAAGGAGTGTAACATTTACATTCATAGTTAATAAAAAGAAGTTTGGACACTTTTGAACAGCAAAGATTTTAAAATATTAAATAATTTTTGTATCTAGAGATTATTTTAACTTTTTTCTCTTTTAGAAGATAAAAATGATGCATCTTAAATACCTTCAGTTTGGTGAAAATGAATCACTTCACTAATCTAGTTCTCAAATCAAAGCAAAAACATGTAGCATCTGACATAGTAATTAGTAAGCAAATAATGAATTGCCACATTTATGTCAACTACACAGACATATATACAAATATCTATATATATTAATATATATCTGTATATATCTGTGTTGAATACATCTATTTGTAACTTGTGCAGCGATTTTTATGTTCTATTTGTAAGTTCTGCAGGATGTTTAGTGCTGGGCTAATGAATCATGGAAAAAGAGACAAAAGAGACAAAAGAGACTAACTGACTCAGTAGGTTGTCTGTTTACTGGATGCCCACAGCATGTATGAGTCTATAGCATGTCTGACAGCCTACAGCATGTCTGACAGCCCATGGCATGTTTGACAGAGTGCTGGGTGGTTTACAGGTCAGGTCATATGTGACCTTCTCTACTNTATATCTGTGTTGAATACATCTATTTGTAACTTGTGCAGCGATTTTTATGTTCTATTTGTAAGTTCTGCAGGATGTTTAGTGCTGGGCTAATGAATCATGGAAAAAGAGACAAAAGAGACAAAAGAGACTAACTGACTCAGTAGGTTGTCTGTTTACTGGATGCCCACAGCATGTATGACAGTCTATAGCATGTCTGACAGCCTATAGCATGTCTGACAGTCCACAGCATATCTGACAGCCTACAGCATGTGGGACAGCCCATGGCATGTTTGACAGAGTGCTGGGTGATTTACAGGTCAGGTCATATGTGACCTTCTCTACTATGACGTTACTATTAACACAGTATCATTAAGCACACTCTATAGATGAGGAAATTGAAGCCTTCAAAAAGTGTAGTAGTCTGACCAATGATGCACAGTCGGTAAGTGATGTGGCAGAAATTTAGACCAGTTCTGTTTGACCTAAAAGTCATGTTCTTTCTATTACAGCAATATTCTAGGTGCAATAGGGAGTCTCTTAGACTTTGAAAAGGAAAATGATGTGATCAAAACTGTACTTTAAGAAAGTCAATTTAGCAGTAGTTCAGATGGGAAGTTATTTTTTAAAGAAAAGTCTGGAGGCTATTTAAGTAGACCAAGTCAATGATAATGAAATCTGAGTACCTGAATGAAAATAATAGCTAGAAATTGAAGAGTAGAAGATAGAGAAGAGATATTATGGAGAAAAAAATTGGCAGAATAGGATAACATTAAATTTTGAGGAAAGAAAATGGATGTTTTAAAGATGACTAGGAACTTTCTGACAAATATATGAGTGATTTTTCAAACATAAAGTTTTTTGAAGGAAGATTATAAGGTCAATATTAGACACCTTGAGATACCAAATGCAGAGAGAGCCCTAGGCCATGGCTTAATGTGTAGGACTGTATCATGAGACTGGAAAAGGGGATTAGAATTGAGGTATAGGTGTGGGAATTATCTGTATTGATATAGGAGAAATCATTTATATAATAGAAACTAGGGTGGGAATAGGAAAATAATATAAATACTAAAATAAAGGTGTGAGTGAATAGAAACTTAAAACAGATGCCAATCAGACTGTTTACACTAAGCGTACCCCGAGGGGTGAAATCAATGGGGATTGGGGGAAGGCAGTTAACTAGAAGTAACAGCTACATCTGGGACAAAAGGGTGGAAATTGTTTGAACTCAGAAGGTGCCTTAGAGAAAAGGGACCCAAACCTTAACTATCAACTTTCTTCTTTCCTAATCCTAACCCATAGTTTAGAGGAGAGACCTTTAAACTGACAAAGGAGGAAGATTATGTGACTTAATAGTTGAAATGTGTGCAAAACTAAAACAGAGTTATATTTGTGCTCATATTGTGTCTCTAATATGTTCAATCTAATCTTTGAGTTCCCAGATACTGGTCAAGTTTCATAGCATCCTTGAAATCATCAGAGGATGATTTCAAGAGGCACCAGAGGAAGTTCGGGACCCAGGTGTGCAGTCCTTGAAAGAAAAATTCCCCCAGGTATTCCTGGAGGTCAATGGATGGGTTCCATTTCCATTTGTCAAAGATGTACTCTCCCACTTCATCTTCAGATATGGTAAATCAGGTCAGTTTTCTGGTATCCCTAGTCCTAAGAGGCCTTACAAAACCCCTTTAATGTACAAGTGAAACCAAAACTGAACATAGTCTTCTTTAATTTTAAAAGATTTTATTTATTTACTTTTAGAGAGGGGAAGGGAAAGAGGAAGGGAGAGAAACATCAATATGTGGTTGCCTCTCTCACGTCCCCTACTGGGGCTGTGGCCTGAAACCCAGGCATATGCCCTAGACTGGGAATCAGACTGGCAACCCTTTGGTTCCCAGACACTTGATCCACTGAGCCACACCAGCCAGGGCTGAACGCATTCTTTGCTGCAGTACTTCTCAGAGATTGTGCTATGCTGAATCAAATGATAAAATTTGCATTGTGAGGGTATAGTATGCAATATTCCCCAAATCTATCTGACCAGAGACTATTTTGCCTTAGGGAGTGTTCTTCCAGAGAACATAATTTGGAAAACACTCTTCTAATGTGTTTCACTAGCTAATAATCTAGAGTGACCTGAGTTTTGAGATCTTTGAAGAGGATTTGCTATGTTCCTAGGAAAACACATTTTCCAAAAGTTAGAGATTTCTTTCACATCCTTTTTTGGGGGAGGGGTATTTTTTAAATTTATTTAATCATTTTTTAATATTGTTTTTTGTTTTTTTTAATTTTTATTATTTATTTATCTTTAGAGGGGAAGGAGAGAGGGAGAGAAACATCAATGTCTGGTTGCCTTTCATGTGTCCCCTGCTGGGAGTTGGCCTGCAGGGAACCAGCCTGCAACCCAGGCATGTGCCCTGACTAGGAATCAAACCGAGATCGTGTGGTTCGCAGGCCTGTGCTCAATCCACTGAGCTACACCAGCCAGGGCTATTTAATCATTTTTAAGTACAGTTGTCTGTCTATTACTCCCATCCCATCTCACCCCCCTGTGCTCCCCCCATCCCTCCCGCTTCCACTCTTCTTAGTTGTTGTCCATGTATCCTTTATATTTGTTCCTCTAAATTCCTCCCCTATTTCTCCTGGAATTCCCTCCCCTCTCCCCTCTGGTTGCTGTCCCCCTGTTCACATCCTTATAAGGCAAATAAATCTCTTTTAATCACCTCTCAAGCTGCCATATAGACACTATTAGTTTACAATGAAACAGTCACATGCCCCTCTCTTTTCCCTGATAGATGGGCAGTATGCCCTCTTTCAGGGATGGGTCACAAAAAGTTTAATGAAATACCTGCAGTCATCTTCCATTGTGTAAGTGCTGGTCTAGGGGTTAGGTATATGACTCTGTTTTGGCCAGTAAGGCAAACGAGTAGTAATTCTTTCTGGGTTTCTGTGAAAAGAAAATTATTGAAAAAGGCAGAGGAACAAACCTATTTTTGCATTTTCCCTCCTTCCTGCTTTGAATATTGTTTTACAAGGGTGCATCACAATACAACCTTGTAAGTTATCACAGCACAGGTTGAGATGCCCAGGAGACTTGCAGAAATTACATCTATAGATTTGATATGTTTGATCGAGTCACAAAACCATCTGTTTGTGGGAAATACCAGTCAAGTGAAATTATATAGGTCTGTATTAACTTAATTCATTTTTATCTAGGTATTCTTTTGCCTACAGCAGAAAGAATTCTAGCTGATCTTTAAGACACCTGTGGAATGACAAACTGCATATTCCAGGTGCAGCTGGGGATGAGGTAGTACCTAGATCCCTGACTGTAAATCCTCCCCCTCCTCTCTTCCTCTTAAAAAAACATATTAGAATAAAGTGAGAGTAACACTATTGCTTAAATCACTTTGAACTTCCTATAATTTAGAAGATGGGAAAGCTATTCACAAATTTTATTACTTAAAATACTACTTCCATGTAACAAAGTGTGTGCGACACATTTGCAACTAACTGCAGACCTCAATGCTCTGTAGAGTTGTGCTTGAAATCGCTGGCACAGACAATCAGCTCAGAGATTTTGCTTGTCTAATTAGTATTTTAGGTAAGGACCCTAAATGGTCTACTCCAGGGGTTCACGAACTTTCTCTGTAAAGAGCCTGATAGTAAATATTTTTGACCTTTGGTGCTATAAGGTTCTCTGTCACCACTACTAAACTCTGCTTTCCATGTGAAAGCAGTTGTAGTTTGCAATCATGCCTGGGTTCCAACACAACTTTCTTTACAAAAATAGATAGTAGGTTGATTTTGGTCTGTTGGCTGTAGGTTGCTGCCCCCTTGCCTAATCCACCATTTTTTCTCCCTTACTACTTTCTAGCTGATAATTTTTTTAAATCCCATTTTATGGATGAGAGATTTAAAGCTTAGAAGAGTTCAACGACTTGTCCACAGCCAAGTCACAGGCAAAGTGGGATTCGACCCTAGTTCTATCTCTCAAACATGTGGTCATCCCTAGCTCCCGGACACTGTCCCATTTGGGGGACATTCTAGGAAGACCCATTTTTGAGCCAGAAGTCCACTTTGGTGGTGCAGTAGAGACAGCTAAGGGATACTTCTGAAGAGGGAAATTTTAATAAGACAACTCAAAATTGGAAAAGCTGGGTTATGGTCCTTCCTTGGTCTGAGAATTGTTCTCTCAATCTCAAAATTGGAAAAGCTGGGTTATGGTCCTTCCTTGGTCTGAGAATTGTTCTCTCAATGTGTTTCTAGGAATAAGAAGAGTATCTTTTATCCCAGCATGAACCCACCTGGCTGGTATCTTTTTAGGTTTATCAAATTCTGACATGGGCTCTGCCTTGGAGTCTCAGCCCAAGGGAACCGACTGTCCTTGCACACTAATAGGACGTTTTTCTTGGATTACTCGTCCTCCAACCTGACCCACCTCTGGGCCCATGTCTGTCAAAAGGCTCTCCTACACAGCAAACTCCTCTCCTACAAATGCTGAAATGACCTGTGAAACCAACACTGTTTGCCACTTCATTCCTAAAAGTCTCAGAACTGTAATCAGAAGAGGTCAAGAAACGAGTTTCACAGCTGTTACAAGACATTGCTAATTACTCTGAGGGCTTCATAGAAGACAGTGTTGCAGCCTGGAAGCTGTCATTCCTACAACTTAGGTTTCTTGGCCTAAATTCCCCCACTGCATGTTTTCTTCCACCCAAAGGGGAGAAAAATAACAAAGAAAAGGAAGAGCAAAACACCAAACACTACAAATTTAATAATAATAAAATAATAATAATAATAATAATAATAATACAAAACTGTAAAAAGTATCCCTAACATGTAGAGTTGTTCTGACTGCTCAAATTGGGATACTTTGTCAACAAGACAATGTCAATCTTGCAAGGGGATGAAACTCTGAAGATTTGTATTCTCTACCTCATGTTAAGAAATATTGATTGCAACCCACAAAAATGCTTTCACTTAGTCACATTTTTAAAAGTTTTCATAAATAATGAAATAAAATAAAATTCATTGCTAGCTAGTTAAACTCTAGCACCAGAATGACATTTATCATCCAGATGATGGAGTTTCTGGCAAGAGGAAACAGAGAGAGTAGGGGATTTATACAGCACATCTTGACATATCTTCTTGCAAGGTAATGAAGACTGAGTTCCATGTTTGAGTCTAATGGCCAATAAACAATTTTCAGAATTGTTTATTGATGGCAGAAATAGAGAGCACTGGGAAATTCCACTTATACTATATAGTCAATTATTTCAGGGTCCAGCAGCTATATTATCTACTTTTTCCCCATTTAGTATAGTTTGTCGGAAATTCTACACCAAGGGAATTAAATGTCAGGATGGTGTCCAAATGATTATAGCATATTTCTCATAACAGATTCTCACTTAAAACTTCTAAATGATTTGTGACACTGTTCATAGTATTTGATAGTAAAATTACCCAACTGATATTTTTGATAAAGAATCTTTGTTAACACGTGCTTTAAGGCTGCTGACATGTAAACCTGATTTTTTCCTGCCATTTTTCATTTATGAAGTGAAAAGTGCTGTCCAAATCTGCGCTTACACGTGCATCTATGAACATGCTACTGCTTCAGTAGTGTTTGTATCCCTATAGTCACCCAATAAAAGTGTACAAAGGGATGGTAGATTCATTGTTAAAGAATTAGATGAAATTCTCATTTTATTTGAAGTGCCTTTAACTTTAAAAGTGAAATAAAATATAGACAGTGGAGGAAGTCAAGTCAGCAGAAAAATGAAGATAAGACAGAAAAATATAAAAAGAAAGAAGTTAATATATAAAATACACATGCTGTTCATTCATTTCCCAGAGACCGTAAATTTTATCCTGAGCTTCTTGGTTTCCCAAACAAAAAAGGTAAGTAGTCATAACATAAACATAATATAGAGCAATTGTTCATGGGGAGACACGTTTTTTGGTACTGAGACCAAATGACGAGAAATTTGTCCTATAAAGAGAAAACTATGTAAACTAATGAACTACATCTTCAAAACCTTATGACAGTAAGTGTATGAAAGTATCTCACAAAGCTCTTTCTCAGAATAGGTCTCAGTGTAGGTGAGTGGCACATTGGTTCAGCATAACTCCACAAAAGCAGCTGTAGTGGCGGAGGGCTAAAACAGTGCTGTGTGACTGAAGAGCTTACAGTTTCTCTTTGTTCCTGTCCCTCCCTCTTTCTGTCTGCCCTATTAATTTAACTGGTGTTTACTTTTTCATACTTTTTTCCCTACATTCATACACACAAAAAATACCTGCTCTAGGAAATACAAGTAGAGTTATGGTCATATGGTCATGTTGGGACCTAATTTGCATCTGCATGTATTTAGGGAGAGAGAATGTGTGTGTGTGAGTGTTCATAAGTAGAGCTTAGAAGTCAAAGCAACCAGGTAGGGCTCCTATGTAAAAAAGACCTGCAAGTTTGCCTAGTTCCTGGTGTCATTGCATTAATGCCTCCTTTCATGCTCCAAAGTATTTCAGTTTGAAAGTTAAGTACTATGGTCACCATATCTCTAAACATTCTAGAATCAAATGAGGGGGGCTAATGATGCTGCCAGTTAGGTTTCCCCGGACCATCATGGGAACATGGCAGAAATTCCATGGCAGAGAAAATGGGCAACCTGCAGTATGAAAGCTACCTTTGAGTGACTCTGAAGAACTGGAGCACTGGGCAGCCCAATTACCTTACACCCTATCAGAGTGTAAGCCCCTTTCTACTTGAAACAGAAAGAGCTCTGACTTTTATCTAGATCCGACAGCTGATTATGAACTGAACTACCTGCCAGGGTGTCTAAACTGTGGCTGCATGTGGCCCAGGATGACTATAAATTCGGCCTACGAAAATGGTAAATTTACTTAAAACCTTTTTTTGGCTTATCAGTTTTCATTACTGGTTGTGTATGTAATGTGTGGCCTAAGAAAACTCTTCTTCTCCCAGTGTGGCCCAGAGATGCCAAAAAGTTGGACACCCTTGATTAGCATCATTAACACAAGGAGACAGGATGGTATTGAGAGGTGGCTGAGGTAGAAGCAGTGGCACTTAGTGTCTGAGAGCAAGATCAGAAAGGGGGATATAGTGGAAAGAGGGGGAGAGAAGAAAGTTTTTTGAAACTATATACATCCTTTATCACTGCTTAAGCTGAGAACCATAATTAATGATCCTGATTTCTCTGTGTTTATGTGTAGTGTATTGAGATATTGAGAGTGAGGTAGAGAACAAAAATGAATGAGGAATGATGGGGGTTGGAGAAAGAAAAGTTTGCTGCTGAATAATTTGGAAACCCAGGGACAAAACTGAGTAGAGCCAAACATCTCTGAGACTGCAAGCTAGACTAAAGGGAAGCAGTTTTATCAATAGACCTGACTTTAAAATCAGTTCAGCAAGCAATACAATGAGCTTTAGACTGAAGAATTTTGCTATTTTATTTAGAATTCCATGTTAAAATTCTGTTAAACTGTAAATTGGCTGCCTTTGTTTCAATAGCAGAAAGAAAAAGAAATAAACACTGAGATGTCAAGTAAAGCAGGTATAAAAATAGACCCTAAGAGTAGGGCATGCTCACTGGGGACAGATGACCTTGACCTAGTTAAGGTGAAATAAAATGGTTAAGGCCCAGAGCCTCAACAAACTACTCATGAGTAATTAGCGGGAGAAGTAAAAGTTTGACTATTTTTGGTCCATGGACTGTGTTGTGTCAGAACAATTAACCACTGAAAACCAAAGCTTCCAGCCTGGGTGAGCAAGCAGTCTGTATTTACACATCTCATGAAGAATAGGAAGTCCAGAGAGGAAATTAACATAAAATCTATCCAACGAAATTGATGACTTAGGGATTCTGACAAAGGGAAACAAGAATTGTTATGCAAAACATACTGAAAATACAGGGCAAATAGAACTACCAAAGATAAATAATTCCTAGTGAAATTTAATTCACAATAAAAATTATAGATCTGTGAGTTGACAGATAGCAAGAAAGTAGAGAATCAATATTACAACAAAAGGAAAATAATACAACACATTGGAAAATAATATACACTGATGTTAGAATAGATTAAAGATATTAAGGGAAGACTGGAAACTATAATAAAAATGAGTATGAAAAATAATGTTGTATAAAATAATGTAGTATATATAATAAAATTGATAGACAAAATAATAGTTTTGAAGAAGCTAGTTAGAAACTGTAGAAATAAAAATACAGTCTTTATAATTAAAAATTCAATGGGTGAGTCAGCCTAATAATAGATGAGATACAATTGAAGGAAGACTAAAGGAATTGGAAAATAAAAATGAGGAAATCACCCACAACACAGAGCTCAGCAATGGAATATATGAAAATGCAACTAGGAGATATGAGGGAGAGCATGAGAAGATATAAAATGCATGTAATATAAGTTTTAGTGGGATGGAATAAAGAGAATGAAAAAAAAACATTGTAAAAGAGATTTTTCCTGTTTGAAAAAAGAATAGCATTCTCCAATTGACTAAGCATATTAAGTCCTAAAGAGGATAAAATAAAATAAAATACCTACATAGTGTGGGAAACAAACAAACAGAGGGGAAAAATAATTTTCTCTAACAGAAGCATCACTACAAAATTGGTATAATTCTCAACAGTGAGGATGGATGACGGAGCACAATGAGATAGTAACTTCCAGGTTCTAAGGAACATCCTGTACCCCATTTAATAATGTGAATAAAACACACATTTTCAGAGAAAGAAGTAAGTTTACTAATCATGGGATTGTATAGGGAATGATGAAAAGATCCTCTGCTCTCTGTGTTTTCTTATAGGACTTTTATGGATTCAAGTCTAATGTTTTATCCTTTAAAATGTTTTGAGTTTATTCTTGTGTATAGTGTAAGAAGGTTGTCTAATTTTTTGCATGCATCTCTCCAATGCTACTTATTCTCAATGCTACTTATTTAATAAGGTATCTTTGCTCCATTGTATGTCATTGCCTACTTTATCAAATATTACTTGACCATAAAGGTGTAGGTTAATTTCTTAGATCTCTATTCTGTTCAGTTGCTCTGTATGTCTGTTTTCATGCCAGTGCCATGCTGTTTTGATTAGTGTGGCCTTGTACACATTGGTGTCATGTGATATGATTCCTACAACTTTGTTCCTCTTTCTCAAAATTGCTAAAGCTATTCAGGGTCTTCCATAGTTCCACAGAATTTTTAAAAAATATTTCTTCTAGTTCTGCGAAATACACCATTGGAATCTTCAGAGTAACAGAGTTGAATCTAGAAATTGCTTTGGGAAATATGGACATTTTAAAGATGTTTTCCCCTCCTACCTATGAACATGGCATATGCTTCCACTTATTTTTAGCTTCTTCAATTTTTTCTTCAGCATCTTATAATTATCTGAATATAAATCTTTTACATCCTTAGATAAATTTATTCTCAGGTATTTTATCTTTTTGATGCAATTGTAAATATGATTTTTTCCTCATTTCCCTTTCTGATACTTTATTACTGATGTATAAAAATTCAGCTGATTTCCCTTTATGGATATTTATTTTGTATCTAGAATTCATCATTTCTTGTAGTTTTTTGGTGAAATCCTTAGGGTTCTCAATATGTGGTATTATGTCACCTGAAAATAATGACCATTTTACTTCTTTTTTTCCAATTTGAATGTGTTTTATTTCTTCTTCTTGTCTGATTGCTGGGGCTAGAACATCCAGTACTATGTTGAATGAAAGCGGCAAAAGTAAATGAATAGCTGTGACTTGTTACCAATATTAAGGCAAATGCTTATAACAATATTTTGTCTGATATGTTTCCTCAGGTATGAGAAACAAAAAGAAAAAGTAAAGAAATAGGACTACATCAAAATAAAAAGATTTTGCACAGCAAAGTAAACAATCAATAAAAGAGAAAAATAACCCATTAAATGGGAAAACAATAATAATACATTTGATAAGGGGTTGGTAGCAGAAATTTATAAAAAACTTATAAAAATCAATATCTAAAAAAGCAAACAATCTATTTTTTAAATGGGCCGAGTGTCTGAAAAGACATTTCTCCAATGAGGACATACCTGTGGCCAATAGACATATGAAAAGATGCCCAATGTCACTGATCATCAAAGAAATGCAAATTAAAATCACAATGAGATATCACTCCACACCTGTTATAACAACTATCATCAACAAATCTACAAATGACAGGTGCTGACAAGGATGTGGAGAAATGGGAACCCTCCTACACTGATGTTTGGAATGCAGATTGGTGCAGCCACTGTGGGAAGCAGTATGGAGTTACCTCAATAAATTGAAAATGCAACTGCCTTATAACCCAGGGATTCCACTTCTGATAATATATCTGAAAAACCCCAAAACACTGATATGAAAGAATGTATTCACCCTACGTTCATTATAGCATTGTTTATATTTGCCAAGATTTGGAAACAGCCTAATTACCTGACCAGAAATGAGAGGTTAAAAAAGTGGTGGTATATTTACACAATGGAACACTACTTGGCTATAAAGAGAAGGGAAATCTTATTCTCTGGGACAGCAAGAATGGGTCTGGAGATTATTATGTTAAGTGAAATAAGGCAATCAGAGAAAGACAAGTACTGTATGATTTGCTTATATGTGAAATTTAATGAACAAGCTGAACTAACAGGATAGAAACAGACTCAGAGAGACAGAGAATGGATTGTCATTTATTATGGGGGGGGGCAGGGAGCTATATGAAAAAGGTGAAGTAATTAAGCAAAAAAAAAAAAAAACCCTCATAGTACAGACAACAATGTGGTAATTGCCAGAGTGAAAGGGGGTTGGGGGAGACAGAAGAGGGTAAAGGGAAGATAAATGGTGATGCAAAAAGGCTTGACTTGGGGTGATGAACATGCAATACAATATACAGATGATGTATTACAGAATTGTATACCCAAACCTATATAATTTTATTAACCATTATCACCCCAATGAATTTAATAAAAAATAAAAATAAATCAAATATACTCCTTAGCTAAAAAAGAAAGAAATGAACCAAAAACAAGGAACATGAAACACAAAGAGACAGTAAACAAAACAATTGTAAATACTATGTTTTTGGACCATAAGACACAGCTAGGTTTTAGAGGAGGGAAATAAGAAAAAAAATGAAACAAAAAATGTGATTTAATAGCATAAATAACATTTCAACAATGTAAATGTAAACAGAACTCAACAGCAGCATTAACAACCATCATTGCTCCCAAATTTGGGGTGTGTGTCTTATAGTCTGAAATACAGTATGTGAATAACCTAATTAAGCATTCACTGTAAAAATAGAAATCTTGTAGAAGGTAATCATTTTAGGGTTAGAATTGTTAAAAAGAAATGGAACTGGAGTGCTAAACAACAATAACATGGAAGAAAAAAGGATGATTTAAATTAAAGTATTCTTGGATCCTTGCATCATTTAGGAAAGAAAAGGAGATAATAATTAATTTTAGATATTACTGAGTGAAATATACATGGTAAAACATTAAGGGTAGTTCATAACAATAAAAATAGAATGTCTGCCTTGATATAGATTGAGATGATAAGTGGAATAAAGCTTCATAATTCCAAGTGGAAAATGAAAAGAGAAGAAGAAAAAGAAAGTGATTAAAAAACACAAAACTAAGTGGTAATACCTGAAATACATTAGGAACCACAATGCAAATGGTATAAACTCATATGTGAAAAGGAAATTTCTTAAGTTATTCTATAATGGAGCAAAATAAAAACCTTCTTGGTTAAATTTATTCCTAGGAACTTTGTTTTTCTTGTTTCTATAATAAAGTTTTTTTTCCTAGTTTCTCTTTCTAATAGTTCATTGTTGGTGTACAAAATGCCATAAATTTCTGAATATTGAGTAAGTATCCCACTACTTTGCCAAATTCACTTATTAGGGTAGTAGTTTCTAGGGCAAGAAAAATCAAGGGAAAAAGTAAACAAATGAGACTACATTAAATTAAAAAACTTCTGCACAGCTAAAGAAACCATCCTCAAAATGAAAGGGGAACCAACCATATGGGAGAACATATTTGCCAATGACACATTGCATAAGGGTTTAACCTCCAAAATATATGAAGAAATCATAGAACTTAATACCAGGAAGAAAACAATCCAATTATAAAATGGGCAAAGAACTGAATAGACACTTATAAAAGGAGATCATACAGAGGTCTCATACACATATGAAAAGATGCTCAACATCACTAGTGTTCAGAGAGATGAAAATTAAAACCATAATGAGATACCACTTCACACCAGTCAGAATGGCCATCATTAACAAATCAACAAACAACAAGTGTTGGTGAGGTAATGGAGAAAAAGGAACCAATGTGCACTATCAGTGGGAATGCAACTGGTGCAGCCACTGTGGAAAACAGTGTGGAATTTTCTCAAAAAACTGAAAATGGAACTGCTTTTTGACCCAGAGATTCTGCTGCTGGTAATGTACTCTAGGAATCCCTAATCACCAACTTAAAAAAACTTATGTACCCCTACATTCATAACAGTGCTATTTACTAGGTGCTGGAATCAGCCTAAGTACCCATGATCAGAGGAGTGGACAAAAAAACTGGTACATTTACACAATGGAATACTACGCAGCAGAAAGAAAGAAGGAACTCCTGCCTTCTGTGCTAGCATGAATGGAACTGGACAATATTATTCTAAGTGAAATATGCCAGTCAGTAAAAGACAAATACCATATGATCTCACTTACAAGAGAAATTTAAGGAACAAACTACACTAATGAGCAAAATAGAACCAGAGGGGTAAAATCATGGCATAGGCTGACAACGGTAAGAGGGGCAGAGGGAGGTGGGGACTGTTTGACAGAGGGTGAAGGTGTTAGTCAAAGAACATGTATGACTGAGGCATGGACATGAAAAACAGGGTGGGTGTTGACTATAGAATTGGGGGTGGACTGGACAGAGGAGGGCAAAGGGTGAAAATTAGGACAACTGTAATAGAATAAACAAGAATAGTGCTGGCTGGTGTAGCTCAGTGAAATGAGCATGGGCCTGTGAACCAAAGGGTTACCAGTTTGATTCCCAGTCAGGGCACAAGCCTGGGTTGTGAGCCACGTCCCCTGTGGTGGGGGCATAAGAGATAACCACACACTGACATTTCTCTTCCTCTCTTTCTCCTTCTCTCCCTCTGTCTCTAAAAATAAATAAATAAAATATTTAAAAAATAAACAAGAATAAAAATTTTAAAAAGTAAGTGGGCAAAAGTAGATCTAACTGAAGGTTTGTTAAATCCCATAACGTTCTTCGAGTTGCCATTTTGCCTAAGGTAAAGCTGTTGTGCTCTTTTTACAGATTTAGTAGCAGAAACCAAAGACTTCTCTCAGTTGTAGTCCTTTACTTACACCAAATATAAATTTTATGAAAAGTACTGAGATTAATTTCCTATGAGAAGAAAAAGTTGAGCTATTACCCACTTAGGACTACCAGGCTCACAGGCTTAGTTAAAAAAGACCAAATGCCCTCTGTCCCTGACCAAAGTGCTTGCTCTTAGGGATCTAGTGGAAGGTACCCAAAGCAGCTGAGATAAACCCCCATTGCAATTCTCAAGTTGCTATTAACTTATTTTCCTATGTGATATGGAAGAGACAGAAAGCAAAGCTATATACCACTGACTGTCCTTTCTGGAGATCCAGTCATTGAACTAGAGACTTTGGCTTTTGTTGAGCATCAGTTGAATATTTTGAAGTACATTTCAACTTCCTCAGCTTAAAAATATATACTAGGCAGAGGATCAGGGGAAGAAGTATGAGTCTCAGGCTTCAAATGAATGAGATCTTTCTGCAGCCTTCTCATTGCCCCCACTGCTGGTGTCACAAGGTAAGAATGAATCCTCAGCTTGTTCTGGTTTCCAAGTTTCAATCCCTCTGCTTCTTCTCTGCTTCCCTTAGGAAATCTATGGGGTCTGCAAAACTACGTGATAGACAACCATTCTTACAGAGAGCAGACATACACATTACTCCACTGAAACTCTCTTACCCAAGAGTTGAAAGCATAACTCTTGTGCATAACAGGTTTAACTATAAATACATGTTTTTGCCATTCATCACTTTTCCCTCTTGGAGGATGCCACGTGTGATCATATTCTGGGAGGCAACACAATCTGTAGCAGGTGAGGTCTATAACTGGCCTGCCTGGAGAGTAACAGAAGTAGGGTTCAGATGGGACTGACCTTATGGGTTTGGTTAGTAAGCATTTATGAATGGGGTTTTAAACCTAAATAGAAAACTGGGCTGCCTCTCAGACCCCTAGGGGTATAATGGAAACTAACATGAGTATTTTTCAGGGGAAGTAATGAAGGGAATGTGAGGAAGTTGTGATATTGAATGTCAACAATATTTAACTGCAAAAATACTCGTATTTATTCTGACAACAATCTTGTGTATAGCCCCCTGGGCTCACTCCAGTCCTTTGAGTTTCTTCATTCACCTTTCTCCCTGGGGAATGTAGGGCAGGGCTGATAGTGACCAAGTGCACTGAGGCCGGGGCAGTGTCCCCTAACCCACCAAGGTTACTGGCAGAGCCAGAATATTCTTGCTCTCATATCTTGGTTGTTCCTATTCTGATCAGAAGCTAAATTATAAAAAGATAATGTCAGGGCAAAGAAAAGTAGTGATAAAGTGATAACTGATAAATTTTATCATAGGCAAACAGCGTGAACCAAATTCAAAGTATCCATTTAGGTAGCCAACATTGTTGAAATTAGCTGGGAGATGAACCATTTGCTTTGCACCCTCAAGGTATCAGTATATTTGTTGAAAATGCTTTCAAGATGGGATTTCTAAAACTCATTAATTTCACTGATATATGATGAATACCTCCAATATCCAAGGTGCTGGGAACAAAACTCAGGATGTGCTCTCAGCAGTTTGTGGTCTAGAAGAAGAAAAAGATTTGTTAACACATCAGGGTTTTGTTAAACCCTCCCTAATAGTCATTATGAAAACACACAGGGAGACATCAAATCCTTCTCTGCTTGTGGTGGTCAGTGGTGGTGGTGAGTGGGGGGTGCGTATTAGGGAAGGTTCTCTGGAGGAATAGCTAAATTGAAACATGAAGGATGAAAAAGAGATATTTGATTGAAGAAGGTGGAAAAAGAATGTTTCAGGTTTAGGAGTTTGTTAAACTGTTTGGGATGGAACAGAAGAGAATGCCTCCCATGACCTACTGAGAGTTTAAATATGTGAGGCAGAAGTAGTAAAGGGCTAAATCATAAGGCGTCTGTGTGTCTAGTGGTTAGTTCCATTGTACTTAGACTGAATAGTAGTCCCTCTTCGCTGAGAGGACTCTATTTGGGGTTTACCACTGTACTCTTCATTCCTGTTCGATGTTTCTAAAACTCTGTTTATTATTTTAGTGCTAAGAGATATGCCTTAATGGTTTGGGAAGAGAAACACCAATTCACCACTTCTCCCAGAAAGGAAAATAAGGGTCTAATGGAGATACCAGAAACAAAGATAGAAATGAGAACTTCTGGGTATCTACATTGCAGAGATAGGTGAAGTTTCTCAGGATGGAGACACCAGCAAGTTTCAAAGTATAAGCAACCATTGTTAAGAATTTAGCTCAGTTTCTATTTTATTGTTACATTTTCAGGCTATATGATGGTATCAATTTCTAAATAAAAATATTATGGAAAATGAGACTTTTTCCAGATGGCTGTAACTGTAACTGGCATGAATTCTATTTAAGCGCACTACATTTTTACAGACTTTTTTTCTGCCTTTGTTAGTACTTCAGAAACAATAACCATTGTTACTGTTGGCAGATTTCCCAGACTCAGCCTATAGTTTAACAGTAAAAACAACCCTAATTCGTAGCACTTGAAGAACACTTACAGGTTATGGAACCTTCTACAGGCTTGCACTTCACCTCTCCCATTTCCATGATGCCTGTCACCTACACAGACGTGTGATTAAAAGGTAAGTTCTGGTTCCATTTTCTCATAAACTGTCTTGGTCGTATTAAAATATCTGAACATGCCTTTGATTTGAAGCATGGTCAATGATTTTTATTTTCTCACCTAAAAATCCTGTCCCCAATTATAGGAAATTGTTAGCTTTCTGTATTATTTATTCGAGAAGCATTGGTTTCTACCATGACACGTGCACTGACCAGCAGTGCCCGTGATGTCATGTATGAGACAGGAGACAAATTCACACAGACTATGGAGTCCTGTGGAGGAAAAGGGCAGGCAAGGCTAATCCCTCAAGGGGGGAGAGCCTCAGAATGGCCTGGCCACCCTCTCAAGGGGAAAGTGGCTTGTAATGGCCTGGCAACTCTCTCTCAAGGGAAGAGAGAGTACACTGACCCTTGCCTCAACGGGCTTTTATTGTTTGTTTGATTTTTTTTGCACAGGAGTTCAGGTAACACTTATTAATCATTGTCAGGCAGTAAACAGTAGATAGTATACAAAGAACCATTAGGGCTTTTTCTAAATCAGAGTCTGTCAGCTAAAAGGGAACATAAACTCTTTTTTGCTCAGGCCTTTATCATTTAACTAAAAGCACTCTAAGCAAAGCAGGTCTCACAGGATTGTTAGGAATTCTTTCTCATGACAGATGACCCGGGGAACTCACCATGCCCAGCACAAGGCTTGCACTGCCTTCCCCATCATAGGTTTTTAGGCCTAAGTGGATTAGAGCCAGGAAGTGCTTCTCCCAGAGGACATGGGGACTTGGGCATCATCAAAGCTGGGGGGCGAGGGTCCATCACTCTCTTTTTGTCCCAGGCCCCTGGAGTCCTTCCATGATGGCCTCCCAAATGATCATGTCTGGCCTAGGTTGCTCCTCCTCTGAGGGGGTCTCACCTGTCTCTGACCACCCCATCATACTTTGGGGGCAAGAGGATGAAGCAGAGGCAACATTTGCTACCAGAGACAAGCTTTGTTTCTTTGTGGCTCGCATTCCTGAGGTCACTCACTCAGCCTTATCTATAGGGGGCAGTTACAATTCCTGAAACCAGGCAAAGCAGTTCCCAACACTACCATACCACATTACTTGCAAAACCTCTGATGTACCTCCCAAGAGGAGTGAAAGAAAAAGAATGGGCAGTTATTAAAAGAAGAGAAAAAAAAGAATTGTGCTTTGTTATTATTATATGTGGACCACTTATTGAACTACAGGCTAGGTATCTGAGAGAGATTATTTTAATCCTCACAAGAAGCCCACAAGGTAGGTTCCATATTAGCATTTTTTTAAGTTTTATTTATTTATCTTTAGAGGGAAAGGGAAGGAGAGAGGGAGAGAAATATCAATGTATAGTTGCCTCTCATGAGTCCTCTGCTGGGAACTGGCTTGCAACCCAGGCATGTGCCCTGACTGGGAATCGAACCGCGATTGTGTGGTTCGCAGGCCTGTGCTCAATCCACTGAGCTACACGAGCTAGGGCCATATTAGCATTTTTAATGAAACACTTTCAGAGAGTAAGTCAGCTTCCGTACTGACATTGTAATTCACACATGTGATTTCCCAGCCCCCACTCTTTCCACTGTGCCATGCTCAAAGGTTTCCCATTCCAAGGTGACTTGTTTTAAACAACCCAGATTATCTGATATGCTAAAACTTACTGGAATCTCTGATCATCAGGTTGGAGGATGAAGAACCAAAGCAAAGGGAAGTGCAAAAGTATTCTTTAAAAATGACAAATATTCCAGCCCTGGCTGGTGTAGCTCAGTGGATTGAGCGCGGGCTTGCGAACCAGATGATCGCAGTTCGATTCCCAGTCAGGGCACATGCCTGGGTTGCAGGCCAGTTCCCAGCAGGGGACTCACGAGAGGAAACCGTACATTGATACTTCTCTCCTTCTCTCCTTCCCTTCCCCTCTATAGATAAATAAATACAATATTTTAAAAAATGACAAATATTTCAGATGTGGCTAATTATCATGATAACATATATGTAAAAGAGAATTATAAAATTACAACTATCAGCCTTTGAATGCCATTAACCGTATTATAACTCTTCAAATGATCTTCCCCCATCATAAAGTGGTATTGCAAATGCCTGATCTTAAGTTACTCTATCATGTGGTGCACCTCATCAGTGCCACACACTACTGAGAATACTGTGGTTTTCATAGTGTGATATTTTTTATCTCTTCAAATTGGTAAATTAAAGTAATTTCACCCAGAGTGACCCTGCACCAAAAATATACTGGTGACTTTGCAGCAATTCTGTATATTTTTCCTATCACTTGTTTTTCATAATTTTTGTTTACATATTTACTTTGAATATGTACTCTAGGATATAAAGATCCAGTCAGGTTAAAAGGCCAGTGTTGTTTATCCTGAAACTTTCTCCAAGAGCTAGATAAATACAGGGAAGGAGGAGAGTTTTCTTTTCAACTGAAAATCAGCAAGCAGCAGGGTCAAGTTCAGCCGTGACAGTTCTTCTAAGAAAGAGTACTTGTGGACTAGCAGGTTTGAAATAACCCAGGAGAACAGAAGCACAAATGACATCACAAATTAGGCTACAGGCAGTCAGTACATTCAGTGTTTACCATGCAACTAAAACAGAAAGCAAGAACAAGAGAAATCAGGTTCTGTGATTACATTTGAGGAAGGTGGCCAATTTGATTAGGTTTGGTTCAGGAAATGACAGCACAATGAATACAAACTTTGCCTCCTGTTCATTGTTCATCTTTCATCTGAACACCCCCTTCCTCCATTTTGTACATTTTTTCCTTGAAGTCTTTTATAATAATTTCCTGTCTTTCAAAAGCATTTCAGATTCGAACCAGAAAGCACATGGTGCTGTAGGCTAAATTTCCAGTTAATGAACTTGGGCCTTCTGAAGTGCATATTGGAAGAGGAATTTATTTATATAAAGTATACTGTTGACCCTTGGTAGCCTGTGATGTTTGCCATTGCATGATTACATGATTTCTGATTTTACTTTGAATTGAATTTGGTTTGTCACAGTTCAAAAGGACAGGATCTGCACAGTGTCTGATACATAAGAAACTCTGAAAACAATAAAAGAATAAATGAATTGATAAATTAATGCATGTCTGAATGCAATTAAAATACATTAACATGAGCTGACAAAAGATATTGTCTTGATTATAAACTAGAAATAAAACACGATTTTTCAGGGGGAAAATACAAGAGGAATTCATTCAGTAACTAATTCATTCAGATCTAAGCACTAGGCTAGATACTGAATATAGAACATTAAGTAAAACAAATGGTGTATCACTTGAGATACAAGGATTATTTTTATTGACTTATTTGCTCTAATAAGAAAGAGTCTTTAAATTGTTTTAGGATTGTCTTAGGATAACTGTTTTAGGGTAATCTGAACCTATAAGAAAACCCTTGCCCCTCCAGATACATGTGAACATCTGTGGATTATACTGAGACTAATATAACCTTCAATATTTTATTACACTGTATTTGTCAAGGCGGATGAATTTGGCAAAGAAAAGCTCCAAATTAGATTTGAAATCCAGGGGCTGGAACCTCTTTTCCCACAACAGAGTCTTTTATGTCAAAAGTCTTATCAACCTTGCAAAAATGAACAAATTAAGAGTGAAAATCTGGCTTTTGGAATTAGCAACAGTAGGGAATAGAAATGCAAATAGAAGGAGACAGGAAGGATAATCTACTGAATTGTAATTTCCTTTCAAAATCTGTTTGGAGGGGGCTTTGCTTTTATCACAATGTTTATCCATTTAGCATTCCTTTTTTTTAAGGAGTAAGTATTGATTTGCAAAAATAATGGCTCCTGCTGGAAGATGAAATTTTATTTTAAAAAATTACATTTCCTAGTTTATATTATTTTTTAAGAAATCTAGAAGAAGTGACTAACTTGATTTTGTTGATTTCCACTTGGTTTGTTTTTCAAATTCTTGGAGTGCTTCCATTGTTAGAAACAATTCAAAGCCTAGGAATTGGCGGGGGGCATAACCTTTTTTGGGGGGTCCCCAGTAATTGTTTTCTTTAATAGTCTCCAATTCTAAAACAAAAACTCTTTCCAGAAGATAAAAACTTGCTAAGGTTTGAGTATTTGATTCTTCTAAATTCATCCTTATGAATTTAGAATAATGCCAGATGGAAATAATTTTCATACAACTTCTATGTGTATCAGAAGACAGAACCTTCAGCAAAATGGATCAGAGTAAACTTAATTCCACTCTTTCAGATGGGGTGACAAACTTCTCACCAATGTCTCAAAATGGCTGTAGTAAGAAGGAGGAAGTAAGGGGCAGCTTTAAAAGACACACAATTCTTATAAATTATCCTATATGTAAAGAATACTGTCCAGTGTGTATTGCCTCAGTCAACCAGTAATCTTCTGACATAGATGTTGCCATATTCCCCATTTCATAAGGGGGGAAACTGAAGTTCAGAGAAGTTAACTGATTTGGGAAATAGAGCTAACTCTTAAACTAGTTTTCTCCTGAGAAGCAATGGAGGTATGTGTGTATATTTGTTTGTGTGTGTATACATATGCATATATGTACATGTGTGTATGTATATGTATGTGTTTGTGTGTGTGTATGGAGGAAAGGAGAAAAAGAAGGAGAGAGAAGAAAAGAGATTGAGATTGACTTAGTGCATAGAATTGGCTCAAGTGATTACAAAGTCTGACAAATCCCAAGATCTGCTATCAGTAAGTAGGAGACCCAGGAGAACTAATGTGCAGTTCCCACTGGAGTCTGAAGACCTGAGAACTAGGAGAGCTGATAGTGTGTCAGTCTGAAAGCTGGTAGGCTGAAGACTGGAAAAGATCAAAATCTCAGCTCAGTAAGGCAGCAGAAGTTCTTTATTACACAGACTTTTTGTTCCATCAGGTTTTCAAATGATTGGATAAGGTCCACCCACTTAAGAGAAGGCAATCTGCTTTCCTCAGTCTACCTCTGCAAATGTTAATCTCATCCAGAAATAACCTCACAGTCACACCCAGGATAACCAGATATCTGGGCACTCTGTGACCCTGTCAAGTTGTCACATAAAATGCACTACCACAAAGACCTTCTGAGTCTAAATCCATGTTCTGCTTGTTCAGTCACAGTACTAAGCCCCCTTTCCAGCTCTGCTTCTGAGGCTGCAATTCATACTCTTGCTTATGTCTCTATTCCTGCAACATTTTTACCTGTTGTCATTTACGTGATTCTGAGCGACTCTGTTGATCAAAGCTAAATAAAGTTCAACTGTGGGTGATTTTTGCTCTCATGGAGACACAGGACAATAGCAAACATTTTTGGCTGTCATAGCTGCAGTGAGGTGATGGAGGGAACAGTCTTCTGGCATCTATGAGATAGAGGCCAGGGATTCTGCTAAAGATCGTGTCGTGTGCAGAAAGGGCTCTGCAACAAAGAATTACCCACCCCAAATGTCAGTTGTGTCAAGGTTCAGAAAATGCCATAGTGTAAGGGTTTTTAGGGCCCATGGCCGGTTTTGGAAAATTTTAACATAACATGAAAATACATACAAAATCTAATATGCACACTTTGTACTATTTTTCCCATATGGAGAGTTCATGGCTGTTACCAGATTGTAACAGAGGTCCATACTCTTTGTGGTGGATGATGGCAGATTGGAAATTAGCATGCAACTTCTATTGTGCCTTCCTGCATTGCAGAGTCTGGATGAGCAAAAACTGTATTTCCCCAACTCACTTGTACCTACAGTGCTGAAAATAAATTCAGTCCTTCCAGGTAAATGGAAGCAGAAGTGAGGAAGGGGCCCTATTCCTACTGCTTTAGTTGTTTTCTGCTGGCAAGTGTGTTGGTAGTTACCATGTTGGATTTTTCAGCATTATTTTTCCAGGGACTGGCCCAGAGGACCTTCATGGGTGGTGAGAGGCAGTATAGTAATAGGGGTGGTAAGACAGTGGTTTTCTAATCTAAAATCACCACTAACTAGAGCATGTGCTTGACTTCCATGGTTCTAGAAGCAGCCTTCTCAGTTCCTGTCTTTCTAATAGAGGCAGGGATAACAGCTCCTCTGAAGACCATTTTTGTGAAATGTTTTTTTCACAAAAAATATTGTGAAGAGTTATTTCTGGAGGCCCAGCTTAGAACCTGTTCCTTCATGCAACCTACAATTTGGAAAGTACTTAATCTCCTATGTTAAATCATATTCTATTTAAAATATAGAGGGAAGTATCTGTTCTTACCATTCAACCCTACAGATATATCTCCAAAAATGTTTATAACTACTGATTTGTTGAAATCCTACTCTGATAGGGCCGTTGATTCCTTTTTCACTGTACTCATTTACTTGGGTGGCAAGGTCTTCTTGATTGATATCTGTGTCATAGAACTGTTACAACATGTTTTACCTGGTGCATCAGTAAGCTTGTCATTGTGGAGAACAAGCAGACTTCATGTAATCAGACTTCATTGGTGTATAAATGTTACTGTGTATGCAAGAAATATTGAAAGATTAACACTGGAGAGGCCTAAGAGACCATCCAATTTAGTTATTCTCACACAAAGAGGAAAACTGGGAACTTTTAGGTTGTCACAATGACCAGAGGGCACTACTGTCATTTAAGGCTCAGAGGCCATGGATGTTAAATGTCTGGCCAACTGCAGGGTAGATCTCCACTGTAAACAATTTTTACTTTCCTGCCAGTGTTCATAACATACTTGTCGGAAAACACCAATTGCTTTGTTTTGCTACAGAAGCAAGTGGCACACAGAGCAATGAAATGACTTTTCTATAGTCCTAAGAACTCATAGCACTAGGACTGAAACCCAGACCTTCTAACTCCCAGGGGAGAGATCTTCCCTCATCACAACAGAAGAGGCTCTCTGATGTCACCAAGTGACGTAGGAAGTCAGGACACGAACCTATGAATGCAATTAAGAAGAGCTGGAAGCAGGTTATCAGGTATCTGCTCTTCAGTCAAATGTACCTAAATGGCCAGGCTGTTGTTTTATCTTGTTTTGCACACGGGCAGAATCAGTTCTGATTGTTCATTATTCATCCTGTGCCAATTGTTAAATGTTTTGTATACTACCCTTGAGTTACAGAAACTAAAAAAAGTGCATGAAGAGACCTGGCTTGGCATTTGAGTTTGTTCTGTGCATGGTTACTCCATCTTACAATGTGTATTCCTTGTGCTCATACGGAACTTTAAATTCCTCTTTCTCGTTATAGTTAATCACCAAGCAGTCATCCCCCATTATCATGTCTCAAAAGAATACCTCACTTGCTGTAGACTTTGTCCCTGATGTGATATTTTCCTTTTTGAGATGTTCTAGATTGAGCTTGAAAGTTTTGCAAATGTTTTGAGACTCTCGACTTGTCCCCAGGGTTCATGGTGCATGACTAATTGTGCGGGAGTCAATGATTAGTTTTTACTTTGGAAAATCATATCTTTCAGCTGAACAGAAATCAGATTTAATGGCTAGGTTGCCTCTTTTTAGTGTAGAATTCAGCCAAAATCAACTTTCTCTAATAATCAGTTTACTGAATCTTTATGAATAACTTATAAGCTTGTATTTACCAATATGGCATTTTTTTAAAATGTGGGCATTAGAAATGAGATAAATAATTAGGCTAGAAATTGGGGTGTAGTAAATTAAATCTGGACTATGGCCTTGAATCTATGAGCAATTATCATCCAGATCTCCTGAAGAAGTGAACTGCTTTTTTGCAGGGGTGAGGTCTTACTGCCTTTCCACCTGTATAAAGTAGACATTCATTCATTTGTTCATACCACTGACAAATAGGTACTTCTAGATACATGGCATTTATCTAAGGTAATTTATCTAAGTCTAGGTATCAGTTTGTTTTCAGGATATAGTAATTTTTATCAGTATTTTACAATAGCCCATGTTTCTTTTTTAAATTTTTTTTAATTGTAATTTTTTTACAGTGGTCCCAGTTTTTTAGGTCGTCACAATGACTGGAGGTTGCTACTGGTATTTAAGGCTCAGAGGCAACTGATGTTAAATATCTGTCCATGTACAGGGCAGATCTCTTCCATAAACAGTTGCTTTTCCCTCTTTGCCCTCCTCTGCCCATCCCAACCCCTGCTCCCAAAGACAGTCCCCACACTGTTGTCCATGTCCATTGGTCACTCATGTTCTTTCACTAGCCCCTTCTTCTTTCTACCATTATACCACTCTCCTCCCTCTGGTCATGTCAGTCTCTTCCGTGTTTCCATGCCTGTAGTTCTATTTTGTTCCTTAGTTTATTTTGTTCATCAGATTCCTCTTATAGGTGAGATCATATGGTATTTGCCTTTCACTGCCTGGTTTATCTCACTTACCATAATATTCTCCAATTCCATTCATGCTGATACAAAAGATAGGAGTTCCTTCTTTCTTTCTTCTGTGTAGTATTCCATGGGGTAAATGTACCACAGTTTTTGATCCACTCATCTACTCATGGCTACTTAAGCTATTTCTAGCACTTGGTTATTGTAAATAGCACTGCTATGAACATATGGGTGCATAAGTTCTTTTGAATTCGTGTTTCAGGATTCCTACAGTATGTTCCCTGGAGCAGAATCTCTAGGTCAAAAAGCAGTTCCATTTTTAGTTTTTTGAGAAAATTCCATACTGTTTTCCACAGTGGCTGCACCAGTCTGCATTCCCACTGACAGTGCACTAGGGTTCCCTTTTCTCCATTACCTCACCAACACTTGTTGTTCGTTGATTTGTTAGTGATGGCCATTCTGACTGGTGTGAAGTGGTATCTCATTGTGGTTTCAATTTTCATCTCTCTGATGGCTAGTGATGTTGAGCATCTTTTCATATGTATATAAAACCTCTATATGGGCCCTGGCTGGTGTAGCTCAGTGGATTGAGCGTGGGCCTGTGAACCACATGATCACGGTTCGATTCCCAGTCAGGGCACATGCCTGGGTTGCAGGCCAGTTCCCAGCAGGGGACTCACAAGAGGCAACCATACATTGATGTTTCTCTCCTTCTCTCCTTTCCTTCCCCTCTAAAGATAAATAAATAAAATCTTAAAAAAAAAGAACTCTATATGATCTCCTTTGAGAAGTATTTATTCAGTTCTTTGCCTATTTTATAATTGGATTATTTTCTTCCTGGTGTAAAGTTGTATGATTTCTTTATATATTTTGGAGGTTAAACCCTTACGCAATCTATCATTGGCAAATATGTTTTCCCATATGGTCAGTTCCCTTTTCACTTTTGAGGATGGTTTCTTCAGCTATGAAGAGGCTTCTTAATTTCATGCAATCTTATTTTTTAATTATTTTTCCTTGCTCTAGGAGATATATTGGCAAAAATATTGTCATGTGGAATATCTGAAAATTTTCCACCTCTGTTTTTCTATTTTTCAAGGTTGCTGAAGCTATTTGGGATTTTTTGGTTCCACATAAATATTTGAAATATTTGTTCTAGTTCTGTGAAATATACTACTGGAATCTTGATAGGAAGTGTGTTGAATCTGCAGATTGCTTTGAGTAGTATGGACATTTTAATGATGCTAATTTTTCCAATCCATTAACACAGTATACGCTTCCATTTATTTATATCTTCCTCAATTTCTTTCTTCAGCATCCTATAGTGTTCTGAGTACAGGTCCTTTACCACCTTGGTTAAATTTATTCCTAAGTATTTAATATTTTTCTTTTTGCTATAATAAAAGGCATTTTTCCTGTTTTCTCTTTTTGATATTTCATTGTTGATGTACCAAAATGCCTTTAATTTTTGAATACTGACTTTGTATACTGTTATTTTTGCCAAGTTCACATATTAGGTTGAATAGTTTTTTAATGAAGTCTATAGGATTTTCTACATACATTATCATGTCATCTATGAATATAATGACTATTTTACTTCCTTCTTTCCAGTTTGGATGCCTATTATTTATTTTTCTTATAGGATTACTGTGGCTTGCACTTCCAGTATTATCTATGTTGAATAAGAGGGGTAAAAGGAGAGGCCCTTGTCTTGTGCCTGATCTTAAGGGGAAAGCTTCTAGGGTTTGCCCACTGAGTAGAACAGTTGTAGGTTTCTTGCATATGACTTTTATTATGTTGAAGTTAGTTCCCTGTATTCCCACTTTGTTGAGTGTTTTTTATCATAAATGGGTGTTGTACTTTATCAAATGCTTTTTTAGCTTCTATTGATATGACTATGTGATTTTTGTCCTTCATTCTGTTTACGTGGTGTATTATATTTATCGGTTTGCAAATACTATACCATCCTATCATCACTGGCATGAATCCCACTTGATCATGGTGTATGATTTTTTTAATGTATTGCTACAGCCAGATTGCCAATATTTTGTTGAGAATTTTAGCATCTATGTTCTTCAGAGTGACCACATGTACTTGTCTTTCTTTGATGTGTCTTTACCTGGTTTTGGAATTAAGATTAGACTGGTCTCATAGAACGAGTTTGCAAGTCTTCCTTCTTCTAGAATATATTGGAATTGTTTGGGAAGGAGAGGAGATGGATTTTTCTTAAATTATTGGTAAAATTCACCTGTGAAGCTATCCAGCCCAGGGTTTTTGTGTGTCAGAAGTTTTTTTTGTTTTTTTTTTTTTTTTTTTTTTTTTTTTTTTTTTACTGCTTCAATTTCGCTAGTTGTTATCAGTCTATTCAGGCTTTCAGCTTCTTCTTGATTCAGTTTTGGAAGACTTTGTTTCTAGAAATTTGTCCATTTGCCCAAGTTGCCCAATTTCTTGGAGTATAGTTGTTCATAGTAATTTCTTACACTCCTTTTAATTTCTGTAGTATATGCTGTAACTTTACCTCTTTCATTTCTGATTTTATTTATTTGGGCCCTCTCTCTGTTTTTCTTGATGAGTCTGTTTAAAGCTTTGTCAATTTTGTTTCTCTTCTTAAAGAGTCAGCTCCTGAATTTATTGATTGAATTGTTCTCTTAGTCTCTGTCATTTAATTCTGCTCTGACCTTTATTATATCCCTTCTTGTGCTCCCTTTAGGCTGTGTTTGTTGTTATTCCTCTAATTCTTGCAGATGTAGGATTAGGTTGTTTATCTGAGGTTTTTCTATCTTCTTTATTTAGCACTGTATTGCCATGAACTTCCTTCTCAGGACTGCCTTTGCTGTATCCCATAGGTTTAGAGCTCAAGAGTCTTCATTTTTATTTTTTCCTGGTATTTTTTTAATTTCTTCTTTGATCTAATTGTTGACCCATTCATTATTTAGTAACATGTTGTTAAGTCTCCATGTTTTTGAAAGCTTTTGAGTTTTTTTCTTGAGGTTGGTTTCTAATTTCAACCCATTGTGATCTGAGCACATGTTTGATAAGATTTATTTTTTTTTAATTTATTGAGGCTTGTTTTGTGTCCTACCATGTGGTCTGTCTTTCAAAATGTTTCCTGTACATTTGAAAAGAATGTATATTTTGCTTCTTTGGGATGAAAGGTTTTGCATATACCAATTAAGTCCATTTGAGCTAGAGTTTCACTCAGTGCCACAATATCCTTATTGATTCTTCATTTAGAAGACTTTTCCATGGTTGTCATTGGGTGTTAAAATCCCCTATGATGAGTTTGTTGTTGTCAATATTTTTCCTGAATTTCTCCAGTATATATTTTCTATATTTAGCTGCTCCTATGTTGGGTGTGTATATGTTTACAAGGGTTATATCCTCTTGTTGGATTACTCCCTTAAGTATTATGTAGTAACTTCCTTTGTCCCTTTATATGGTTTTATTTTGAAGTCTATTTTGTCTGACTTAAGTATTGCTACCCCAGCTTCTTTTCATGTTTGTTTGCTTGGAATATGTTTTTATATCTCTTCATTTTTAAACTGTGTAGATCTTTTGTTCTAAGGTGGATGTCTTGTAGACAGCATGTATACAAGTTGTATTTTCTTATCCATTCAGCTACACTATGTATTTTGATTGGAGCATTTAATTCATTCACATTTAGGTTATTATTGATAGGTATTGACCCATTGTCATTTTTCCATACCCGTGTTCCTCTCTTCCTTTTTCTCTCTCTCTTTATTCTCCTTTTTGTAGCAGTCCCTTTAGGATCTCTTGCCATGCTGGTCCCTGGAGATGTACTCTGTTAGCTTTCTTTTGTCTGGAAAGCTCTTTATTTCACCTTCCATTTTAAATGAGAGCCTTTCTGGATAGAGTAGTCTAAGTTGTAGGTCCTTGTTTTTTATTACATGGAATATTTCATGCCAATTCCTTCTGGTTTTTAGTGTTTTTGTTGAAAAATCAGCTGATAGCATTAGGAGAGCTTCCTTTTCTGTTACTAGCAATTTCTCCCTTTCTACCTTTAAGGTTCTCTCTTTATCTTTAAAATTTGCCATTGTAATTGTGATGCATCTTGTAGAACACATTTTTGGACTCATCTTGTTTGGAACTCTCTGTGCTTCCTGAACTTACATGATTTTTTTCCCTCATCAAGTAAGAGAAGTTTTCTGTCATTATTTTTTTCAAACAGTATTTCTATCCTGTGCTCCTCTTCTTCTACTTCTGATACTCCTATGATATGAAAGCTGTTATGTTTCATGTTGTTCTGCAGCTCCCTTAAATACTCTTCATTCTTTTTGAGTCTTTTTTCATTTTGTTGCTCTGATAGGGTCTTTCTATCTACCTTGTCTTCTAGCTTGCTGATTTGGTCCTTGACTTCATCTAACCTGCTTTTAATTACTTCTAGTGTATTCTTTATTTCAGATATTGTATTCTTCATTTCTTCCTGGTCCTTATTCATAGTTTCTATGTCCTTTTTCATGCTGCTATAGTTCCCACTAAGTTCCTTGTGGATCCCATAAAGTTCCTTGTAGTTCTTACTGAGTTCCTTGAACATCCTTGTAAGCATTATTTTGAATTCTATTTCTGATAGATTGAGTGCCTCGATTTTATTTAGTTCTTTTTCTGAGGATTCCTCCTTTTTTATTGGGTTGTTTCTTTGACTACCCATTTTAGGTGATTCTTTCTGTTTGTTTCTGCATTTCAGGTTGCTCTGCTTTGCCTGCCTGTCTTTGTGGTATAGACCTCTGTGGGACTCAGTGATGCAATTTCTTTGATCACTTGAAGTGGAAGCTCTAGGGTTGACCTTTATTCAGTTCATGTGGGCTCTCTTGTTGCACCTAGGCTTTAATTATTGATGGCTCATTCATTGCTGGGTTCTGCCTTCCAGCTGGCTGACTAGTCACAACCCCTGACATGTTTTTTAGGCTGTTTTACAGGTACTGGTTAACAAAGCAGTATCACTCAAAAAACCAAACCCATACCAGCAAAAATAACCCCCTACCACATCAGCCATATCAACAGCAATTGAGCAAACATTAATAAAGGTGAAAGAGATTAAGAATACTATAAAATAGGAAAAAGGGGATATAAGATGACTAAAGGAGAAAAAATGATCTTGAGAAGGAAGAGAGAGGAGGAATAATAAGGGTAGGAACTAGATTTCAGACTAAGAAAAGGAAAAAAAATAAAATTCCAAACTCAAATCAGCAAGAAAAAGAGAAAGGCAAAATGGAATAAGACAGGGGGAAAGTAACCTATGAGATCTGAAATTATAAGAAAGTGAACAGAAGGCCCTGACTGGTGTAGCTCAGTGGATTGAGTGCGGGCCTGCGAACTAGAGTATCGTGGTTCGATTCCCAGTCAGGACACATGCCTGGGTTGCAGGCCAGTTCCCAGCAAGGGACGAATGGGAGGCAACCGTACATTGATGTTTCTCTCCCTCTCTCCTTCCCTTCCCCTCTAAAAATAAATAAATAAAATCTTAAAAAAAAAAAGAAAGTGAACAGAGACAAATGAAATGAAAGAACAACAGCAATAAGCATAGTATCCTTGCCAAAAATGCCACAGCTTATAGAGTAGAAAGAAAATAAGAATATTATAAAAAGAGGAAAAAGAATGTGAGTTGAGGAAAGGAAAAAATGATTTTGACAGAATAGAGGGAGGAGAAATAGTAAGAATAAAGAATAGGAACAAGGCATAGAAGCATGAGGGGAAATAAAATTTACAACAAAAACAGGAAAGACAGGGAGAAGACAAAATGGAATAAGACAAAAGAAGGGTACAATTTGAAATTTGAAATAAAGTGAAAAATAAAAATATAAATATAAAGAGTAGAAAATAAAAGACAAAGAATAGTGAATTAGTTGGAATATAATTGAAGCAAAAGAAGAAATGTTAAGAGGCTATGTAAAAGAAAAAATCATGCAAAGTCTGAAGAAGAACGAGGCTGAATCCATCTCTGCAGAGTTTAGTGTTTGTCTTTTCTCTTTCTGGATCTGCCTCTTGCTTTTTATCAGCTCAAGGTTGAGAGGTGGTTCATCTAACTTCTGGCAGCATCTCCTGTATTACTTTCACCTGCCTCTAGAGGGAGCTTCTATTGCGATTGGGAGGGTGGGACCCCTGGCTCTCCCCTGGGAGGCACTGTTCAGTCTTCTAGGAAAACTATGGGTGTGTTTCCCCTACCCCTGCACTACCCGTCTTGGTCTATTCCAGCATATTTCCAATAATAAGTAGTTTCTGGTGAACTAGTTGTTCGTTTCAGAGGAGGAACCAATTTGTGTAAAAGGGTCAGCTCTTTTCTGCTTGGTGCTGATGGCAGCTCTGTGCGCTAGCTGAGGCTGGGTGGGGCCCTGATCCCCCTGCTCCTTGCACCGATTTCTGATCTCCCTGCTGGGCTGGCCTCAGTAGAACAGGCCCTAAGAACTAGTGTGTTTTGCCTCCCTGAAAGAAGCTCAAACTGAGCCCTTTAGGTGTTTTCTCTTTCTGTATTTCTCTTATGAATATGCACCCTACAGAGGGCTCTTGAGCTTGTTCTGCCTGTTTGGCAGAACTTCTCCATTGGATGCTAGATACAGTTGTGCTTGCAACCCTGCAGGAGGTGGGGGTTGGGTGCATCCTTCTCCTCCCAAAGGTTAGATCTCTGCCAGGGAAGGGGGTTCTGTCTGCCTGTAAATAACCTCAGGTGCTCAACTCCAGCCTGTCCAGTTGCCAGCTCACTGCCCTTGCAGCAGACACAGTCCTAAACTCTGTACTCTTCACAGACTCCAGCCTACCAGCTGTGCCAGGCTGAACCTGAGAAATCCCCTTGCTGGTGTTTCTATCTGATCTTTGCCTATCTGCACTCAGTGGGAGAAAACCATGTCCTGAATCCTTTCCTCTTGCTGGCAGAGCAGCTGTGCGTATGGTCCCTGCCCAGCATGCTTCACCTCCCCTTCTAAAGTCTTTCTGGGCACACCCACTGAAGTACTGAGCTACCATCTAGTTTTCCACACACACCACCTCGCCAAAAAGCCAAAAGTCTCTCACAGTCACAGCTGACCGCAGCCTGCCTCCTCTGCCCAACCCAGGTGCAAATAGAATCCCTCTTTCTCTGGCACTCTCCCAGGTGGTGTTTGCTGTTTCAGCAATGGGTGTGCTGCTCACTGTGTGTGTGTGTGTGTGTGTGTGTGTATCTTGGATCTTCCTGACTTTGTGTATTCAAGTCACTCCTGGCCCAGGTCTGGGAGTTCTCTGCCTTAGGAGAAAAGGGAGCTTCAAAGCTGCAATTTCTGATTTGGCTCTCCATGGCCAAAGGAGCCATGGTGTAGGGTATTTTCCCTTCAAACTATAAAATCTTCTTATCACCCATTGTACTTTTTCGCTTCCAAACTTCATTCCAGCTAAGATTCTGTTGAATATTCAGTTTATTTGTGAGAAGATCCACCAAGTATCCTATTTGGGAACAAGGGCAAGTGGACTCAGCTTCCACCTACTTGGCCGCCATCTTCCCTCCAATAGTCTAGGTTTTTATGCCTAGTTTTGTACAGAAATCTGAAGATGAAACCGACGGTGATGTAGAGCAGAGGGATAACTGAAGTGATGAAGAAAACTAAATAGTCCTTTCCTTCAGAAAGTTTGTATTCTGGTATAGTAATTGCACATTGACCAATACAGTAAACTGCCTTGTCAGAGGATTATAAAAATTAGTGAGAAAGAATATAAAGAGTTTAGTATAATGCCTGACTCAGGTGAGTACACAATAATTTATAATGCATATTACATTAACTATTGGGTGAGTTTTCACAGATATCTTCTAATTGTCCATTCCAACTATATAAGGGCTGGCCAGTCTCCCTCTGTTCCAAATATTGTCAATTTTACCTCTGGGCTCCTATGCAAAATGGAAAACAGAATGAAGACACTTAGGCTATTATAAAATACCAATAATACAATTACTACACCTCCAAACAGGGTGACATCTTGGCTAGGTGTCAGACAAATTAGCTAAAATTTCTGTGTTTGTTTTTTTCATTCAGGAAATAGGCATGCCATCTTCTCCTCCTCCTAGATCTGGGAGGGTTAATGGGGACTAGATTATAAATTTATTAAGCATGTAAGACGTAGACTTTTTATTAAGCATGTAAGATGTAGACTTTTTCAGTAGGTAACACACAGTTATGCTAAGCTTCTATCCCAACAATAATATCACAGAAGTAGGACAACAGATTAAATAATGCTGACTTTATGCTCCACTTGAAATTTGAAAGGAGAGTGGGAAGATTCCATGTACATAAAATGAAAAAAAATGAAATTAATAAAAAACACTGAAGAAAATTAAAGAATTATCATTGAGTAAGAAATATAACAGGGTGCTTAAAAGACATTTGAAGTGAAAAGTAGAGTATAGTGTAGGCGATCGTGTGGAGTATGGTGTAATCATAGCAATGGCATTTTTGTCTGCAATGAGAGAGAGAAGGCATTGTTTGAGGAAAAGGCAGGACCAGAGTCTGCAACACCCTGATGACTTTGGGCATCACTCAGTTTCTCTGGGTCTCTGTTTACTCATCAGTCCAATATTCACACTGGCCCTTACCCTCAGAAATTTTCTTGAAGATTCATGAGAACAAAAATAAAAGATAAAAATGTGAAGGGGCTTTCTTATGGACTGAATGATGTCCCTCCTAAGTTTATACATTGAATTTGTGACCTCCGGTACCTCAGAATAATATTGTATTTGGAGGGAGGGCCACTAAAGAGATAATTAGGATAAAATGAATGGGAGGGAGGTGGGGAGCACTGAGGGGGGTGCAGGGCTGAGAATACAAGAAAGAAAACTGTACTTAAACAAGAGTTAAATAAAAATTAAAAATAAATGTTTAAAAAAGATAAAATGAGATCATTTGGGTGGGCCTTAATACAATATAACTAGTGTCCTTACAAGAAGAAATTGGAAGGAAGTTCATATAAAGAAATAGGGAAAAGACAGCCATCTGGAGGAAAAGTAGAGAGGACTCAGAAGAAACCAACCCTGCCAATACCCTTAGTTTGGACCAGTAACAGCCAGAACTGTGAGAAAATTTTTTCTGTTGTGTAAGTCACTCAGTTGTGGTACTTTATAAGGTAGCCCTGGCGAAAGAACACAGACAATTGACAGAGAAAGATCTGATCAGATCACCAGGGAGAAGAAGGAAGGAGAGGAGGAGGAGGTTGCTCAAGGCAATGGTAAACAGTCTAGGGTAGGATCAGCCGAGGAGCCGGATCCTCCAGGGCACAGGGAAATTAAAAAAGAGCAGAGATGGGCTTTCTCCTCCCAGAGGACGCTTGGATGATTGTGCTGCAGCTTCCTGCCTTTCCCAATGGATGGTCCTTTGGATGGGAAGAACTTCTGGTGCAGCCTACGATCAGGCTGGTCTGGCAGAGGGTGGCAGGGTTATTCTTTCTTGGCTGTTCTGGAGGAAACAGGCTCTGCGGCAGAAGCCTGCTATTGTTCCAAAATTATGTAGCTGTTGAATAAAGACTCCTTTCATTTGTCACCAAATCTTTTGACTGTGGAATTTTGCCTGGAGGGTGGCAGCAGGCAGGAGAACCCCACTTGGTGTTGTGTAACCCTTGACAAGATAAGGTACTATCTATCATTTTTGCAATTTCCCATTGTTATGGGCTGAAAAGTTATGTTTCCTGTCCCCTACCCCATTCACACATCCAAACCCTAGTGTGATGGTAATTTGGAGATATAGCCTTAGATGATGAGGGAGGATCCCCATTGATGGGATTAGTGTCCTTATTAGAAGAGAGAGAAATACCTAGTTCTTTCTCTCATTTCATTCCTCTTTCTGTCATATGAGAAAATAAAGAGAAGACAGTTATCTGTACACCAGAAAGAGGGCCTTTACCAAGAACCCAACCATGCTGACCCTCTGATCTTGACCTTCCAACCTCTCTAACTGTGAAAAATAAATGTTGTTTAAGCCACCCAGTATTCCATTACAACAACCCAAATGGACTAAGACAGGGGTCGCCCCCCCGCCCTGGGGCCATGAACCCGTACTGCTCTGTGGCCTGTTAGGAATCGGGCTGCTCAGCAGGAAGTGAGCAGCAGGAGAGTGAGTGAAGATTTGCTCACATTACTGCCTGAGCACCACCTCCTGTCCCCCTCCCTCTATTCATGGAGAAATTGTCTTCCATGAAGCCTGTCCCTGGTGCCACAAAGGTTGGAGACCACTGGACTAAGACACCCATATTTATTAAGCATATAGTACGTTCTCAATAACTTGAATGGAGCTATATATGACACCTGTTAGGGCAAGCTATATGCAAAAATTACAGTCTGCTCTACTGTGGAGCTGATACTGAAGAAACACAATTGAGACATTTGGGAGTTAGAATTGATTTTAGTGAATAACTCAATGTAGAGGGAAGAACTATAAAACTAGGGTGACTAGCCAGGGTACAACTTGAATAACTAAACAAGTGAAGTTCCACTTGCAGAGATGGAAAAGCCAGGGAGGGGTGGAAAGGATTTGAGATAACTGATTAATTAAGCTTGATTTATACTGAGCATAATACATGCTCACCTATATAGGCCACTTTTTAATTCTCTAGTCATTTTATGTATCTTTATTCACTAAAGAAGAGAAAACACTAAGTTTTGTAGGTCTGTTTTTTCATGAGTGGTCTTAGATCTTGCAAACAGACAATCCCTGACTGGAGAATACTTCAAAGGCTATGCTTTTCCTCTCTAAGTACATTGTACCAGAAAGAATTAGTTGTAGAGGCAAACAAACAGAAAAGAGAAACTATCATATGGAAAGAGAATAGGACACAAATACACTCATTCCCTTAAATTAAACATGTGTCATGTTTATTTCTAAGAGAAAGAACAAAGCCACGGAGCTCAAATTTCATGTATTTAAATGTCGGGGGATAGTTGGGTATTTTTGCTGAAAACACATTTGATCAGAGGAAGAAAAGATGATCTCTGCTTCTATAGCTTTCTTCTTATTCATAGCCATTTTATTTCCTTCAGTGGGTGCTGCCGCATAGATTCACGGACACCTATCCGAGTGACTTCTTGGGGGGCTAGCACTTTTTGGGTCCTTGTTGCCCTTGTAGGAATAATAGAACTAGAGGCACGTTCACCAAATTCTCCTGTCCCTTCACTGAGGTCTGTTCCAAAGGCCATGAAAAGGAGATGGCTAGAAGGAGTGGCCCGGTTTGCAGGGCACTCCTAGGAGAGCGGCTGGCTTAGGGAGGATGAGCTACTTTGTTAACCAAGGAACAATGCACCGCTTTTCTGCTTGTTTGTTTCTAGAAGTCATATTAATAAGGTTTTAGAGCCTAGTTAGTACTACTTAATCAGGTCTTCCAGCTGAAATATTTGTCAGCAGCTACTGAGAAGAATTGACTTGGGTTTGCAGAGCCCTTTGCGTTCCTTCTGAGACCAGAAAATGTGGATCAGGAGTTCATTCGCATGCAGAAGTCCTGGAAGAATGCCTTTTATTGCAAATAGTGTTTCATCACTGGGAATGATTGGTATACATACAAAAGGGCTGTTCAGGAGTCTTTTTAGGACGCAAGCCCTGGTCTCTCCCAGCCTTCCTGACCCTCCCTAGCCCCCAGCTGTTATTCTTGGATTGTTGATTTCCCTGCTTGGTTGTGGCTGCTGTTTCGAAAGCACTGAGACTCCTCTGTGTTTGGTTTTATATTGTTTTGTTTCGAGGTCCATCAGCCTTTACGGAACTCGGCGGCCCCACTGTGAGATATAAGGAACACACGCGAAGGAAACAGCAGGATTTTATAATATCTTCTCTTCTTTTGCCCATCCTTCTTGCTAAAAAAAAGGCATCATATTTTCTCTGATTATCCTGGGGAGAGGATAGGAAAGGATATAGAGAGGAAAGGGATGTAAAAGTACTCACAACGCCCTCTCCTTCCCACCTCCAGTGTGTTCCTCCAAAACACAGGCCCCTGACAAACCTGTGACAGAGAAGAGCCACCTCCAGGCTGAGGGACATAGAAGGTTTCACGTGAGGGGGGGAGGGGCGGGGCGGAGAAGGGCATTTCCTAGGTTCCTATTTTCTCTGTGTTGGAGCTTTCACGGTGTTAATGAAGTAAAGGCACCACTGGGCACAGCCGTTTTATTCTGAATACCTGCTGATCCACATAATTCCAACAGAGCTCCATCGGTTGTTCTGGGATCACACAGGACATTCGAGTAGGTTCTTCTAATCCTGACTGGCAATGCAGTGCAGGATGTGGACCTCCCTGGAAACAGCGCTTGTCCCAGGGCGAGACAGTAAATACAGTATTTCCCTGCTCTTCCCTCTCCTTCATGGCCGACCCTGGCTGGGCTGAATTGTTTAGAGACTGTTTCATACTCCATCTTCCTTTCAGAGAGGCTGCAGTGTTACAACTCAATTACTATGTGGCAATATTTAGAAATGATCCGCATAGATGAATGCAATCGAACACATACAAATACACTCGTACAGTTTCTACCTAAAAAGCTGATCTATTGGAAATGCAACTCTAAAGTCAGAGTTCCTTCCTGCCACCCAGGGCAAACGTGAGGATGGTAGATGGTTACACATTTCTTAGTACCATTAAAATCCTGCCTAATGCAATCTGAAATGCATATAACGTATTAAAGAAACCACCTTTACCACATCCCACTCCAGAGCACGCTGAGGGCTCAAACTACTCTATTTTCATAAAAGTTCTTTTTCTTCCAAAGTTGTGAAAACCTAATTACTTTCTGCAAGGATGCTTGATTTTCCTTTTTTCCATTAGGACCACAAACCCACAAACCAGAGTTTGCTTCCCACCGGAGTGTTGCTTCAGCGTGTCTGGAGAGCCGCGGGTCTTGGAGGCAAGCCCTGTGAAGGCGGAGACAGGCCCGAGCAGCCTGCACTTCCTCCGCTGGACTCTAAGCATCAGCAGCTCCTCAGGGAGCTCAGATCGTCAGCTGCTGCTGCCTCCGAATGACCTACATGAGCCAGGATGGTAGTTAGGGCCGCTGCAAAGTGCCTCTGTTTCAGGGCTTTGGATGTGAATAGTGAGGATATAGGCTGGTGAGGTTTCTTCTTTTTAGACTTAAAGGTTACTTTTGAAAATGAACCCACCAACTTGTGATCTCAGCATTAAAAGTATTGACACTTACAAAGTGTTATTGTAAGTGCAGCACGTACACAAACACCCACATCGTTTATGGGGATGCAACCTCTTCACAAGCAGGATGCCAGGCCTTCTGAGTTGCTGTCCACAGGAGTAAGGATGAGCTGAGTGCCTGATCTTTGACCTGGAAGCGAATTGTTACTGTATTGTAATAATTAAATAGAAGGTGATATTCTTGATCAGCCTCATTTGTGTTTTGTATTTTGTTTGTTTTTTGGCGGAGAGAGAGGAGGGGCATTTGATGTCCCCTCCTAACAACTGTCACATGTGTAAAATGTGGTGGCACTAACTGATGTTTTTGTCCTTGAACTATTTGGTTTTCTTACACAGAATGGGGACTAGGCTAAGTCAAAAGAGGTGCACAGGGCACAAAACTTAGGGCGATACTCACTCTTCGGGTCATGCAGGTCCCGGGCCTGCTCCTAACCACAAGGTCCCGCTCACTACCCAGCAGCAGCACGATGTCTCCTCCGGCCTTGGACAGAGCGGAGTCTCTGTCTGTCATTGAATCGTTAACAGCGTCCTGAGAAGAGAGGCCAGATTTATGAGGCACCATTCAAAGGCCCTGCTACTCACCTGTTCCTCCAGACTGGTGATTTTCAGGCTTTTTCTTCTTATGGCACACATAAATGAATTACCTTAATTTGCCATGTATAATGTGCACTTTTTTAAATGAAAATTTTGAGGAAAAATAAGAATGCACATTATACATGGGTAGTACTAATCTCATACTTATATAAATGTTTTAAATTCTTTTATTTATGCTTATGCATTACTAGTGTAACTATAGAAAACAATAATGGTATCTGTATGCAAAACAATACCCTGAAATACAATAATCCATTTTATATATAAGTAAAAAAGTGAATTAAAAAATTTAAACAAAAGATTATTTTTCTGAAAGTTTGGGCTACAAATGTGGGTGTGCATTACATATGGCAAACTATGGTACTAAAATTCTGCCACACACTAAAATATATATTTTTTGCTCATCTGACAAAAAATAGGTATAAGTTTTATTAATTTACCAAAAAAGTAATAGTAGTAATTATTTATTCTTTTTGTTCCAAAATGACTTTTTAAAAAACAGTATGCCCATACCTATACATAAGGATTTTTTCTACCAATAATTAACCAATCAGATGCAGCGTTATTATTCAACATGACCAATAAGATGCGACTCTGTCACTTGACCTATGTATTTATGGTTCCAGACAGGGCATTCACACTAGATGGCTCTTGTATTGGCTGTTTTCATTTTTTTTCAACTTTGATAAGCTCAAGTAAAAGAAGTCAGTGCCCCTGACTAAATAGTCAGATATTGCATGTTTTAAAAATTTATACAGCACACTGGAGGAAAAGTGCTGCTCTAGATGCTACAACTTCTATTGTTGGGCCCAGTTATACTGAGAACAATACACCGGTGAGCTTGTTTACCTGAGCTGCTTTCATAATTGTATCTTACTGAGTTTTCTTTTAATGGCGTTTTCTTAGTTTTTAATAAAAACAGTAGTTTTTAAAAAGCCAAATCAAATCCATAAGATAGCTATTAACAAAACCTTGCTTAGGACATTTTCTCTAAAATATTCCATGCTTCCTAAATTAATTGTTATTATTAAGTGCTAGGAAAAGTTTCAGCTCCCTTGACGAGTAGTTAGGAATCACCTTGTCATGGTTAATTTTATGTGTCAGTTTGACTGGGCCATTGAGTGCCCAGATGTCTTGTTAAACATTATTCTGGGTGTGTCTGTGAGGGAGTTTCTGGGTGAGATTAACATTTGAGTTGATTGACAGTAAAGCAGATTGCCCTCCCCAGTGTGGGTGGGCCTTGCTTAACCTGTGAAAGGCCAAGCAAGAGGGAATTTGCTCTGTGCCTGATGGTCTTCAAGGTGAGCTATCAGCCTTCTCTTGCCTTGGTACTCAGACAGAAACTTACACCACTGGTCCTTCTGGTTCTCCGGCTCTTGAACTGCAGACCTAGGGACTTCTCAGTCTCCATAATCACGTGATTCCATTTATAATCATAAATTTCCTCGTCTCTGTATGTAAATATTTTGCTGGTTCTGTTTCTCTGGAGAAAACTTATTCACATTTTTTCTGATAATTAATGCTATGTATTTTTCTACATCCTCTACTTAACTCTGGTGGTCAGGATGCCAAGATCTAAATTTGAAGTATACCTCTAATATCTATGTTAACCACAGTTTTGATGGGGGACTCAAGAGTTGGAAATTTTAAATTTTAGGTAATAGGCAATAAGTTCAGTAATTAATGCATGCATAAAGCTATTGTTTCAGGAACTGAAGGTATGGCCATCTTGACTCCAGGAGACCATAAGCAGTTCCACTGTTGTGCCTCAGGAGGACTGCGAGCAATCAAGTTGCAATCTGAGCCATTGTGCTCCAGGGTGAGCTGTCCACCGCCCAGGACATAGGTAAAGAATCACCGGTCAATAGATAAAAGAATGCTCCAGCTTTTCACCTGATGAATCTTTTCTCTGAATTCCAAACCCATTATCTACATGTTTCTTCTTCCCATAAAAAAGGCTGGCTGGAAAGGAAATGTAAGATGGTCTGTTAGGGTACAAACCCACCATCTTCTCAGATCACAGGCCATCTGAATAAAGCACTCATAAAGATCCAATCCCTGTCTCTACTTATTCAGTCTGGTAGGCGACAGCACGAGTACTGGCTTTGCTGGTTTCAATTTGTCTGTGGCTTAGCCTATATGGGCTGCTAAAAATATACCATAAACTGCATGACTTATTAACAACAAGTATTGATTCCTCTGGAGGCTGGAAAGTCCAAGGTCAGAGTACTGGTAGATTAAGTATCTAATGAGAACCAGCTTCTAAGACAGTTGTGTTTTTGCTGTGAACTCACAGAGCAGAAGGGATAAGAAAGCTCTGTGGGACCTCTTCCATAAGGGCACTAATCCCATTGATTAGGACCCTCAAGGCCAAGTCCGCTCCCAAAGGCCCTGTCTCCTAACACCATCGCTTCAAGGGTTGGGGTTTCATCATATGAATATGACAGACATTGCCATAGCAGTTTGTGTTCCTGTCTTATTTTCTACCTTGGAATTGATTTTCAGCTTTTATTTATCTTTTTTAAATAACAATTATCTAGTTTATTTTATATTTTAAAGTAAAAGCACTTTATGAATGCTTACCATGTGACAGGTATCTTCTAAGCACTTAGTGAAGATCATTCCATTTAATCCTTACAACAGTTCTACCAGTTTATTACCCAAGTTTTACAGAGGAAGAAATTGAGACATGGAGTAGTTAAGGAATTTACCCAAGGTCCTTTAACCAGTAATGATAGAGCCACAATTTGAATGCTGACAGTCTTACTCCTAAGTCAGTAATTTCAACCAATATCCATGATCTTCAAATGTGTTAATATTACCTTTTTTATGTGTTTATATAAATCATTTAAAATACTTTGAGGAGAGAGAGAGAAAGAGAGAGAGAGAGAGAGAGCCATGTACACTTTGCTTTTATTTTTGTCTGCCCTAAATTTATATTTAAACTACAAGGGTAATTCAACTCTATGATATACATGTCTCTGCTACATGTTTTTTTAAAATATTTATTTATTTATCTTTAGAGGGGAAGGGACGGAGAGAGGAAGAGAAACATCAATGTATGGTTGCTTCTCGTGCATCCCCTGCTGGGAACTGGCCCCTGCCAGGAACTGACCTGCAACCCAGGCATGTGCCCTGACTGGGAATCGAACTGCGATCGTCTGGTTCGCAAGCCCGCATTCAATCCACTGAGCTACACCAGCCAGGGCTGCTACATGTTTTTTTAATGAACTTATCATTTTGAACAAATTAAAACTTACAGAAGAGTTGCAATAATAATACAATGAAATCTTAGATGCTTTTCACTTAGATTCATTAATTATTTAAATTATTTTTTCATTTTTAAAGATTTTTGTTAGATTTGTTTTATTACTTTTTAATATATTTCATCCATCTCATGCTTTAGATTTTTCTAAAATTTCTCAAAAAAGTTTCTGGCATCAGTTTGCCCTATACCTCCTACTTAGTGACCCACAGACCCAGCACTAGCAGCAACCAGCTTTGATTCACAGGTTGGCCTCATCTTAGTATCTCTAAACACAGTATAAATGGCAGTCATTTACAGATTTTTCTGTAGCTAATGCCACATGGCCCAGGCAGAACACAGGCAGTGGTTGAACTTGGCCTGCACACCTGGTGGACAGCTTCAGACCAAGTTGAAGCACCATCACCAACCTTGTAAAGGACAAGAAACACTCAAGGGATGAACTCGGTGGGCACCAGAGCCTTGCTGAAGTAAGTTCTGCTCCGTGGTGTGGACCACGGCATAGTTCATCCTCTGTGGTGGTTAGAAGTCAGTGGTTGGAGAGCATGGGCCGTCCTCACTGCTGATTGGCCTGGGTGGTAAATCCTTTGCATTGCCATGCCATCAGTAATTAAGGCTCAACTACAGCAGGAGGGTGTGCACAGCCCGCAAGGAGGGTGCACCTCAAATGCTCAGCTTGGGTGATCAGGGAGGCTATGCCACTGGACCTTACAGAACACTTACTGTATTAGGCTGCTCTATCAAGCCTGGGAGACATAGCAGCTCTACCCATTACATAGAAATAAAGACAGGGAGGCTGCCAAAGTGAGGAGACAAAGAAACACAGCCCAAAGACGCACAGCCCAAAGATACATAACAAAACTCCAGAAAGAGAACTGAACAAATGGAGAAAAGCAATCTACTAGATGCAGAGTTCAAAACACTGATTATAAGGATACCCAGGACTTAATGAGAATTTTTTTAAAGATTTTATTTATTTACTTATCTTTAGAGAGGAAGGGGAGAGGGAGAGAAACATCAATGTATGGTTGCCTTTCATGTGTCCCCTGCTGGGAACTGGCCTGCAGGCAACTGGCCTGCAGGCAACCGGACTGCAACCCGGGTATGTGCCCTGACTGGGAATCGAACCACGATCCTCTGGTTCGTAGGCTAGTGCTCAATCCACTGAGCTACACTAACCAGGGTGGACTTAATGAGAATTTGAACAGCATAAAAAAGGACCAGTCACAAATGAAGAATACAGTAAAATAAAGAATGCACATGAGGAATATATTGAATAGTATTCGAATAACTATATGTAGGGTCAGATGGATGTGAGATTTATTGGTGATCACTTAGTGAGTTACATAATGTCTAATCACTAGAGCATACACCCAAAACTAATAGAATAATCTATGTCAACTGTAATTGAAAAATTTAAAACATGATTAAAATAAAAGTAAAATATAAAAACTTCTAGGAAAATACAGTTTGATCTAAAACAGAACATATTGTGTCCAGAGGACACTGCATAATTTTAGTTATTAATTTTTATAGTGATTTTAAATAAGTTACACAACATAAACAATACCTTAACTCTCAAGTGAGGAGTGAGGGGCATGTTATTTCTGGATGGAAAACATATGAAGTAAAGAGATTATGTGGGGCAGCATGTCACTAAAGCAGAAAGAGAAAGGTCTGGAGAAAGAGGAGTCACGCTGCTGAGTGTACTCCCAGTGACACCAAATGCCTCAGGCACAAAGGAGTTGTCTTTGGCAAAGCTGGTTTGCCTTGTCAAGTCTATAAAGTTATGAACAACTAAATTGCCTTCCTCACCTTGGGAAGGGACTGAGTATACATCCCCTGGGGAAGAGCTGATTTTTTCAAAGGCATTTTTTCCATTCTTCTTCCCACCCTCAAATAAATCACTGTGTTCTTGACTCTTAAATCATCCTTCTTATCTGAAAATGCTGTATCAGAGGCCAAAAATGACTAAATAAATTCTCTCTATTCCAGGGAAGCACTGGAATGCAGCAACTGTGTCACCTAAGACTGCCTCTCCTTTGGGATTGTCAAAGCCAAGCTGTTAATAAAGCCATGGGTAGCCTCCCCATACCTACCCTCTTCTTTCTTTTCTTGGAAGCTCAAAAAATCTAGTTAGCCTCCCAGGATTCCTGGTTTTGTCTGCATCCTCATTTTCCTCTTGAGGACACCAAAGTTCAGGTTGGCTAAGTAATGCTCGCTCCATAATCCAGCAAATCAGCCACAAGTCTTGGAGAAAAACCGGGAAGCATGTCTCCTCCTCTTCATTTAAGGAGAGCCGTGTTTTTAAGACTGTAAGGGACAGATATGGCTCAGGGGTCTTAGAGGCACTCAGAGCCCTACAGTGAGGCTGAGTGGGGGCCTCTGGGATTCTCACTCCTCCAAACTCCCACATACTTCAACAAGAAGCAGCACTACTTTCTCCGTTTCTTTCTTCCTACAGTTGCACTTAAGAATTCTATAACTTAAAAAAGGCTAAACACTCTTGTTGAAAATCATATGCTTTTTATTTACAAATCTGTATTTTTTCACTTGAGGTCTCTTTTTGACTCCTGTAGCCTGGTTCTTACTCTGGATCCTCACTGATCCTTATAAATACATATATTAATACCTATTGTATGTTGCACTTGGCTGTAACTGTGATAAACTTCTGTAGTACATGTGCCATGTCTTCTTTGTCTGTTTAGGGTCCTGGTATATGTGATGACCAATATACATTGGCTGAATTATTAACAAAGAGATGGATTAGATAGTTTCTGCTTGGATTTTTATTTGAAACTGGCCATAACCTAAACAGCAATTCATCTACTTTTATATAACCCTAGTCCACTAGCCTTTAAGCTTTGTGGATCATCTCTTATTCATCTTTGTGAATTGGTGCCTAGAACAGTCTGGATTACAGGAATCACTTGATACATAAATGATTGAATAATCAAGGAGATGACTTTTTAGTCAAGATCATTCTTCCAGGTGAATTTCTATCAGGAAACATATTGGGAATTTAACGGATTCCAGGCAGTAATTTTAGTGTTGGGTTTACAGATACTAGTAACATTTGGTCCCTGCATGTGTGGACATTCACTATCCAGAGTTGAGAGTTTGGCAAGTCATTAAAGGTGAGAATACGGCAGGGGCATAGCATGCAAAAATAAGAAGGCAGACCCTGATGGGTGTGGCTCCGTTGGTTGGAGCCATAACTGAAAGGTTGCAGGTTCAATTCCTGGTCAGGGCACATATCTAGGTTGTGAGTTCAATCTCCCATCCCTGGTCAGGTGCATACGTGAGGCAACCAATTGCTTCTCTCCTGCATCAATGTTTCTCTCTCTTCCTTTCTTTCTAAAATCAAAGAAAAAATGTCCTTGGGTGAGGATTGAAGATATATACCTATATATCTATATATCTATATCTACATCTATATCCACACACACACACACAATATCTTCCCTGGGACTCTCATTCCCAGGGCTTCTCAGAATTTTGCAAAATTTCTCCAAACCATATGTCCTGTCCCTCCCCCACCAAGTACCTTTGGCATATTATAGTAAACTTCTGTTATTGATGACAGTTGTATTTATCAAGTATCTTGGTACAGAGTTTTAGGATAAACCTTGTGTGCCTTTATGGATACACAGGCTGATTTTTTTCTGTCTTGCTGCCTCTAAGGGAAGAACATCTAAGGGAAGAACATCTAAGGGAAGAACATCTCCATATGGAGTCTCTTCCTGCACTGTAAATAAAACTCTCATTTCTCCTACTGTTAGTTTTCCTAACAGCCCATGAGGTTCTACAGTCCATTTCTCTTCAGTAAAAATTTCAAAATTCTATCCCTTTTAACAGTGACACACTTTTGGAAGAAATACCAGATTCTCCCACTTTTCCATGTTGACATAATCTAATATCTTGATATTATTTCATTGAATGTGGCCTGCTTTAAGTTCCCTTCTGCTGTTCTCCATTTACACAAAGCATCCTGCTCCATGATGCAATTATAAATGGTATTGTTTTCTTAGTTTTCCTTTCTGATTGTACATTATTGGTGCACATAAACGCAACTGATTTCTGGATATTAATTTTGTCTCCTGCTACTTCGCTGAAATCATTTAATAGTTCTAGTAGTTTTTTTGTAGAACCTTTAGGGTTCTCTATATACAGCTTCATGTCATTTCCCCATGCATTTGTCTGCCTGTTGAAATCACGTGTATGTGGTCTAATAGGCGGAATTCTGGACGCAGACCGTTGCTCCTCACGTCCCACATGAGAGGATGCCTGAGATCTGTATCTGCTGATTGAGAGTCCTTATGAACAAAGGAAGACTGTTTTTATCAGAGGAAAAAGTTTCACTAAACTGGAAGTTGAGACTATTGCCTGGTCATTTTGAAATTCGCATCCCAGTGGAACAACAGGCAAAGAATTGCATCATTGCATTACAGCGGGTGATGGATCCTAGCAAGGAGAAAGGGGGCTGCTTCTATAAAATGAGGGCAGGGAAGAAGTATGTTTGGAAAGAAGGAGGGTGGTCTGGATGCTTCTTAGTACTACCCCATGTTAACATGGATGGAATCACCATGACAACGTGATAGAGGCAGGACTACTAATGGCACGGACCTTGTTATGATAGTCTGGAAAATTACAGAAATAAAGACTCCAAGAGTAATAAGTATTTCTTCTTTACTTTTACATGAATATGTGTGTATGTATAAAAGAACATGTGTTTTCTTTCTTTTTCCCTTTTTCAGTTTCCACATTATCCAACATGAATGTATTAATTTTGTTAAGGTATAGATCAAAGAAGGAGTGAGACACAGATGGATGAAGAATGAGCATCCTCCAAAGATGGGTAGAGACAAAGAACTCAGGGTATCTTCTTTTGGAGAGGACTATGTATTCTTGGTTTTATTAGGGGTAGTTGTATCATATCATATAGAAGCACAATTCTGTTATTGTCTTTATTTGAATATTACATATAATTAAAAGTGGAATATATGGATGACATGTTGACAGGTTGTGGACTTATTTGTAATATTTAATTTGGGTACTGCATTTCCAAAAATCTTTCCTGAATGGTTCCAGGTTACCGTTGGCCAAAACAGGAGCTTGTGGGAGATTAGGAAGTTGGACAAATATTCATGGAGATGTCCAGTTTGTCTTCATTCTCCCCTGTTCTGCATCCAACTGCTAGGTTTATTGTCCAAACATTTCCACCAGATACTTGACAGGGGACCCACAACACTAGTAGCTGTACAAACATCATAGCTCTCATAAACTTCAGCTTCTTAGATTTCTCCCAAACCCCGAAGTGTTTACTTGCACCAGGACTTCAAGAGGACTGGTTGGTGATTTTTACCTCTAGATCTGCAATGCTCCTTCCGAGCTATTCTTTTCCTAGCTATTCTTTTAATTGTGTAAGTTCTAATTCTATTAAATTCCTTATTCCAGAGCAAGCACAGTGCTTCTGTGTCCCTGTGTGAACCATGACTGGTACAGACCTGCTACACCATCTGCAGTATTCTGTTAAGTCTGTGTGTGTGTGGGGGGGGTAGGTAAATTGCTAATGAAGGCGTATTAGAGCTGAATGTTATTCTAATTTGATCTTACATGCAATTACCATAGTTGGAGTCAAGAATTTATAACCCTAGCCCTGGCTGGTATAGCTCAGTGGATTGAGTATAGGCCTGTGAACTAAGGGATCATGGTTCAATTCCCAGTCAGGGCACATGCCTGGGTTGCAGGCCAGTTTTCAGCAGGGGACGTACGAGAGGCAACCATACATTGATATTTCTTTCCCTCTCTCCTTCCCTTTCGCTCTAAAGATAAATAAATAAAATCTTAATAAAAGAATTTATAACCCTATATATTGAGAAGTAGAGTTTGGAATAACCCCTGGAACTATGATGGTGCAGAGGGGAGGATAGTTAAATATCACTTGCTCAAACTTTTCCCATCTCAGACATCCAAATTACCCTTGATTCTAGGATCCTGTTGAAACTCAGAATGTAAAAGTCAACAATCCATGACGTAAAATCCAAAAGGAACTGGATATTTGGATGATGGATTGATTAAACAAAGTAACAATATCAATAACTGAAATAACAATGACAAAAACAAACAAAAAACAAAAGACAACAGAAACAAACATAAAGAACAAAGTTGTGAAAAACTCTAAAGTACCCTGGGAAGAAATACAAAGGCAAAATAAATCCTAGAGACCTGGTGATAATTAACGGTGTCACATCTTCTGAGCGTGTGTGCATGAGATGGCCCAGTGAGATAGAGCAGATGAATTCCAGCTTATGCCAAAAGAAACATAAGGTGATGAATTCTTATTATCACAAAATTATATCATCACATTTTAAATAAAACAAACAGATAAAAATACCCACAGAACATCTTCTAATGCCTGACTGCTAGTTAAATCTCAGGTACATGCCTTGGGTGAAATCTCAGAGAGATTGCAAAAATCTAAGGACGCATCGCCTGCTTTGGCTCATCTTTTTAAGTGGCTCAGATGGTTGAAGTAAAGCACCTGCTGCTTTATAATCTTCCTGGATGGAAAGAGGGTAAAACGGGAGTGTGCTGTGACCCCACTGTGGGAAGTTTGGTAAGAACATTGTCATTTATCAAGTGTCTACAGTGTGTTGGCACATGTGCTTTCTGTTGTCATATATATTTTCACATAAAACCCTCAAAACAACCACATAATTCGGATATTCCCGCCCATTTGA